>NC_068449.1:8869419-9549419 GCF_023373465.1 Oncorhynchus keta | reverse complement strand
AGAGTCCCCTAAGCAAGCTGGTCCTGGGGCTCTGTTCACAAACACAAACACACCCTACAGAGCCCCAGGACAGCAGCACAATTAGACCCAACCAAATCATGAGAAAACAAAAAGATAATTACTTGACACATTGGAAAGAATTAACAAAAAAACAGAGCAAACTAGAATGCTATTTGGCCCTACACAGAGAGTACACAGCGGCAGAATACCTAACCACTGTGACTGACCCAAAATGAAGGAAAGCTTTGACTATGTACAGACTCAGTGAGCATAGCCTTGCTATTGAGAAAGGCCGCCGTAGGCAGACATGGCTCTCAAGAGAAGACAGGCTATGTGCTCACTGCCCACAAAATGAGATGGAAACTGAGCTGCACTTCCTAACCTCCTGCCCAATGTATGACCATATTAGAGAGACATATTTCCCTCAGATTACACAGATCCACAAAGAATTCGAAAACAAATCCAAGTTTGATAAACTCCCATATCTACTGGGTGAAATCCCACAGTGTGCCATCACAGCAGCAAGATTTGTGACCTGTTGCCACAAGAAAAGGGCAACCAGTGAAGAACACACACCATTGTAAATACAACCCATATTTATACTTATTTATTTTATCTTGTGTCCTTTACCATTTGTACATTGTTAAAACACTGTGTATATATATAATATGACATTTGTAATGTCTTTATTGTTTTGAAACTTCTGTATGTGTAATGTTTACTGTTAATTTTGTATTGTTTATTTCACTTTATATACTCACTTTATATATTATCTACCTCACTTGCTTTGGCAATGTTTCCCATGCCAATAAAGCCCTTGAATTGAATTGAATTGAGGGAGAGAGAGAGAGAGAGAGAGAGAGAGAGAGAGAGAGAGAGAGAGAGAGAGAGAGAGAGAGAGAGAGAGAGCAAGAGAGAGAAAAAAGAGAGAGAGAGAGACAAAAAGAGAGAGAAAAAAGACAGAGAGACAAAAAGAGAGAGAAAAAGAGAGAGAGAATTTTTCTAGGAGTTAGGCTAGGAATTACAGACGTAACAAACACCTCATCATAATATTCCCCTGGGCTCAGTGATTAGTATTTCACCTGATAAACTTTTAAGCTAATGAACTTTGACCAGTATTTTGGATGTTTCCTTCTGTTTACATGTCTATCTTTGGGATTGAATTTGCAGAAATGTATCAAAGCGAAGATATTACTTTCCCATGTCGTACGACAATTATGTGATTTGCAATTTGCCAAATCAAATTATATACAATAGAAGAACCCATTTCATACATCCAGCAGCACAATTACATTTTCACACAGGAGCACACGCTTGAAGGGGAACATGCTCGGGGGCTCAATTGATTTCCAACAAATGGTGTGTTTGCATTCCATAATATACCCCATCAATCCAATGAGCTGGAGAACAAGGTAATAAAATCAGCTTTTTCATTATGGATGACATTAATTCTGCATGAACTTTTATTAAATAAAAGCACCCTATGTGCAAACAAGGTGATGTTGACTCGTTGTAGAGGATTCTCAACAGGTCTTCTAATATGACTTCCTTTCCAGTTCTCTAGAGTCTAGACAGGCATTAGAGATTCATTGATTGCTGAGAAAAGTTAATCAGGCCCCTTAATTGATGCATAGCGCAGGCATTTGTACAACTCCCAAGACAAAATATTATATCGGAGAGCAGCATTGAAATTCATAAAACCTGACCAAGTCCATTTTGCTCTGTGATTCAGTATGCTGACATCCCAGCATTCAAGCCTTTAGTTCTATGTGATGGTCTTGCTGCCCTTCTGTGACTCTAACTCTCCTTCCACAGGGCTCATTAAACAGTCTCTCTCGCTCTTTCTCTCACACACGCTCTCATTCGATCTGTTGAGCTGGACGAATGGAGAGCAGTTCACCCACAACTGTGTGGCCAGGCACGACTCCAACACCATCATCAAGTTTGCTGATGACACGACAGTGATAGTCTGATGACTGGCAGGTCTGATCTGTGTGATCACGCTCTCCGTAGCCAATGTTTTTTTTCTTTTTTCAAGTCAGTCAAGAACAAATTCTTATTTTCAATGACAGCCTAGGAACAGTGGGTTAACTGCCTGTTCAAGAGCAGAACGACAGATTTGTACCTTGTCAGCTCAGGGATTTGAACTTGCAACCTTTCGGTTACTAGTCCAACGCTCTAACCACTAGGCTACCCGGCCATGCCGATGTGAGTAAGACCTTTAAACAGGTCAACATTCACAAGGTCGCAGGCCAGACGGATGACCAGGACGTGTACCCCGAGCATGCGATATCCAACTGGCAAGTGTCTTCACTGCATGTTCATCCTGTCCCGGAATGAGTCTGTAATACCAACATGTTTCAAGCAGGCCACCATAGTCCCTCTGCCCAAGAACACTAAGGTAACCTGCCTAAATGACTACCGACCCGGAGCACTCACGTCTGAAGCCAGGAAGTGTTTTGGAAGGCTGGTCATGACTCACATCAACACTATTATCCCAGAAACCATAGAATCACTCCAATTGACATACCACCCAAATAGATCCACAGATGATATCATCTCTATTGCATTCCAGACTGCCCTTTCCCACTCATTGACTACAGCTCAGCGTTCAACACCATAGTGCCCTCAAAGCTCATCAATAAGCTAAGGACCCTAGGACTTAACACCTCCCTCTACAACTGGATCCTGGACTTCCTGACGGGCCGCCCCCAGGTAGTAAGGGTAGGTAACAACATATCTGCCACACTGATCCTCAACATGGGGGCCCCTTAGGGGTGTATGAAAAGTCCCCTCCTGCACGCCCTATTCACCCATGACTCTAACACCATCATGAAGTTTGCAGTCGACACACCAGTGGCAGGCCTGATCACGACAACAATGAGACAGCCTATAGGGAGGAGGTCAGAGACCTGGCAGTGACTGTGATCAAGACAAAGGAGATGATTGTGGACTACAGGAAAAGGAGGAACGAGAACGACCTCATTCTCATCGAAGGGGCTGTAGTGGAGCATGTTGAGCGCTTCAAGTTCCTTGGTGTTCACATCACCAACAAACAATCATAGTCAAAATACACCAAGAAAGTCGTGAAGAGGGCACGACAAAGCCTATTCCCCCTCAGGAGACCGAAAAGATTTGGCATGTGTCCTCAGATTCTCAAAAGGTTCTACAGCTGCAACATCGAGAGCATCCTGACTGGTTGCATCCCTGCCTGGTATGGCAACTGCTCTGCCTCCGACAGCAAGGCGCTACAGACGGTAGTGCATACGGCCCAGTAAATCACTGGGGCCAAGCTTCCTGCCATTCCGGACCTCTATACCAGGCGGTGTCAGAGGAAGGCAGCATCTACGCTGAGGTTTCTCTGCAATACACTACAGTGTGAATGTTTGTTTGAATTCGGAGGGTGACCATTACCTACGATCATGTGGTTGCAGACGTCACAGAAGGTGGGCTTCTTGAAGATGTGCTCCATGAAGCCATGTCCAGTGGGGTCGATGGCAAGGGGGTGGCGTCCCGGGGAATAGACCAAGGAAGGGGGAGCACACGGGATGGCCGGGGGCGCATTAGAGATCACCAGGTTGGAGGTTGAGAGAGGGGGGGCATGGTGGATGGGGTGGACTGAGTGGACGGGGTGAACAGGGTGGATGGGGTGGACAGGGTGGACAGGTTGGACAGGTTGGATGGGGTGGACGGGATGGGCCACCGCCACCCCGATCACGCTCAGTTGGCACGTGCTGCTGCTGTTGTCAGAGAGCAGCTCCGTCGATAACTTGGCGTCATTGTTGTTGCGCTGGAAGAAGTTGTCAGCGCTCTTGCTGCGCATGCTCTTGGTTTTGAAGGAGAGGGAGCGCTTCAACTTCTGCATCTGCAGAGCGAGAGAGAAAGGGAGGGAGAGAGAGAGATAGAGAGAGAGAGAGAGAGAGAGAGAGAGAGAGAGAGAGAGAGAGAAATAGAGAAATAGAGAAATAGAGAAATAGAGAAATAGATTGAGAAGAAATTGACCTTAGAACATGTTTATTACCGTACAATATTGTACAGTATGTATCAAATTAATTAAAATTGGTCCCATTACTGTAGCATGGGTATCTTTGCTCCATAAGCAGCACGTCTATACAAGGTGCCATACAATCCTTTTCTGCATTATTACTGCTTATGACTTCTCATTGGGCTGTTCCAAGATAACTCACATTGAGTCTTCAACTGAAAGAGTCTTCAACTGAAAGCTTCAACTGAAAGAGAAAAACATTCATGAATGTTCACTCATATTTTTCTAAGTCTATTTCTGACGCTCATAATGTAAGCGGCCACTGAAATTGCAAAGTCAACCTGCAGTTCTTTTGTAGAAAACCACTGTATAGGTTCGGTCCCCCACATGGAAAGGAAATGTAATTTCCCAGGTTACGCTTCGCATCATGGAGGAATCACTTCTACCATGCTGGGCCATAACCTGAATCAATTTCCTTACTGCTTCTCTTTTTTTTAGGTATAATTTATAGAGCATCCCAGGAGACAGGAAATGTCTCCTCTACCATCTCTACAAATGTATTTCCTCATCTTAAAGGACTTATTGTTTACTACACTCTGACTTGGGTTGTGACAAACTCTCAACAAATTCCTTACTGTACACCCTGAGGCCATGCAACCAAGACATTTCAGAGTTTTTAAAACTGTTTCCATTGAACATGCCATACAAATAAAGGCATTTTAATTCATTATATGAAGAGTGCCTTGGTCCTCCTTTCTTTTTGATGAACAATGTATCCCTTTTACCAAAAAGCACCTTCTATCTACCAAAATCTACTATTGTGTACCTTAGCACATTTTGTCTACCAAAAACCTACTATTGTGTACCTTAGCACCTTCTATCTACCAAAAACCTACTATTGTGTATCTTAGCACCTTCTATCTACCAAAAACCTACTATTGTGTACCTTAGCACATTTTGTCTACCAAAAACCTACTATTGTGTACCTTAGCACCTTCTATCTACCAAAAACCTACTATTGTGTATCTTAGCACCTTCTATCTACCAAAAACCTACTATTGTGTACCTTAGCACCTTCTGTCTACCAAAAACCTACTATTGTGTACCTTAGTACCTTCTATCTACCAAAAACCTACTATTGTGTACCTTAGCACCTTCTGTCTACCAAAAACCTACTATTGTGTATCTTAGCACTTTCTGTCTACCAAAAACCTACTATTATGTATCTTAGCACCTTCTGTCTACCAAAAACCTACTATTGTGTACCTTAGTACCTTCTATCTACCAAAAACCTACTATTGTGTACCTTAGCACCTTCTGTCAACCAAAAACCTACTATTGTGTACCTTAGTACCTTCTATCTACAAAAACCTACTATTGTGTACCTTAGCACCTTCTATCTACCAAAAACCTACTATTGTGTACCTTAGCACCTTCTGTCTACCAAAAACCTACTATTGTGTACCTTAGCACCTTCTATCTACCAAAAACCTACTATTGTGTACCTTAGCACCTTCTATCTACCAAAAACCTACTATTGTGTACCTTAGCACCTTCTGTCTACCAAAAACCTACTATTGTGTACCTTAGCACCTTCGGTCTACCAAAAACCTACTATTGTGTACCTTAGCACCTTCTGTCTACCAAAAACCTACTATTGTGTACCTTAGCACCTTCTATCTACCAAAAACCTACTATTGTGTACCTTAGCACCTTCTATCTACCAAAAACCTACTATTGTGTACCTTAGCAATGGCTCCCTTCCTCCTTTTTTTCTACAAATTCCTTACTGCTTCTGTTTATTTGTTTGAATAACTTAAAGAGCTCTTCTACCACCTCTACAAATGTTTTTTCTCATGTTGAAAGACTTATTGTTTACTACGCTCCCACTTGGGTCGTGACAAACTCTCAACAAAACGACTCTCCACCAAACTACAATTTCATTGCTTCCGTATATCTGCCCAGTCAGTGCCTGCACTGTCACATTAAAGAGCACTTCTTTTAAAAGTATGGTGAATGGTGGTCAGAGAATGGACTCATTAAACAATTATTTTCCATTTCACAAGTCAGTGGCTGAATCTGTAATGGGGACTCTACACCAGGGTGAGTGGCTAATTTTCAACTTGTTATTTAGGTGCATTTGTCCCTGCAGTTGATCTGTTTTCATTAGATTGGCCTCAGTGATTTCCAGGTTCCATGACTGGAAAGTGTTGAGGATAACATACATATACATATCATAAAATGTTTTGTTGGATGAACAAATCTCCTGTGGTGACCAATGATTGCATTATCTCAAATGCAATTTGCAATTGTGTTCCCGTTTTATTTTCCATCCAAATGAATGCAGCAGTGAAACTGAGTTTTGGCAGTATGTGTGTACGTGATCATGACCTGTTGATCAATCTGGTCAATCTGGAAGTAATTAAATCAGCCCCCCACCAACAGAGCATGGTACTCTGGTAGTTCAGTGTAGCTGTCTTTTCACAATTAAGCTTTGGTGTAGTCTAGCCTTGACTCTAGGAGATGGTGATTGGAAAATAAAATACCCATCTATAATGTATAGACAGTCTTCTTCCTCACTGAGAAAGGCTGCCTTTTGTGTTTGTTTGACTTCTCAGTAATGACATTGAAATTAAACAATGGTCAAGATAAATTCAAATAAATTCTAAATTGTGTCATCTTGAAAGTCAAATTGCAATGCTGATACTGTATCTGTCTACTCCGGCTCCTCCCCTCCGGCGTTCGACGTAGCCGGTTTACTAACCACCAGTCCTGGCAACCATCATTACGCACACCTGGCTTTCATCATTACTCACACCTGGCAACCATCATTACGCACACCTGGCTTTCATCATTACTCACACCTGGTAACCATCATTACGCACACCTGGCTTTCATCATTACTTGCTCCAGGCAACCATCATTACGCACACCTGGCTTTCATCATTACTCGCACCTGCGCTTCATCATTACTCGCACCTGGCTTTCATCATTACTCGCACCTGGCTTTCATCATTACTCACACCTGGCTTTCATCATTACTCACACCTGGCTTTCATCATTACTCGCACCTGGCTTTCATCATTACTTGCACCTGCACTTCATCATCAAGCACACCTGTTCTCCAATACCTCACCTTTATCTGGCACTCCAATAGGTTCCTTCCCCAGGCAGTTTTGTTTCTGTTTGGTCATGTCTAAAAGCTACTCCTACGTTATATCGTTCCATGTTCATTGTTATATTAAACTTACCACCTGCCTCTCGAACTCCCAGCGTCGACGTTACAGAATACAGTATCTAAGGAACACCTATTCCCCATTTCAATAGGATCCCGACTGAGAAGTATCATTATTTTAAGTTATAGCTTGGAGATGGACAAAATAGAGATGTGTTATCATTGCATTTTGCACTTTCTCTACTAAGACCAGAGAGAGAGCCATAATACACCAGATGTCAGTATTTTATGAGCATCTGTGTTACCCACTCTATCATGAGCTTAGTGGCTGGAATCCTTAAAACCCCTACATGTGCACATTAAAGCAGTCAGAAAATTGGAGAGGAGGGATCTATCAAAAATATATTGTACTTTCTTCCTCTCTCAATAAGGGAATGATGTGACTGCTCTGTGATTTAATGGAAGGAAACAGAAAACTGTACATCAATTAGACGCCCATCTAAAATTATTTGCCATGTTTTATATTCTATAGAAAATATGTTTACTGGTATGTTGCTCCCCTTCCATGAAAAATAAAACAAATTATGAAGAGCTTTCAGCTATATTTCTATAAAGGCAGGAGCCACTCAATGCACTTCATCATAAACAATGAAGGCTGCACTGTTCTCTTTCTCAATACTAGAACTCTACATTAAGGTCTTCCTCAGCATAATAAGACAAATGAATCAACAGACCAGGCTGAGGGTACCCCATTGGGAAATGTCTGGCTGTTGATACAGGATCCATCACATGAGCAATAGCCACATGGACAAGCTTAAAAAGAGCCACTCTATCATACTTCACAGGGGGCTAATGAGAAGGGGGGATTTCAAGCTAAAAGCTAATTTACCAAAAACACCTCAGGGAATCTCATGAATTACAAATTTCCCAAGGCAGCTTAAATAGTGTTTCTCATCAAGAGTATATAAAATGGAGGTTTGGCAAAGAGGCTGATTAAAGTTTTGATAGGACACTTTAGTTTTCTTACTTTATGAACCCCAACTTTCCTTTAAAAGGAAAAACAATGAAAGTCACATCGAAAACAGTGAAAGTGAAACAATGTTGCCTTTAGAGAAGTAGCCTAGTTTTTTCTCTGCAAATTGCATTACAAATGGTTTACTATGCATTCCGAATTAAATCAACAGCCTGTGCCATGTGCATTGAATCACAGGTGTGAGGTATGGTTTCATGCAGTATTCCAACATTCTAGAATGTATAAGTGGCATTCTGGGAACAGGTATCATTTCTCAATAATAAAAAAAAAAAATGATGACACGTGACTAATAACTAATTATCCATTCAGAAAGCAATCAGCATATCCACAGTCACACACTTCTCTCAAAGGAACCCAACCATAACATCCCAACTGAGACACCTGGAAGAAATGATTACAGTTGCTTGCCCACAGCTGCTAAGCTACTCCAGGATACCTGCCAAGAATCCCTTCAAATAGCAATCTAGCGACCACATTTACTGATGTGTAGAGATGGGGAGTGCTACAGACTAATGTAACGGTGAAAGGGGAAAGGGTTTTCGTTTTGCCATCGCTGGAGCAACTGGCTGCCAAGGAAAGGGAACGGAAAAACTGAAATGGTTTCTCTCAACTTGAGATTGTCATTTACGAGAACTGAGAAGCGTGTCTAAAGTGTCCCGCATAAAGCCAGAGAGCTTTGGGACAGGAAGGGAGTGTAACTGGCTGAAAACCTACAACCATAATGATAGTGACTGGTCCAGTATGTTAGAGCTAATTATAGCTAGTACTTACTCAGGGCTATGGGTGACCCAGATAAATAGGTGTGGAACACAAAATTAAACAAAATGCCAACGGCAGAGCTGGAACCCTCCTATAGCTCCCACGTGCAGCAACCCCCATCAACTTTTAGGGTCCATCTGTCTGTCCTATTCATAAATATTCATATTTTTATGATACTGTACTTCCATTGGCAAGGTTAAATATGATACTGTACTTTCATTGGCAAGGTTGGATGTTATAAGCCAATAATATTGGCTGAAAACAACCAGTGGAAACACTTCACTGGAATCAGTGGGAAAACTCAATTCAGACTAAATCGAACACAGGAACAATTAATGTTGTTATTATAGGATTTTGAGCTATAATACAACATAGTAGCCTAAAATAGTATTTCAGAGTATACATATATATATATATATATATGTCCATCATATAACTTTACTTTAAGAATGCCAGACACTGAGATACTGAACATATTTAATACATGAAACGTGTATGAATGGTTGGAATATACCACATGAAAATGTTTTTGTTTACAACAAGATGCACAAGTATGACCATGTGCAATATATGAGCCATTTAAAATATATATAAAATAGACTTAATTGACCATTTGGCTAAATAATTGAAATAAGGTACATGTCTAAGCTTCGGCTGTTCCAGACAGATTGAGAGGCAGTTATGCAGGTTCTTTATCTATTTTAAACCATTTCACGATCTATTGATTCATGGAATGGGCGCATCAACTAAAAACCGACCTTCTTGGGTACCACTACCTTTGTCTCCTGTTGACTCGCGCTGGGCGCTGGTGACTGAGGGGTCTCGTGCTGCTCGCGCTCGTTCTCCTTGCCCAAACTCTCGTCTTGCATGATGTTAGCTGGTGGAATCATGTTCTTTCCTCTTGGACAAAAAAAAAACTTAAAGACCGGCTTCGGGTTGCGCTGAGGACTTTGTACACTCGTGTGCAGCTTTGAATATCTCAATTGGCTACATTTTTCAGTGTTTCTTCATTCTTCGTCGTGACTTTATAGCGGTTCTGAAAGATTGGCTACAGAATCGACTGCGGGGGAAAGAAAACTATTTGGTGCGTATAATACATACTTGCAAGCCAATTGCCTTATAAGTTCACCCACTATCGACTCTGTTCGGTACTTTCCATCACTCTCCTGCTGCGTAATGTTGCCAATATCCCATCCGTGTCCGTGCGCGCACTGCGTCTGGTCTTGAGCTGTTCGTTCCCTTGCTGTCAGTGATCAGCCGGATTCTGCTGTCAGCTTGTTTATAGGCGGATAGCTGAGCGCCTGCCTCATTGTGGTGAAGGGAGGGGTCTTTCTTGTCAACGTAGTTTGGTAAGCCAAGGCAGGCCTAGATAGCCTTCCATTTCTGTCATCATACATTTCAGAACGAATACTACATGTATTTGGTTATTTTGGTTCAAATTGAAGCAGGCAGCTGGCAGGCTATTATATTTACATAGGCTATATAATATACATGTTAATACATTTATAGGCACCGTGTCAATAATCTATAGTCAAATGTGCTCACTACAAACCACCTCATTAAACAATATTAAATACTCATGGGAGGAGGAACTGGTTGAGGAAATATCTTATGAACTATGGGAAGGGGCACTCACTATTTGTGCTCAGCACGGTCTCATTCAATGCGAACTCATTCATAGGGCCCACTGGACCAAAGCAAGATTATCCAAAATGTACAAGGATGTGAACCCTTGTAACCAGTCTCCTGCTAATCATGTACACATGTTTTGGTGTTGCCCATCTCTTGTTGGTTTCTGGAAAGACATCTTTAACACACTTTCAGAATTAAGCGGCACACAAATCGAGACAGACCCTTGTATTGCATCATTTGGGGTTTCCTTACCCACAATACAATTGACCAAAATCAATAAGGATGTAATTGCCTTTGTCACTTTGTTAGTGAGACATACGACATCTTGGATGTTAAGGACTGTATTATCTGTGCTAGTTGACCTGTAACAACTGTATCAAAATAGATTTATTTTCTTGTCTTTTAATTTTTTATGTTTATTTTTTAATTTTGTATTTTGTCTCTCTCTTTGTTTTGCAGTATTGTTGCCTTTGATGTGTTGTTTTATATTACTAACAACTAACTTACAAGTGCAGTATTTTTTAAATGCTGGTGTTGAAAATTCAATAAACTAAGTTTTTAAAAAACAGACACTAACAGCTTACAGACGGTAGGCACTTAAGGCCACAGTTATGAAAACATAGGACACTAAAGAGGACTTTCTACTGACTCTGAAAAACACCAAAAGATGCCCAGGGTCCCTGCTCATCTGCGTTAACGTGCCTTAGGCATGCTGCAAGGAGGCATGAGGACTGCAGATGTGGCCAGGGCAATAGATTTCAATGTCTGTACTGTGAGACGCCTAAGACAGTCCTACAGGGAGACATGACGGACAGCTGATCGTCCTTGCAGTGGCCGACCACATGTAACAACACCTGCACAGGATCGGTACATCCGAACATCACACCTGAGGGACAAGTACAGGATGGCAACAACAACTGCCCGAGTTACACCAGGAACACACAATCCCTCCATCAGTGTTCAGACTGTCCACAATAGGCTGAGAGAGGCTGGACTGAGGGCTTGTTGGCCTGTTGTAAGGCAGGTCCCCACCAGACATCACCGGCAACAACGTCGCCTATGGGCACAAACCCACCATCGCTGGACCAGACAGGACTGGCAAAAAGTGCTCTTCACTGACGAGTCGTGGTTTTGTCTCACCAGGGGTGATGGTCGGATTCGCGTTTATCATCGAATGAATGAGCGTTACACCGAGGCCTGTACTCTGGAGCGGGATCGATTTGGAGGTGGAGGGTCCATCATGGTCTGGGGCGGTGTGTCACAGCATCATCACTCCATCACTCCAGACCTGACTGCCCTTGACCAGCACAAAAACATCCTGTGGCGGACTGCAATAGCATCGAATAGTCCCCGCGATATGCAACTGTTCAGGGAAGTCAGGAACCAATACACGCAGCCAGTCAGGAAAGCAAAGGCTAGCTTTTAAAACAGAAATGTGCATCCTGTAGCTCCAACTTCAAAACGTTTTGGGACACTGTCAAGTCCATGGAGAACAAGAGCACCTCCTCCTAGCTGCCCACTGCATTGAGGCTAGGTAACACGGTCACCACCGATAAATCCATGATGATCGAAAATTTCAACAAGCATTTCTCTACGGCTGGACATGCTTTCTTCCTGACTAGCCTAACCCAGGCCAATATATTCGTTCTCAGACCCACTGGCCTCAGGTCATTTATAAGTCTATGCTAGGTAAAGCTCTGCCTTATCTTAGCTCACTGGTCACGATAACAACACGCACCCACAGCACGGGCTCCAGCAGGTATATCTCACTGGTCATCCCCAAAGCCAACACCTCCTTTGGCCGCCTTTCGTTCCAGTTCCCTGCTGCCAGTGACTGGAACGAATTGCAAAAGTCGCTGTGGCTGGAAACATATATTTCCCTCACTAACTTTAAACATCAGCTATCTGAGCAGCTAACCGATCGCTGCAGCTGTACATAGTCCATCTGTCAATAGCCCACCCAATCTACCTACCTCATCCCCATACTGTTTTTATTTACTTTCTGCTGTTTTGCACACCAGTATCTCTACTTACACATCATCATCTGCTCATTTATCAGTCCAGTGTTAATCTGCTAACTTGTAATTACTTCGCTACCATTGCCTATTTATTGCCTACCTCCTTACGCCATTTGCACACACTGTATATTATAGACTTTATTTTTTTCTATTGTGTTATTGAATGTACGCTTGTTTATTCCAAGTGTAACTCTGTGTTGTTGTTTGTGTTGCACTGCTTTGCCTTATCTTGGCCAGGTCGCAGTTATAAATGAGAACTTGTTCTCAAATAGCTTACCTGGTTAAATAAAGGTGAAATACATTTTTTTTTAATTAAATCATCAGACTAAGCTTGTTGTCATTGCAGGCAATCTCAACGCTGTGAGTTACAGGGAAGACATCCTCCTCCCTCATGTGGTACCCTTCCTGCAGGCTCATCCTGACATGACCCTCCAGCATGACAATGCCACCAGCCATTATGCTCGTTCTGTGCATGATTTCCTGCAAGACAGGAATGTCAGTGTTCTGCCATAGCCAGCGAAGAGCCCGGATCTCAATCCCATTGAGCACATCTGGGACCTGTTGGATCGGGAGGGTGAGGGGTAGGGCCATTCCCCCAGAAATGTCTGTGAACTTGCAGGTGCCTTGGTGTAAGAGTGGGGTAACATTGCACAGCAAGAACTGTCAAATCTGGTGCAGGCCATGAGGAGGAGATTCACTGCAGTATTTAATGCAGCTGGTGGCCATACAAGATACTGACTGTTACTTTTAACCCCCCCCCACCTCCCCTTTGTTCAGGAACATGTAATTCCATTTCTGGTAGTCACATGTCTGTGGAACTTGTTCAGTTTATGTGTCAGTTGTTGAATCTTATGTTCATACAAATATTTACACATCTTAAGTTTGCTGAAAATAAATGCAGTTGACAGTGAGAGGACATTTATTTTTTGCTGAGTTTATGTGAGAATGCTGTTCATTGACTACAACTCAGCGTTCAACACCATAGTGCCTACGAAGCTCATCACTAAGCTAAGGACTATGGGACTAAACACCTCCCTCTGCAACTGGATCCTGGACTTCCTGACAGTCCTCCCCAGGTGGTAAGAGTAGGCAACAATACATCTGCCATGCTGATCCTTAACATTGGGGCCCCTCAGGGGTGTGTACTTAGTCCCCTCCTATATTCCCTGCTCACCCATGACTGTGTGGCCAAACAAGACTCCAACAACATTATTAAGTTTGCTGATGACACAACAGTGATAGGCTTGATCACCGACAACGATGAGACGGCCTATAGGGAAGAGGTCAGAGAACTGGCCGTGTGGTCCCAGGACAACAACCTCTCCCTCAATGTGGGCAAGACAAAGGAGCTGATCGTGGACGACAGGAAAAGGTGGGCCAAACAGGCCCCCATTAACATTGACGGGGCTGTAGTGGAGCGGGTCGAGAGTTTCAAGTTCCTTGGTGTCCACATCACCAACGAACTATCATGGTCCAAACAACCAAGACAGTTGTGAAGAGGGCACGACAAAACCTTTTCCCTCTCAGGAGACTGAAAAGATTTGGCATAGGCCCCCAGATCCTCAAAAGGTTCTACGGCTGCACCATCGAGAGCATCCTGATTGGTCACATCACCGTCTGGTATGGCAACTTCTCGGCCTACAGAGGGTAGTGCGAACAGCCCAGTATATCACTGGGGTCAAGCTTCCTTCCATCCAGGACCTATATAATAGGCGGTGTCAGAGGAAAGCCCATAAAATTGTTAGAGACTCCAGTCTCCCAAGTTATATACTGTTTTCTCTGATACCGCACGTCAAGCGGTGCTGGAGCGCCAAGTCTTGGACCAAAAGGGTCCTCAACAGCTTCTAACTCCAAGCCATTAGACTTCTGAACAATTCATAAAAATCGCCACCGAACAATTTACATTTCCCCCCTAGGAGATGAATTCACCTTTCAGCAGGATAATAACCTATAACACAAGGACAAATCTACACTGGAGTTGCTTACCAAGAAGACAGTGAATGTTCCTGTGTGACCCGAGTTGCAGTTTTGACTTAAATCTACTTGAAATCTATGTGTAACGGTTGTAGTCTGGAGAAAGAGAGGAGGACCAATGCGCAGCCTGGTAAATGTCCATTATTTTAATAAACCAACTGAACAAAACAACAAAAATGACAAACGAACAGTCCTGAAAGGTGACGAAAAACACTAAATAATAAAATAAAATAATCACCCACAACTAAAATGGGGAAAACAGGCTACCTAGACAACGATCGACAGCTGCCTCTACTTAACTCCTAAGGTATTAAAGTTGTTAAAGAATCAATGTGCATAATTTACTAAAATGACAATTGAACAGGTAAAGGGGAATGCTTAGATAACCTATACAGAAAAATATAGGAATAGTAATTATATCTCTAGATTGCAGGAAAAAGCTGTTCCAGGTGTTTGAGAAATGCTAAATTCTACGCCCCCCCACCCCATATATCATGCCTACTCTAAAGTAATAGGTGCATGATGCCCCTGCTTTCACCTTGAAGTTCCATAATTACCCTGTCTCTCCAGATCCAGTGTATCTTGTTTAAATTAGAAGACTTTAGGACAATATTTCAAGCAATTGGAACAAAACCTCTTGACATTTGGTATAATTAATTTTTGTTCTATTTCTGCATACCTTCTAAATTACTTTTGCTGGAGAGCAGAGACAGAATTCTGCTAGAGACAGTCAATACAATGAGACAGGCATGTGTCTTTATTGACAATCAATTTGGTATAATTCTCCAATATGTTGAAGCCACAAACAAAACAATGTGTCTGTTTTCTTTTTTCTTATGTGTTTTCATTGTTTTAGATTCATTTGGTTTGTAGTGCAGGACTATAATGACTTGCAATAGGCATTTCTACAAACAAATTAACTCCCCTAATGCTCCTCTGCAAGGTTATGTCCGTGAAATTATAGCAGAGAGAGCTAGACTGCAGCCTCACTGTGACTCAAATGCAAACCACAGAGCAGTGTATGATATACAGATATTATGATATTGATCTTATATCAGGAAACGTTCATCCCAAAAAGGTAAGGGTCAGAAAAAAGGATCATCTTAACGTTATAACCTGGCCTATATGTCTACAATCAATACCTACTCTACTGTGAAGTGATAAAGGTTTTTTGTATTATCTCCTGTACCTGGATAGTGCTGCTTGAAACGAATGAAGACAGCAAGCCCTTAATTACATGGTACTTTATTTTGTTGTAATCCATAATACTAGGCAGAACTCTGGATAAGAGCGTCTGCTAAATGACTTAAATGTAAATGTAAGGACACATTGTGGCCACAATACGGCAGGTGGGGGGCGGCAGGTAGCCTAGTGGTTAGAGCATTGAACTAATAACCGAAAGGTTGCTAGATCGAATCCCCAAGCTGACAAGGTAAAAATATGTTGTTCTGCCCCTGAACACGGCAGTTAACCCACTGTTCCTAGACTGTCATTGTAAATAAGAATCTGTTCTTAACTGACATACCTAGTTAAAAATAAAAATGAATTTCATCAGCATAAAGACTCAGAGACAGACACAAGGTGAGACCCAGATGCCTACACAGGAGGCAGATGGTTGGAGTCTAAGATGTTTAATTATCCAGAAGGAGTAGGTAAGAGAATGATCGTGGACAGGCAAAAGGTCAAAACCAGTTCAGAGTCCAGGATGTACAGAGTGGCAGACAGGCTTGAGGTCAAGGCAGGCAGAATGGTCAGGCAGGTGGGTACAGAGTCCAGAACAGTCAAGGGTTAAAACCAGGAGGACTGGAAAAAGAAGAAGAGGAAAAGCAGGAGAACGGGAAAATATGCTGGTTGACTGACTTGGAACATACAAGACGAACTGAGACAGGAAACACAAGGATAAATACACTGGGGAAAACAAGCAACACCTGGAGGGGGTGGAGACAATAACAAGGACAAGTGAAACAGATCAGGGTGTGACATCAACATGGTTCATGACACATCATTATGCATAATAAAATTGCTCAAACAAGTAAGTGAAAATGATTCAACCAAGAGGGTGTGTTACTGAGAACCAACTCATCACCTAAGATAAGAGGAAAATGCATTACTACTTCGAGACAGGAAGTTGGAAGGTGAAGGAAGAGAAACACTATCATTTTCAGGCTCAGCTGCTGTCATGACTGAGAGCCACAGGGCTAGGAGAGATGGAGGGTTAATTATATAAAATGAAGGGTCTCGGCTGAGGCACTGCAATGAGAGCTGACTTGTGTAATTTCATGGCTGACTGACTGGTTATCACAGATCTTTTATTTTCTATCCGTTCTTTCTGTCTTTTTCTCTTTTTTCTTTTTTTTCTTCTTTGTCGTGGCTTCCGTTCAGCCCTGCTTAAAGAAAATAATAAATAAAGACTTTTTTCTCTGCCATTTTTCTCTCAGGCAAGATATTGAGGTATTACATTTTGAAGATTTCCAGTGTTGTTTTACAATTAGTGTGTGGGTTATTAACCGAGGGAGAGAGTGAAAAATAAAATGATATTTATTTCCCATTATGACTCTGATATGCAGCGGTGGTCCCCCACATTCGACGTGGCAGAGTACTAAAGAGAGACCTTGCCAACTTCGTTCATTCTAACCTTGATATCTATTCATATTACTGAGAGAAGCTAATCCAGGGGTTTATATTCATTTTCCAATCTCTGGAAGAGATCCATTGAGATTATTTGTGTGTTATGTAACTCTACAGCAGGGATTATCAACTAGATTCAGCTGGGGGACAATTTTTTGTCTGGAACATAATTACAAATCATTGGTAGACTGCAAATTGACCGCAAGAAGCCCAAACAGATATCATATTTGACTAAAACATAATAATTTCAAACCTTACTTACGTTGTATATGATCACGTGTCTCTCTATTATGCATGGGAATACTTCGGAACAGATTTCTTAAATTAAAATCACTTGGAGCTGATTTTTTTTTATGTCCAACAATAAAAACCTGTGGGCTGCCAGTTAGGGAACGCCGCTCTACAGTATAATGCATACTGCATCCTATCAGGAGAGGATCTACAAAGAAATGTTCATATTAATGGTAACACTTTATTTGACACCTAGCATCATAACACGTTATGACACGGTCATAACCATGTCATAATATTTCATAACAGCTGACATAACCTGTCATAACACTGTCATAACACTCTCATGACACATATATTTAGACCTGTTGTGTTTGGACACACCTACTCTTTATTTGTACTATTTTCTACATTGTAGAATAATAGTGAAGACATCAAAACAATTAAATAGCACATATGGATTCATGTAGAAACCAAAAAAGTGTCAAACAAATAAAAATATATTTTAGTAGCCACCCTTTGCCTTGATGACAGCTTTCCACACTCTTGGCATTCTCTCAACCAGATTTAACTGGAATGCTTTTCCAACAGTCTTGAAGGAGTTCCCACATATTCTGAGCACTTGTTGGCTACTTTTCCTTCACTCTGTGGTCCAACTCATCCCAAACCATCTCAATTTGGTTGAGGTCAGGTGATTGCGGAGGCCAGGTCATCTGATGCAGCCCTCCATCACTATCCTTCTTAGTCAAATGAGAAAACAAATTATAGTCCCACTAAGCGCAAACCAGATGGGATGGCATATCACTGCAGAATGCTGTGGTAGCTATGCTGGTTAAGTGTGCCTTCAATTCTAAATAAATCACCAACAGTGTCACCAGCAAAGCACCCCCGCACCATCACACCTCCTCCTCCATGCTTCACGGTGGGAACCACACATGTGGAGATCATCCGTTCACCTACTCTGTGTCTCACAAAGACACGGCGGTTGGAACCAAAATTCTCAAATTTTGACTCATCAGACCAAAGAACAGATTTCCATCGGTCTAATGTCCATTGCTCGTGTTTCTTGGTCCAAGCAAGTCTCTTCTTCTTATTGGTGTCCTTAGTAGTGGTTTCTTTGCAGCAATTCAACCATGAAGGCCTGATTCATACAGTCTCATCTGAACAGTTAATATTGAGATGTGTCTATTACTTGAACTCTGTGAAGCATTTATTTGAGATGCAATTTCTGAGGCTGGTAACTGTAATGAACTTATCCTCTGCAGCAGAGGTAACTCTGGGTCTTCTTTTCCAGTGGCAGACCTCAGGAGAGCCATTTCCATCATAGCGCTTGATGGTTTTTGCGAATGCACTTGAAGAAACTTTCAACGTCCTTGAGATTTTCTGGATTGACTGACCTTCACGTCTTAAAGTTTCTCTTTGCTTATTTGAGATGTTCTTGCCATAATATGGACTTGGTCTTTTACCAACACAACTGATTGGCTCAAACACATTAGGAAGGAAAGAAATTCCACAAATGAACTTTTAACAAGGCACACCTGTTAATTGAAATGCATCCCAAGAGTGTGCAAAGCTGTCATCAAGGCAAAGGGTGGCTACTTTGAAGAATCACAAATATAAAATATATTTTGATTTGTTTTACACTTTTTTGGTTACTACATGATTTCATGTGTTATTTCATAGTTTTGATGTCTTCGCTATTATTCTGCAATGTAGAAAATAGTAGAAATAAAGAAAAACCCTTGAATGAGTAAGTTATGTTTTATAATATTTCCTCAAATTTGCTATTCTATTACCATTGTAATTGTACACACATTAATGTCAAACATGTGCCTAGCCAATGCTCTGTCGCTGATGACTGGGAATGCAGGAGCAAGACAAAACACCCTCTTTGTGACATGTGACTGACATATGATCATGTGCTGTAAGTGATAGGCCTATCTGGCTTACATTATTACCCTTACAACAACAAGACATTTCCTGTGATAGATTTGATAAATGTCCATATCTTGGAATCAAAGTTTGTTGGTTCATAACATTGGTATTGTAATCCTAGCACACGAATAACTGAGAGAAAACGGGATTGTAATGTATTTGAGAATGTGTGAAAGTCTTTGCTATTGCCATAATATATTTAGTATAATTTTCTTTAGCGGTGCCATTGCATTGTAGCATACTCTATTCTCTGATTTCTACTCTCTACTGAGCTATATTGGTCAGAGAAAGTAATGCATCGGTTGCATCCAGGGGTGGAAGGAAACTTCTTGGCAGGGAAAAAATACATTTTAATAAATTATTCGATTTAGAGTTAAATTGTTAGTTGTTGTTGTAATTCATTACAGTCATGTCTTATTTTCATCGTATTTTTTACAACTTGTAGAAAATACGACGACCTACCCCGGCCAAACCCGGACGATGCTGGGCAAATTGTACGCCACCCTATGGGACTCCCAATCACAGCCGGATGCAGCCTGGATTCGATCCAAGGACCGCAGTAACGCCTCTTGCTCTGAGATGCAGTGCCTTAGACCCCTGCGCCACTCATTATTGACACATTTTCCCAATACTTTTGATAAATAGGGCAAAATATAAATTGGCCTATAACAGTTAGGATCAGCTTGACTCCCCCTTTAAACAAAGGATGAACCGTGGCTGCCTTCCAAGCAATGGGAACCTCCCCAGAGAGGAGAGATAGGCTTGGCGATGACAGGGGCAGCAACCTTAAAGGAGAAAGGTCTAAACTTTGTAACGGGGCAGGGGAAAAAGAGGAAGGAGCATCGGGGCTAGTCGCATTAGAAGGGTTGTGAGATGAGGAAATGTTTGATTGTCAAGGAGGCATGACTGAGTCAAATAGGAATCCTGACTTAATGAAGTGGTGATTAAAGAGCTCAGCCATGTGCTCCTTGTCAGTAACAACCACATCATCAACATTAAAGGACATGGGCAGCTGTGAGGAGGAGGGTTTATTCTCCAGGTCTTTAATCGTTTTCCAGAACTTTTTAGGGTTAGACCCACAAAAGAGAGTACTGCTCCTTAAAGTAACTAACTTTGGCCTTCCGGATAGCCTGAGTGCACTTATTTCTCATTTGCGAACGAGAGCCAGTCAGCCTGAGTATGCATCTGCCGAGCCTTTCGCCAACTGGGATTCTTGAGGTGGAGTAACTCAGCAAGATCACGGTCAAACCAGTTGCTGAACCTGTTTTTAATTCTAATTTTCTTTATGAATCAAACTGATTCTATACCAATTTACAGAGGTTAGGTCATGAAGGAAAGCTTATTCATTCAAGTTTTTTAGCACGGTCTATGACAAATCAGGACAGGTCGTTTCACTGAGCAGCTATTACGAACACAAGCTGTAAAACAGTGATCACTAAGGTCATTACAGAAAACACCAGACTGATACCTATCAGGATTATTTGTGAGGATAACATCGAGGAGAGGAGCCTTTTATGGGTGTTTGGAGTTATACCTTGTGGAATTGGTAGTACTGTGAGAAAGATTTAGGGAGTCCCAATGCCCCCCTTGGGTTGTGCCGTGGTGGAGATCTTTGTGGGCTATACTCGGCCTTGTCTCAGGATGATAAGTTGGTGGTTGAAGATATCCCTCTAGTGGTGTGGGGGCTGTGCTTTGGCAAAGTGGGTGGGGTTATATCCTTCCTGTTTGGCCCTGTCCGCGGGTGTCCTCGGATGGGGCCACAGTGTCTCCTGACCCCTCCTGTCTCAGCCTCCAGTATTTATGCTGCAGTAGTTTATGTGTCAGGGGGCTAGGGTCAGTTTGTTATATCTGGAGTACTTCTCCTGTCCTATTCGGTGTCCTGTGTGAATTTAAGTGTGCTCTCTCTAATTCTCTCTTTCTCTCTTTCTTTCTCTCTCTCGGAGGACCTGAGTCCTAGGACCATGCCTCAGGACTACCTGACATGATGACTCCTTGCTGTCCCCAGTCCACCTGGCTGTGCTGCTGCTCCAGTTTCAACTGTTCTGCCTTATTATTATTGGACCATGCTGGTCATTTATGAACATTTGAACATCTTGGCCATGTTCTGGTATAATCTCCACCCGGCACAGCCAGAAGAGGACTGGCCACCCCACATAGCCTGGTTCCTCTCTAGGTTTCTTCCTAGGTTTTGGCCTTTCTAGGGAGTTTTTAGCCACCGTGCTTCTACACCTGCATGGCTTGGTGTTTGGGGTTTTAGGCTGGGTTTCTGTACAGCACTTTGAGATATCAGCTGATGTTGCCGAAAAAGGTTATAAACAGAATGGTTAACATCAGCATTCAAAATGCTCTTCCTTAAGCACGTCTCAGTAATGACCAACACATCTGGATTGGTGTGAACCCATAATTTCAATTGATCCATTTTAGGTAATAAGCTTTTAGTGTTAACGTGCAGAAAACCCAAGTCAAAATTGGGGCTAGCAACAGTAGATGGGCGAGGGTATACATGCACATTTCCAGATTTAATCAGCAGTAATACAATCAGGGCACGGCAAAGGACAAGGAGAGCTCTGCAGTGTTGATTTATGATATTTGAATGTGCATTAGATGACAACAAGATTATATTGTACAGCTATTTCATCAGGTAACATGAATACAAAGCTGGCGAGAGGTGGTAAGAATAGGATGGGAGGCCAAAAGTCTGTGTAACCAATAGAGAGTCAGAGTCCCGAGTGTGGGAACAAACATACACTGTCCCATGGTTGGATAAGAAGAAAGTTCATAGTCAACAAAGCATGCAGGAGTCATGAGGCAAATACCATTGTAAATTCAGAGGCACTCGCCCGAACAGTGTGTGTATGCTGGAGGCGAGCGAAAGCTTGGGAGAGAGGTGGGAGTGTGGCTGGAGTACCTGTACCAGACAGGGGGAGACAGGACCGGGCTTGGAATCCAAACAGCAGTGGAGCAGGGAATAGGAGTAGGTGTCACACCCACATGGGAGAAGCTTTTTTCTGGTGGCAGATTTCTTGTAGAAAATGTCAGTGTATGTTCTCTGAACAGCGGGAGGGGGTCTCAAAGGCCTCTGGATTTGGGTGGAGTAGGCTGTGAGAGACTCCTGCCATTGTTGGGCTCAAAGGCTTTGACACCTCTCACTTCACACCTCAGTGCTAATTGAAGTTGTATCTGTTCTGTCCTAGCAAGCTTGGCAGCCTTATCTTAGCATTCGGTCCCTATAATGTAAAATGTATCATTGTAATGTAAATTTGTCTTTTTTCTTCTTCTTGGTTTTCAAAATAGCATCAGACCAAGCATTACTCACTCAGTTCCAGTTTGGATCCACCCTCAGGACACCAGGTTGGATGGTGTCCTGAGGTCTCTGCTGTTTGTTTGCCAGAGCACCCGCTGTTTGTTTGCCAGAGCACCCACTGTATTGCTTGGAAAAAATCATCCTTAGTAGTAGGAATCAATCCAGGTAATTTTGTCCAAAATCAGGTTGTAGGTATGGAGTTTTGACCTGGAGTGAAGGTTATGCTGTGGAGGGTAGCATCCTGTTTATGTCCCAGCCGAATAAAAACAAGTTTATTCTGTTCATGGGAGGTGGGCGACCACAGCTAGATGACGATGCTGTTCATGGGAGGTGGTCTTCCACAAGTAGATGACGGTACTGTTCATGGGAGGTGGTCTTCCATAGCTAGATGACGATGCTGTTCATGGGAGGTGGTCTTCCACAGCTAGATGACGATGCTGTTCATGGGAGGTGGTCTTCCACAGCTAGATGACGATGCTGTTCATGGGAGGTGGTCTTCCACAGCTAGATGACGATGCTGTTCATGGGAGGTGGTCTTCCACAGCTAGATGATGATGCTGTTCATGGGAGGTGGTCTTCCACAGCTAGATGACGATGCTGTTCATGGGAGGTGGTCTTTCACAGCTAGATGACGATGCTGTTCATGGGAGGTGGTCTTCCACAGCTAGATGACGATGCTGTTCATGGGAGGTGGTCTTCCACAGCTAGATGACGATGCTGTTCATGGGAGGTGGTCTTCCACAGCTAGATGACGATGCTGTTCATGGGAGGTGGTCTTCCACAGCTAGATGACGATGCTGTTCATGGGAGGTGGTCTTCCACAGCTAGATGACGATGCTGTTCATGGGAGATGGTCTTCCACAGCTAGATGACGATGCTGTTCATGGGAGGTGGTCTTCCACAGCTAGATGACGATGCTGTTCATGGGAGATGGTCTTCCACAGCTAGATGACGATGCTGTTCATGGGAGGTGGTCTTCCACAGCTAGATGACGATACTGTTCATGGGAGGTGGTCTTCCATAGCTAGATGACGATGCTGTTCATGGGAGGTGGTCTTCCACAGCTAGATGACGATGCTGTTCATGGGAGGTGGTCTTCCACAGCTAGATGACGATGCTGTTCATGGGAGATGGTCTTCCACAGCTAGATGACGATGCTGTTCATGGGAGGTGGTCTTCCACAAGTATATGACGATGCTGTTCATGGGAGGTGGTCTTCCACAGCTAGATGACGATGCTGTTCATGGGAGGTGGTCTTCCACAAGTATATGACGATGCTGTTCATGGGAGGTGGTCTTCCACAGCTAGATGACGATGCTGTTCATGGGAGGTGGTCTTCCACAGCTAGATGACGATGCTGTTCATGGGAGGTGGTCTTCCACAGCTAGATGACGATGCTGTTCATGGGAGGTGGTCTTCCACAGCTAGATGACGATGCTGTTCATGGGAGGTGGTCTTCCACAGCTAGATGACGATGCTGTTCATGGGAGGTGGTCTTCCACAGCTAGATGACGATGCTGTTCATGGGAGGTGGTCTTCCACAGCTAGATGACGATGCTGTTCATGGGAGGTGGTCTTCCACAGCTAGATGATGATGCTGTTCATGGGAGGTGGTCTTCCACAGCTAGATGACGATGCTGTTCATGGGAGGTGGTCTTCCACAGCTGGGTGACGATGCTGTTCATGGGAGGTGGTCTTCCACAGCTAGATGACGATGCTGTTCATGGGAGGTGGTCTTCCACAGCTAGATGACGATGCTGTTCATGGGAGGTGGTCTTCCACAGCTGGATGACGATGCTGTTCATGGGAGGTGGTTTTCCACAGCTGGATGACGATGCTGTTCATGGGAGATGGTCTTCCACTAGTCTCACGTTGCCATTCCTCCAAAATCATGTTGTCACGCCATGCCACCCTTGGAGGTCTGGAGAATTTTGTATTGCAAAAACAGTTTGAATGGTCCGCTGGTTCCCAGCTGCAAGATTTTGATTGGATGTTACATTTCAAGAACCTCCACCCACACACCCATAGAAGGGGTACCGTTTTCTGTAAGAGTAAGACACATTTTGTAGAGAGTTGTTGCATATTGTAGTTTCAAGTGCTAGTTTTCAAGTGTGGCCGACTGTCTGCAATTTATATTTATTGAAACTGAAAGTGGATTATGTTTGTAAAGTCAAACGTTACAACACATTCTAAACCTCTCTGGTGAGAAACACACATTTTGCCTTGTCTCCATTCATCCACATGGCGCTTTGCTACCACCGGAAACATCTTGAAGATTGATCATTATCTCAGTTTGTAAGGACCCAAAAACGGAGGCAGTGAGAGAACTTAAAAATATTATATATTGTTTTATTTTACATTTTTTGTGAAATTGGTCTACTGTACAAAATGCCCGTTGCCCATCCCAGCTCTATACCATGGGTTATATGTAAAGTGAAAGTGTAGGCTACTCTGAACAGGATAAGTAATTTTATGGGAGGACATTATGAAAAGATTCTACAGTTCCAGTCCCTAGAGGGTTAAACCTTGAAGACAGAGATAATAGCAACATAATATTCAGTGCTGTCTAATTTGAGTATAATGAAGCCTGTTTCTTTGTGATGTTCTCTGTCCTCAGAAATGGAAAGCTGTGAAAGCCTGTTTGCAGATGAAAAGAGAGGTCCCAAGAGACAAAGAGTATATCCTATGTGCCATGGCTTATACTGTATGTGTAGGCCAACCTATATTAGCACATATTGTATACAAAAATACAGTTAAACATCACACACAATGTATAAACCTATAACAACTGGAGCAGGCCAACCCTACTGGGTGTGCAGGGTTCGGTTTCAGCCCAGCAATAACACACCTAATTCAACGTATCAAATCTAAAGAGTTGATAATCGAATGTGCGATTGCTGGGCTGGTATAGAAGTCTGCTCACCCAGTAGGTCAGGGATCAGTGGAGGAAGGTTGGCCACCGCTGGTATGGAGTTCTTTTAAATGATGCTTTAGTAACAATAACCTACTTCTTACTACTCAACGATCTATTGTTGTTGAGACTAAGATGTCTAATCTTTATATACGAGTTAGCTTTATTTGTACATTTTGTAGTGATGACGTGTTGATTCATTGAAGTAAAGTGTTCAAACTTATTTTAATTGTAAAACTATTATTCAAAATTAACTAGTGCCAATGTTGGTTAATCACATATCACAATCGTGCAATAAAGAGGGGAAGGGGTTCTGTCTTTAATGTGTCTGTGTTTCTGTGTTTTATTCTCAAATCAACATTTGCTTTTTGTCTAGTTGTAAGATCTCCAATCTGTTTTATGCACCCATAGGCCTACAGTATGATGGCATTACTGGCCTTATGGGCATCTGTCATCTGAAGCAGAGAATAGCTCAACTCACACATTGAGCTACAGTATATGTTCTAAATTTAAAATGATACCAGTAGACAATGTACAGTATATGAGGCAAACCATATACCAGATGTTGTACATACTGTACATACCTTTTAAGCGCTGACATGCAAAGTTTAGTGCAAATCCAACCCTTGTAATTTAGATACAGTGTAAACATATGGAGATGACGAGTAGGCTACAGGAGATGAGCATGTTTTACCTTTATTTAACCAGGCAAGTCAGTTAAGAACAAATTCTTATTCTTATTACAGGTAACATATTAGGAGGTTCATTTAATTTTATACATTTTAGCAATGTTGCTTGTAAAAAGGTTGCAGTTGTTCCCATAGTCGATAGAGTCCAGAAGTATTCAACTCTTACCTTACGAGGTCCGGAGCCTGCTGGTTTTCTGTTCTACCTGATAATTAATTCAATCCACCTGGTGTCCCAGTTCAAAATCAATCCATGATTAGAAGGGAACAATGGGAAAAAAGCAGTGGAACTGTCTTCAAGGTCCAGAGTTTGAGGGAGATAAAGAAACCATGTATTCTCTATGTAGGCTTATCACTGACCCCCAACATTTTGTTGGCTTTATAATTGTGAGCGAACTTTAACTAGCTAGTAGCTAATGGTAGCTAGCTAGTTGTACCTTGCAAAATTTTTATCAAAACAAATTTGTATTACACTGAGCTGAACTACACTTCAATGTGTTTTGTAACAAGATACTTTCTTTGTCTTTTCAAAATACAAAATACATTTCTATACCATTTGGCATTTTTATGGTATCCCTGATGATGATGCAGTTAATGAGAGATGGTGTTCCAATGCTAGATAATGATACATTTCACTAAAAGTGTAGTTTGAGTGCAGATGGCGTCGATGGTACAGCCAGGGAGAGAGAAACCTCAGGCAGGCCCCAATCAGGTACCTCTTTTTTTGAAGTTCACAGCTACTCCTCCTCTGTAGGTAGGCTGAAACATCCACCACATAATGTGCAGCAACCACCTGGGTGATGCTACGCCAGTTGTAAGCGCCGGAGAGACTACCACAATTTAGCAGTAATCAGCAGCAGTCTCCTATGAAGCGAGCCTCTGTCATCCCCTCCTACCACAGTGTTGTGAGATTTGTCCTTGATTTAGCGAACAACACTATTCAAGTGCTAGTCTTTCATGGCCTGTTTGTGAGTGAATGTTCACACTCTGTTCTGGTACCAGAATCATAGTACCAGCCGCTTTATGGAATTCTATTTGCTAGATGGGATGAGGGATGATGAATGCATGAATTAACTTGGAATTACCTTTCATGCACTGCATGACTGAACGTTTTGAATAATGAGATATCCACTTGAAATAGAGGTGACATTCACAAGTTCAGTGTTTGAGAACACATTCCGTGTGGTTCCCCTGGCAAGGCTATTCCAAGGACTGGTGGTCGTAGTATTTACTAACTAGATGGATGTTTTGTGCTACACAGAGTATAGAGAAGCAATACGTTTGGCTGTGATTGATGAGTCGTCTTTGAATGTTAGAAGCGAAGTCTATTGCGATAATGTCAATTCCTTGGCAGTGCCTTTCATGATTTAGTCCTTGTATGTTGAATCAGAATCAGTGCTGTGCTGTCAGACCCATTGCCTTCCGAGAACACACACGCATACACACACACGCGCGCACACAAACACACATCCAAAAGAGCCCACAGATGAACTCATTAAGGTAAGGTCATTTCAAGTCTCTCAGTTGCCTCATCACCTACTTTACCAATATAAACTCTACTTTCATAGTCATTACAAAAGAAAGCGAGATCTGGTGTGTTCAATTCGGAGCTCTTTTTCTCAGCTCTCAGTTAATGAACATGTTCAGAGGTGTCTTCAACAAGTCAATCGCGAGCTGAAAGTACATGCAATTTTCACATTTACATGGCAATACTGTCATAAACAAATCTCACAAGCATTTTACTACACGCACAATAACATCTGTTAAATATGTGTATGTGACCAATAACATTTGATTTGATTTGACAACGCAAGCTCCCAGGTACTAGCTAATCAATGCAACTTTGACATTATCCCACCTCTGGCTTAAAAAGCCAAACCTAACACAATATCTGCCAATTAATTTCCAGCAATATTGCCTGTCTGACTGTGTGGTAAATGCGTTTGTCCATCACTCCGTGTGCAGCCAGTTGATGTCATAATCTTCTTGTGGGTTGACAAAAAAATATTTTCCCCCAAAACCTTCTAAATTAAATGTTAACTGTAGGCTTACCTGGCAGAAGTATATAATGAGTAAGTATTTTTATTATTTGTATCTATCATTTGTTATTTGCTAACTTTGCCATGAAATGAGCAACAGCAGTACATAACCATCGCTAGACCAGCACATTATATGGATCATTCCCCACTTGCTAGATACGCGATTAAAGGGCCAGATGTGAAATGAAAGAAAAAATCAACAACAAAAATCTAAATGTTCTTCCAGCCCTACAAAAACTGTTTTAAGCTTTGACATGGAATCAGAACATCCAACTCCATTGCTTCTCTATGAACAATTGTAATTTTGAGAGTAAAAGAAAATCTACAACTACAAAAAATACAACTGAGAAAAATAATATTTGTGAATATATAAAACATAATTTGTGGGGAAGAGTTACAGGGGAGAAGAGAAGAATGTAGCTATTTGAAAAGCTAGAAATAAATGTGTAGCTCGCGATCATTGCTAGAAAAGGTTGGAGACCCCTGATCTACACTGATCTCGTCTAATACCACAGCCTTTCTCTGTTAAACAAATCATCTTTATTGAAGTTTTTCACATTTTGTAATCATAAATAGTTCACATAAATACAAATCAACTTTCACATCAATACATTTGACTTCATAATTACATAACATGATTTACAGACTTTCTTTCCATGAGTCCCAATAGATGGGTGAGTTGTTTAGCAGCAAAACCAATGCATGCAAAACTTTGGGGCAAAACAACTGTCAGCTCTTTAGGATCATTGACAGCATTAACTATATTTAGTCTACAAATGTTCATTGAAAACATAATACAATGTGCACAATAGACATTTGTTGTCTCTCAAATGCATCTTTACAGTTAGGGGTTAGCTAGCTAGCAAAGTTTATCCATATTATCATAGATGTGACAATCTGTCAAAACACCTCAAAACAAGACAGATTTGGATTTTAATTTGATGCAATGCAGGACATTTAAAACGTGTAGTGTATTTGAAGTTTAAAAAGGCTTTTCATGTTTGTAATTTCTACTTAGAAATTATTTGATTTCCCTTGTGAAAAATGTATCAACCCCTACAAAAATGTCCATTAATGTAGCACCATGCAGAAATCACTCACGCCATTTCCTAGTTGCTAAAACTCAGTTCACCTAATTTCAGTTTATGCAACAAAATATTCTGGTCTAATGTAGAGAATCATTGTACCATCTAAATCTCTTTTAAATATATTTTCCATGACCAAAAATACTGTTGTTTCAGCTGTTTGAAGCTGGTCTACAAAACTGAAAGTAAAAGATGCAACTACAAAATTTAAGAGCAGGAAACATAGAAATAGCGCATATAGAAGATATCTCTCGCTTCTTAGGCTTGCTTTCAAATATAATTATATATCTATGACTAACATTTCTATGTGAATTTGGTATTGTCGCCCAAAATGTTACATTTTCCCACTTTAATTATAATTCTGTTAATTGTAATTCTGTTGCTGCAGGATAATTTTTGTGCTGTAGCACACTGGCTCAAAATTAAGGTCCTACAGTGCCTTACAAAAGTATTCATCCCCCTTGGCGTTTTTCCTATTTTGTTGCATTACAACCTGTAATTTAAATGGATTTTTTATCTGGATTTCATGTAATGGACATACACAAAATAGTCGGAAATGAAAATGAAGAAAAAAAAATTAAAACGGAAAAGTGGTACGTACATATGTATTCACCCCCTTTGCTTTGAAGCCCCTAAATAAGATCTGGTCAACCAATTACCTTCAGAAGTCTTATAATTAGTTAAATAAAGTCCACCTGTGTGCAATCTAAGTGTCACGTGATCTGTCACATGATCTCAGTAAATATACACCTGTTCTGAAAATCCCCAGAGTCTACAGCACCACTAAGCAAGGGGCACCACCAAGCAAGTGGCACCATGAAGTCGAAGGAGCTCTCCAAACAGATCAGGGACAAAATTGTGGAGAAGTATAGATCAGGGCTGGGTTATAAAAAAATATCTGAAACTTTGAACATCCCCCAAACTACCCTTAAATCCATTATTAAAAAATGGAAAGAACATGGCACAACAACAAACCTGCCAAAACTCACGGACCAGGCAAGGAGGGCATTAATCAGAGAGGCAACAAAGAGAACAAAGATAACCCTGAAGGATCTGCAAAGCTCCACAGCTGAGATTTGAGTATCTGTCCATAGAACCACTTTAAGCTATACACTCCACAGAGCTGGACTTTACGGAAGAGTGGCCAGAAAAAAGCTATTGCTTAAAGAAAAAAATAAGCAAACACATTTGGTGTTCGCCAAAGGGCATGTGGGAGACTCCCTAAACATATGGAAGAAGGTACTCTGGTCAGACTTTCTGGCCATCAAGGAAAACGCTAAGCCATCACCTCTCATCACCCCGAGAACATCGTCCCCACAGTGAAGCATGGTGGTGGCAGCATTATGCTGTGGGGATGTTTTTCATCGGCAGGGACTGGGAAACAGGGAAATTCTTGAGGGAAAACTGTTTCAGTCTTCCAGAGATTTGAGACTGGTACGGAGGTTCACTTTCCAGCAGGATAATGACCCTAAGCATACTGCTAAAGCAACACTCGAGTGGTTTAAGGGGAAACATTTAAATGTCTTGGAATGACCTAGTCAAAGCCCAGACCTCAATCCAATTGAGAAGCTACGGTATGACTTAAAGATTGCTGTACACCAGTGGAACCCATCCAATTTGAAGGAATTTGAAGGAGCAGTTTTACCTTGAAGATTGGGCAAAAATCCCAGTGGCTAGATGTGCCAAGCTTATAGAGACATACCCCAAAAGACTTGCAGCTGTAATTGCTGCAAAAGGTGGCTCTACAAAGTATTGACTTTGGGGGGGGTGAATAATTATGCACTCTCAAGTTTTCTGTTTTTTTTGTTTGTTTGTTTCACAATAACAAATATTTTGTATCTTCAACCCCTCCAAAAAATCTATTTGAATTCCAGGTTGTAAGGCAACAAAATAGGAAACATGCCAAGGGGGGTGAATACTTTTGCAAGCCACTGTACATCTGTATATCAAGAACAAGATACAACTAGCTGAAACAAGCCATCTGCGATTCCCCACATGGCAGCTTCTTGTCATTGTTGCTAGATATCTGACCATTCAGAATCATAACAGCACACGGCCTTCTGTCCCGTCGATGCGCCCATCATTTTCGTGTCGTTGTCAGGCAACCCGTCTATGATCCAAGCAGAATTCTGTAAGCCTATGAAAAGCCTGACCACATCCATTAGATATGACTCATCTCTTGTGGACCCTGTTCCTGAAGGGAGCCTCTTTCCTGGGTTATGCCACCCAGTACTGAATGATTTCCTGTACTGTTCTTATGCATCCATTATCAATGCATAAGCCTTTGTGAAAGGGACTAGCTGCCAAGAGACCTGATATTTGGGGTCCCAATGTTTTTTGTATTTTTGGTGAGTATTGTTCTGCCAAAGAGACAATTCAGCAAGCACAAGCATTTGGCATTTAGCAGCTTATTGGTAATGATGACAATGATGTCATTGTCACTGCCAAACCCCACCCAATTCAAACAGGGTACAATGGTTATGGAAGACAACTGAGATATTGGTTACAGAATCAAGGTTATGGATGGTGGCCATCTGCGTCTGTGATTACCATGCTAATGATGACATAGGTTTCAGAAATACTAAATTAACAGAAGCCTCAACATTCTCAGGATCTTCACCATGCTGTCAGATGTCTTGATTTTATTTCTGGACCTGTCAGGTTTAGCATGTGTGAATGACGTACTGGGGTGGTTGTGCACACTAGGTGTTTTTAGGCTGGCGTCACGTACCTGTGAATACTATATAATATACACAGTTCCAATTCCACACTGAATATTTAATGATTTTACACACAGATGTGCTATATTGAAATACAGCTGCTCGGTTCCCTCCCTATATAATGTAATCAATGCCCCAATATCTTCTAATATGATTATTTCATCTAATTAGGCTTTATATGTTCAAGACTATGTTTGTTCTGACAACAACAAAAAACACCAGTACTGATGTAGCACATGTAGAAAGGTTTTTTATGGCTATTTGTTTGGACTTTCGTTGGAGATTGTTTTACATTAAAGTGAACTTATTTCCCTATGCAGGCTACTAAATTTTCATTCCACACCAAAAGCAGTGCCAAGATATGGTAAAATTGTATTAGGTACTGAAGAGTGGCAAGTGACTCTCTCTCTCTCTCTCTCTCTCTCTCTCTCTCTCTCTCTCTCTCTCTCTCTCTCTCTCTCTCTCTCTCTCTCTCTCTCTCTGTGCTTCATGAATTATATTTGCCTCAACGATTTATAAAATATCAGGATGTATAAAAAGTGATCCAATGCGTCAGAAGCTTTGTCACCCTTGTCAGCCAAAATCTAAATTTCCTTCTTTGTGATTCTAAGCTCCTGTGAGAGACTGCATGTGTCATTCGCACATGGTGTTTAACTGCTTTGACAAGCAGTGGTCAAGGTAGCACTTTACATTACAGTGGTAATATAGCTATGCAACTATCAGGAAATGATCACTGTTTATCATGCAAGCATGTAATGCACTTACTTATTTATGTGGTAGTGCTTCTATTTTTAAATGCCCCCAAAATCAACAAGTTCTTATGTAAGATGTTCTTTGGATGTTGCACTTGTGTAAGACCACTCTAATGTAAGGTGTCAGGCCATTGGCAAAAATGCCATTAGAGGGGAAAACAAATCATATACAGTATCCATCACTGTTTTGAAGTGGAAGTGAGAATATCTAAATCGCTATGCTGACACCACCCTGTGAAAAACGTCCTGTAAAAATCCAACAAAATATACCGTTAAAGATGAAGCACTGCAAATTAATTTGTATTTCAGTGAAATTTCTAAGCTATGGATGAAAGATTGCAAATTCCCTTCATAATTGCCTTTCTATGGTAAGAATTGTCTCTGGTGGGCAACTATTACGGGCTGCTGGAATTTCAGCACTCCAGTTATTCTAATGATATTTTGATCAGGAAGCTAACAAGCTTTGTGTCTCACACTGACAGAGACCTCAACCCAAAGAAACATGATGATAAAACCAAATATGTGACTGAAATATACTGTGTCTCCACCCCACATGACCTGACATACACCTCCCCTACTGTCTGTAGCTACTTGGGAGGGCGGAGAGAGGCACAGCGTGGGTTTGGAGTAATGGGTAAATGGATTCCCTAAGAAGCTCTTCACTGGCACTGGGCTAATTAACCCAACTCATAATGAGGAATCCAAGGAAGGATCTCAGCAGGGAGGGAGACCGATGTGAGATAAAAGACAGAAACTCTAATTTAATTGAGCATGGTAATTTTGTGAATGTATCTTTTAAGATTACACAAATTATAATCAGTGCACAACATCACTTTTTAAAAACAGAATAATGTACCGTGGTCAGGGTCAAGTGGCTGTGTAGCACTTAATAGCACTTCGACATCACAATTTACTTGACTATCCTTTTAGTAAAGCTGTTGAAACTGATTATGAAGTCTGACATGAGAGCAGGGGTCTTCAATAAAATGAAAACTCAACAGTTGCATGTGTTTGTATTGTAAATGTGAAATGCACTGCCTTAATTCCTCGAATGCAGAAAATACATCAACGAACTGTCGTTGCCGAGTGTCGTGTTTTGAACCTAACATCTTGTGTATTTTCATCTGGTGACGCACACAACTGAACCCCAAAGACCATGATGCTGCTGGTCTCCAGCTGGTCACTTTGTCTCTGTGTGCAGCAGCCAGCATTAATGAGGCTGCGCAGGGATAAAAACAGCATGCAACAGCAGCAGCAGAAGCCCCCTGCCTCACTGAAAGCATCTCTCTCCTAAAGTGGCACTGTGCTAAAGGCTACTTCACCCAAGGGCAAGATGTAACACACAGTGAGGGTTCAGACAGTGAAGATGGTCTGGTAGTGAGGGCATTGACAGCATGGAAAACCCAAGGGTTGTATTTTTCCCCTTTAACATTTATGTACTGTGTTTTTCCTCTCAATCCCTCAATCCACACATTTCGCATTCTTAGTTGAAGTGATACCTCTATATACATTGCTTTCAGAAGGTATTCATACCCCTTGACTTATTCCACATTTTGTTGTGTCACAGCCTGAATTCAAAATGGATGTAATTTTTTTTTCACCCATCTCCACACAATACCCCCGATAATGACAACGTGAAAACATGTTTTTATACGTTTTTGCAAATTTGTTGAAAATGAAATACAGAAATATCTCAGTCAACGTTAGAATCACCTTTGGCAGCTATGAGTCTTTCTTGGTAAGTCTCTAGGAACTTTGCATACCTGATCGTACAATATTTGCACATTTTTATATTTTTAATTCTTCAATCTCTGTCAAGTTGGTTGTTGATCATTGCTAGACAGACATTTTCATATCTTGCCATAGATTTTCAACCTAGTTTAAAAGTCAAAACTGTAACCAGGTCACTCAGGAACATTCAATGATGCCTTGGTAAGCAACTCCAGTGTATATTTGGCCTTGTGTTTTAGGTTATTGTCCTGCTGAAAGGTAAATTTAAAATAAAAAAATTGTATTGGTTGTCCTGGCACCACACGGCCAGTTCTCTGACCTCCTCCCTATGGGCTGTCTCGTCATTGTCGGTGATCAGGCCTACCACTGTTGTGTCATCTGCAAACTTAATGATGGTGTTGGAGTTGTGCCTGGCCGTGCAGTCATGAGTGAACAGGGAGTACAGGAGGGGACTGAGCACGCACCCCTGAGGGGCCCCTGTGTTGAGGATCAGCCTGTTGGATGTGTTGTTATCTACCCTTACCATCTGGGGGCGGCCGTCAGGAAGTCCAGGATCCAGTTGCAGAGGGAGGTGTTTAGTCCCACGGTCCTCAGCTTATTGATGAGTTTGAGGGCACTATGGTATTGAACGCTGAGCTGTAGTCAATGAATAGCATTCTCACATACAGTACAGTGGCTTGGGAAAGTATTCACCCCCTCTGCATTTGTCCTATTTTGTTGCCTTACAACCTGGAATTAAAATAGATTTTTTGAAGGTTTGTATCATTTGATTTAGACAACATGCCTATCACTTTGCAAATGCAAAATCATTTTTATTGTGAAACAAACAAGAAATAGGACAAAAAAAAACAGAAAACTAGAGCGTGCATGACAATCCCCCCCGGGCTTTGACTAGGCCATTGCAAGACATTTAAATGTTTCCCCTTAAACCACTCGAGTGTTGCTTTAGCAGTATGCTTAGGGTCATTGTACTGCTGGAAGAGGAACCTCTGTCCCAGTCTCAAATCTCTGGAAGACTGAAACAGGTTTCCCTCAAGATTTTCCCTGTATTTAGCGCCATCCATTATTCCTTCAATTCTGAACAGTTTCCAGTCCCTGCTGATGAAAAACATCAGCAGGGTGGTGTTGGTGTTTTCGGGGTGATGAGAGGTGTGGGGTTTGCGCCAGACATAGCGTTTTTCTCAATGGCCAAAAAGCTCAATTCTCATCTGACCAGAGTACCTTCTTCCATAGAGCTCCATGTTTGTGAGTCTCCCACGTGCATTTTGCGAATTGTTTTTCTTTAAGCAATGGCTTTTTTCTGGCCACTCTTCCGTAAATCCAGCTCTGTAGAGTGTACGGCTTAAAGTGGCCCTATGGACAGATACTCCAATCTCTGCTATGGAGCTCTGCAGCTCATTCAGGGTTACCTTTGGTCTCTTTGTTGCCTCTCTGATTAATGCCCTCCTTGCCAGGTCTGTGAGTTTTGGTGGGAGGCCCTCTCTTGGCAGGTTTGTTGTGGTGCCATATTCTGAAAACAAAAAAGTATAATGGATTTAATGGTGCTCCGTAGGATGTTCAAAGTTTCAGATATTTTGTCCCTGACCTGTTTGGACAGCTCCTTGGTCTTCATGGTGTCATTTGATTGGTGGTGCCTCTTGGTGGTGCAGACTCTGGGGCCTTTCAGAACAGGTGCATATATACTGAGATCATGTGACACTTAGATTGCACACAGGTGGACTTTATTTAACTAATTCAATCAATCATAATCACTAGTTATAACTACACATGGTTGATGATATTACTAGTTTATCTAGCGTGTCCTGCGTTGCATATAATCGATGCAGTGCGCATTTGCGAAAAAGGACTGACACTCCAATGTGTACCTAACCATAAACACCAATGCCTTTCTTAAAATCAATACACAAAAGTATATATTTTTAAACCTGCATATTTAGCTAAAAGAAATCCAGGTTAGCAGGCAATATTAACCAGGTGAAATTGTCACTTGTCACTTCTCTTGTGTTCATTGCACGCAGAGTCAGGGTATATGCAACAGTTTGGGCCGCCTGGCTCATTGCGGAATAATTTGCCAGAATTTTACATAATTATGACATAACATTGAAGGTTGTGCAATGTAGCAGGAATATTTAGATTGATGGATGCCACCTGTTAGATAAGATACGGAACGGTCACGTATTTCACTGAAAGAATAAACGTATTGTTTTCGAAATTATAGTTTCCGGATTCGACCATATTAATGACCCAAGGCTCGCATTTCTGTGTGTTATTATGTTATAATTAAGTCTATGAATTGATAGAGCAGTCTTACTGAGCGATGGTAGGCACCAGCAGGCTCATAAGCATTCATTCAAACAGCACTTTCGTGCGTTTTGCCAGCAGCTCTGCTGATTTTGACTTCAAGCCTATCAACTCCCGAGATTAGGCTGGTGTAACGATGTGATGTGAAATGGCTAGCTAGTTAGCGGGGTGAGCGCTAATAGTGTTTCAAACGTCACTCGCTCTGAGACATGGAGTAGTTGTTCCCCTTGCTCTGCATGGGTAACGCTGCTTCAAGGGTGGCTGTTGTCATTGTGTTCCTGGTTCGAGCCTAGGTAGGGACGAGGAGAGGTACGGAAGCTGTACGGTTACACTGGCAATACTAAAGTGGTAATAAGAACATCCAATAGTCAAAGGTATATGAAATACAAATGGTATAGAGAGAAATAGTTTTACCTGGGAATATTGAAGACTCATGTTAAAAGGAACCACCAACTTTCATATGTTCTCATGTTCTGAGCAAGGAACTTAAATGTTAGCTTTCTTACATGGCACATATTGCACTTTTACTTTCTTCTCCAACACTTTGTTTTTGCATTATTTAAACCAAATTGAATATGTGACATTATTTATTTGAGGCTAAATTTATTTATTGATGTATTATATTAAGTTAAAATAAGTGTTCATTCAGTATTGTTGTAATTGTCATTACAAATACATTTTAAAAATGGCCGATTAATCGGTATCTGCTTTTTTTGCCCTCCAATAATCGGTATCGGTGGTGAAAAATCATAATCGGTCGACCGCTAATCCGGACACACTGTTGACACTGCACATTTAAATGTGGTGTATACACATGAAGCGTTCTAAATTCCATGATCAGAACTCTAAAGCTGCATGAACTGTCAAGTCTAGACACGGCCAAAGTTAATTTCTTTGACACATTTTTTGCAGTTTTGCTTTAGTGACTTATTGGAATATATGTTTTATTCTGTACAGGCTTCTTTTCAGGTGGGTTAGTATGGTGGAATAACTACAATGTTGATCCATCCTCAGTTTTCTCCTATCTTAGCGATTAAACTCTGTAACTGTTTTAAAGTCACCATTGGCCTCATTGTGAAACTGAGTTAGGATGGTTGCCAGTATCTTTGTAGTGACTGGGTGTATTAATACACCATCCAAAGTGTAATTCATTACTTTTTTACCAATAGGTGCCCTTCTTTGTGAGTCATCGGAAAACTTCCCTGGTCTTTGTGGTTGAATCTGTGTTTGAAATTCACTGCTCGACTGAGGGACCTTACAGATGACTTTGAGCAAATTACACTCACTGTAGTATCTGAAAATGGCTTTGAAAAAGCAACGCGGAACAGGCCACCAGTGCAGCAAGTGTTGCTGGCTGCTGGTAAGCTTTCTTCACTTGGACATGTGTTTTTGCCAACACATGGCTAACCTTAGTTTACAGTACTGCTTACTCTAATTGTGTCTTGTTGGTCAAATTTAGTGTCAGACCCCATATTTATTTGTGGATAAATCAAGCACATAGTTAATGTGAAGGCAGACACAAACACTCATGTAGTAGGTAACGTCACAAAAGCATGAATCATCTCTGACTGGAAATAATTTATTTGTGTTCTGATGCCAGAAATTGCCAATTAGTCACCAGTAGTTATTATTTATATTAGACTAAATGGGTTTATTTGTACGACTCTGGAAGCTATGACTGAATCATCAGTGAGGAGGGGAGTGAATCTTCCACCTACACTGAATAATCATCATTTGTTGGGTTGCTGAAGAAAGCAGCATAAATATTTCCACTTGGCTTCTGTAATTGTTTCTTCATTAACTCAATTTACTCTCATTTGTTGTCTCCAGGTAGCATCAATTCTCCTCCCACGTCATCTTCTTACCAAAGAAATCTCATTATTGTTTTGAAAGAAAAGTGTTATTCCTATCTGACAAAGAAGATGAGAAACTCAGTCGCATGAAACACATTATTTTCACAATGATCCACAATCACACTTTAACTATACCCTAAAAAAATGAACTATTTAATAGTGAAATGACACTTCACGAATATCAGATCATTATCATATTTCCCGCCATAAAAGTGATCGGTTTCTGAATTTGGCCTTTAGTGTTGCGGCAACATACGGACTTCTAACACAGAAGCCATGTTGCAAGAGTACCTTATGTGGAAGGCAACTGCCTCGCATCAATTTCTAACCAAAACGTGACCCTGAGCTGAGGAGGAGGGGAAAAGACTTCACAATTACTCCCATTCTCTCTCTCTCTCTCTCTCTCTCTCTCTCTCTCTCTCTCTCTTCTCTCTCTCTCTCTCTCTCTCTCTCTCTCTCTCTCTCTCTCTCTCTCTCTCTCCTCTCTCTCTCTCTCTCTCTTCTCTCTCTCTTCTCTCTGTCTCTTCTCTCTCTCTCTCTTCTCTCTCTCTCTTCTCTCTCTCTCTCTCTCTCTCTCTCTCTCTTCTCTCTCTCTCTCCTCTCTCTCTCTCTTCTCTCTCTCTCTCTCTCTTCTCTCTCTCTCTCTCTCTCTCTCCTCTCTCTCTCTCTCTCTCTCTCTCTCTCTCTTCTCTCTCTCTTCTCTCTCTCTCTCTCTCTCTCTCTCTCTCTCTCTCTCTCTCTCTCTCTCTCTCTCTCTCTCTCTCTCTCTCTCGCTCTCTCTCTCTCTCTCTTCTCTTCTCCCTTTTATGAGCTCTGGGAGGCAGCTGGGAGCAGGAGCTGGGCCCCAGATCAAACCGTTTGCTACGAAGGTGTCAGATGAACGCCAAATGCCCACTACGAGAAGATGAATGCCTAGAACAGGACTTTGATGATGACATGATGCTCCAATTAATGGTATAACTGATGGTTTTGAGCATCCCAAAATATATGGGTAGGGAGTTATTGTTTTCAAACAAGCCCAGCAAGCCCTAAAACATACAAAAACCAAATCAAGTGTCATGAACACATTGTGAATCTAATTGGGGAATTTTAGACAGACTTGGGGTCATTCATGATTCACGATGACACCACAAAATACTAAAGATATGAATCACATGGTTGGTTTGAGTGATAATCTTTATCAAAACATATTGATTAAAAGATAAGAAGTATGGAATACATGTTCAATATACTTCCACATCACTAAAGCCTTCAGGTTATGTAGTGAAGAAAGCACTGTTCATTTCTGAGATCTCAGCACAATCAACACGTAATTGGAATTTTGGTGACATGCTCAATAGAATATATTGAGAGAATGGGGTCAGGTTATAGAGATCAGTGAAAGAAAGCCATCTATGCATCTTGGTCTCTGTTTCAGCACCAACTGATAGATAATAAAAATACTATGATCTTGTCGATTATTTTGGCATATTTTAGGGTTAGGAATGTGTGTATAAATAAAAAATAAAAAACGGTTTGGAGAGCTTTTAAGCACTAAATACAGTACTATTCCAAAATGATTCAAATAGCCTACATGTCCCAGATTATAGCACAACGTTAGTCTAATATCATTCATTAATGCTCGACACCCTCTGGGACAACTTACACAGATGTGACAGAGGAAAGAAAAGTAAACGGAATGGAATGATGCATAAATAAATGAATGTGGGTATTATTGACAGTGGCTCCTGATAGTGGCTAATATCTAACATGCTACAAATTGTCAAATAAAATGTAGAAAAGCCTGGGCATATAAGAAAACATTCTACAGCGCATACATCACCTCAGCAGGTTCAGCCCTACAGAAGCCTGTAGCTTGGGTCTCCAAATTTCATCCATGCAAATTATGAAGCCACACATTTAGAATTCAGAATAACGGCAACAGCTAGTTATATCCTACTTCACTGTGGAAAAGAGGCTGTAATACATTTCCTGTTGATACAATATTCAGTTTGCTTCCATATGGCTGGTTTTCACATTCGTCTCCAGGGATCATAAGGAGAAATCATTTAAAACAACTGCTATGTGTATTTACAATCCCCTTCTCCAAACAGATTACTCATTTACCTAGCTCTTATCAATAGCTCTTATCAAATGATAAATTACAGTGCATGGAGAATGGTGTTATTTCTACCAGGAAAAAAAGAAAGTAGATGCTTTTTCCACTTGGAACCGGCAGGTTCGCTTGATCTTATTCATTGGTATTTGATTTATTAGGATCCCCATTAGCCGATGCCAAGCTAGTCTTACTGGGGTCCGACACATAATGAAAAGAACATTACAGACAAAAGACTTGACAATTTACATACATTTAAAAAGCATTAACATATAGTGTGTGTGCATCTATCAATTACACACACACACAACAAGTAGGTCACATGGGGGAGAGGTGTTTAAGTCATGAGGGAATTAAGTCAAGGTCAGAATATGGTTTATCTGTAGACAGACCTCCTCCTCTTCTTCATTTATTCCATCTCCACCCAAAATGAATAGCATGCTATTCTCCTGCTTAAGTTCAAGGTCAGAATACGCATTGAGAGAAAAGCGCATAAAAAGGGAATTCTATTCCATTTACGCACCCTTAACTCGGGTCAGAATCGGGGAATATCTGAGTATCATCAGAGACACTTTATTTTCCATTACAAAGCATCAAGAGAAGGAGGCAAACACATTTTCAAAAGCAGGAGAAAACAGTACATTCAATATGGAGATCCTCTTTGTTGTTGAAGCTTTCTTGTCTTGGCTGTGACTCACAAACATTTAGTGTTTATAGGCGACTGAAGTGGGAGCTGAGCCGGTGGGGGGGTGTTCCACAAGACTGTTTTCCTCCATTTAGTTTAACAACATACAATTGGCTGTTTTTACAATACCTCCTTCCGATGTGTGATGTCAAGAGGAAAGAAATGACTCCCCGGGCAGACACAAAAATGACTGCCAACTTTTCATACTCATCCTGGGAACCTTTAATTGCATGGCAACAGACCTGCTCATCACACACATCTTTGAATAAGTCATGTAGGCATATCTGTTTGAAGCAAATGGGGGGGTGATCTTGATTCAAACCAGTCCATAGTGTATAATCTTGTCATTATAAGAATCTAGAAGTTGTGCCAACGAGTCTGAACCCCTTTGAGGGATTGTTTTAGTTATAATTCTGGTATTTTAGATATTGTTAAGTGAGTGATTAGTTTATGTACCCCATGGACGATAGCACTGTATATTCCTGCGCCTCCATCTAACCCAGAGGTGGACAACTTTTTTTTTTTTTTTTTTTGTGGGGGGGGATTATTTTAGGAACATCTATAACCAGATAGAAAGTATGTAGGACTGATAATGGACATATGTATTTTTAAATAACTGCTCTTTTTTTGGGCCGCAAATTGATTTTGACAAACAAATTGGTCAACAACAAAAAATATGAGTGGCCCTCCGTTGAATTTCAAAAAGATTGCCCACCCCTGAACTAACCATTTAGTAGACAGCTGGGCCCTATAGAGCCATCCTAATAACACAGAGGGCAGAAGCAAGGTGCTGTCAGTGGATTGAATTAATATGAAATACTGGCAGAGGGTGCGTTCTTGAAGGTAATGTTCTCCTGCTAATCTGTTGCTATGGGTATGGTTGAGACAGAGTTCAGACAGTAATGCTCATTAAGCTGGCAGCTGGCAGCTCTCTGTCTCTGGTATTTTCAAATTGGAAAGTCATTCATACTCATCTGGACAACGGAATCATTACAGCAGCATTGGATCCAACAGAAACAGATATTGTGATTGTCTTCCAATTATTCTCAGACAAGTGAATTTGAGCCATTTTTTTGTGTAAATGGCACTTTCTTATCGCTCTTTTGAGTTTGATATGACATTGCATTGTGATAAAAAGACAATATAACTAATTTACAAAAAAAACAGAGCTAGTTTACATTAGTACAAACATCATGCAGTTAGTTTCCGCTATAATGGGTATGAACCATGGATGAGGACATTCCACTGCACTGAAGTGACTTTCCCCCGAAAGCCCAGAGAGGGTATAAATCTTCCTAAATGACACATTCCCTGTGACACCCGCCCTGCAGCTTGCAGTTTTACAAGACTGATGACCGTTAGGGCAATCTCTCTTCCCCTGGTTGGAGCAGAGACGTAGAAGCAAATCGCTCTTCACCTCAGCCAAGCCTAGCAACGCCTCAGAATTACCTCTGCTCAGTCTGCTGCACAGCCGTGCCTCAACTCTCTACACATTTGTCAGAAAGATTAATCGAGGCTAAAGTTTCCACTTCATCACTTTGCTGAGCAAGTGTCTTGTTCCCTGGGCACTTTGAAGACAGACAACTAGAGAACAACACTTACAGTCACAGTGTGGGACTGGGACAAATGGACAACTTGTAAAACGGTAGTGGCAATGTCTGGGAAGCAAGGAGAACTTTGAGAACATTGGGAAAGTTTCCCGCTTAATGACTTGTCTGTTTTATAAAAGGTTTCTGGCAAACGAAAGAGCCATTCATGAAAAACACTGTAGTTGAACAAGTTGGAAAATCATGTTGATTTATATGACAGATAGGAGCACTCAATTCTAGAAACAACTAGCTAGCAGCCTAGTTGAAATAGCAAAGCGAGTGTAGGAACAGTTACAGTGTTGGCTTGACAGTTGCTGGAGCTGGGGCTACCCCCTGAATTCACTACAATATACTTCCATTGTTGGTTTCATTGACTCTCCACTTTAACTGCCCCTAATTTACCTATTTTTAGCTACAACTGCTGAGTATGTTGGAGAAGATCAGCTTGAACAAATTGAGGTGTAGTATCACTGATCTACAAATAGTATTCCCTGACAAATAATAGGTTGTTGTTTGATTATGATTTGCAGAGCTTCCCATCTCCTAGCTTAGGCAATCCCCCCATAAAAACACACAACACACACACACACACACAACCAGACATTGATTGATTGATTGATTGATTGGAGACAGCTTGCATCAATTACAGAACATTTCCTAGAATTTCCAACCTGCATCAACACCAGTGGACAATGCTGGAAATACCGGTAAAATAATTGGGACATACAAAAGTGTCCCCAACCTCCTGGCCCTACCTATATATAACATGTTGTCAAAAGTGTCCCTAACCTCCTGGCCCTACCTATATATAACATGGTGTCAAAAGTGTCCCTAACCTCCTGGCCCTACCTATATATAACATGGTGTCAAAAGTGTCCCCAACCTCCTGGCCCTACCTATATATAACATGGTGTCAAAAGTGTCCCCAACCTCCTGGCCCTACCTATATATAACATGTTGTCAAAAGTGTCCCCAACCTCCTGGCCCTACCTATATATAACATGGTGTCAAAAGTGTCCCCAACCTCCTGGCCCTACCTATATATAACATGGTGTCAAAAGTGTCCCCAACCTCCTGGCCCTACCTATATATAACATGGTGTCAAAAGTGTCCCCAACCTCCTGGCCCTACCTATATATAACATGGTGTCAAAAGTGTCCCCAACCTCCTGGCCCTACCTATATATAACATGTTGTCAAAAGTGTCCCCAACCTCCTGGCCCTACCTATATATAACATGGTGTCAAAAGTGTCCCTAACCTCCTGGCCCTACCTATATATAACATGTTGTCAAAGGTGGGATCCATAGTGATTTGGGCAAAATATATTGATGAGGCTGAGAGAGATGAGTAAAGTTAAGATGTTTAGAACATTTAACATGGATTATTTGAGAAGATAATATGGCAACAACACACGTCTGGCATCCAAGTCTTTGAACAAATTGACCCTTTACAGGACAAGTTTAAATCAAAAGACCCAAAGCTCCATGTCACATTATTGCACCCACTTTGTGTAGAAATGTTACTAAGGCCTACCTGGCAAGGGAAAGAAGTTTACTAGGGCAGACTCATAATGGGTTCCGAAGCATTTGGAATATCTCTCGTGGGACTTCTCATGTCACGGTCCGTTAATTTTCTCTCAGAAGCACAGTAACCTTCTTTGAGGAGCTTTACATATATATTTGATTACGAAACCGTCTCACTGTCACCCTAATGTCTATAATAATAGTTTTAACAATGCCACGTTGACACCGAGCCATATCAGATCAACTCTCCACAGACATCTCCCAGCATCTAAAATAGCTAGGAAGGTCTTAGTGGAGGTGAGGGAGACAAAGTAGGCCAAGGATTAACATGGAAAATAGACTGGCCTGGATCATCTTGGGCCATCGAGAGAGAGAAAAATAACGAGGTTAACTAGAAAGTTATTAGCCTCCCTAGGGAATGAAGGAGACCTTTCAAAGATTGTTAAAGAACTGACGGTGTCATGGTGGACAGGTTTTTAGGGCAGGTGACAATAGATCATCTTAACAACAGGGCAAGATCTAAAGGTGTCATGGTGGACAGGTTTTTAGGGCAGGTGACAAAAGATCATCTCAACAACAGGATAACAAGATCTAACCAAATTACAACTGACTTGTGTTTTCCATCTGTAATTCTGCTCTAGTGTGCTACTGTCGAGTAAACAGAAACCACAGGAGATTTTAGCTTGGGGCCTTGCCATTTCAGAACAAGTCTGCAGAATGTTATATATACAATGGTACTACTGTCACTATTTATTTTTTATTAGCATTGTGTATCACAGTATATGCTTACACGCTCAAGAAGAGAAAGGGGATATACATTATGATACCACTTGTCTACCAGGGTTGGGGAGTAACGGATTACATGGTAAACTGTTACATGTAAGGGATTACAAAAACCTGGTAACTTTAATCCATTACGTTACCAGCTAAAATACTGTAATTAGATTACAGATACTTTTGAAAAACTAGATGATTACCTTGAGGATTACTTTTAAATTCCGAAAGGATGTTTTCGAGAAAATACATCTTTGACACTTCTGTTTTCTCAATGACATTCAAATGAGCATTGAAAAAAGGAGCAAGTTTAAGTTTGTTCCATTTGAGTCTGACCACAAGTCGGAGACCACTATGATGACACACCAAATGTGTTTGAAGGATTGCGGGAAAAGAGCAGGAATAGGCTTTTATAGGCTACAGTCCAAGCTATGTCTTCCAATGGTGCGACTGCTGTCGGCATCCAAAATTTATCCAACTTGAATAAACGCTTGGCGGTAAGGATAGTTTAGAGTGGCCAAATGAGTGGAATGCCTTTTGCACACAATGTATATAGACTCCCCTTTTTCTACTGTGTTATTGACTTGTTAATTGTTTACTCCATGTGTAACTCTGTGTTGTCTGTTCACACTGCTATGCTTTATCTTGGCCAGGTCGCAGTTGCAAATGAGAACTTGTTCTCAACTAGCCTACCTGGTTAAATAAAGATGAAATAAATAAAATAAAAAAAAAATGGGGACATACGTAAATGCCAAAAAAATTACTTTTTGGTCAGTGTGCGTGTGTTTAAACTATTTAACTGTACTAGAATGCCTAAAAGGACGCAAACATTTTTAATACCGGTTATCGGTATCAGTTTTTTGGCAAGGAAAATATTGGATATCGGCCAAAATGTTTATCGGTACATCCCTAAATTTAATCATATTATTATATGTAGTAGAAATCGATGGGTTAGAAGAAGCCTACATAACCAACCCATAAAGTAAAATGTAACATCCATATATGGCCAGCTATGTAAACTTTAACATGGATTTATCCTGCAATAGATGTCATTCAATTGGTAACATACATTTTTCTTCTAATGCAGCTTAAAGGGAAAGTAATCTAAAAGTAACTGAATGTAATCAGATTACGTTACTGAGTTTGGGTAATCCAGAAGTTATATATTACTGATTACAATTGGACAGGTAACAAGTAACTCATGGATTACACTTAGAAAGTAACATACCCAACCCTGTTGGCTACATATGAATCAAATGTATACCAAACAAAAATAGAAAAGCAACATAAAGTGTTGGTTCCATGTTTCCTGAGCTGAAATAAAAGATCCTCTAAATGTTCTATATGCATAAAAAGCTTATTTCTTTAAAATGGTGTGAACCAATTTGTTTACATCCCTTTCAGTGAGCATTTCTCCTTTGACAAGATAATCCATCCACCTGACAAGCTGATTAAACAGCATGATCATTACACAGGTGCACCTTGTGCTGGGGACCATAAAAGGCCACTCTAAACTGTGCAGTTTTGTCACACAGCACAATGCCACGTATCAAGTTGAGGGAGCGTGCAATTGGCATGCTGACTCCAGAGCTGTTAGATAATTTAATGTTAATCTCTCTACCATAAGCCACCTCCAACTTCATTTTAGAGAATTTGGCAGTACGTCCAACCGTCCTCACAACCACAGACCACGTGTAAACATGCCAGCCCAAGACCTCCACATCCGGCTTCTTCACCTGCGGGATCGTCTGAGACGAGAAACCCAGACAGCTGATGAAACTGAAGAGTAAATATATGTATGTAATAAAAACATTCTGATTGGCTGGGCCTGGCCTATGCCCTCTCAGGCCCACCCATGACTGCACCCCTGCCCAGTCATGTGAAATCCTTACATTAGGGCCTAATTTATTCATTTGAAATTTACCGATTTCCTTATATGAATTGTAATTCAGTAAAATCGTTGAAATTGTTCCATGTTGCATTTATATTTTTGTTCAGTATAAAATACATTTACTGATAAATTCTTGATTCAGCATAACAGTTCAGGCAATCGTGAACCTACACTCCCACCCAGTGGTGATTCAGTGCTACTACAGTGAGCACCATAATTCATTGGACAGTGACCATTTTTTTTGTTATTTTGGTTCTGTACTCTAGCACTTTGAGTTTGAAAGGACACAATGACAATGAGGGCGAGGTGCAGACTGTCAGCTTTAATTTGAGGGTATTTTCATACATATCGGATGAACCGTTTAGAAATGACAGCACCTTTTGTACATGGTCCACCCATTTTAAGGTACTACAAGTATTTGTTGAATTGGCTTCACAGATGTGTGTCGTTAGGCAGGTGTATTTTTTTGTGTTGTTAGTGAATGCAGGAGAGCTGATGATGAATAGTTTTGATTCTAGACTTTGCTATTGCCTGGATGTTGTTGTTGGGGTGTGACAACATGAGGAAGACAGCCGTGTCAATGCAAATGAAGCTGGCCGTCATAAGGCTCAGAAATGACAATCAATCTATCAAGAACATTGCAAAAATCCTGGGCACGCCCAAGTCAACAGTTTGGTTCATCATTAACAAGAAAAAAAACAACCGACAAACTCAATTATATCAAAAGACCCGGTAGACTGAGGAAGACCACTGTAGTGGATGACTGGAGAATACTCTCTATGGTGAACAAAACCCCCCTGACAACAGACCAACAGATCAAAAACACTCTCCTGGATGCAGGTATAGATGTGTCAAAGTCTACAATACGTAGAAGACTACACCAGCAGGACTACAGAGGATACACTACAAGATGCAAACCACTGATAAGCCTGAAAAACAGAAAGGCGAGATTACAGTTTGCTAAAAAGCACCTAAAAGAGCCCCAACAGTTCTGGAAAAAAGTATTGTGGACAGATGAGACAAAGATGAACATGTACGAGAGTGATGGAAAGAAGGAAGTGGAGGAAAAAAAGACATGCCCATGATCCAAAGCATACCACCTCATCCGTGAAACATGGTGGAGGGGGTGTTATGGCTTGGGCCTGTATGGCTGCCAGTGGAACAGGCTCACTTGTCTTCATCGATGATGTGACTGCAGACAGAAGTAAAACAATGAATTCTGAAGTCTACAGAAATATTTGATCTGCTCAGATAAAACAAAATGCCTCCAAACTCATTGGACAGCACTTCATCACGCAACAAGACAATGACCATAAACATACTGCTAGAACAACGAAGGGGTTTTTGATGGCCAAAAAGTGGAAAAACCTTGCCTGGCCGAGTCAATCACCGGATCTGAATCCAATTGAACGTGCATTTTACATGCTGAAGAGGAGACTGAAGGCAATAAGTCCCCGAAACAAGCAGGAACTGAAGATGACTGCAGTATGCTGCCTCCGCATTTGTGCGAGGAGCACTGCCAGAGCCCTGCAAAATGACCTCCAGAAGGCCACAAATGTGCATGTGTCTGCTCAAACGGTCAGAAACAGACTCCATGAGGGTGGTATGAGGGCCCGACGTCCACAGGTGGGGGTTGTGCTTACAGCCCAACACCGTGCAGGACGTTTGGCATTTGCCAGAGAACACCAAGATTGGCAAATTCGCCACTGGCGGCCTGTGCTCTTCACAGATGAAAGCAGGTTCACACTGAGCACATGTGACAGACGTGACAGAGTCTGGAGACGCCGTGGAGAACGTTCTGCTGCCTGCAACATCCTCCAGCATGACCGGTTTGGCGATGGGTCAGTCATGGTGTGGGTTGGCATTTCTTTGGGGGGCCACACAGCCCTCCATGTGCTCACCAGAGGTAGCCTGACTGCCATTAGGTACCGAGATGAGATCCTCAGACCCCTTGTGAAACCATATGCTGTTGTGGTTGGCCCTGGGTTCCTCCTAATGCAAGACAATGCTAGACCTCATGTGGCTGGAGTGTGTCAGCAGTTCCTGCAAGAGGAAGGCATTGATGCTATGGACTGGCCCACCCGTTCCCCAGACCTGAATCCAATTGAGCACATCTGGGACATCATATCTCGGTCCATCCACCAACGCCACGTTGCACCACAGACTGTCCAGGAGTTGGCAGATGCTTTAGTCCAGGTCTGGGAGGAGATCCCTCAGGAGACCATCCGCCACCTCATCAGGAGCATGCCCAGGCGTTGTAGGGAGGTCATACAGGCACAGAGGCCACACACACTACTAGTCTAATTTTCACTTGTTTTAAGGACATTACATCAAAGTTGGATCAGCCTGTAGTGTGGTTTTCCACTTTAATTTTGAGTGTGACTCCAAATCCAGACCTCCATGGGTTGATAAATTTGATTTCCATTGATAAGTTGCGTGTGATGTTGTCAGCACATTCAACTATGAAAAAAGTATTTAATAAGAATATTTCACTCATTTAGATCTAGGATGTGTTATTTTAGTGTTCCCTTTATTTTTTTGAGCAGTGTATATATTACAACATTGTTAAAGTCGGAAACAAGTTTTTGAACAATGGTCAACTATCAAAGTGGATGATAAAGAATAATTCTGGAGTTTAAAACATCAGCCCATCTTTATTTACGTTTCAAAACAAGACAGACAAAGAGCTCTTTCTTCCATTTGGCAGAATAAAACTGACAAGTATGGCGGGCATATTATCAGAGACCATTATGTGGCATGGTCAATAGTTATCCAAAACAAAAATGGCGCAAAGCAGAATAAAAACAAAGCTGGTGATTGAAATGCTCAGTAAAGATCCCTTTCTATCAATAGGAACACCGGTGCACCAAGAATAGTAGTAACGGCTCTGGTTCCGTTACCTATGGGGTTCACAAAACGCCTGTAAAGACAGACTCTTGACCACATGAGTAATGCCAAACCTTGAAAAATAAAATACATCTGAAGCATACTTTGTGAAATGCTCAGCTCAAAGCTTTGATTCTCTCGATTTTGCACACTTAAAATGGGAATATTTGTTAAAGACCTAAGTGGAGCCAGACACTGAAGAAAAAAAAACAGACAAGATACAGACCTTAACACACAGCTGGGCGTCCTTATCTCACCCCATAGATAACTTTGTGGGACCTCGCTTTCACTGCAAACTAAACTACAGTTCCACTGCCTAGACGCAAGTTGGTATTCACACATCTCAACAAAGAGTAGAGTAATATAATTATCTTATCCTGATATGATAAGAACTCAAAATGAGTGGAGAAGCATTTTTTCTGTGGGGGGTTCATGATAAAGGAGAAGAAATGACACATGACTGGCTCCCAAAGCAGTCAAGTCAGTCACTTGATGTATGCAAATGTCAAACGTGTGGTTGTTGACAAAGAGAATGACAGAGGTCTCTAGATGTAGAAAACCTATTTTTTCATGGACATTGCCATTGAGGGCACCCAGCATTTTAAAGTAGTAATCTGGGTGGGGATTCCTATGGCTTAAGGAAGGATCACATAATTAAATCCAGGTCACCAGGAGGGATCAGCCAATGAATTATACTTGTGAGAAAACATTCCATAACTGCAGGTGGCAGTAAATAGCCGAACCTCGTCTTTATACCTGTTCAAAACACACTCTAGGTGGCAGTGTGCACCCTTTAAGTTTGTTTGCCAACTCATAGAAGGAGAATGACAAAATTTACTACTTCAAAATGGAGATGGCCTCAATGGCGCTGCCGGTGCTCTCACAGACGCCATAATGGGACAGATACAATGTGCCTATGGGTGGTTGCGTAAAAGTTTAGGGGCTCAAGAGGTGGGGCAAACTGAGGAAAAATACAAAAACAGTGGAAAGTTACGGCACACCAACCAATAAATAAAAAGAACAACTGCCATATGGGAAGAGGCAATAGGTTTTGTTATAAGGCGTCAACAGGAGATCATTTTCAAAAAGACACAAGAGTCACTCATACTCATATCTTTTAGTGTATCGTGACAGTAAACATGCACATTGTCACATTCCCAAGAGCCACGCATTCTACACCATAGGGAAATCTGACATTTTGTATCTACATAAAAAAAACTGTACAGTTGTTCTCTGGTGTCTTAACAGGCAGCTATAGCGCAACATCACACAAGAGAAAACTTTCATTCACATTTTACCGTAGATGTATAAGTCTTCCAAGCTTTCCTTGTATCACACAAGTCCGAAGACGACACATCAAACACATATCATTCATATTTAGCCTTGGCCGTCCACTGATTTTAATTGGGATTTATTTATCTGTATCATGTTTACCAAAGGGCCATCAATCAAGCTAAATTCTGAGAGTCATTACCCCAAGGACAGCAATAACATATTCTCGTATTGATGCAATGGGTTAATGAGTAGGTCCTGAAGAAGACTGCAAATAAATAAACCTATGTTGTACACATTGACTATGACCGCAAGGTCATTATTGTATTTCTAATGCAGCCATAACACTGAAAAACATTAGATTTTTAGCTGTAAATGAACAGAGTATTAAGTGTTTTGTAGTAATCTGTTACTCACCTCAGTCTTATTTGTACATACAACTTCAAGTATGTATTATCACGACTATACAGAAACAAAATGAGAAAAAATTACAACTATCCCACTCCAACAAATGCATCCATCCACAACTCTTCTGTTGAAAGTCTAAGCTTGTCAAAAAAAAGAAGGGGGAAATGGTTTCTCTCGTGGTACTAGAACAGGTACGATATCCTAGAGAAACCCCAGCCTGTAGATAAAAAGATGACTAGGCAGCACTGGAGTCAGTCTGGTGATTAGCGAGAGCCATCAAAAGCAGGTGAATCTGTAGGGCATGTTATACGGTGCCCACAAAATGACGTTGCCATGACGTTGCTCCTGAAGCAATGGGATAAGGAATCTACCTTTTTGGGAGGTGTGTGGGAGCAGACAGTGAGTGTAAACAGATTGTTGATTGAATAACAGGAGGGGTGTGGTTTAGCTAGCATATTGTAATGGCTAATGTGATGCTCCATCAGACCTTACAGGTTAGGTACTGTTTGGCATAGCACAGAATTTAACCAACGTTCACTTGGCGAGACTTCCTCCATTCCTGACTTGGAAGACCTAAAACATCCATATCTAGTTGCAGGGAGTTCGTTTGAATTTCAGAATATGCTGTTATACATTTTTTGATCTATGAAGTAATCCAACAATCTGTACGCCACCATCTTGACTATTTCAAAGTCAAATGAGTTTAATCATGACATGTGGCACTACAGGGTGGACACCCACCTGACTTAATCAATGAGAGAAGATGAGCACGATGGCGGTGTACACATTGTTGGATTACCTCATGGAGCAAAACATTAATTCCATTGATTTTTTTGTTGGTGTGGGGGGGGCAAATAGATCAGCTTTAATATTGCATATAGATTATAGGTTCTATCCATGAAAGTGTCTGCATCATTTCCAATCTCCTTATTTGTTCATTTCCCTACTCTGATTGGAATAAACAGACTACAATACTTCTGCTATTTACAGCTGTTTCACTCACATCTACAGTACCTGTCATTAAATAACTATACATTTATATTTCTAATTTACTCTTTCTTCAAGTGCTGGATTTTCACCCACAGCAGCCAATTCACATTCTCTTCCCGATCTTAACGCCAACGCTCCGGTGTCCACAGATTAACCCATCTTTCCCAGTATTACGCCAACGCTCCGGTGTCCACAGATTAACCCATCTTTCCCAGTATTACGCCAACCCTCCGGTGTCAACAGATTAACCCATCTTTCCCAGTATTACGCCAACGCTCCGGTGTCCACAGATTAACCCATCTTTCCCAGTATTACGCCAACCCTCCTGTGTCCACAGATTAACCCATCTTTCCCAGTATTACGCCAACGCTCCGGTGTCCACAGATTAACCCATCTTTCCCAGTATTACGCCAACCCTCCTGTGTCCACAGATTAACCCATCTTTCCCAGTATTACGCCAACCTTCCCATGTCCACAGATTAACCCATCTTTCCCAGTATTACGCCAACCTTCCCATGTCCACAGATTAACCCATCTTTCCCAGTATTACGCCAACCTTCCCATGTCCACAGATTAACCCATCTTTCCCAGTATTACGCCAACCCTCCCGTGTCCACAGATTAACCCATCTTTCCCAGTATTACGCCAACCTTCCCATGTCCACAGATTAACCCATCTTTCCCAGTATTACGCCAACCTTCCCATGTCCACAGATTAACCCATCTTTCCCAGTATTACGCCAACCCTAAAGGTGTCCACAGACTAACCCATCTTTCACAGTATAACGCCATTTAACAATTTCCTTCTGCAATACATCCCTCCATTTTACTGTGATGTCTTACGAGGCTCCTCAACCTCCCTATTTGTAAAATTTCTACCGATATTGCCCTGAAAATAAATACTTTACCCAAGACTACAATGATGTTTCCCCATTGACCTTTCGTGGTTGTTCCGATGCCATGACAATAGTCGGCATGTCCATCTGAACCCTGATATGACATAACCATTCCTGGACATGACTCCAAAAGCAAGCCACCGATGGACAGTATTCTGTTTCCTCGTGGCAGAGTCTGCACAAGGCTGACTGTTCTATTGATTATATTTCCTCGTGGCAGAGTCTGCACAAGGCTGACTGTTCTATTGATTCAATTTCCTCGTGGCAGAGTCTGCACAAGGCTGACTGTTCTATTGATTCAATTTCCTCGTGGCAGAGTCTGCACAAGGCTGACTGTTCTATTGATTCAATTTCCTCGTGGCAGAGTCTGCACAAGGCTGACTGTTCTATTGATTCAATTTCCTCGTGGCAGAGTCTGCACAAGGCTGACTGTTCTATTGATTCAATTTCCTCGTGGCAGAGTCTGCACAAGGCTGACTGTTCTATTGATTCAATTTCCTCGTGGCAGAGTCTGCACAAGGCTGACTGTTCTATTGATTATATTTCCTCGTGGCAGAGTCTGCACAAGGCTGACTGTTCTATTGATTCTATTTCCTCGTGGCAGAGTCTGCACAAGGCTGACTGTTCTATTGATTCTATTTCCTCATGGCAGAGTCTGCACAAGGCTGACTGTCCTATTGATTCTATTTCCTTGTGGCAGAGGGTGCACAAGGCTGACTGTCCTATTGATTCTATTTCCTTGTGGCAGAGTCTGCACAAGGCTGACTGTTCTATTGATTCTATTTCCTCGTGGCAGAGGGTGCACAAGGCTGACTGTTCTATTGATTATATTTCCTTGTGGCAGAGGGTGCACAAGGCTGACTGTTCTATTGATTCTATTTCCTCGTGGCAGTCTGCACAAGGCTGACTGTCCTATTGATTCTATTTCTTCATGGCAGAGGGTGCACAAGGCTGACTGTTCTATTGATTCTATTTCCTCGTGGCAGAGTCTGCACAAGGCTGACTGTTCTATTGATTCTATTTCCTCGTGGCAGAGTCTGCACAAGGCTGACTGTTCTATTGATTCTATTTCCTTGTGGCAGAGGGTGCACAAGGCTGACTGTACTATTGATTCTATTTCCTTGTGGCAGAGGGTGCACAAGGCTGACTGTCATATTGATTCTATTTCCTCGTGGCAGAGGGTGCACAAGGCTGACTGTTCTATTGATTCTATTTCCTCGTGGCAGAGGGTGCACAAGGCTGACTGTTCTATTGATTCTATTTCTTCATGGCAGAGGGTGCACAAGGCTGACTGTCCTATTGATTCTATTTCTTCATGGCAGAGGGTGCACAAGGCTGACTGTTCTATTGATTCTATTTCTTCATGGCAGAGGGTGCACAAGGCTGACTGTCCTATTGATTCTATTTCCTCGTGGCAGAGTCTGCACAAGGCTGACTGTTCTATTGATTCTATTTCCTCGTGGCAGTGAGGAATGTCCCATATATATTGAGCATTCTTTTGTAGTAAGTATTTTATAATAGCTTAAATTAAAATGAAGATTGATGTCAATAATTGTTTTATATGTCAGTTCATAGACTCGATGCAAAGGTATTGGGACATCAAAAACCTGTTCCCAACTGACTTGCATTTCATATGGTACGGCTGTCAAACCTTTTGACTTTTCTTTTTAATCATTATTAATGGGTGGCAGACTAAATAGATTTTTCTAAATTCAAACCCCCTGAAACTAGACATTGACTTTTAGAAGACATTAGTTGTCTTCCAAGTCTGGAATTGAGGAAGAATCGCCAAGTTAAGGTTGGTCAAAAATTCTCTGTGCTCCGTCAAACAGCACCCATCTAATAGTGCCTATCAGCCAGCTGCTACCATGGTCTGACTAGGCAATATTTTTAATAGCTAGGGTATGGTTTAGATTTGTTTGGGTTCAGACTGACTGGGCCTGCTGCGAGGTGGTGGTTTGTTTTTCCGTCTGGTTTAACCGTTGCCACGGTTGATGAGGTGCAGCCGGGTCTCCACGGGACTGGGTCGTCAGGCACAGGCCTGGCAGCAGAAGAGAGAGACGCAATGAGAGACAATCCTCTGTGAACCAAGAGTAAAATGCTGTCATGCAACACACATTGGAAAGTCCACTGGCAATTGAACATTTTCAAAGTAAAGCTTGAATGTCTGTGGAGAGGGACTACTTTGTGTGGCCTGACTTACGTGGGGAGGTGGAGGACTACAGGGGCTCTAGGTGTGTTTCTTCATCCCCTGATGTCTTCATCCTTCAGGGTAAACTTCTTCCTCAAGGCCTCGGAGATCAGCGAGGCGGAGTCCGACTCGCCCATCAGGGAGGTGCAGCCTCTGTTGCACCTGCATGGACACACACATTAAGAGCATGGTCTGGTACAAAGACAACTGAAATCCATGACCTAATTCAGAAATGGCAAATGGCAGCCAAGGCCTCCCTGTTTGTAGGCCCACAGATTTTCAGAACAGGATTAAATATATTAGTACCTGTAAAAAGTTTGGACACACCTACTCATCCCAGGGTTTTTATTTGTACTATTTTCTACATTGTTGAATAATAGTGAAGACGTCAAAATTTTGAAAAAACACATATGGAATCAATGATAGTCCCACTAAGCGCAAACCAGATGGGATGGCGTATCGCTGCAGAATGCTGTGGTAGCTATGCTGGTTAAGTGTGCCTTGAATTCTAAATAAATCACTGACAGTGTCACCAGCAAAGCACCACTACACCATCACACCTCGTCCTCCATGCTTCACGGTGGGAACCACACATGCAGAGATCATAAATTCACCTACTATATGTCTCACAAAGACACGGCGGTTAGAACCAAAAATCTCAAATTTGGACTCCTCAGACCAAAGGACAGGTTTCCACCAGTGTAATATCCATTGCTCGAGTTTCTTGGCCCAAGCAATCTCTTCTTCATATGTGTCCTTTCATATTTGTGTCCATTTTTTGTGTCCTTTACTTTGCTGTGGCGGTCATCATGAGAGCCAGTTTCATCATAGAGATTGATAGTTTTTGCGACTGCACTTGAAGAAACTTTCAATGTTCTTGAAATATTACAGGTTGACTGACTTTCATGTCTTAAAGTAATGATGAACTGTCATTTCTCTTTCCTCATTTGAACTGTTCTTGCCATAATATGGGCTTGGTCTTTTACCAAATATTGCTATCTTCTGTATACCACCCCTATCTTATCACAACACAACTCATTAAGGAAAGACATTCCACAAATGTACTTTTAAGGCACACCTGTTAATTGAAATGCATTCCAGGTGACTACCTCATGAAGCTGGTTGAGGGAATGCCAAGAGTCTGCAAAGCTGTCATCAAGGCAAAGGGTGGCTACTTTGAAGAATCTAAAATCTAAAAATATATTTTGATTTGTTTAACACTTTTTTGGTTACTGTTTACACTTAAATGCTGATACGAGGTTATGCAATTCTCACGATTCTATATGCATTGTGATTTTGTGATTTGATTTTCCAAACATATGGCTCACTATATGTCTGCTGCAGAGAGACAAGAGAGCATGAGAAAAGGAGTTACAAGCTAAGCTATAGGATGAAAAATACCTGAGTTTTGGCGCAGATACAGCCGACTAGCACAATCTAACGTTACTTACAATAGCAAAAAAAGTTTATATAAGTCAAATATCGGTATAATATCGTCCCAAAATAATATTGAGATATTAGCCACTGTGGCCCCTCATAAAGAGTTCAGATTTTTTGTGACCCCACCCATCAAAGTTGACCATCCTTGACCAAATTGATTCCTCTTGCTTTTTTCTATCTGTGGAAAACAGGACAACAACCAGCTGTCCTTGTGTTTCCTGCCAATGCATTATCATACACCTTCTGCTGACATGGTATTTACACTGTGTGTGTATTAAGAGACATGAGAGGAAGCCATTTTCTTCCGTATCCTGACTCGCTCTTTAACCTACCTGTCCTTGCTCATCTTCATGCGGTTCATGTCCTTCAGGATGTCCATGACGTCAGCAAAGCTGGTGGACTTGGACAGCGACACTGTGTCCTCCTCCGCCTCCCGGAAGTCCATGCTGGGATGGTCCAGGTCAAAGGTCGCCGAGGCCGTCATAGAGGCAGACATGTTTGCGGGCGGCATGGGGTCCGGCATAAGCTCCGAAACCACAGACACCACATCCTCCTCATCTTCCTCCTCCTCTTCCTCTTCCGTCACGTCACTGATGACGAAGGAGGCTGAGGCGGCGGGCTGGTAGGGCGCCGTCTCGAAGGGCGCCATGGAAAAGCTCATGCTGGTGTCGTCGGGGGACAGGAGGTCGGGGGTCAAGGGGTTGGAGCCTTTAGGGTGACAAACAGAGCAGAGACAGGCTAGTTATCACACTTTTCAGATTTTATTATTTTCCCATAAATAAACCTCAGAATTGGGACAGACAGAGCCTTAAACGGATGCAGATTGGCAATCAACTAATCTCCTGCACTTGGGTCACATGGTCAGGCTATTTAAAATACAGAGTCCTCTGATGAGCTTCTGATGCATGGGCAGGCAGGTTAGTGTGCTTTCAGTTTTAATCCCAAAGCCCATCACTTTCAGAGGGCGAGCCCTACACTCGTCTAGGAAAATCAGGTTATCTGCCTGATAAGAACTCGTGTCATCTAACAGCGCATGGCTATAGCATGTGACACTGTCCTCATAATTTCTGCAACAATGACTACGGTATATGCTAATGCATCCACGACATAAGACATACAATCCCAAGGACCAATAAGACACATACGTCTTCTAAAATATACACATGGTAATATCCGAGGTTGATTAAAACAGGAGGCTATTATTATTACACATCACTGCATGCGGTAGCCATACTGAAGATTATGACACTTTAAACGCAACACATAAAGCCAAGCTACTCTAAGACAATCCCCTTGCTGCATAAATGACAAAGCGTCAGATACTGTATATAGGCACCAGAGGAAGCTAGCGAGAGGAGCGATAGGAGGAAGGGCTCATTGTAATGGCTGGAATGGAAAAATGAAATGGTATCAAACATATGGAAACCACATGTTTGACTGCATTCCATTAATTCTATTCCAGCTAATACAATGAGCAAGTCTTCCTATAGCTCCTCCCACTAGCCTCCACTGATAGGCACTTAGGAAGGGCTCTACCTATTTTTACAAGGAGCATGTGTGCTCCAGGTCGCAGAATATTTAGGCACATATGCAAGTAAAATGGTCGCACTTTAGAGCCCTGATAGGCCTAATATAGCTAGCTAGCTTTGCCAGAGAAAGAGCCCCTTTCACTGGTGAATTTAACCTAATGACAGCTGTGGGGAAACTGCTCGACAAATTCCCTACCAGATTCTGTGGCTACGATCTTGGCGATCTGGGAGCGGAGTCTGCTCAGCTCATCCTGCAGGGAGGTGGTACGGTTCATGGCCGTCACTGCAGGCTTCCTCAGCGTCTCCACCTTCTTGACGTCGCGGCGGAAGTTGGGCACAGAGGAGTTCCTGTGCATAACCAGGAGAGGCGTGGGTCGCCACTCATGTCTAAGAGGGCGTGAATCGCTCCTGAGAAAATAAATGGACCCCAAGAAAACGCTTGCATTAAAAGAACAGGAGGTGAAATCCTCTATCACATCTACCGGAGTGTCCTTTGTCATAAGTAATGATAGCATAAACAATAGGCCAATTATTTAGACCCCACGATAGCTGACATATGTGGCCTCAGTGAAGGAACATACTCAAGTTCAGCAGCCACATTCTTCTGCACTGTGGGTGAGAAAAGCACATATTTACCGCACTCTGGCATAGGTCTCAGACTCCTCATCTGCTGCGATCCAGGCAATGTCTGCCAGTGTGGGCACCGTGGGGCCATCCATGGGCCGCAGAGGAGGGAGACCTGGGAGTTCCTGGTAAACAGGTGTAGGTTCCCTGTTAGCACTTTTAATGCAATTTGGCCACAAGGTCGGCCTTCTGACATAAAGTCATTGTCTGTACCGTGTACTTATGCTATTGCATGTGTTGAATTTGATAATGACCATATTTACCTGGAAACATGCCCTGGGCGGTGGTTTCATGGGTACAATAGAGCCTATTCTCCTCACCACACTGCGAGTCGACCCATGAGGCTTGTTCTGCCAAATAGGAATAACCTCCTGAATAGTGGTAAGAAACATGCTGTTAGTTTTTCCAACACACCACAAACTTAGCCTGGTCCCAGATCTGTGGTCTTGCCAGCTTTGCTGTCATTGTCAAGCCAATGAGTGGGATGGAGGGTAGAAACAGACTGGCACCCAGGCTACCACAACCTCTTGTTAGTACATTTCAGAATGCATGCTTTTAATCTATAAAAAGGGCTAGCAAGCTAACTTACTGCTTCGGTTTCCATGGTGAATGATCTTGCTCATACAATGTGCAGAGGACACCTAATCAGCGCTGGGCTCAGTTGGCTAATGTGTGTTTAGTAAACAAAGGACATGCCATAAACAGTCTTCAGACGCTGATACTGAGGTCTTCCAACATCTGTGAGGGTAACAAAGACACATGTTGACAATTGAAAATGGACTATGTAGATTATTGACAGCAGGCCACACATTCAGCTGAAAGTTATAAATGGCTTTAACTAGCTACATAAAGTTAGAAGACTTTATGTACGAATGGCTAATGTTAGCCATCCAGCCTTTTCGAGCCAACTCGGTAGCTATGAAATTAGTAGACGAAGTTGCCTCAAAAGTGTGTTGAGGATTATATTAAAAGGCTTAGTGCAGTCAAAAACGTGATATATATTTTTTTCCTCACTGAGGTTGGAATAATACTGTGAAATTGTGAAAACGATGATCGTGCCATTTTAGTGTAAAAAATGCTTGAAAAGACCACCTGTCAGCCTGTTGTGGTGGGATGGAGTTTGTTTCTTATTGATATACCAGCAAATTGACAGAGTTCCAAACCTCTTTGCAATAACAGCAAGTTTTCCCCTCCCCACTCAGACAGGCATAGCAAAATTCTTGCTTGAGTAATTGCTCTTTGCTAAGATGCTATTTGTTTCTTTTTGACCATTTCAATTTAAAACAATCACAGTAAGGTACATAATTATTACCCAGAAATGATTTGACATCGAGATAAATGCAGCTGTATTGCATTGGACCTTTAATGTTGCTGTAAATGAGGTTGATCAAATGGCATGAGTGGATTTTCAATGAGCAACAGTTCCGAACACCGAAAGTATAATCCTAACATATCACGCAAAGCAAATGATTAATGATAAATTGACTAGCTAACCGGTTCACAATAAATTGATTAGCTAGATGACCGCAGTTGCTAACCGCAGTTTATATGTTAGCTTGCTAGCTAACAAGCTTCAGCCGGTCCTTTGATTGACCCTCAAGCGTAAATCGAAATTATAACATATATTTCGATTATCTTATTACAATATAAAGAAAACTATAAGCATGCAACTCACATTTGTTAATGTAACGTTTGAGATATTTCAATAATTATTTTCTTTTCGACTAACACGTTCTCGTTTTCGTCTTTCAGACTTCAGCAATGTTATCGTTTTACTAGGCCCGGAAAAAGCACTCTAAGCTAAAATGTGATTGGTCGGATCATTACACATGCCTTTTCTCCAGCCAATAAAATTTGAGCATCAACAAGCGAAGCGATGTGACGACAGTGTGGCAGGAAAAGCAAATGCGAGGCTTTTTGCAGAATGGCTGTGGACCCCCTTATAAATACGGTTAATATTTCCCTAAACTGGAAGCCACTCTAGTTTTCTATTCTAAATTGAGGAAGGCCATGCTATTTGTTCCGACTGTTTTATGCATAGGCTATTTCTCTGCAATGAATGAGTGCCACAAACCAAATGAATTTTTAAAAGTTACCATTGTAATTTAAACTGTTTGTATGGGGGTGCGTGAAAACATTGGGGTTGGATTGATGATTACAGAAAATAGTTGTTCGAGCCATGCAATGATTCTACGTATATGGTCAAAGACTCCTCAATCTCCGGCACTGGAGGATGGATGAAATGGGCGGAGCGTATATGCTCAACTTTTTGCTGTTGTCTGCAGTGATATCACAGAACATAACACCGTGGGTAATATGAAGCCTTCCGAAATCACTCGCTTTCGATCAACATTCCGGCCAATCTTTTTGACAGGTCAGTCCCTAAATCCTTTCAATATTAACATTTCCGAATTCATTGTACCCCACTGCTTCGTGTTATTGTCGCATGCCTCGAATTTTCGATATGGAAGTGAGGAACATCCATGTTTAAAAAGACTACAGTAATCTATTGCAATATTTTCCAAGACAATGATTTGTAGGGATGCTTCCTTCTACAGTAAGAATCCGTATCCCTTACGTACTTAAGGTTAGTGTAGGAACAGATCTTCTGGTGAAAAAAAGAACATTTAAAATATAGTTCCATCCATTGCATCAGAACTCGGGCCCAAAGGAATTTGAGTGCTAGCCCTAATCGACTGTGTTGCAAATACAATATGTTATGTCTGCTTGTCAAGAAATAAGGCAACAAAAATAGCATTCAATATCAATCAAATGTATTTATAAAGCCCTTTTTACATCAAGAGATGTCACAAAGTGTTATACAGAAACCCAGCCTACAACCCCAAACAGCAAGCATTGCAGATGTAGAAACACGGTGGCTTGGAAAATGTCCCTAGACAGGAACCTAGAGAGAAACCCGGCTCTTGAGGGGTGGCCAGTCCTCTTTTGGCTGGACCAGGTGGAGATTATAACAGTACATGGCAATTAAGGCCAGATCGTTCTTCAAGATGACCAGCAGGGTGAAATAATCATCACAGTGGTTGTAGAGGGAGCAACAGGTCAGCACATCAGGAGTAAATGTCAGTTGGCTTTTCATAGCCAAGCATTCAGAGGTCGAGACAGCAGGTGCGGTAGAGAGAGAGTTGAAAACAATAGTTCCGGGACAAGGTAGCACGTCTGGTGAACAGGTCAGGTTTTCATAGCCTCAGGCATAACAGTTGAAACTGGAGCAGCAGCACAACCAGGTGGACTGGGGACAGCCAGGAGTCATCAGGCCAGCTAGTCCTGAGAGGAGGGAGAGTTAGAGAACTAGAGGGAGCATACTTAAATTCACACAGGACACCAGATAAGACAGTATAATTACACCAGATATAACAGACTGACCCTAGCCCCCCTGGCACATAGATTATTGCGGCATAGATACTGCAGCCTGAGACGGGGGGACACTGTGGCCTCATCCGACGATACCCCCAGACAGGGCCAACCAGGCAGGATATAACCCCACCCACTTTGCCAAAGCACAGCCCCCACACCACTAGAGGGATATCACCTCCACCCTACCTGACACCCTTGACCCACTCCAATTTGCTTACCGCCCAAATAGGTCCACAGACGATGCAATCTCAACCACACTGCCCTAACCCATCTGGACAAGAGGAATACCTATGTGAGAATGCTGTTCATCGACTACAGCTCAAGCATTTAACACCATAGTACCCTCCAAACTCATCATTAAGCTCAAGACCCTGGGTCTCGACCCCGCCCTGTGCAACTGGGTACTGGACTTCCTGACGGGCCGCCCCCAGGTGGTGAGGGTAGGTAACAACATCTCCACCCCGCTGATCCTCAACACTGGGGCCCCACAAGGGTGCGCTCTGAGCCCTCTCCTGTACTCCCTTTTCACCCTCGACTGCATGGCCACGCACCCCTCCAACTCAATCATCAAGTTTGCGGACGACACTACAGTGGTAGGCTTGATTACCAACAACGACGAGACTGCCTACAGGGAGGAGGTGAGGGCCCTCGGAGTGTGGTGTCAGGAAAATAACCTCACACTCAACGTCAACAAAACTAAGGAGATGATTGTGGACTTCAGGAAACAGCAGAGGGAGCACCCCCCTATCCACATTGATGGGACAGTAGTGGAGAAGGTAGTAAGTTTTAAGTTCCTCGGCGTACACATCACAGACAAACTGAATTGGTCCACCCACACAGACAGCATCGTGAAGAAGGCGCAGCAGTGCCTCTTCATCCCCAGGAGGCTGAAGAAATTTGGCTTGTCACCAAAAACACTCACAAACTTCTTCAGATGCACAGTCGAGAGCATCCTGTCGGGCTGTATCACCGGCTGGTACGGCAACTGCTCCGCCCACAACCGTAAGGCTCTCCAGAAGGTAGTGAGGTCTGCACAACGCATCACCGAGGGCAAACTACCTGCCCTCCAGGACACCTACACCATCCGATGTCACAGGAAGGCCATAAAGATCATCAAGGACAACAACCACCCGAGCCACTGCCTGTTCACCCCGCTATCATCCAGAAGGCGAGGTCAGTACAGGTGCATCAAAGCTGGGACTGAGAGCCTGAAAAACAGCTTCTATCTCAAGGCCATCAGACTGTTAAACAGCCACCACTAACATTGAGTGGCTGCTGCCAACACACTGACTCAACTCCAGCCACTTTAATAATGGGAATTGATGGAAATTGATATAAAATATATCACTAGCCGCTTTAAACAATGCTACGTAATATAATGTTTACATACCCTACATTATCCATCTCGTATATGTATATACTGTACTCTATCATCTACTGCATCTTTATGTAATACGTGTATCACTAGCCACTTTAAACTATGCCACTTTGTTTACATACCCAACATTACTCATCTCATATGTATATACTGTACTCGATACCATCTACTGCATCTTGCCTATGCTGCTCTGTACCATCACTCATTCATATATCTTTATGTACATATTCTTTATCCCTTTACACTTGTGTGTATAAGGTAGTAGTTTTGGAATTGTTAGGTTAGATTACTCGTTAGTTATTACTGCATTGTCGGAACTAGAAGCACAAGCATTTCGCTACACTCGCATTAACATCTACTAACCATGTGTATGTGACAAATACATTTGATTTGATTTTAACAGACCACCAACTTACTACCCTCCTCCACCTCATGACCCCAAGAATGCATGTACATTCAATATACATGCATCCACTTCCAGGCTTCTCTTCCCTTGCATGGTTCTTGCATATAGTCTTTGAGAGCATTGTCTCAATACAATGTCTACATTGCTTATTTGTCCATTTTTCCAGCACAAGCTTTTACCCCTGCTAAAATCCTCTGAGTCATCGTTGATTCTCGAGTTGAATTGAATTGAAAGACCTGACTTCATTATTTGGAGCTTATGCACTCAGTCTTACTCTCAACTTTGACTCTCCTGTAGGTACGATTACAGGAGCTTAATAAGCATGGAGACTGAACGGAGGGATGCCAGCAGAGCCCCTCAACCTACCAGAATATTGCTGTTGTCAACATCACAGTAGTCGCCGATAGGTCCCTGAGAAGGCCTCGGAGCCATGGAACATAAACTACAACAGAGGGACAAAAACAGGCCCAGCTACTTTGGCAACGTCAAGACCAGGTCAGCGATTAAATGTTTTTTTGGCTAAAAATGAAGAAAAGCGCTGCTTAGACTTGTTGAGAGAGATGTGTTGTTTAGTTATTCCCAGAATGTGTCAGCCGATAGAGTGCTTCTCTCCTGACATGTTCTGTTTCTCTCCTGAGATGTTGAGGTGAAAGGAGCACTGCAGTAGAAAACAGGAGATGTACAGTGCATTCGGAAAGTATTTAGACCCCTTCCCTTATTCCACATTTTGTTACGTTACAGCCTTATTCTAAAATGGATTAAACAAATGTTTTCTCTCATCAATCTATACACAATACCCCATAATGACAAAGCAAAAACAGGTTCATAGAAAGTTTTGCAAATGTATCAGAGCCTTTGCTATGAGACTCGAAATTGAGCTCAGGTGCATCATGTTTCCATTGATCATCCTTGAGATGTTTCTACAACTTGATTGTAGTCCACCTGTGGTAAATTCTATTCATTGGACATGATTTGGAAAGGCTCACACCTGTCTATATAAGGTCCCACAGTTGACATTGCATGTCAGAGCAACAAACCAAGCCATATGAGGTTCCAAGACAGGAGTGTGTCAAGGCACAGATCTGGGGAAGGGTACCAAAAAATGTCTGCAGGGTTGAAGGGCCCCAAGAACAATGTGGCCTCCATCATTCTTAAATGGAAGAAGTTTAGAACCACCAAGACTCTTCCTAGAGCTGGCCGCCCGGCCAAACTGAGCAATTGGGGACGTGACCAAGAACCTGATGGTCACTCTGACAGAGCTCCAGAGCTCTTCTATGGTGATAGGAGAACCTTCCAGAAGGACAACCATTTCTGCAGCACTCAAACAAACAGGCCTTTATGGTAGAGTGGCCAGAAGGAAGCCACTCCTCAGTAAAAGGCACATGACAGCCTGCTTGGAGTTTTCTAAAAGGCACCTAAAGGACTCTCAGACCATGAGAAACAAGATTCTCTGGTCTGATGAAACCAAGATTGAACTCTATGGCCTGAATGCCAAGCATCACGTCTGAAGGAAACCTGGCACCATCCCTACGGTGAAGAATGGTGGTAGCAGCATCATGCTGTGGGGATGTTTTTCAGTGGCAGGGACTGTGAGACTAGTCAGGATCGAGGGAAAGATGAATGGAGCAAAGTACAGAGAGATCCTTGATGAAAACCTGCTCCAGAGCTCTCAGGACCTCAGACTGTGACGAAGGTTCACCTTCCAACAGGACAGTGACCCTAAGCACACAGCCAAGACTATGCAGGAGTGGCTTTGGGACAAGTCTCTGAATGTCCTTGTGTGGCCCAACCAGAGCCCAGACTTGAACCCAATCAAACATCTCTGAAGAGACCTGAAAATAGCTGTGCAGTGACACTCCCCATCCAACCTGACAGCTTGAGAGAATCTCCAGAGAAGAATGAGAGAAACTCCCAAATACAGGTGTGCCAAGCTTGTAGTGTCATACTCAAGAAGACTCGAGGCTGTAATCACTACCAACGGTGCTTCAACAAAGTTCTGAGTAAAGGGTTTGAATAGTTATGTAAATGTGGTATTTTCATTATTATAATTTTTTTTCCATTTCCAAAAATGTATAAGAAACAGTTTTTGCTTTGTCATTATGGGGTTTTGTGTGTAGATTGATGAGGGGGAAAAAACAATTGAATATATTTTAGAATAAGGCTGTAATGTAACAATGTAACGTAACAATGTGGAAAAAGTCAAGGGGTCTGAATACTTTCTGAATGCACTGTATTACGTGTTGGAGCACTCCATCACCATTTTTCATATAGTCACCCTTGTGAATGTACCTCTCCTTTGAAAAAAAAACAAGCACAAACAGTCAAGGGCATTACGTGGGAGAGAGGAGTGGAGGTGCTTGCCAGGAACAGCAACAGCCTATTCTGAACTCCCACAATCCTACCAATATACACTGAACCAAAATATAAACGCAGCATGCAAGAATTTCAAAGATTTTACTGAGAGTTACAGTTCATACAAGGAAATCAGTCAATTGAAATACATTCATTAGGCGCTAATCTATGGATTTCAGAGATGCCTTTAAAAAAGAAGGTATGGCCGTCGATCCATAGCATTCTAAACATGCTCAATGGGTGACATGTCTGGTGAGTATGCAGGCCGTGGAAGAACTGGTACATATTCAGCTTCCAGGAATTGTGTACAGATCCTTGCGACATGTCTGTCTCCCCTCCAGGCTGGGGTCCAAGCTCCCTCCTGGTGTTGCTCAGCCCCCCGGCTTCATCGCCGGCCCCTGGGAGACAGGGCCTCAGACCGGCCCAACCAAGGAGGCCAGGGACAGCGGTCAGTCCCACCGTGCCGTGGGGCGTCCCTTTGACCACGTCCGCCACATCCGGAACCCCCAACTGCGCCGGTATTACCTCCAAGGTGAGGTATCTCTTAACATGATTATCTCGATATCTAGGTCAGCCTGTGCTTTGTTTGCCCCAGTAGGGGCTTGGTAGCTGCGTTAGTTCCCTATCCAATTATTCATATGGTGTTTATATATGTGTTGTGTATTTTCATAGCAAACAACCTAAGGAATGACAGATAACACACTCAAAGGAAGGTTGGTAAGGAGAATTCCTCTCTCTGGCATTTATTTATTGGGCTCCCGAATGGCGCACTGCATCTCAGTGCTAGAGGCGTCACTACAGACACCCTGGTTCGAATCCAGGCTGTCTCGCAACCGGCCGTGATTGGGAGTCCCATAGGGCGGCGCACAATTGGCCCAGCATTTTCTGGGTTAAGAGGGGAGGGTTTGGCCGGTGTAGGCCGTCATTGTAAATAAGAATTTGTTCTTGACTGACTTGCTTAGTTAAATAAAGGTTAAATAAAACATTTAAATGACTTATGAGGAATTGTAAAACTGCAGCTAGGAATGCTTGGGAACCTCTCTCAGGATGACATGGATACAAAATACCCAAAATACTCAGAAACATTCACTCATAAGCACATGATCCTATTGTCATTTCCTTATGCCATCCATAACTGAGGGGACAGGTTTTGCCAGCACTCACAGTAAGACAACAGTGATTCTGAATGTGCTTGTCTGTGGTTAAATGGTTTATTTTCGAGTCCCTTTTACAGAACACAGCAGTATGCTTTTAGTGATATCCAGTTAGGTACGATTATTAGTATACCTGAAAAATCACTTGTGTAAAATCTGTTAACTTACTTGTAACAAATCATGTTTGTGACATGTAATTGGTAGCATTTTCACCATAGACCATGTTTATTTAGCTCAAATACTTATGACCTACTTGTTTTCCCTAAATCTGATTATGCATTTTTGTAATAAGTCGCACTCTTTCATTCAAGGAAACAATTATCCAAGAACTGTAGAGGTGCAAGATGCCTTCTGCCTCACGTATTCTAGATTGTAGTATTTATTTCGGATTATATTCAGTACCGAGGGCACCCACACAGAACTTTGATATTTTTTTGGAGATTTTACTTCTAGTCTTGCCTAGGTTGTAGCACAAGTGTACGCGCAGTTTATTAGCGCCAACATAGCTGCCTTGTTGCAGGCAGGCCTGACATTCAAGGAGAATCCTCAGTACCTTAATAAATCTCCAAAACATCCATAATGCCTCATGTAGGTATTAGAGAGCAGTGCCACATTTTGTAAAGATGCATGCCACCCACAGGGCTAGATTTAAGAGGAGGGAGTTGTGTTGCATTAATTAAAATTATTTAAAGGACCGCAAACAAGTAGATTTGGAGAAACGGCTGTTGGATTTCAGGAGCAGAAAGAATTGGTGGAAAGAGTCATCATCTATCTCTGTTTTTACATCTTGCCTTCGTAGAAGCTACATGGGTACCAGAGCGCGCCACAGATAAATCCAGGGAAGAGGGTCAACCATCTGATGACAAAGCAGACTGTATGGTGAGTCACTAACTCATGTAGACCTACTCGTAAATCAATAATGATAACATATTTAAGACCTGCTTTACCCATACACTTGATAACCGATACATTGCATAATACTGTATATATGGTATTGAAAGATGTCGATAATAAATGTTCAAAGGTCAGACGAGCTGTATTTCAGTGAAACGGTGTTCAGAGATTAGTCCCAGATCTTCCCCTATTTCAATGGGTATCCACCGGTATATTCAGAAGCTCTACAACAGTTATAATGGAAGGACAGTGTGTTCCAAGGTATGTGATGAAAGTAAATGCTGGTAATTCTATTATATACAGATTTAGAAGCTTCTATTACTACAGCTTTTAAACGTTGTTATCAGATCATGTCTTTCGTAAAGCAGATATGGATATGTGGAACTACTGTAGTAACTTAAATCAAGGCAAAACCATGTATTCAATAACTTTTTTGAGGTGTCTAGAAAATCCCTTTCTAATGCACATCTGTCTAGAAAATATACATTGAAAAGATATACAGCATATTAAGAGACTTTTAAGGACCAGTGTTGCTCTGAATCTGGAATCGTAGTGTGACAATGATGTTAGTGTTGATAACTGAATTCGGACGGAATATGTGAAGTAGACAGAATGTCTATGATCCATTTAGGCCCTTTGTATTCTTTGCAGTTAGGTACTTGGACTATAGACTTTTGTTTTACAGTTATGAAAATATGAATGAGTTCCATGTCTATCTGTCATGTAGGATGTGAGGTGGATTCACTAAACCAGTGTTAAAATAATGCCGAACTTGTAGCCTGTATCACTATGGCTCGCCATCAGTTTAAATATGTTTTAACACTCAACACACACACGGAAGGCATATTTTCAACAGTATAGTTTGCAAGCATGCACACACTCGCACACACATAGCTATGCTTGAATAATGACTGCATGCAGGGGCACAACTTTAGTTGTAGAAGTGGAGGGGACATAATCTGGCAGAGGGTCCTCCCTCGGAATGTTTTGGGGTATCTAAAGCCAATTTCCTGCATTCCTACTAGGACTGTCCCCGACTGTCCATCAATTGGTCGAAATTTTAAAACCTGTATTCTTCCATAGGCCTATATAGACACACCCTATGTTTTTTTTTTAGTTAAAAAAAAAGTTTACCTTTTATTTATGCAGGTTCTCATTGAGAACATCTCTTTTCCAAGACAGACCTGGTCCAATAGCAGCATGGAGAACAACGTTTCAGACAAAACAACTTACATACACTAACACAACATTAAACAAAACTATAAACACACATACAGTACAACAAAAACGTTTTACATAAAAAACACGAAAGTCTTGACTAAAAACAGCTGGCCTAAAAACAATGACACTCTTCTATGATATATACATCGATCAAGTGTTTAAACTCCACCAGCAAAACTAGATCATCAAATGTTATAATATTCAGGAGAGAATTCCAGGACCACGGAGCTAAGTAACTAAAACTATTTCTACCATCGCTTGCTCTAATTTTTGGTACTGTTAGAAGTAAATGAGAATGGGACCGTAATTGTTATTTATTTACCGAACTGACTAAAAAAGAACAGAGATAAAATGGCGTTTTACCCAATGTGGCCTTATAAATCAGTGTATTCCAGTGTTTAAGCGACGCAAGGTCAATGACAACCAGCCAACAGCACTGTAGAGATCACAATGATGTGTTAGACGTTTCTGATTTGTAATGAACCTGAGGGCTGCATGATACACTGAATCAAGTTCTCTCAGGGTAGTGGCTGAGGCCTGCATGTGTGTTTAATAAAGTCAACTAGGCTATATGTACTGAACTTGTCTGATGCTTTATGCACGCACACAAATGACTTGAGGGAGCCAGAGATCAAGACCGCATAACCAGAAGAACCAAAAACCTGTTCCTGCCCCGCCTTCTCCCGCTGCTGCTGACCGTGGCAGTTAGTCTTCTGAAGTTGCCGGTAATAGGCTATGCCAGCGGTGGGCAACCTTTTCCATTTGGAGTGCCTGATTATTGTACCATTTCTACCAATCTGCATACCAGTTATGAGTTTCATGTTCATGGAAAAGTTTCATTTAATTTACAATAGTCTTTGTATCTCACAATCATTGTCTGTGGTTAATCTACATTCTATCTAAATGAAAATTAAAAGTAACTTTTATTGCCATTGCCAATTATCTAATACATAATAAAATGCATAAAGCCAACACAAAGACATTGCAGCCTGCAGGTAGAAAATATCCTGATAAAAATAAATATCCTATAAATCACATTGTCTCCAAACATCTTGAAACATTGTATCAACTCTGTCACCCAAAAACTTATACCAGCAAACTTTAAACATTGTATAAAATATTCTGGGCCTTCAGTTTCCCACTCCAGTTAGCTCGGGAGAGAGACAGCTGTAGGTGCAATGGATGAGAAGTAATCAGGTATTTTATGACATTTCCACTGGATCAGAGAATTACATTTTCCCCTTTCATGCCGAGTGGTTATCAAAAGGGAGAGAGCTGTAAATATTGTTCAAATAGTTTGAGAACTCATTCTCAATTGATTCTAAAAACAGACTTTGTTTCATTGCTGTTTGAGGTGAATAAAATTACTTTGAGAAGCTTCATTAATGATGGTGAGTTAAGACAATCAGAAATATTGTTAGACATCCCCAAAATGGGCACATTCATCGGCCTACATTTGCGCGTAGGCCAGGTAGACTAGTCCTACTTCTATATGTGGAATTGTGTGCGTGTCCTTATTCAACCTTGACAAAAGCATTTCAAACAAAGGACGATCAATAAATTGACAATTCATAAATGTGATGTGAGAAACAGGGGGTAGCATAAGTTGTGAGTTCTGTAAAAGACATGTCCGCTCTGACAATGAGAACAGTAAATGACTGGAATAATAACCTATTGAATGCATTAACAGAAATGACCATTTACCAAACAAACATTGCAGATTAGAAATGATGTGAATTAAAGGTTAATGTAGGCTACTACTGGTGATGTATGTAATGGGGAAGTGATAGACGTAGCAAGCAAGGAAGTTATGAAACAATGAATACTCACAAAATGGCAGGGGAGAGCGCATTCTGGAGAGAGACGGGCTTGTGCATCTGAGACACAATTCCCATATTCTTGGACCGTGGCATCTCCATGGCCTCCACTAAAACAGGCGCAAATCACACAGGCGTCTCGTGTGCCATGACATTTTTGTTTCTATTTGCGACTGCTCGACTAAGAAAATCTCATGTTTTCAATACAGACCCCTTTTGTCATTCCCTAGGCTATTCCATATAAGGCACCCAGACTTTAGGAATTGCACAGTGGACCCTTAATCTAGTAATACATCAAATCTAGTGATACATAACTTGACATTGTGGGAGGATAACCAACCTTCCAATTAATGGACATGCATTTCTTACCTGCTATAAATGCTAGGTTCTTCTGATAACAGTCTTCAGTATCAACATTACCAAGCAAACAAAAACAGGGAGAAGGGAGAATCTGTATACATGCTGATCTTGTGAACCAAACCAAGATCATAAAATAATGCAAATATGTCCCCTGTTGTGTTTTACACCTCCAGCGCAGAAATTACACTTCTGAGTGCATGTAATTCAGTTTCACTGGCATACAGGATGTTCAATGGATGGTCTGAAACTGCAGTCATTTATGTTTGAGATGATATGAACGTGACTGGGCATTCAGACATCTGTATCCATTCATCATCAATATTGTGTTGTGTACTTACTGTGCACCATGACAGTGTAGTCTGTAGATATGTTTATACCGTGTAAGTGTGAAAAGTAGGGAATTAGCTAGGGATACGGACAGATCAATAATCAAATCAAAATCACATTTATTTATACAGCCCTTCTTACTTCAGCTGATATATCAAAGTGCTGTACAGAAACGCAGCCTAAAACAGCAAGCAATGCAGGTGTAGAAGCACGGTGGCTAGGAAAAACTCCCTAGAAAGGCCAAACCTAAGAAGAAACCTAGAGAGGAACCAGGCTATGAGGGGTGGCCAGTCCTCTTCTGGCTGAGCTGGGTGGAGATTATAACAGCACATGGCCAAGATGTTAAAATGTTCATAAATGACCAGCATGGTCAAATAGTAATAATCACATCATGTCCCCCCGTCCCCAGTGAAAGTTGCGCTCCTTATCTGCATGGAGTCTGTCAAGCGTGAGGAACATAATTTAGGTCAATGGGCCCCATCTGTCAATAGCTGAGTTTTGGTTGTGTTGTGTGGGATGCAGCGGATGGAGGATTCGCATGATATTATTGTGCTTGTGTGTAGTAGTAAGTAGCCTTACACAAGCCTTGACTGGTGTGAGCCGGAACACCTCATAGGGCAGCAGCCCTATCTCCTGTGTCTGTAGTCATAGGTGTAGTAGTAAGTAGCCTTACACAAGCCTTGACTGGTGTGAGCCTGAACACCTCATAGGGCAGCAGCCCTATCTCCCGTGTCTGTAGTCATAGGTGTAGATCCAGCTATCAAGCGTTCGGAAAATAAGTAGGCCTCAATCTCAAATTAATTTAAAAGATTGGTATTATTTGATCTGATTTTATTTTCATATTGGAGTACCTAATGTGGATTTCTGCACTATGTGTGTACTCACAGGCCCACCATGAAGACACTGTGTTCAGTGTCACATCCCAGTACAGTAGCCTGGGAGATCAGACCAAGCTGAACAGGCATCTCTCCACCTCCTCCTCCCTCATCTCCCGGGAGGTAAGAAAAAGTCACCATGGTTCCCAACCTTATCAGATGCTACATACATGCATACATACAATTTATGACACTGGTATCTTCTGTATCTGTCTTTGTATCAGCATTCTGAACATTCTCCTCACCATGAGATGTGACAGGTTATTTATATCACATCTCACGGTGAGGAGACCTAACACACTAATTGCAGGCCTGCGGGTATGATCAGCTTCATATCATTTGAAGAGAAACGGACAAAATGTGTACATTGTCATCTTTTATCTCCATACGTGTGTTTTTCTTCCAGTATAATGATCAAAAGTCAGCGTAGTGACATGTTGCTGTTTTGTTTGTCCCTTCCACTATGGATTTGACATGCAAAGTGAGTGACAGAGCATAGCCTTCACCACATGGCATTCTGGGAAAACCTATTTGCATGGTTGCCAATCAAGTGTCCATCCCTCCACTCCAGTAGGCAACAGATGAGCCCGCAGATGTAAAGTTCAGTTAGAAAGAGGAAGTGGGAGGTCCTAGACTTGGCAGAGTATTATTAACAGCAGTGCTTGAGTTTGTGTTGTTCTGTGTTGTGATGTTTCTACGCTCTTCCATTTTGAAGCACCTCCGCATTCCCAAGAGTAAAGGCTCTGGCCAAGGCTCACCTCCCGTGGCGACGCACCCTGACCCCGACCTCAGGCTGGAGCCAGAGTTGGACACTGACCCAGGGCTTTCTCCGGCCCCATCGCCCAGCCCTCACTCCCCGTCACCGGACACAGAGTATGACAAGTTACTGGTAAGGACAATGTGGATGAATTTATTCCACAATCCACACAGAAGAGGAAGTACATTTAACAATGTTTTTAAATGATTTAACCATGTTTTTCTGTGTCATGTTGGGCCTTTAATGGAGTGTGTTATTGCTTTTGGTGTGGTGAACCTACCTGTTCTTGTTAAGAGAGGCTAAACTAGCTTAGGAGAGCTGAAATTGCTCAATAGAACAAGAGTCAATGCAGGACTGGGAAAACTTTTTCGCTAATGGCAATGATTGATTGTTTCTTCAAATGCTGTTCTTTTGGAAGCTGCTTAGTTAGCTTTCAATGTAAAGCACTGTTTTAATGAGTGGATAATGCCTTCTTTAAACACTGCTGACTTTTATTTTTATTTTATTTAACTAGGCAAGTCAGTTAAGAACAAATTCTTATTTTACAATGAGGGCCTGCCCCGGCCAAACCCTCCCCTAATAACCCTGGACGATGCTGGGCCAATTGTGCACCGCCCTATGAGACTCACGATCACGGCCGGTTGTGATACAGCCCGGGATCAAGCCAGGGTCTGTAGTGACGCCTCTAGTACTGAGATGCAATGCCTTAGACCGCTGCTCCACTAGACTTTAAAAAAGTGCATTTTCTCTGCTGTGTTTAAAAATATAAAAAAACAGTGCTTGCTTTGATTCTCATAGGATGTGGAGGCAGTGCCAATGCCTGATGGACAGATCTGCCTACTGGCCCTCCCACCTGAGTGTTCCCTGGGGGAGGGGCCAGCGGCCATGCCGTACCTCAAGCTCTTCTGCCGCTACATCACTGACCGCAAGGTGGGTGGAGACGAGTCATTCTCGCTCACTCCTCTCTAACCTCTTGCTGACCTCTGTTTCACCACCCACTGACCTCTCTCACCACCCACTCACCTCTCTCACCACCCACTCACCTCTCTCACCACCCACTCACCTCTCTCACCACCCACTCACCTCTCTCACCACCCACTCACCTCTCTCAACACCCACTCACCTCTCTCAACACCCACTCACCTCTCTCAACACCCACTCACCTCTCTCAACACCCACTCACCTCTTTCACCACCTCATGGCATTAACAACATAGATGGAAAGCTACTGAGGATGATAGCTGACTCTATAGCCATTCCTAACTGTCTCATAGCTAACTGGCTCATAGAAAACCTTTGGGGTATTTTTCTGTGTGGAGCAGATACAATGCTACTGTATTTCTCTGACTTTCCACAGAGAAGGGCACTCAACTGCACTGGCACAAATGACTGATGATTGGCTGAAAGAAATTGGTAATAAGAAGATTGTTGGAGCTGTATTGTTAGACTTCATTGCAGCCTTTGATATTATTGACCATAATCTGTTATTAGAAAACTAATGTGCTATGCCTTTACATCCTCAACCATATTATGGGTTGAGAGTTATCTATCCAATAGAACACAGAGGGTTTTATTGAATGGAAGCTTCTCTAATGGAAAACTTGTCAAGTGTGGCATTTCACAAGGCCCTCTAATGATCTATCACTAGCATGTCACCTTAGACTATAAATTGTCAAGGTAAAGGCATATTGATTCACTTTTAACACCACAGTTGACCAAACAAGTCCTGCAGGCTCTAGTTTGACCTAATCTTGACTATTGCCCGGTGATATAATCAAGTGCTGCAAAGAAGGACCTAGAAAAGCTGCAACTGGTCCAGAACAGAGCAGCACGTCTTGCCCTTCTATGTACAGAGGGCTAATGTCCACAGTATGGCTCAAAGTAGAGGAGAGATTGATTTCGGGTTGGGTGGTATCGAGATGGTGTCCAGATTTTCCTACCATCATATTGTTTCTGTACCATACCTGGATTTACTTTAAAAGATAATTAGTATAAATATAACTTCACAGAGCTTCATTGTAAAGTGTTTAAACACTGTTTCCCATGCTTGTTCAATGAACCATAAACAATTAATTAACATGCACCTTTGGAACAGTCATTAAGACACTAACAGCTTACAGACGGTAGGCAATTAAGGTCACAGTTATGAAAACTTAGGACACTAAAGAGTCCTTTCTACGACTCTTAAAAACACCAAAAGAAAGATGCCCAGGGTCCCTGCTCATCTGCGTGAACATGCCTTTGGTATGCTGCAAGGAGGCATGAGGACTGCAGATGTGGCCAGGGCAATAAATTGCAATGTCTGTACTGTGAGACGCCTAAGACAGAACGGACAGCTGATCATCCTCGCAGTGGCAGACCACATGTAACAACACCTGCATAGGATCAGTACATCTGAACATCACACCTGCGGGACAGGTAGAGAATGGCAACAACAACTGCCCAAGTTACACCAGGAACGCACAATCCCTCCATCAGTGCTCAGACTGTCTGCAAAATGCTGAGAGAGGCTGGACTGAGGGCTTGTAGACCAGGTCCTCACCAGACATCACAGGCAACAACATCGCCTATGGGCCAAACCCACCATCGCTGGACCAGACAGGACTGGCAAAAAGTACTCTTCACTGACGAGTCGCGGTTTTGTCTCACCAGGGTTGATGGTCGGATTCGCGTTTATCGTCGAAGGAATGAGCGTTACACCAAGGCCAGTACTCTGGAGTGGGATGGATTTGGAGGTGGAGGGTCCGTCATGGTCTGGCGCGGTGTGTCACAGCATCATCGGACTGAGCTTGTTGTCATTGCAGGCAATCTCAAAGCTTGCGTTACAGGGAAGACATCCTCCTCCCTCATGTGGTACCCTTCCTGCAGGCTCATCCTGACATGACCCTCCAGCATGACAATGCCACCAGCCATACTGCTCGTTCTGTGCGTGATATTTCCTGCAAGGCAGGAATGTCAGTGTTCTGACATGGCCAGCGAAGAGCCCGGATCTCAATTCCATTGCCCAATTCTGGGACCTATTGGATCGGAGGGTGAGGACTAGGGCCATTCCCCCAGAAATGTCCGGGAACTTGCAGGTGCCTTGGTGGAAGAGTGGGGTAACATCTCACAGCAAGAACTGACAAATCTGGTGCAGTCCATGAGGAGGAGATGCACTGCAGTACTTAATGCAGCTGGTGGCCACACCAGATACTGACTGTTAGTTTTGATTTTGACCCCCTCCTTTGTTCAGGGACACATTATTCAATTTCTGTTAATCACATGTCAGTGGAACTTGTTCACTTTATGTCTGTTGAATCTTGTTATGTTCATACAAATATTTACACATGTTAAGTTTGCTGAAAATAAACGCAGTTAACAGTGAGAGGACGTTTCTTTTTTTGCTGAGTTTATAAGCAGTGGCGTAGCAAGCACGGTATTATATAGAGCCATGATCACATGGAACTCCCTTCCATCTCAAATTACTCAAGCAAACAGCATGATAACTAATACAACACCTCACAGCACAGTGCCTCTCCCCTATCTATCTGACCTAAATAACTCATAGGCATATGTACACTGAGTGTACAAATCATTAAGAACACTCTTTCCAATGACAAACTGACCAGGTGAAAGCTATGATCCCTTATTGATGTCACTTGATAAATCCACTTCAATCAGTGTAGATGAAGTGGAGGAGACAGGTTAATGAAGGATTTTTAAGCCTTGAGACAGTTGTTATTCAGAGGATGAATGGCAAGACAAACAAATGTAAGAGGCTTTGAACGGGGTATGGTAGTAGGTGCCAGGTGCACCGGTGTGTCAAGAACTGCAACGCTGCTGTTTTTTTCACGCTCAACAGTTTCCAGTGTGTATCAAAAATTGTCCGTCACCCAAAGGACATCATGTCAACTTGACACAACTGTAGGAAGCATTGAAGTCCACATTGGCCAGTATCCCTGTGGAACGCTTTCGACACCTTCTAGAGTCCATGCCCCGACGAACTGAGGCTGTTCTGAAGGAAAGTTGGGGGGGGGGGGTGTAACTCCAATATTAGGAAAGTGTTCCTAATGTTTTGTACACGGTTTATATGTACTAATGTATGTATGCATGCAACTGTCCGTAGAACCTATTTTGGTTCTATTGTTCTTATTTAAAATGTGTGTAGTTCAGTCCTTGAGCTGTTCTTGTCTATTGATGTTCTGTATTATGTCGTGTTTTGTGTGGACCCCAGGAAGAGTAGCTGCTTCAGAAATGGCTAATGGGGATCCTAATAACATACCTGCTCACCTCTCTCACCTCCCACTCATCTATCTCATCTCTCACCTCTCTTTCTACACATGCTCACCTGTCTCTCACCCATCTCTCTCTCTCTCTCTCTCTCTCTCACCAGGGTGTGGTTTCTGGTATCTTGCTGGTGACGTCCAATAAGATGTTCTTTGACCCGTGTAAGACCCACCCGTTGGTGATAGAGCACGGCTGTGAGGAGTACCTGCTGTCCTGCTCAGTGGACAGCCTGGCCTCGGTCTCCTTCTACTCTGACATCTCCCACGTGCACTTCAACTCCTCCACACACAGGTCAGCGCTAAATGGCTATGTGCACGTTCAAGGCACACACCGATTTGGTATAGCTCTGCACAGATCAACATATCTTCACAATGCCTTGGAAGACGTTTAACTTATGAGGTCACTATTATGATCTTCTATTCTGCGCAGACCTGTGTTAAATTGGTGTATCTCGAATACACACTGACTTGTGTAGTGTGGGTCTCTGACATTTTTAGTTTGTTACAAACAAGCAATGTAGATAATCATTGTACCATCTTAACTGCTGTGAAATATATTTTCAGTAACCCAAAATATTGTATTTTCAGCTGTTTAAAGCTGGTGTACAAAACCGAAAGTGAAAGACACAAAAACTAAACTTAAGAACAGGAAGCATAGCTTGCATAGAAATAGCTCAGATAGAACAGATCTACCACTTCTTCGACTTTCTTTCAATGAGAATGACAAATCTATAACTCACATTTCTATGTGAATTTGGTCAGGTCTCCCAAAAAGTTAACATATTGCAGCTTTAAATACTGTATCATCTCTAATATCTAGCAGTGGAAATGAGGTATATGATACGATAGGATATACTTTATTGTCCATTTACATGGAAATTCATTTTGTGAAGGCAACATACAGATACACAAGAAAATAATACACTATAATGCATTGAAAAAGGGAAACACTGGAAAGATAATAATAATGCACACATTATTCAGTATATGTGGTCTACTGTCCAACCGTGTATTGGGCCTACATCTGTCCTAGGACCACGGTTCAGCAGCCTCCATCTGTCCTATGGCCCACTGTTCAGCAGCCTCCATCTGTCCTATGGCCCACTGTTCAGCAGCCTCCATCTGTCCTATGGCCCACTGTTCAGCATCCTCCACAGCTGTCCCATGGCCCACTGTTCAGCAGCCTCCATCTGTCCCATGGCCCACTGTTCAGCAGCCTCCATCTGTCCCATGGCCCACTGTTCAGCAGCCTCCATCTGTCCCATGGCCCACTGTTCAGCATCCTACATCTGTCCTAGGACCACTGTTCAACAGCCTCCATCTGTCCCATGGCCCACTGTTCAGCAGCCTCTATCTGTCCCATGGCCCACTGTTCAGCAGCCTCTATCTGTCCCATGGCCCACTGTTCAGCATCCTACATCTGTCCCATGGCCCACTGTCCAGCATCCTACAGCTGTCCTATGGCCCACTGTTCAGCAGCCTCCATCTGTCCCATGGCCCACTTCAGCAGCCTCCAGCTGTCCTATGGCCCACTGTTCAGCAGCCTCCATCTGTCCCATGGCCCACTGTTCAGCAGCCTCCAGCTGTCCTATGGCCCACTGTTCAGCATCCTACATCTGTCCCATGGCCCACTGTCTAGCATCTTACAGCTGTCCTATGGCCCACTGTTCAGCAGCCTCCACCTGTCCCATGGCCCACTTTCCTATGGCCCACTGTTCAGCATCCTACAGCTGTCCTATGGCCCACTGTTCTGCATCCTACATCTGTCCTATGGCCCACTGTTGAGCATCCTACATATGTCCTATGGCCCACTGTTCAGCATCCTACAGCTGTCCCATGGCCCACTGTTCAGCATCCTACAGCTGTCCTATGGCCCACTGTTCAGCATCCTACAGCTGTCCCATGGCCCACTGTTCAGCATCCTACAGCTGTCCTATGGCCCACTGTTCAGCATCCTACATATATCCTATGGCCCACTGTTCAGCATCCTACAGCTGTCCCATGGCCCACTGTTCAGCATCCTACATCTGTCCCATGGCCCACTGTCCAGCATCCTACAGCTGTCCTATGGCCCACTGTTCAGCAGCCTCCATCTGTCCCATGGCCCACTTCAGCAGCCTCCAGCTGTCCTATGGCCCACTGTTCAGCAGCCTCCATCTGTCCCATGGCCCACTGTTCAGCAGCCTCCAGCTGTCCTATGGCCCACTGTTCAGCATCCTACATCTGTCCCATGGCCCACTGTCTAGCATCTTACAGCTGTCCTATGGCCCACTGTTCAGCAGCCTCTACCTGTCCCATGCCCCACTTTCCTATGGCCCACTGTTCAGCATCCTACAGCTGTCCTATGGCCCACTGTTCAGCAGCCTCCACCTGTCCCATGGCCCACTTTCCTATGGCCCACTGTTCAGCATCCTACAGCTGTCCTATGGCCCACTGTTCAGCATCCTACATATGTCCTATGGCCCACTGTTCAGCATCCTACAGCTGTCCCATGGCCCACTGTTCAGCATCCTACAGCTGTCCCATGGCCCACTGTTCAGCATCCTACAGCTGTCCCATGGCCCACTGTTCAGCATCCTACAGCTGTCCTATGGCCCGCTGTCCTATGGCCCACTGTTCAGCATCCTACAGCTGCCCCATGGCCCACTGTCCTATAGCCCACTGTTCAGCATCCTACAACTGTCCTATGGCCCTGGCCCACTGTTCAGCATCCTACAGCTGTCCCATGGCCCGCTGTCCTATGGCCCACTGTTCAACATCCTACAGCTGTCCTATGGCCCGCTGTCCTATGGCCCACTGTTCAGCAATCTACAGCTGTCCTATGGCCCACTGTTCAACATCCTACAGCTGTCCTATGGCCCACTGTTCAGCAGCATGATGGCCATCGGAATGGAACTTGCTCCTGCTCCTATTCTTGCTGAACAGTGGGACCTTGTATCTCCTTCCAGAGGGCAGCAGTTCAAAACATTTGGCAAGATTGTGTGTAGGGTCCTCTGATGCACTTGGCCTTGTCCCTCTCCTGTCTATCATAGCCAATGAAATTGGCCCTTGGACATCTATGGTGTCAAGGCATGTTTGCTGGGTCAGATATTGCAGAACATGCAACATACACTGAGTATACTAAACATTAGGAACACCTTCCTAATATTGAGTTGCACACCCACCATTCATTTTGTCTTGTCCATTCACCCTCTGAATGACACACATACACAGTCCATGTCTCAATTGTCTCGAGGCTTAAAAATTATTATTTAACCTGTTACTAGGTGGAATGGAACTAAAAACATACAGAAAACTGGCTCCAAAACTGTCAAGATGCTCGAGCAGGGTGGGAGGCGAAGCAGCAGTAGCCCTCCACACCACAAGGGGGAGACTGTCCCAGCACTGGTGTCTGCTGCTACATCAGAGCTGAGGTCTGCCCTGGCTCTGAGCCTGGTCCAGGGGTTCTCTGAGGGGGAGAGGAGCAGTGACATGGCTGAGTGGCAGCTGGAGGGGAAGGGTAGTCCGCTGGAAGAGCTGGCTGTGCAGTCATCCAGGACTGTGGGAGGAGCTGTGTTGAGCAGTTCTGCCACCTTCTGTTGTGGTGGACAAGAGGCAGCAGGGACAGGGAATAAAGTGAGGATGGAGCTGATGGACAGAGAGGGTACAAAGAAGCAGCAGTCTGTGAGGAATCAGATACCAGGTAAGGAAAGGAATCAAGTCAATAGGTTATTATCATGGTTTTATCCCAAGTAATACTGTTTAGTTAATTTTTCTCCATCCTTCCCCCTCTCTCTTTCCACCTTTCTCTCGTTCTCTCTCTCGCTTTCTCACTCCCTCTCTCTCCCTCATTCTCCCCCTCCCTCTTCTTCAGGCCCCTCTAGACTGTCTTCAGGGACTTCTGGAGGTCTGGTGTTTGTCAGGCTGCGACTCCAGCAATCCACTGGGAAGAAGAAAGGTGTGGCTGCAGGCTTGCTGCTGGGGACAAACAAAACCTTACCCCAGAGGGACTCCTGGTTTGCCTTCTCCCAGGAGAGGTAACCGTCTGCAGTCTGGAGCCACAGAAACAGACTGTTTTAGTTTAACATTAACATTCCGTTTAGATTCTGTGAACATTAACACCTCACAATGACAATGTCTAACATTAACATCAAGTTCAACATGTCCCCTGTAGCGATTTGAATTGCTGTTGAATGCTGAGGAATGTAGGCTTCAAGTTTTTTTTTTGTTAATCAAAGGCCTGTCGTGTCTTGTCGTCTGTAGCTCAGATGAGCTGTATGCCTACATGAACCACTGGAGGCCTGGCCTGTGCATGCTGGAGGGAGGGTCGGAGGAGGGCGATGAGGAGGAGTTTGTACTGGTTGACGACAGAGAAGAGGAGGAGACGGAAGAAGAACAGGAGGTGTCCAAGAACCATGGGCGGACTGGGGAGGACTGGGAGGTAAGTCTGGATTTTAGACTGGGGAGGACTGGGAGGTCAGTCTGGATTTTAGACTGGGAAGGACTGGGAGGTAAGTCTGGATTTTAGACTGAGGAGGACTGGGAGGTAAGTCTGGATTTTAGACTGGGAAGGACTGGGAGGTAAGTCTGGATTTTAGACTGAGGAGGACTGGGAGGTAAGTCTAGATTTTAGACTGAGGAGGACTGGGCGGTCAGTCTGGATTTTAGACTGAGGAGGACTGGGAGGTAAGTCTGGATTTTAGACTGAGGAGGACTGGGAGGTCAGTCTGGATTTTAGACTGAGGAGGACTGGGAGGTAAGTCTGGATTTTAGACTGAGGAGGACTGGGAGGTAAGTCTAGATTTTAGACTGAGGAGGACTGGGCGGTCAGTCTGGATTTTAGACTGAGGAGGACTGGGAGGTAAGTCTGGATTTTAGACTGAGGAGGACTGGGAGGTAAGTCTAGATTTTAGACTGAGGAGGACTGGGCGGTCAGTCTGGATTTTAGACTGAGGAGGACTGGGAGGTCAGTCTGGGTTTTAGACTGGGAAGAACTCGGAGGTAAATCTGTATTTTTCTGGAGAAGGCTGTGAGGTAAGTCTGTATTTTAGACTGAGGAGGACTGGGTGTTAAATCTGTATTTTACTGGGAAGAACTGGGAGGTAAGTCTGCATTTTACTGGGGAGGACTGGGAGGTAAATCTGTATTTTACTTGGGAGGATTGGGAAGTAAGTTTGTATTTTACTGGGGAGGACTGGGAGGTAAGTCTGGATTTTACTTGGGAGGATTGGGAAGTAAGTTTGTATTTTACTAGAGAGGACTGGGAGGTAAGTCGGGATTTTAGACTGGAGAGGACTGGGAGGTAAGTCTGGATTTTACTGGGGAGGACTGGGAGGTAAGTCAGGATTTTAGACTGCGGAGGACTGTGGAGGTAAGTGTATTTTACTGGGGCTGCATTTTAGAGTTGAGGAGAGTCATAAAGAAAGGCTAGACTGCCTGATGTGGACATACAGGCAAAAAGCAATACATTGCTTTTGACTATAGCGTTAAGTAAAGACCCCTTGTGCACACCATGGCCTGGGGAAGTTTGGGCAGTTGTTTAAAAGTTTGAGAAGTGTTTAGGTGGGGTCAGGGTTTATTGTTTGACATGTGTGTGTCAAGTTTTCGTGACAATGGGATTTTAATGGGTTTATAACTAGGTTGCGTGTCTTGTTTTGCAGCTGGTGACAGTGGAGGATGATAGAGGGAGACTCCCCCTGGACATGGACAAAGATCCAGAGGGACTGTGTGAGATCGTAGCCCAGAGTCGCATCTTAGACGCATCGCTTGTCAGAGAGGTGAGTGTGAGCACATATTCATAGACAGAACTTCACAAAACACACGCTCTGTCTCATCTAGTCACACACACATTCACAATGGAAGATCATTCACAGATCTCATCCATTCTTGGATAAGAAGGAGAGACAATTACTTAATTAATCCCAAATGGGAAATTAATGTCGCTGGCCAGCGCCACAAATATAGAAGAAATTACACACGTTACTCTACTTGCCTCTACTTCCACAAATGCGTTGACTGGTCTGGGTTTAAAGTTAAATCCAGAGTCTGAGACTGAACCTCACTACTTCTGCCTCAGGCTCCCTTGAGCAGCCCTGGCCTTCAGTCAAACACAGTGCCATTCATTTACTGAACCTTCGTACTGAGTCGAGAAAATATGCAAAACCTCTACTGTGGCCATGTTTCACAATGGAGGGTCAAGTAGGAAGGGATCAGGTATGAGGATCCAATATAGCCATTTTTTATCTCTGTCATATTATTTCTGGGTAACAATTAAGTGATTATGATTGTGATTATTATGTGATTATCTTTTATTAAAATGGTCAAAAATAAAGAAATATAGCTTCTTAGCGAAGATACATTTTTTAAGCAAGAATTCTGCTAGGAGTGGTCTGAGTGGGGAGGGGCAAACTGAAAATGAACTGTTATTGTCAGAGGGGTTTGGAACTCTATTTTATTATTGTGTCTATTAACAATGTTCCCTATTATTTTTTGAGTCACCGAGAAAATTGTAGGTCTTGTGAGCGGAAACTTGAACATTGTGAGAATTATGTGCAACTTCCGGCACGCTTTTACGGTGAACACTGAGGCTGTACCCTTACGGTTTTAGACATTATTGTGGCTGTTCGAGCATATTGTTGGCCTATAAATTACAGTCACCTATTTGAAACCACTTTACAAAATAATAATTATTACCATACAGAGAATAAAACAATGTAGGCTACCCCTCTGCATATTGGCTTATTTGCATATTCAAGCCTGTCTCAAAATACAAGACATGAGCTTTTTACCGGACTGTCCTTTCAAAGACAGCTTGAAATGTAGCGTACACATTTTGTGCTCTTGTAGGATGCAGTAACTCCCCATTGCTGACCTATACTTATCGATAACTGGGGTTATAACTCGCTAACGAGCAAAGAATATCCACGAATATCCACTGATATGCACTCTGATCTGAAAAGCTCAATCACTCGCAGGTGATTGAAAGACTGCTTGTGGTCTACCCCAGCCAATAGAAATCTACTCCTTTGCGCTCCTTCTCTGCCTACAACAAAATCACAGACTCAATCTTGCAAAGTTAGATTTGGTTTGGTTTGTTGCATTGAAAAGGGGCTGATATAATGTTGATTCGACCACAGAAAAAACATTGATCTATATAGCACTAACCTCAAACTCTGTGAATTTTAATCTCTTGCGTCTCAGCGCGGCCTGGCATTTCTTCTGCGTGGCAGTCCTGGAATTGATATGCTGCCACACACGAGTGCAGTGTAGAGGGAACATTATCTAAATCAAATCAAATTTTATTTGTCACATACACATGGTTAGCAGATGTTAATGCGAGTGTAGCGAAATGCTTGTGCTTCTAGTTCCGACAATGCAGTAATAACCAACAAGTAATCTAACTAACAATTCCAAAACTACTGTCTTATACACAGTGTAAGGGGATAAAGAATATGTACATAAGGATATATGAATGAGTGATGGTACAAAGCAGCATAGGCAAGATACAGTAGATGGTGTCGAGTACAGTATATACATATGAGATGGGTATGTAACAAAGTGGCATAGTTAAAGTGGCTAGTGATACATGTATTACATAAGGATGCAGTCGATGATATAGAGTACAGTATATATGTATACATATGAGATGAATAATGTAGGGTATGTAACATTATATAAGGTAGCATTGTTTAAAGTGGCTAGTGATATATTTACATCATTTCCCATCAATTCCCATTATTAAAGTGGCTGGAGTTGAGTCAGTGTCAGTGTGTTGGCAGCAGCCACTCAATGTTAGTGGTGGCTGTTTAACAGTCTGATGGCCTTGAGATAGAAGCTGTTTTTCAGTCTCTTTGTCCCAGCTTTGATGCACCTGTACTAACCTCGCCTTCTGGATGATAGCGGGGTGAACAGGCAGTGGCTCGGGTGGTAGATGTCCTTGATGATCTTTATGGCCTTCCTGTAACATCGGGTGGTGTAGGTGTCCTGGAGGGCAGGTAGTTTGCCCCGGTGATGCGTTGTGCAGAACTCACTACCCTCTGGAGAGCCTTACGGTTGAGGGCGGAGCAGTTGCCGTACCAGGCGGTGATACAGCCCGCCAGGATGCTCTCGATTGTGCATCTGTAGAAGTTTGTGAGTGCTTTTGGTGACAAGCCGAATTTCTTCAGCCTCCTGAGATTGAAGAGGCGCTGCTGCGCTATCTTCTTCACGATGCTGTCTGTGTGAGTGGACCAATTCAGTTTGTCTGTGATGTGTATGCCGAGGAACTTAAAACTTGCTACCCTCTCCACTACTGTTCCATCGATGTGGATAGGGGGGTGTTCCCTCTGCTGTTTCCTGAAGTCCACAATCATCTCCTTAGTTTTGTTGATGAGGTTATTTTCCTGACACCACACTCCGAGGGCCCTCACCTCCTCCCTGTAGGCCGTCTCGTCGTTGTTGGTAATCAAGCCTACCACTGTTGTGTCGTCCGCAAACTTGATGATTGAGTTGGAGGCGTGCGTGGCCACGCAGTCGTGGGTGAACAGGGAGTACATGAGAGGGCTCAGAACGCACCCTTGTGGGGCCCCAGTGTTGAGGATCAGCAGGGAGGAGATGTTGTTGCCTACCCTCACCACCTGGGGGCGGCCCGTCAGGAAGTCCAGTACCCAGTTGCACAGGGCGGGGTCGAGACCCAGGGTCTCGAGCTTGATGACGAGCTTGGAGGGTACTATGGTGTTGAATGCCGAGCTGTAGTCGATGAACAGCATTCTCACATAGGTATTCCTCTTGTCCAGATGGGTTAGGGCAGTGTGCAGTGTGGTTGAGACTGAATCGTCTGTGGACCTATTTGGGCGGTAAGCAAATTGGAGTGGGTCTAGGGTGTCACGTAGGGTGGAGGTGATATGGTCCTTGACTAGTCTCTCAAAGCACTTCATGATGACGGAAGTGAGTGCTACGGGCGGTAGTCGTTTAGCTCAGTTACCTTAGCTTTCTTGGGAACAGGAACAATGGTGGCCCTCTTGAAGCATGTGGGAACAGCAGACTGGTATAGGGATTGATTGAATATGTCCGTAAACACACCGGCCAGCTGGTCTGCGCATGCTCTGAGGGCGCGGCTGGGGATGCCGTCTGGGCCTGCAGCCTTGCGAGGGTTAACACGTTTAAATGTCTTACTCACCTCGGCTGCAGTGAAGGAGAGACCGCACGTTTCCGTTGCAGGCCGTGTCAGTGGCACTGTATTGTCCTCGAAGCGGGCAAAAAAGTTATTTAGTCTGCCTGGGAGCAAGACATCCTGGTCCGTGACGGGGCTGGATTTCTTCCTGTAGTCCGTGATTGACTGTAGACCCTGCCACATGCCTCTTGTGTCTGAGCCGTTGAATTGAGATTCTACTTTGTCTCTGTACTGACGCTTAGCTTGTTTGATAGCCTTGCGGAGGGAATAGCTGCACTGTTTGTATTCGGTCATGTTACCAGACACCTTGCCCTGATTAAAAGCATTGGTTCTCGCTTTCAGTTTCACGCGAATGCTGCCATCAATCCACGGGTTTCTGGTTAGGGAATGTTTTAATCGTTGCTATGGGAACGACCTCTTCAACGCACGTTCTAATGAACTCGCACACCGAATCAGCGTATTCGGCAATATTGTTAACTGACGCAATACGAAACATATCCCAGTCCACGTGATGGAAGCAGTCTTGGAGTGTGGAGTCAGCTTGGTCGGACCAGCGTTGGACAGACCTCAGCGTGGGAGCCTCTTGTTTTAGTTTCTGTCTGTAGGCAGGGATCAACAAAATGGAGTCGTGGTCAGCTTTTCCAAAAGGGGGGCGGGGCAGGGCCTTATATGCGTCGCGGAAGTTAGAGTAACAATGATCCAATGTTTTTCCACCCCTGGTTGCGCAATCGATATGCTGATACAATTTAGGGAGTCTTGTTTTCAGATTAGCCTGGTTAAAATCTAATTTACCGCCTAGTGCACCAGGCAGGCCAAAATTCCGTCTCTCCACAATAGGCTGCAATTAGCCATTTCAAGCGGTCTTTTCAAACAGCTCTTACATTTAACAGAGCATAATCATAATTTTCACAATTTCGCATTATTATTCCAAACTCGGTGTGGAAATATACACAGAGGGTACAGAACATTAGGAACACCTGCTCTTTCTTCAATCAGTGTAGATGAAGGGAAGGAGACAGGTTGAAGAAGGATTTTTAAGCCTTGAGACAATTGAGACATGAATTGTGTATGTGTGCCATTCAGAGGGTGAAGTCCATATTGACCAGTATCCCTGTGGAATGCTTTCGTCACCTTGTAGAGTTGAGGCCGCTCTGGGGGGGGGGTCCTACTCAATAGTAGGAAGGTGTTCCTAATGTTTTGTACACTCAGTGTAAATAAAGCACAGGAAAATCACGTTTTTTTACATCACTTTGCCCAGCGTCGTCCAGGTTAGGGTCTGGCCGGAGTAGGCCGTCATTGTGAATAAGAATTTGTTCTTAACCGACTTCCCTAGTTAAATAAAGGTTAAATAAAAAATGAATTAAGCAGAGCAGTGCTGTGATGACTTTGAACCAATACATTATCTAATGAGCCCTGCAGGTCAGCTCTGCAAGTGGCTTATGGTTTCCAGTCCCCCTTCACTTAGTTGGTATCTATCTCCCTCTCTCCCTTTCACTTTCTTTTCCACTCATTTTAAACTTGTAATAAGTGTATGTTCTCCTATCTTTTTGCCCCTTCCGTCTCTCTCTCACTCACCCGCCACTCTTTCTCCTTCTCCATCCGTCCATCTTTCTCCAGCTCTCAGTGGAACTGCCACCCAGGACAGTGGGCCACACGTGGCAGCTGGCTTACAGCACGTCTCGTCACGGCTCCAGCCTCAAGTCCCTCTACCGGAGGCTGAAAGGGAGCGACTCACCTATACTCATGGTCATCAAGGACTCACTTAATCAGGTGTCCTTTTTATGTACTCGTATTTGTTATTTTCACGTTACAAAGACACCCCTAATGTTCCACGCACCATATTTCGAATATCTATCTGACTTAGATGTTAGAGATTACACAGAATGTGTGCCATAGACTACCTGCTTTTCATTTCATTTGCACTATTAACTTGGACACCCACATGTCAAGACTACTATGGGGTTAGTTTGAATAACATACCGATTTTCCAGGAGCCACAGACAGAGTTCGTTGTGGTCACCTATGAAGTCCTCCATTTTATGAAGTCTGTCTCGTTTGGTTAACAAAGAGTTGTATTTTGGTTAATGGTAGGTTTGTTTCTCTGTGCCCCAGGTGTTTGGGAGCTTCCTCTCTCACCCTCTGAGGCCAAGCGAGACCTTCTACGGCACAGGAGAGACATTCCTCTTCATGCTGCTTCCTCGCTTCAAGGTTAGCGAAGACACACACACACCTTATGACACACACTCACTATGACACACTATGACGCATACAATGCCATACAATTCTCTCCCACATGTTCTAATCTGAAATGTGGCTTTTTAAGGTATAGGTGCAGAATTGTTATTTTGCCAAACTAACTGAAAAGACGATACTGTTCGTTGTAAATCTTGCTGACATAATATTGCAGGAGTTTCCATAGCAACCAAATTACTATTCACATCCAGGTCTCTACCAACGTCACATAATCGATTCGTGCGTGAATGTGGATTAAGAAAAAGGTCCCTTTCTGCATTTTTATGCACAAACATTGTGTAGGAACTCATTGCTATCAATAGTGTACTGTATGTGCATAGCATTACAGAAAGGCAAGGTCATCCATAAGCACAGAGGGGTACTCCTGTGTTGTTATCCTATACTGACTCTGTCCTTGTCACATCCCACAGTGTTTCAAGTGGACCGGAGAAAACTCCTTCTTCATAAAGGGAGACCTGGACTCTTTTGCTATCGGAGGAGGAAGGTGGGGTCACTCAGAGTCATACCAATATGTCTTAGGTTATGGTTTTCTTGATGCTGATGTTATTTCTGTTTGCTTGACACTTACTGCATGTTGATGCTACAGCTACACTACATGACCAAAAGTATGTGGACACCTGCTCTTCAAAAATCTCATTCCAAAATCATGGGGGTTTAATATGGAGTTGGTCCTTTGCTGCAATAACAGCCTCCACTCTTCTGGGAAGGCAATCCCACTAGATGTTGGAACATTGCTGCAGGGACTTGCTTCCATTCAGCAAGAAAAGCATTAGTGAGGTCTGGCACTGATGTTGGGCAATTAGCCCTGGCTTGCAGTCGGTGTTCCAATTCACCCCAAAGGTGTTCGATGGGGTTGAGGTCAGGGCTCTGAGCAGGCCAGTCAAGTTCTTCCACACTGATCTCAACAAACCATTTCTGTATGAACCTCGCGTTGTGCATGGGGGCATTTCCATGCTGAAACAGGAAAGGACCTTCCCAAACTGTTGCCACAAAGTTGAAAGCACAAAATCGTCTAGAATGTCATTGTATGCTGGAGCTTTAAGTATTCCCTTCACTGGAACTAAGGGGCTTAGCCTAAAACCATGAAGAACAGCCCCAGAACATTATTCCTCCTCCACCAAACTTTACAGATGGCACTATGCATTGGGGCAACTAGCTTTCTGCTGGCATCCGCCAAACCCAGATTTGTCCATCAGACTGCCAGATGGTGAAGCGTGATTCATCACTCCACTGCTCCAGAGTCCAATGGTGGCGAGCTTTACACCACTCCAGCCGACGTTTGGCGTTGCGCATGGTGATCTTACGCATTGATCACACCGACAGTGTTTTTGTGCAAAATGGTATGCAGCATCATCTGGATATGTGTGCAACAAAAGTTAAACATCCACCTTCTGCTACCATTTCTGTCAAGCCATCTACGCATACAGTTTGATGCATACATTTTACATACACTTAAGCCAAATACATTTAAACTCAGTTTTCACAACTCCTGACATTTAATCCGCGTAAAAAATCCCTGTTTTAGGTCAGTTGGGATCACCACTTTATTTTAAGAATGTGAAATGTCAAAATAATAGTAGAGAGAATTATTTATTTCAGCTTTTATTTCTTTCATCACATTCCCAGTGGGTCAGAAGTTTACATACACTCAATTAGTATTTGGTTGCATTGCCTTAAACAATTTAAACTTGGGTCAAACGTTTCGGGTAGCCTTCCACAAGCTTCCCACAATGAGTTGGGTGAATTTTGGCCCATTCCTCCTGACAGAGCTGGTGTAACTGAGTCAGGTTTGTAGGCCTCCTTGCTCGCACACGCTTTTTCAGTTCTGTCCACAAATGTTCTATAGGATTGAGGTCAAGGCTTTGTGATGGCCACTCCAATAACTTGACTTGTCCTTAAGCCATTTTGCCACAACGTTGGAAGTATGTTTGGGGTCATTGTCCATTTGGAAGACCCATTTGCGTTAAAGCTTTAACTTCCTGACTGATGTCTTGAGATGTTGCTTCAATATATCCACATAATTTTCCTCCCTCATGACGCCATCTATTTTGTGAAGTGCATCAGTTCCTCCTGCAGCAAAGCACCCCCACAACATGATGCTGCAACCCCCATGCTTCACAGTTGGGACAGTGTTCTTCGGCTTGCAAGACTCCCCAGTTTTCCTCCAAACATAATGATGGTCATTATGGCCAAACAGTTTCATCAGACCAGAGGACATTTCTCCAAAAAGTACCATCTTTGGCCCCGTGGCTTCTTCCTTGCTGAGCTGCCTTTCAGGTTATATCGATATAGGACTCGTTTTACTGTGGATATAGATACTTTGGTACCTGTTTCCTCCAGCATCTTCACAAGGTCCTTTGCTGTTGTTCTGGGATTGATTGGCACTTTTCGCACCAAAGTACGTTCATCTCTAGGAGACAGAATGCGTCTCCTTTCTGAGCGGTATGACGGTTGCATGGTCCCATGGTGTTTATTCTTGCGTACTATTGTTTGTACAGATGAACGTAGTACCTTCAGGTGTTTGGAAATTACTCCCAAGGATGAACCAGACTTGTGGAGGTCTACAAATGTTTTTCTGAGGTTTTGGCTGATTTCTTTGTATTTTCCCATGATGTCAAGCAAATAGGCACTGAGTTTGAAGGTAGGCCTTGAAATATATCCACAGGTACACTTCCAATTGACTCAAATTATGTCAATTGACACATCAGAAGCTTATACAGCCCTGATGTTATTTTCTGGAATTTTCCAAGCTGTTTAAAGGCACAGTCAACTTAGTGTATGTAAACTTCTGACCCACTGGAATTGTGATACAGTGAAATAATCTGTCTGGTAACAATAGATGGAAAAACTACTTGTCATGCACAAAGTAGATGTCCTAACCGACTTTCCAAAACTATAGTTTAACAAGGAATTTGTGGAGCGGTTGAAAAACCAGTTTTAATGACTCCAACTGACTTAAACTGTACGTTCGATAAATCCAACGCATGCACCACACAGAACGCACTGCAACTGCAACGCAAACGCAGCGTTCTATTGGAAATGAATGTACTTTGTACCAAAATGCAATGACGCTGTCGATGCGAACGAGGCATTAGGCTTGTGTGCGGCTGCTCGGCCATGGAAACCCATTTCATAAAGCTCCCGACGAACAGTTATTTTGCTGATGTTGCTTGCGGAGGCAGTTTGGAACTCTGACGTGAGTTTTGCAACTGTGAACTTGTGTGGCCTACCATTTCCACTTCACAATAATAGCACTTGCAGTTGACAAGGCCAGCTCTTGCATGGCAGAAATTTGACAACCTGAAAGGTGGCATCACATGACGGTGCCACGTTGAAAGTCACTGAGCTCTTCAGTAAGGCCAATGTTTGTCAATGGAGATTGCATGGCTGTGAACTCGATTTTATACACCTGTCAGCAACGGATGTGGCTGAAATAGTTAAATCCACTCATTTGAAGGGGTGTCCACATACTTTTGTGTGTGTATATACAGTGGGGCAATAAAGTATTTAGTCAGCCACCAATTGTGCATGTTCTCCCACTTTTAAAGATGGTACATAGGTACACTTCAACTATGACAGACAAAATGAGAGAAAAAAATCCAGAAAATCACATTGTAGGATTTATCATGAATTTATTTGCAAATTAGGGTGGAAAATAAGTATTTGGTCACCTTCAAACAAGCAAGATTTCTGGCTCTGACAGACCTGTAACTTCTTCTTTAAGAGGCTCCTCTGTCCTCCACTCGTTACCTGTATTAATGGCACCTGTTTGAAATTGTTATCAGTATAAAAGACACGTGTCCACAACCTCAAACAGTCACACTCCACTATGGCCAAGACCAAAGAGCTGTCAAAGGACACCAGAAACAAGATTGTAGACCCGCACCAGGCTGGAAAGACTGAATCTGCAATAGGTAAGCAGCTTGGTTTGAAGAAATCAACTGTGGGAGCAATTATTAGGAAATGGAAGACATACAAGACCACTGATAATCTCCCTCGATCTGGGAATCCATGCAAGACCTCACCCTGTGGGGTCAAAATGATCACAAGAACGGTGAGCAAAAATCCCAGAACCACACGGGGGGGCCTAGTGAATGACCTGCAGAGAGCTGGGACCAAAGTAACAAAGCCTACCATCAGTAACACACTACGCCGCCAGGGACTCAAATCCTGCAGTGCCAGACGTGTCCCCCTGCTTAAGCCAGTACATGTCCAGGCCCGTCTGAAGTTTGCTAGAGAGCATTTGGATGATCCAGATGAAGATTGGGAGAATGTCATATGGTCAGATGAAACCAAAATATAACTTTTTGGTAAAATGGTAAAAACTCAACTCGTTGTGTTTGGAGGACAAAGAATGACGAGTTGCATCCAAAGAACACCATACCTACTGTGAAGCATGGTGGTGGAAACATCATGCTTTGGGGCTGTTTTGCTGTAAAAGGACCAGGACGACTGATCCGTGTAAAGGAAAGAATGAATGGGGCCATGTATCGTGAGATTTTGAGTGAAAACCTCCTTCCATCAGCAAGGGCATTGAAGATGAAACATGGCTGGGTCTTTCAGCATGACAATGATCCCAAACACACCGCCCGGGCAACGAAGGAGTGGCTTCGTAAGAAGCATTTCAAGGTCCTGGAGTGGCCTAGCCAGTCTCCAGATCTCAACCCCATAGAACATCTTTGGAGGGAGTTGAAAGTCTGTGTTGCCCAGCAACAGCCCCAAAACATCACTGCTCTAGAGGAGATCTGCATGGAGGAATGGGCCAAAATACCAGCAAGTGTGTGAAAACCTTGTGAAGACTTATAGAAAACGTTTGACCTCTGTCATTGCCAACAAAGGGTATATAACAAAGTATTGAGAAACTTTTGTTATTGACCAAATACTTATTTTACACCATAATTTGCAAATAAATTCATTAAAAATCCTACAATGTGATTTTCTGGATTTTTTTTTTCTCATTTTGTCTGTCATAGTTGAAGTGATATTGAAAATTACAGGCCTTATCTTTTTAAGTGGGAGAACTTGCACAATTGGTGGCTGACTAAATACTTTTTTGCCCCACTGTAGTGTGCGTCAATGTTTAGGAAAACACATCACTTTACACTATTCTAAAGCAAGTTTCTCTCGCTCTCTCTTCCCCAGTGGTCACTTTGGCTTGTGGCTGGATGAAATGCTGTACCTGGGCAGGAGTAGCCCCTGTTACACCTTCAACAACTGCTGCCTTTCGGAAAGAGACGACTTCCACGTCATGGAGCTGGAGGTGTGGACATTCTGGTGAAGACATGAACTCAACTCACCTCGCCTAGCAACACATACTGACTCTCTCTGGCTGTCCAATCACTGCATTAAACAGGACTCTAGAAATCACATTCTAGTACAATAAGTTGTTGGATGTACCCGAGTATTTTGACTTAAATGTGTAGTTTTGGGCTGGAAACTCAACTGTAAATATTCTGAACCCTACTACTGAATGTGGACCAAACTGTTATGTGGAGGGGTATTGGTGGTTTGGAGATTGTACCCTCGCTGCATTGGAAGACTTGTCCTGTTGCAGCCCCCCACTCCTTCCGCAGATTGGTATGGTCCTCACTTTCAGGTGACTCGGCCTTGTGGATACTGTTATTCTATGGTGGAATTCAAATTTCCTTCAAACAATGGATCTCCCCATCTAAAGGCCATGCCTGCCTGCATTTCCACCCCAGCACAACTCGCACTCTTATTCTGGCACCATAGTTTAAAATTAATGAATTGGAGGAACTGAAATCACTACTCCTTGTTGCATATGAACTGGGGGGTGGTAGGGGGTCTAAACTTACTACCTTTAGAAATGTTTCATGTTACCTACATACAACCTGAAATTTACCCATACGTAGAATGTATGCACACATGACTGTAAGTCGGTTTGGGTAAAAGCGTCTGCTAAATGGCATATATTATTATTATTACTCAGATCTAATTTCTGATCAATGTTCACACAGTACAACACAAATAGACGTTATGTCTTTATCTGATACTTCTGGGACACGTCGGTTTCATCCAGTGTTCAGCGCAAGCTCACTCAAGACTACTTTTTAGTAAAGATCCATTTTTATTTTTTGCAGACAATTTGCCACTCAGTCAAAAAGCCTATTTCAAGGGGATGACTCACCTCTGCAATGGCTAAATGTGCTGCCTACATTGCAGCGCTTAACAAGAGGCTGATGGAGAAACCTTTCCTAAGATGTGACCCATTTCAAAGTTTATCACATGTACACGTGATAGAATCCACAATGATTAACTTCTTCTTGTCTCTAAGTTCATTTTGTTATATAATCTTTGGTGTAGTCACCCCTTAAGTTCAGATCTCATGGTCAAGGTGTTAAGAAATAACTAGTCAGTCAACATAAGACTGTTGGCTTTCATAAAAAATATTAACAAAACAAACAATTATTACATTACACATTGTGCCACCATACAGCTTTGTTTCCATGACAGCTGTTGGCAACCTCGGGGGAACAGAGCGGGGGTGTTGCCTGCAGAAGCTTAAGCAATGACATCAGGCCCTACCCAGCCAACTTTGGACTTTCAGGCAAGGCCGTCACAAACTGCTGAAACTCTAGAGGGAACGACTTGACCTGCCCCCCCAACAGAAATAAAACGTGTGGTTCTTTGCATATTGAGAGATATAACAAATAAAACAGAACAATGCATTATGGTGCAGTCTGTTTTGATATGAAAATGTAGATATAAAAGAAAAGTTTGAGCAAATCTCACTGACTGTTATGACATGATAACAGAAGGCATAAATAAGTCAAATGAATTAGCCACTAGTAGGTGAGGTCAAAGCAATGTTCGGAGCCTGGCCACTGTTCTGAACATTGTACTTTAAAATAGTTGGTAAGTAACAGCAACATTAGCGATTATATGGAATGGGATTAGAAGCATGTTAACTTGAAAGAACATCTAGTAACTGAGTATTGAGTTTAGTTATGAAAAAAAAAAATGTTGTCTTGAGGGCTCAACTGGTATAGTGGCCACTGTCGTTTGAAGAGGTTGTTGTAATACTGATCATATTGGATGCTAGTAAAACAACCTGAAAAGTTAACAGCTGCCAAGCCAGCACTTTAGGAATCTGATCCCTACACACAAGTTAGCTTTTTCTTTGATCATTATCCTTCACAGAGGAATTACTCTAGTTTTTACACACACACTTTTGACCACCGTTCGTCTTTACTGTGCCAGATGCTCCTTTGCTTTCTCCAGACCCTCTTTGAGGAAGTTGATGTACGTTGCAGTGGATGGGTCCTCGAACCCCCCAGAGAAGCTAAATGTGGCAGCTTCCTCCTCCGGCTTCATGGACGTCTGGTCCAGGAAGTAGTTAGCATTGATGTGGTGAACCTAGAGAATTTAAGTCATTAGAGATTCAAGTCATTTTCAACCCTCCCCTCCGTAAGCTGTTGTCATTTCCTCCAAACCCTTTTTTAAATGTGTTCGCTGGCTATTTAGCAACGCCCAGAATCAACAAAGTGAAGTATCCACTTAAAGGTTGTTGATAAACAACTGGGATGTTGAGATGGAAACATGATGTAACTGTAAGGACTTACAATAGTGCCGTTGGGCAGCGCCACCATCATTTCTACTGGAAAGTTGTAATTCTCCAGGTGTAGGCGGGCCCTCTGACTCTCAACCGGGTTCTGCTTGTTAGCCTGAGATTAAGATTATTAGGATACATCACCACCACATCAATCAAAACAGACAGCAGGACCTCGACAACAGATGGAGTGGAATATGTTCAACTTGAAGTCACTTGAGACAAACTTTGATTTAGTAATGAACACTATCCATTAAAAGTGGTATCATTATTTTCAGCTTGAACCTTGAGGATGAGCCAGTGGTGCCAGCTGGTGTCACTTTAAATCGAAGGATGGGCTCATTGTAATATCTGGAATGGAACCAGTACAAAGTTTCCATGTTTAACACCTTTCCAGCCATTCCATTACAATGAGCCTGTCATTTGATTAAACTGGCTACCAGCTGGGCTGGGCTGAGCAATATGGGCCGCTCACTCACCTGCATGTCCTCCAGCTCTTTGACCAGGGACCAGCTGCTGACGAAGCTCTGGTTGAGCAGGGCCAGGACGGGCGAACTTTCCAGGACTGTCTCCCGGAGAGTCCGCCCCGAACCTGTGACAACGTGTTTGGAGGTAGCAAAAAAGGTCAGATGCAAGGCTGAAGACATTGTAATATTCAGTGCACAAACGGGTAAGGCTATGCTGCTTTAACTGGATGTCTTTCCCTTAGTCACTCACTTCAACCCCCCAAGATGACACCCCTTTACCCCCAGGTCCAGGATATACTTTATATTTTGTAAGTTAATCACTTAAAATGGCCCTAAGTGAGCACTAAGGTGGATTATAATCATTATTATCTTCATAGAGCACAGTGTCACAGGTGAACCGTCTCACCTCAGCAGGATTGGTCATCTAGTGCCCCCCAGAGGAGGATGGAGTGCACCAGCTTGCTCTCTTCCTGCGCTCGCTGAAAGGCCTCCGAGAAGGGCAGGTATGACACCTGTGGACAATGGAAGGAGAGATGTACATCATCACAATGGTGCGGAGTCTATCAAGTTATTTTTGAGAGAGCTTGGGGACTACCAAGCTGTGACCGAAGTTCAAAGGTGACTAGAACAATCCCCTAAATAGATGGGACAAAACTGAGCAGGCGTATTGAGCTGTACCTTCTTGAAGGGGTAGAAGGTGACCTCGAGGCGGCGAGCAGCCTCCTCGCGGCTGATCTCAGACGTCCAGTGTATGTCCTCGAAGACAAACTGGATAGGGTCGCTGCCTCCACCTCGGCTATCGATAATATTCCCCTCCTCATCCTGGATGAAGGAGGGAGTGGATGGACCAGCGGCCTGCAGCTCCATCTGACAACACACAGCGTTTCTTAATATGAATACTACCGTGCTCCACTCTCATATGCTACGAGTGCATTCTCCGAGGACGTTATCTTGAGTACGAGAGTGTGGAGAACGCATAAAACATTCCATTTGAGAAGCACTCGCACTCCCCTGACTGTATATCCTCACGCTGCACCTCCCCATTCCCTGAACTTCCCTCCAGCCAGGACATTGGCAATAGAAACGAAAAACAAGATTTCCACATAGCCATCGTTTTACTTCATAATTATCAGCTAGGTAGTTTAACAGGCAAAGACCTACAACGGTTGTTATGCAAGGTAGATGACTAGCTGTCCATTTTTTTGTGGGTAGCTAGCTAGCCTGTTAGCCATATTTACATACTATGGGCTTGATCGATGCACATGCCACAATTAACACAGTATTTATTAATGTATCAAGACAAAATATTGTTGTCATGCAATATGTGAATGGGCACCATTTCATTCCGAAGTCTGAGTTTATTTTCTCTTGCTTCAGCTAAAATATTCTCTTCCATTGATTAAGACATTTTGAGTCGTTTTTTACATGTGTCGTGTCATATTTCTGTGCATACTTTCCGTTGAAGCTTGCGTCGATGCATGCTTCAAAATATGTACAAATAGAGTATGCATCTGAGAGGTGCCCTCCGTGCTTTGATTTGGACTCATACTCTGACCGTCCCGTGCACCAATTTGCGTGCTCGGAGATCCCATAACAAATACAATACATCCTACTATGTCACATTACACAGCATGACAAGGCACAGAAGCCTACCTGTGGCAGGTATCCAATGTCCACCTCCATATTACTGTTCTCAGTGGCTCCATAGAGCCACTCCATGTCCACATTCAGAGTCCTGTGAGACCGGGAGAAGTCAGTGTCTGCCATCTTACATTCACTTACAGATATATCAGTAGCATTACTATCATCCAAAAGGTCTACTCTGGATGGATAAGACACAAAGTCTGTAGACTACAGAGGTAATTCTGGTTACCTCTGTTACTGATAACAGAGGTAACAGTCAACCGTGTTATTCACTGACCTGTCGTTGGGGACGTAGAGGGTGAACTGTCGGACGTGGGAGGAGTCCCGGGAGAGGATGATGTTGCCAGTGAACTGGCCCGGGGTGAACCAGAAGGGGAAGTCTGGGACATCATTGAGCTGAAACTCTGCATGGATCCTGTGGAGGTACAGGGGTAATAACATGGTAACTAATTGTAAACGCAATGGACTAGGCTTGATGAGGAATCTCAGAGTTCCCTCACCTGAAGACAATGTCTAGATAAAAGTCACTGGCGGCTCGGATGCAGGCCACTGTTCCCTGAGGGGCAAAACGAGACTTGATGAAGGGCCGTGGATGGAACATACTTAACAGGGAGTGAATGAGAACCTGTGGGGAAACAAATACAGTCACTGCTAGGTTCATATATTTTCTTCAACCAAGTTGTGACATTTTACATTTTCTACCGATACCATGACAGACTATGCTGTAAAATCATCTCATAGTCAAAGTAACACTTGGTTTTCGCCAATGTATATATAATCATCGCCAAGAGTTTGAGTGATGATCAAGTGTAGTAGACAGTTCAAATCAAACTCAATATAAAATATCAGATACAGTCACTTCCTAAAACCGTACCTCTTTTCCTCGTGGTGCAGGAGGGTGGTAGCGATTGTTTGGCAGGTACCCAGTGAAGATGTTGAGCTCACTCTGAATGACCCACCAGGTGTCCCCCACTTCCCCTTTGTTTTTGGGGGGCAGGAAGGCCCTGAACTGGCTGGCAGAGAAGGACATGGAGGGCACAGCAGGACTCTGCCAGGAACGCAGCCCACTCAGGGAACTATGAGTAACCTGGAGAGGCAGAGACTTAATTGTGATATCTGAGGCTTTCTCTGCTAAACCTTGGACTGTCTATTTGAACCTTTTTCTCCCTTTTCTGTAATTTATCACCATAAGTCCTTTTATAAAAGCAACTTAGGTCATCTTTTGAATCCACTCAGAGACACAGCTTCGAAAGCAGTAAAATGTTTACAATGTAGTGTGTTATCTATTCTCCATTCGAACCACCCAGTTTATAATTCAGTGCAATTCACAGGTAAGGTAAGTTATCACTGTTATTATAACGTGAGTGTTGGGCTGGTCTACTCTTATTACCCCGAGGAAGCCGTCCTTGCTCTTCGTCATTGTGTCAAGCTGCAGAGGCTGCATCTTGGCCTCCAGGGTTAGGGTCTCTCCATTGGGGTCATGGGTCACTTCCTCCTCAAAATCTGCTGGAGGTGAGATCCCTGCAGGGAGGCAGGCAAAAGGATACAAACCAATGACTGTGTATTCGTGTTGGGTTTGTGGGGATGGAGTATTTTGGATTTGAATGTGTTAGGGTGCATAAGAAGGCTGCTGGTGAACCTGTGAGTTTCTCTGCGACGAGTTTGAACTCCTCAGGACTAAGGTACAGGTCATGGTTTGTGTCCAAGGAGGAGAAGAGAAAGAGGCCCTCGGTGCCCAGTGCTTTCAAGGCCACTTCCTGTTGGAGGAACACACAATAAGGGCTCCTTATTGCGTCTTACCGTGTCAGTTCTCACACTCCAGTGATATTCCTGAACAATGTCTGGGACCGATCAGAGTGAACCTTTTTAACACTAACCTCTAAGCATACTACAATTTTGAAAACATTGTTTTGGATAAAGAAAGCAGCTACAAATATATCAGTTTATCAAATGAGTGTACTTGAAATTAAACATGCCAAGGAAGTGAGGGGATTAGTTTCCCAAAAGAATGTTGTAACCCTGAGGCCCTTCTACACAAAAATCCACTGACTGCGTGCCCTCTTATGTTAGCTCAATGGATGGAATAAGGAGAACAACTTGTGAGCCAGACAACTATTTCTGTAAGTGGGGTGTTAATTGTGGGACCAGCTGTGGCAGACATCCAACCCCCTAATAAAACGATTTTTAATTTTTTTTAAGTTTAAAAAACACTATGGGGTATAAAAGTGTTTGATCCCACAAAGACAAAAGGTATGTCTTCAACTTCTAAAACCTTCCCAAAAATGTAAAATAAGCCACATGTTTTCAAATACTACGATTAACTTTTAAAAGTTAAGAGAAATAACTGCCATCAGCACAAGACTTGGCAGAGAAAATGCAATCTTTGCGATAATTTCAAAAGGTAATTCATGTTTTATGTTTCATGTTTTCATGTTTTATCCACAACAATCAGTTGTGGGAAAAGTACCATGTTCATACTTGAGTAAAAGTAGAAAATGACTCAAATAAAAGTGAAAGTTACCCAGTAAAATACTACTTGAGTAAAAGTATTTGGTTTTAAATTTTACTTAAGTATCAAAACGTAAAAGTATAAACAATTTATTTTTTTATATATTTTTTTTACGGATAGCCAGGGGCAAACTCCAACACCATCTACAAACAAAGCATTTGTGTTTAGTGAGTCCGCCAGATCAGAGGCTGTAAGGATGACCAGAGACGTTCTCTTGATAAATAACTGTGAATTGGACCATTTTCCTGTCAAAATGTAACGAGTAGTTTTGGGTGTCAGGGAAAATGTATGGAGTTAAAAGTACATTTTTTTCATTAAGAATGTAGTGAAGTAAAAGTACAAGTTTACAAAAATATAAATAGTTAAGTAGAGATACCCAAAAAAACGACTTTAGTAGTACTTTAAAATATTTTTACTTAAATACTTTACACCACTACAGTCAATTCAGATGCAGAACTAAAGACATCTGCTGAACAAGATGCGTAAAACATGGATACAGATGTTGAACTTACATGACGTTTAAGTAGCTGTGAGTCCTGATAATATGTGTAACCAAAGGCAAGAAGGGGAACAATAATGAACATAAGCAATGTTGACATTGCTCCAATGATCCAAGATCGCTTGGACCTGCCAGGCGCCAGTCGTTCGCCGCCTTGAGATTTGTCCAGACGCTCATCCTCCCCCAAACAAGCTTTCTTGTCCTCCGGGATTCTTTTATCCACGTCCGCGGCCATTCCTTGCTCTCGCCCCTACACAAACGCAGGCGTGCTCTCTCGAAAGAAAATCGGCGCAAAGTACCCTTATCTATTGGAAATACAGCTACCAATTACGGGTCAAATGTACTCTACTCGGTAGAACTATCCGCTACTCTGTTGCAACCAACAGCTAGCTATATATGTAACGACATTAATTTCTTGATATCCTCATCTCCTCTCCATTCAACGAATACATTCCCTGAGGGGCAAGACAGCATTAAAGGGCCAGTGTGCTATTTTGTTATTCGTTGGAATATCTGCTTGGTTCATCATAACCATAATAATATGTCGGATTTGCCAGAGAACATTGGATGAATGGAAAGCCGTTAAAACATATATTTATATAATGTTTTTCATCTATAATTGTATGTTTTGATATCAATCATTCAAAAATGTATATCAAGAAATGATTTTATCAATATCAGTAATTCGATTTTATATATATATATATATATATACACAACCTTTATTTAGCAAGGCAAGTCAGTTTAAGAACAAAAGTTTAAGAACAAACAAAAGTTTAAGAACAAATCAAAACATACAATTGTATATATATATATATATATACAACCTTTATTTAGCAAGGCAAGTCAGTTTAAGAACAAATTCTTATTTACAATGACGGCCTATCGGGCGGCGCACCGGCCAAACTCGGACGAGGCTGGGCCAATTGTGCGCCGCACTAAGGGACTCCCAATTACCGCCGATTGTGATACAGTCTGGATATCAATAATTCCCCATGGGATTCAATGGAGAAATAATTAAATTACCGCCATCAAAAATTGGATTAAGTTATATAAAAAGGAATTATTGATATAAAAAAAATTATAATATCAAATTCTAATTCATTATATAAATAATTGCTGGATTCCAAATATATTAGCATATATACAACTTAATTAACAGTGAAAATCAATCAGCTTCGATTCACCACTTTTTACATAAAGTTCCATCGAGACTTGCATGTGGTCGAAGTCGCTAATGTTCTGTGCTACTAACTTTTTTAGATGCGGTGAGTTCGAGTCCCCTTGCAGACAAACACCCCACAAGGGCCGCGGCTTTTGTGGAGCGATGGGTAACGATGCTTCGAGGGTGACTGTTGTTGATGTGTGCAGAGGGTTCCTGGTTCGCGCCCGGGTATGGGCGAGGGGACGGTTTAAAATTATACTGTTACACTGGCACGAAATCAATAATTATGAGTCTATTTCATAACATCAGTAACTATTTTTTCCCCTTTTTGACATTATGTAAACTGTTAATGCATTAAAGCCAATTTATGCTTGCTCTGGCAATGCGATCTGGAGGCTAGGCAGAGGTTTTGACACAATTGTGGAGCCTCTGGAGGCTTGCAGAGGCCAAGTCGAGCTCTGTACCGCATCGCTTTGCGCCTCCCAAATGTTTTAACAATGTGGAGGGCTCCAGATAGCACCTCACTGACATGATTGGTTGACGGTAGTTGGAGGCCGGAGGTCCTGTATAAACACAAACTCACTTCCTTGACCACTTCTGTCACAAAAGTTCTGCTCCGTGAAGCATGAAAGCTCTGCATTCTGCAGAGGCTGCATCACAGTAAGTGTTGTAAGGCCAATGCAGAGTCCAGATTGACCATAAAGAGCCTTTTACATCAGTCTCAACATCAACAATGAAGAGGTGACTCCGGGACGCTGGCCTTCTAGGCAGAGTTGCAAAGAAAAAGCCATATCTCACACTGGACAATAAAGATGGGCAAAAGAATAGACACTGGACAAAGCAACTCTGCCTGGAAGGCCAGCATCCCGGAGTCACCTCTTCACTGTTGAGACTGGTGTTTTGCAGGTATTATTTAATTAAGCTGCCAGTTGAGGAATCTGTTTCTCAAACTAGACACTCTAATGTACTTGTCCTCTTACTCAGTTGTGCACCGGGGCCCTCTCACTCTTTCTATTCTGGTTAGAGACAGTTTATGCTGTTCTGTGAAGGGAGTAGTACACAGTGTGGTACTAGATCTTCAGTTTCTCGCATGGAATAGCCTTCATTTCTCAGAACAAGAATAGACATGAGTTTCAGAAGAACGGTATTTGTTTCTGGCCATTTTGAGCCTGTAATCAAACCCACAAATGCTCCAGATACTCAACTAGTCTAAAGAATGGCAGTTTTATTGCTTATTTAATCAGAACAACTGTTTTCAGCTGTGTTAAGATAATTGCAAAGGGTTTTCTAATGATCAATTAGCTTTTCAAAATGATAAACTTGGATTAGCTAACACAACGTGCCATTGGAACACAAGAGTGACAGTTGCTGATAATGGGCCTCTGTACACCTATGTAGTTAATCCGTTCAAAAAAATCTGCCGTTTCCAGCTACAAGTCCTTTACATTAGCAATGTCTACACTATTTCGGATCAATTTGATGTTATTTTAATGTACAAAAAAAGTGATTTTTCTTTCAAAAACATTAAGTGGCCCCAAACTTTTGAAAGGTGGTGTGTGTATAGAGAATTCCTTTAAATCAACTAAATGTATATACAACAGAATTCATATTTTATATCAATAATTGTATGGATTTGTTAAAACAGCTTTCCATATTGGATGTGCTTGTCCCAAAACATCTGTGGCTTCTTGCTGCTACAAATATAGATTTCTGACATTGGTGCCAATAATAAACAGAACGCAACTGCTCAATAAATTGAAAGATGCATGACAACATATTGTAAAAAAAATCCATGAAAGTGTAAAAAAAATAAAAATCATAAACACTGATGGAATGGTACTATAATTGGATTTAAGGGTAACAGTAATTTATAGGAGCACAAACTGCATTATAGTAGCATTTCAGCTCAAGTTACAATCTCAAACCATTTATTGAGTTAGTCTATATAGTTTATTCTAAATTCAGAGCTATATTTAATGTTTTACGTGCTGCACAGGAATTGAATACAGACTGTATAAATATTTAGCATTTTTCACTAGATTGTCTCAGGCCTGCTGCCAGAATGACAAATTATTATTTTTGAAATGTATTTTATTTCACCTTTATTTAACCAGATAGGCCAGTTGAGAACAAGTTCTCATTTACAATTGTGACTTGGCCAAGATAAAGCAAAGCAGTGTGACAAAAACAACAGAGTTACACATAAAAACATAGTCAATAACACAAAAGAAAAATTTCAAATAGAATTTCAATTTCCTTTTAGTTTATTGTTTGTCAACAAGTTCACATTTTGCGCCACAGACATTACATATTTACAGGTGCATGTACATATAAATATATATGGGTAATGCATTTATGTAAAGCAATGTCCATAGTTCAAAGTCACCAAGAAGAAAGATGTTCTTAAAGAACGGCAGTCCACATTCAGTCCATCTTCTCTTCCACATCTTGTGTTTTCACCTCTACGGTTTTGTGAGGTATATAAGAACCCATACCTGCAGCTCTATCTGCTTCTGCCTGAGTGTAGGGTTCATCCTTCAACCGCTTAATCCTGAACAGAGTGTTGGAAAGTGAAGAAATGTAGCTGCTCAGTCATCAAAACATCAACATGCCCAGCTACAAAGTTAGGGTGCTGGGGGGAGGGGAGGTGTGTCACAGGAACTGTAGCCACATTTATTCAAACAGTTGTCTGCTTCAAAAGAAAAGTGGGGATCTTACCGTTTCTTGTGCACTTTGGTTTTAAAGTGCTCCTTCAGGGCTTGCACGTCAACAAAATATCGTCTGCAAACAAAACACATGCACATTAAATTACGGCTTTCCAGTTGCCATTTTTTTTCTGTGAACCTCTTGGATAGATACAAGAAAGAGCATGAAAGAGCATAAAAGTGCTTACGCGCAATGTAAACAGTAGTGCTGAGCACTACCAGTGACATCATAGTCCACCTCCTGTTTGAGCAACTTGGCTGCAGCTGAGGGCTTCATGTCTGCATGGATTTGGTCCAAGTGCTTCGTATAATTCTTTGTCTTCCATGTCTTGCCAATACTCTTCTTCCTGGTACTGTTGTGGTTTCCGATCTGTTTGGATTTCCCCATGGTGGTGCCAGGTGATACCTATTGGAATAATATAATGGGTTTTGCAAAATAGTTGCTATTGCATGGATTAATTTGTCCGCATGCTGCTTTATGTTTACAAGCAATTTACAACACCATTGGCATATTTTCTGACTTAATTGTCAAAATTGCCATATGTTAGGTTTTTGACTTGATATAAACATTAACTAGCTAGTTATCTAGTAGTAGCTAAATTAGCTAGCTACGGCAGTTACTGAGACATAAACCATATTCTAATCAAAATCTTAATCTACGCGAGAAATAACTTTTCAAAACTAGTTTAACGTACCTTAGTTAAAAATGATTGCACGACCTTTCTGTTGTCATAACACCGTAATAAACTCGCCCTGTCGATAATATTTTCCACAAAACCGTGCTGTTCGTATTTTAGCTTGGCTAACTAGTTTGCTAGATTCTTTCACACGTGTTTGTTGACGAAATCATATCCGGGTCAACTTGCCTTACCTACACACGCCACTAGAGAGAACACAGTCCAAAATGTTATTAGTAAGCCTGTGTGTAAACGGGCGGTACAGCAGGTCTCCTGCATCGAGGAGCGGGAAATATACTGAACAAAAATATACGATTTTACAAAGTTACAGATCATATAAGGAAATCAGTCAATTGACAAATGCATTAGGCCCTAATCCAGGGCTGCCAACTTTTGATGAAAGCTTGGGGTGAGATTTGCTATGTGAATTTCATTGCCCCCTGGCACAACCCCTAGATTGGAAAATTTTACAGTTACTGAAATTCTACATCTTTAACATGGTTTAAACGTATGACCAGTGTGGAAAATAGAACAATTAAAAGCACAGGTCAAGTGTATATACAATGCTTTTAACATTAAACAAACCATTCAAAATTAGACAACTTTGCAATTTTGGGGTGATGAAATTTAAAGTAAAATTGTAATATTGATGGTTGAGGCAGTGGGTAACCAAATCATAGATTGCAGTCTCCTTGTCCATAGACCGCTTTCAAGGTAAGGACACAAACATTTTGTATTTTTGTAACACCTCTCTCTTTAAAATAGGGCTGGAAGAAAATTCTACTTGCTCTACAGGAGGTTTGGCCTCTTAAGTGCTGGGTTTTTGAAAATGTCATTGTTGTAACAATTCATTTCTCAAAATCGAATGAATATCAATATTCATGTGGTTAATTCCTACTAGTTGAAGATCCTTGCCTTCATTTTACCATACATAAACATATGACGCATTTATGATTTGTGAGTACACCTTCCATCTCTGCCGAACATATGCACAATAAGACAATTATATTTGATTCCTGCAGCATTTAATATCCAATGCTTATTGGTATAACAAATGCATTGCCTCATAATTAATTTTCAAAAGACAGCCATAGATTTCAAATATGTGATTATGCTGGAAAAATCCAAGGGAGTAGTAGAGTGGGGAATCCAGGACAGAGTAGCAGGATGACGTGACGTGGAACTGGAGACAGGGACCAGAGGCGGAACTTCAGTGGAGCGGAAAACCAGTGTCTAATAGTACGTATGTACCGACCGACCGGTGATTACGATCTGGCCGTGTGGCAGGGCTGAATATTTGTAGAGATCGTGATTATGGAACAGGTTGCAGCTGGTGGGGATCTGCTCTGAATCCAGCACACCTGTCTCCGCCCACACAATCACACAGAGAGAGTACTGGGGGAGTGGTGGCAATTCAGGGAGACACAGGATGAGTAGTAGAGGGCAATGCAGGAGCAGATGTGACAGTAAATAAATAATAACAATCTCCTGAAGACAAGATGACATAAATCTGCCCCTACACCCTGACCAAATAATTTTTCTATTGTCCCCCCTCTAGAAAAAAAACATACACTTTTGGTTCACAATCTGTTTGACCAGATTATTTTAATAGTTACTAATAAATGACCCTACCAAAATTCCCTGCTAAAACATACTTTAGTGTAGGTCTGTCTGCTGACTTTTCGTTGTCACAGCCTAAATGCTTATCACCAAACGAGGGGACTGGTGCAAGTGTGTATTATGTCGACTAGTACATGCTGTCAAAAGAATGCATTCTGCAATAGGGAGTAACAGCAACCTAATTTTGTCGACAACGTTGTACATAAAACAGCGCTACTGTGCTATTCTTTTGGAGTTTTTTAAACTCAGCAAGAACGTTCACTCTCTTCATTCACCGCCACTCTAATCTTGAGGGGCGTTTCTTTAAAACATGCATCCAATCCCCTTGATCCCTTATACAGGACAATGATAGAGGTTCAGCTCGTGATGTTAGGGATCATACCCTTTTTTCCAATTTTCGCCTAAAATGACATGCCCAAATTTAACTGCCTGGGGCTCAGGCACCCACTGGGGAGCCAGGCCCAGCCAATCAGAATGAGTTTTCCCCCACAAAAGGGCTTTATTACAGACAGAAATACTCTATTTCATCAGCTGTCCAGGTGGCTGGTCTCAGACAAATTCTGCAGGTGAAGAAGCTGGTGTCACACCCTGATCAGTTCCACCTGTCCTTGTTATTGTCTCCACCCCCTCCAGGTGTTGCTTGTTATCCCTGCTGTATATATCCTTGTGTTACCTGTCTCTCTTTGCCAGTTCGTCTTGTATGTTCCAAGTCAACCAGTGTGGTTTTCACATGTGCATGCCTTTTCTATTCTCTTTTGCTTGTCCTCCCGGGTTTGACCTTTGCCTGTTTTTCTGGACTCTGTACCCACCTGCCTGACCATTCTGCCTGCCCTGACCTCGAGCCTGCCTGCCACACTGTGCCGCCTGGACTCTGAACTGGTTTTGACCTTTTGCCTGTCAACAACCATTCTCCTGCCTACTCCTTTTGGGTTGATTAATAAATATTAAAGACCATCTGCCTCCCGTGTTTGTATCTGGGTCTCGCCTTGCCCTTACAGCTGGATGTTATATATGGAGTAATTCTCCTGTCTTTTCTGGTGCCCTGTGTGAATTTAAGTATGCTCCTTCTAATTCTTTCTCCCTCTCCCCTCCTGGAGGACCTGAGCCCTAGGACCATGACTCAGGACTACCTGGCCTGATGACTCTTGGCTGTCCCCAGTCCACCTGGTTGTGCTGCTGCTCCAGTTTCAACTGTTATGCCTGTGACTGGAACCCCCTTTACACTTGTGTGAATAAGGTAGTTGTGAAATTGTTAGGTTAGATTACTCGTTGGTTATTACTGCATTGTCGGAACTGGAAGCACAAGCATTTCGCTACACTCGCATTAACATCTGATAACCATGTGTATGTGACAAATAAAATTCGATTTTGATTTGACCTGTTCACCGGACGTGCTACCTTGTCCCAGACCTGCCGTTTTCGACTCGCTCTTTCTACCACACCTGCTGTCTCAACTTCTGAATGCTCGGCTATGAAAAGCCAGCTGACATTTATTCCTGAGGTACTGACCAGTTGCACCCTCTACAACCCCTGTGATTATTATTTGACCCTGCTGGTCATCTATGAACGTTTGAACATCTTGAAGAACAATGGCTTTAATGGTTATGTCTCTTATCTCCACCCAGCACAGCCAGAAGAGGACTGGCCACCCCTTAGAGCCTGGTTCCTCTCTGGATTTCTTCCTAGGTTCCATCTTTTCTAGGGAGTTTTAACTAGCCACTATGCTTCTACATCGGCATTGCTTGCTGTTTGGGGTTTTAGGCTGGGTTTCTGTATCACACTTTGTGACATCTGCTGTTGTAAAAAGGGCTTTATAAATGAATTTGATGATCCCGTTTGCAATCCCTTTAGCGTTGATTGCTAGCTTGCTGGCTAGCTACATAGGTTAGCTGGCTAGTTAGCTACAGTAGTTAGCTACTGTCATCAGTTGTTGTTCTGTTATCATATTTAGCCTATTCCACCTTTTGGTGAATGCATACTGGAATTTGAATATAGCTTGGGAAAAGGGAATCTGGACACACTGGACATGGTAGACATATTTAAATGTACGGGAGTGTCTAGACTTGACAGTTCATGCAGATTTAGTATTCTGATCATAGAGTTTGGATAATGGAATTCAGAACGTGTCATGCATCTACATTTAAATGTGTCCACAGTGTGTCCGGATTCCCATTTACTACGCTATATTAAAATGCCAGTATGCATTCTACAAACAGTGGAATAGGCTAAATACACAACAGTAGATAACTAGCCAGCTATAACCAGTGCAGCTCGCCAGCAAGCAACCCTAAAATGATTGCAAATGGGTAAGCATAACTCTAGCCAATCAAAGTAATAGCATTTGCGTTCAGCGAACACGTTCCTGACACCCCTTACAAAAAAGTCCTGCAGGAATCCTGCAGGAACGAACCCTGCATGATTTTGAAATTCTTGCAAGATATGGCAATTTCAAGTTAACTACAGGATATGAGATACAGTATTGTTGTGACAACAGAGAATACTTTTGAAATATAGTGCAATAGACATTTCAACTCAGCAGATGAGAAATGTAATAAATGACCATCAGACCACATGCAATAAATAGTGTATGCTATTTTTATTGGATAGATACCAACACAATTTATAATGGTTGCAGTAGGCTCATACTTCAGTCAATGTAATAATGCATTTATATATCATGCTGCCAGTTTAAGAAACACCTTCATTCACACATACTGTGAATAAATTGTGTAAAATAAAGTTGTGTACAGTTAAGTGGTTCAACCCTTTCCCAGTCTACCTCCCATTTGTTGGGCTGTAAACAGATGTAGTTCCCTTGTACACCTGGGATGTCTTTCAGCTAACCACAGGTGGTACGGATGTCTGTGCATTTGATTAATTGAACCTCATTTGAAATGCCAATCTCTTTAAGAATCCCAGAGGCAGTGCCTCCTCTCCCTAGGTCTTTTATTGTGCATCTTGTCATCACTGGGTCTATAAAAGCGTAGCCCTCTTCACTGCCAACGTCAACAAAATACTTGACCATCCCCACTGACCTATGTTGGGTGACCACGACATGGTTTACTCGTTTCCATAAGGTACTTCCTGTTTTGGAATTAATGCGATTCCCATTAACGATCACTCTATGGTGAAATTGACATGGTTCTTCGTAAGTAACGTCTGACTCTCCAAGGAGAAAAGCCTCCCTCGAGGTTCCATACAACAGGATACTCTAGTAAAAATACATAACTTTTTTCACATTTGTTTGGCCGAGTTTGTAGCCCCTTAACATTTCTTCAACAAACCTTTTGCTAGCTTGGTTTGATTCTGTGTTGAATGTAATAGTGAGTAGTCTCTGGATGTGTTGGTAGATGGTGAACATTTCCACTATTTGTCCTCGTACACCTTGAGTGCCATGGAAAAGTTTACTAAGTCTCCCATTACAACTTTCAAAGATGAATGCACTGAGCCCACAAAGGTCCCCAGTTTCAGACAGATGTATGTGCATGCACAAATATGTGGACATTGTCATGTCAGCTATATTTCCCATACAATTGTTCAAACCTAATAACAAATTCTGGAAAGAACATCCCAATGTCATGAGATGTAACCGTGTCTTTCAGTAGACAATAGGTGCCCTGTAGCAGAAAATGGTGGAAGTTCTGCCTGGGAAAAATCCCATTTAAACAGGTGAAGCTATAGAATAGCAGGGAGTGTCGGAACTCTGTGGCAAGCAGCCTTTTGTTTATGTGCTCTATTTCTCTTCCAATGTACCAGGACTCAGGGTGATATTTGGACCACAGTGTAGTCATTTACCGACACATGCCAAGTAAGGTGCGCTGCATGTAATCAATAGCAAAACCTGCCATCATGTTGAAAACCGTAGGGAACATTAAAGGAGAAGGGCCCTGACTCTACCACAAAGGCAACCTCTGCGGTGTTTAGTGTCTGTGTGTGGTTCTGGCTCATGCGATCACCAAGGCAACCCCTCTGCAGGTGTTTAGTGTGTGTGTGGCTCTGGCTCACTCAAGCGGATACACTCAAGTGAACCCATGACCCTTTTCTACCACTTCTCCTTTGTGATAGCACATGTTACCCAGGAGCTTCTCAAAGGGTGGCTACTTTGAAGAATCTGAAATATAAAATATATTTTGATATGTTTCACTTTTTTGGGTTACTACATGATTCCATGTGTGTTATGTCAGTTTTGATGTCTTCACTATTATTCTACAATGTAGAAAATAGTAAAAAGAAAAGAAAAACCCTTGAATGAGTAGGTGTGTCCAAACTTTTGACTGGTTTCTGTATATTCTGCAGGATTCCTGCATGATTTTTAGTGCATTATTCCTGTAGGACTTTGTAAGGGACGTATCTTCTCCAACGTTATAATGAAAGTTTATCTTCAAGGTTTTATGATAGACTACAACTATTGGTGTATTGCCTGCACCTACTGTACATGTAGTGAACGAAAAATTAAAATATGCATTGCAGGAAATCAAATCAAAGTCTGTCAAGTGCATCGAATACAACAGGTGTAGTAGACCGTACAGTGAAATGCTTACTTACAGGCCTTAACCAACAGTGCAATTTTTAAGGAAAACAAATAGGTATTAGGTGAACAATAGATAAAGCTATTAAAAAAAATGTTTAAGTAAAAAGACAGTGGAAAATAACAGTAGCAAGGCTATATACAGACATCGGTTTTGTCAGTCTAATTGAGGTAGTATGTACATGTAGGTATGGTTAAAGTGACTATGCATATATGATAAACAGAGAGTAGCAGTAGCGTAAAAGAGGGGTTGGCGGGTGGTGGGGGGTGATAATCCTTCAGTGATAATCCAAAAAACATCCATACACAGGAAAATAAACTCTCACTCAACATCAACAAAATGAAGGAGCTGATCGTGGACTTTAGGAGACAGCAGAGGGAGCATGGTCCTATCCACATTGACGGGACCGCAGTGGAGAAGGTGAAAAGTTTCAAGTCCTCGGTGTACACATCACTGACAATCTGAAATGGTCCACCCACACATACAGTGCAGTGAGAAGGTGCAACAGCACCTCTTCAACCTCAGGAGGCTGAAGAAATTTGGCTTGGCCCCTAAGACCCTCACAAACTTTTACAGATGCACAATTTAAAGCGTCATGTCAGGCTGTTTCACCGCCTGGTATGGCAACTGCACCGCCCGCAACTGCAGGGCTCTCCAGAGCGTGGTGCTGTCTGCCCAACGCATCATTGGGGGCACACTGCCTTCCATCCAGGACATCTTCAGCACCCGATGTCACAGGAAGGCCAAAAACCACCCGAGCCAATACCTGTTCATCCAGAAGGTGAGGTCAGTACAGGTGCATCAAAACTGAAACCGAGAAACAGCTTCCATCTCAAGGCCAACAGACTTAAATTGCCATCACTAGCCGGCTACCACCCGGTTACTCAAACCTGCACCTTAGAGGCTGCTGCCCTATGTACATAAACATAGAATCACTGGTCACTTTATTGAAGTGACTAGTGTTCCATTATTAATGTTTACATACTGCTTTACTAATTTCATATGTAAATACTGTATTTTAGTCAATGCCATTCCAACATTGCTCATCCTAATATTTATATATTTTTTAATTCCATTTACAGATTTGATCAGGTATTAAGGTAAGACCCAGATGCAGACAACATCAAATGAACAGTGGTTTAATAATTCATCAGGGGCAATAGACAGGTCAAGGCAGGCAGGGATCAGTAACTAGAGGTGGAGCAACGGTACTGGACGGCAGGCAGGGTCAGGGTAGGTAGAGGTCAATAATCCAGAGGTGGGGCAAACATACAGGAGGGTGAGAAAAGAGAGAGACTGGGGAAAGCAGGAGCTGAGACACAAAAATGCTGGTTGACTTGACAAACAAGATCAACTGGCAACAGACAAACAGAACACAGGTATAAATACACAGGGGAGGATTGGGAAGATGGGCGACACCTGGAGGGGGGTGGAGACAATAGGGGGAAGGAGTCGATATTAAAGAAAAGTATTAGCCTTATTACACCCTTTTAACACGGCATACATTTGAGTATTCCATTGACAATTTGGTGTAACTTGGTGTTAGTCCATTTACATTAACAGAAATTACATTGTGAGCAAAATTAGTCATCATATCAAGTCAGTAAATTATTTTTAAAGGGTTTGTGATTTCAGCATCATTTAAGAAAAACCTCAACCAAACATTTCTCAGGTGTTGCATCATTCGTGTTACACCTACTGTTGGCACAATGTTATTATAATGGTAAACATTAGTCATTAAGATGCTATATTAGTTGATGTAAAATGGAAGATTTACCCAAAAACATTTTAAGAAAGAAAAAAAAAAGAAGACAAATATCCCAAAATGCCATGCTCAGATGCCACCGCAATTCAAGAACAACCAATTTCTACCAACTGGAAAATTCCCATTGAGGACAAATATTTTCACAGACAGACGACTGCTTTGTATCAAAAACTACAAGCAGTGTTGGATTTCTCTTACTGTTACAGTATACCCCCCCACCCCCAGTAGATTTCCTTTTATTTTAAAAATGACCCTTCACTGCACTTCAGCTCTGAAGTGGTTGAGGCATAGAGCTACTGAACAGATCGGTTGATGTTGTGAATATCGGGCCTATAGCTGAGCCATTCCATCCCATTGAGAAATAAGGACAATAAACAGCAATGTGCATACGTATAATAAGGACGAGTCTAGAGTTCACAATGCCAATGATGAGAAGTCACGATTCCAAGGACCCCTAACGGGAATATCTCCATTCCAAACAGAGAGACAAACTTAACAGGACATAATTTCCATCAATTTGCTGAAATTCCCATCTCTCTCATCATGCCAGACCTCCAGTCCAGTCAATATAAAACAAACGTGAATATAAAGAAAATATTTGAGATAAATGGGGATGAGATTGCTTCTGTAAATTGCCTTGTGTGCTGACAGCGCGGCTACATGTGAATGAGATGGGCGCCTGCTGTTAGCAACACAGGATGTAGTGAAGGTCTTGGTACCCGTGACAACCTGTACTACCTCAGGGACAGAAAATAACCATATGGAAGGACACTAGATTTTTTAAGTCTCATCACAGATAACTTTAGCATGTTTGCTAATCAGCAACTTTGCAACTACTTACTACTTTTTAGCTACTTTGTGACTAAACTCAGCAAAAAAATAGAAACGTCCCTTTTTCAGGACCCTGTCTTTCAAAGATAATTTGTAAAAATCTAAATAACTTCACAGATCTTCATTGTAAAGGGTTTAAACACCGTTTACCATGCGTGTTCAATGAACCACAACCAATTAATGAACATGCACCTGTGGAACGGTTGTTTAGACACCAACACCTTGCAGACAGTAGGCAATTAAGGTCACAGTTATGAAACATTAAGAAACTAAAGAGGCCTTTCTACTGACTCTGAAAAACACCAAATGAAAAATGCCCAGGGTCCCTGCTCATCTGCGTGAATGTGCCTTAGGCATGCTGCAATGAGGCATGAGGACTGTAGATGTGGCCACAGCAATAAATTGCAATGTCCGTACTGTGAGACGCCTAAGACAGCGCTACAGGGAGGCAGGACGGACAGATGATCATCCTCGCAGTGGCAGACCACATGTAACAACACCTGCACAGGATCGGTACATCCGAACATCACATCTGCTGGACAGGTACAGGATGGCAACAACTGCTTGAGTTACACCAGGAACACACAATCTTTCCATCAGTGCTCAGACGGTCCGCAATAGGCTGAGGGAGGCTGGACTGAGGGCTTGTAGGCTTGTTGTAAGGCAGGTCCTCACCAAACATCACTGGAAACAACGTTGCCTTTTGGACAAAACCCACCGTAGCTGGACCAGACAGGACTGGCAAAAAGTGCTCTTCACTGACGAGTTGCGGTTTTGTCTCACCATGGGTGATGGTCAGATTGTGTTTATCGTTGAAGGAATGAGCGTTACAACGAGGCCTATACTCTGGAGCGGGATCGATTTGGAGGTGGAGGGTCCGTCATGGTCTGGGGCGGTGCGTCAAACTATCATCGGACTGAACTTGTTGTGATTGCAGTCAATCTCAACTCTGTGCTTTACAGGGAAGACATCCTCCTCCCTCATGTGGTACCCTTTCTGCAGGCTCCTCCTGACATGACCCTCCAGCATGACAATGCCACCAGCCATACTGCTCATTCTGTGCATGATTTCCTGCAAGACAGGAATGTCAGTGTTCTGCCATGGCCAGCGAAGAGCCAGGATCGCAATCCCATTGAGCACGTCTGGGACCTGTTGGATCGGATAGTGAGGGCTAGGGCCATTCCGTCCAGAAATGTCTGTGAACTTGCAGGTGCCTTGGTGGAAGAGTGGGGTAACATCTCACAGAAAGAACTGACAAATCAGGTGCAGTCCATGAGGAGGAGATTCACTGCAGTACTTAATGCAGCTGGTGGCCACACCAGATACTGACTGTTACTTTTGATTTTGACCCCCCCTTTGTTCAAGGACACATTATTCAATTTATGTTAGTCACATGTCTGTGGAGCTTGTTCAGTTTGTCTCAGTTGTTGAATCTTGTTATGTTCATACAAATATTTACACATGTTAAGTTTGCTGAAAATAAATGCAGTTGACAGTGAGAGGACATTTTTGTTGTTGTTGAGTTTACTTAACATGTTAGCTAACCCTTCTCCGAACCCTTTTAAAACAAGTGTTTGTACTTGTCATTATGTGTATTCTAGATGCTAGCATGCACACCTGCTCTTTCCATGACAGACTATCCAGGGGAAAGATATGATCCCTTATTGATGTCACTTGTTAAATCCCCTTCAGTAAGTGTAGATTAAGTTGAGGGGACAGGTTAAAGAAGGATTTTTAATCCTTGAGACATGGATTGTGTACGTGTGCCATTCAGAGGGTGACTGGGCAAGACAAAAGATTTAAGTGCCTTTGAACGGTGTATGGTAGTAGGTGTACCGGTTTGTGCCAAGAATTGCGGCGCTGCTGGGTTTTTATGCTCAACAGTTTCCTGTCTGTGTCAATAATGGTCCACCACCCAAAGGACATCCGGCCAACTTGACACAACCGGTGCATCTCTCTAACTTTAAGCATCAGCTGTCAGAGCAGCTTACCGATCACTGAACCTGTACACAGCCAAACTGTAAATAGCACACCCAACTACCTCATCTCCATATTATTACTTACCCTCTTGCACCCCAGTATCTCTACTTGCACATCATCATCTGCACATTTATCACTCCAGTGTTAATGCTAAATTGTAATTATTTTATCTCTATGGTCTATTGACTGCCTACCTCCCTACTCTTCTACATTTGCACACACTGTACATAGATTTTTCAATTGTGTTATTGACTGTACGTTTGTTTATGTGTAACTCTGTTGTTTTTGTCGCACTGCTTTGCTTTATCTTGGCCAGGTCGCAGTTGTAAATGAGAACTTGTTCTCAACTGGCCTACCTGGTTAAATAAGGTGGGGGAGAAAACAAAACGTGGGAAGCATTGGAGTCAACATGGGCCAGCGTCCCTATGGAACGCTCTCAACACCTTGCAGACAGTGGCGTAAAGTATAGAAGTAAAATTACTTTAAAGTAATTACATTTACATTTACATTTAAGTCATTTAGCAGACGCTCTTATCCAGAGCGACTTACAAATTGGTGCATTCACCTTATGACATCCAGTGGAACAGCCACTTTACAATAGTGCATCTAAATCTTTTAAGGGGGGTGAGAAGGATTACTTTATCCTATCCTAGGTATTCCTTAAAGAGGTGGGGTTTCAGGTGTCTCCGGAAGGTGGTGATTGACTCCGCTGTCCTGGCGTCGTGAGGGAGTTTGTTCCACCATTGGGGGGCCAGAGCAGCGAACAGTTTTGACTGGGCTGAGCGGGAACTGTACTTCCTCAGTGGTAGGGAGGCGAGCAGGCCAGAGGTGGATGAACGCAGTGCCCTTGTTTGGGTGTAGGGCCTGATCAGAGCCTGGAGGTACTGAGGTGCCGTTCCCCTCACAGCTCCGTAGGCAAGCACCATGGTCTTGTAGGGGATGAACGCTTCAACTGGAAGCCAGTGGAGAGAGCGGAGGAGCGGGGATACTTTTATTTATTTAACTAGGCAAGTCAGTTATGAATATATTCTTATTTACAGTTATGCTTAAGTCATGTTTATGGTTATATGTACTTCGCCATTTATATTTTTGACAACTTTTACTTCACTACAGTCCTAAAGAAAATAATGTACTTTGTACTCCATACATTTTCCCTGACACCCAAAAGTACTCATTCTATTTTGAATTGTTAACAGGGCACGAAAATGGTAAAATTCACATACTTATCAAGAGAACATCCCTGGTCCTGCCTCTGATTTGGTGGACTCACTAAACACAGACACATCATTTGTAAATTATATCTGACTGTTGGAGTGTGCCCTTAGCTATCCATAAGTAATGAAAAAAAGCAAGAAAACAGTGCCGTCTGGTTTGCTTAACTCAATATTACGAAGGTGTTCTTAATGATTTGGGAACTTGATGTATGTCATTATGTGTATTCTAGATACTATCAGATATATCTCCACAGTACACTGGGCCTGTATATTGTATGTAAGCTGCTACTCATAGTTATTTCCTTATCTTTCCATAGAAACACTTTTACACTCATACTTTCTTTTTGAGCAGTCAGTACAAGGAGATTGGTGTGGTGAACCACATTATCTGAATAAACCTGTTTGAAGATTTCTTTGACTTGTTCTTGCCGGGCAGACCTGTGGTGACTGAACCTTATCCAATGGCACCTAGAGCTCTATACTGGTTCTACATGGTCCTCCCAGAACAGACCCTTAGTATTTTTCAATTCCGTTCTCAGAACATGAAGAACATTTCCCATAAAAAAACACAAGAACTTTAGTAAGAATATTATTTTAAAAACATACATTCTTCAGCATCAGCAAAACTCTGTCCTCTATCTTGTTAAGTGTGTTCAGGTGTGCTGGCCAGTGGCCACTAATTGGTCACACCTGATCTTAATGGGTGCTTTTTTCCTTTGAAATGGGGTCTGTTTGAATAGGCAAGAATTAACCACTTTGCTTGGCATGCTAGCTCCATCCTGGTGGCGCAGTGGGCTAATTTCATGGATAGAGAACGGAAGAGTCTAGGTTTGAATCTCACTGATGCTGTGCCACAATAAAAAAATGATTGTCTCTGTGTGATTAATGCCAAAGCAAATGAATTTCCGTGTGTACTTTGAGTTCTAACAGTTTTATTGAAACATGTTCTCAGAATGTTAATAAAACCAACTAGGAAAGCTTTCAGGGAACCATAGTAAAATGTTCTCAGATCCTCCCTGCAACCTAAATTTTCCCTTCTGTTCTCAGAACATGTTTTTTTTTAAGTTCAGTTTTACCCATCAGGAAACATATGACTTTGTTCCAAAAACCAGTGAGAAACCAAAAAGTACTTCCCACAACTTCCAATGAAACAAATGTGCTAGTTGGGTTGGCCGAGTAGGCCCGCTGAGAGTGACCCAAAATGGTGCTTTTAGTAAGTTCAGTTTCTCAGTGTTCATTGTTCAAGTCATCCATTATTTAATATTTTACTAGGCAAGTCAGTTAAGAACAAATAACAGTGGATTAACTGCCTGTTCAGGGGCAGAACAACAGATTTGTACCTTGTCAGCTCAGGGATTTGAACTTGCAACCTTTCAGTTACCAACACTCTAACCCCTAGGGGACCCTGCCGCCCCAATTATATTGTACAGAAGGAGTTCCAGCCTCCCAGGCCAACTGCCTGGTGGATATGTTAGAAACAAAGTGGTGGTTTTGTTAGGGATAGTGGCGTATTTGCAGGGTTAGATGGTGCTGCAATTTTTTTCCTAATTTCCATTTTTTTTGTGAACAAAATGTGCAATTTCCACTCCGACCTGAAAAACGCAGCACTACGCCACAAAGCATCTAGTCTGTCGGAAAACAACACGAAGAAGAAGTGGTGAGCGCACGCTGGTGCACGCGCGTCACATGAAGGGGATGCATACGCGCGGTGGCGGGGACTGAAGATGGCGGATAGTGATGTTGAACCAGAGCCCGACTGGAGTAATCGGCCTTCCAACACTGCCGAGGACACTCTCGTCGCCATGGAATGCTTGCTCACCACCTTGAGAGCGCTTGAAGCAACGCTCAGGCAACAAGACATTTCGGAAATATCATCCACCGAATATTGCGACAACTTCTGCCAGGTAGCTAGCGTGCGTGCATGCAAAACTCAAAGGAAAAGCAATGTTTTTTTCGCATAGCTTAACTAGCTTGCGATGTTGGCTGTGTATGCGCCAGCGCCAATATGGCCTTTAGCTGCTAGCTGGAACATTTTGATCAGGATAAGCAAACAATATGCATCTAATGCACAATTAACGATCCCAGCAAAGTATAACATAACTGCATGACATAACCACCAATGATGGGCAAAACATAGCCATGCTATCATCAGTTGGGCTACCTAATAGTTAGCCAGTTAGCTAACGTTAGCAACCAATGTTGTCATGGTTGTTGTGCAAGCTTGTCCGAGAGAGAGACGGATGCAGTGGTCCAGGACGACAACCAGGCATGCAAAATATTTTAGTACTATGTCCAGTCTGTACAAACTAGTAGTTAACTAGTTTATCGTGCTGCTATTTGCAACGTTTAGAATATTTAAAGTAAGCGGGGCGGGGTGTTTCACGTTTAGTTTCAGGCACTTGCAGGCATGCATGTAAATAGGCCTGCAGTGCAAGTGTTTTTCGTCAGCCTACTTATCAATTAGCCTAGTTAGTTTATTTATTAGACATTTTATTTGTTAGCTACAACTTAAACCTTACATGTTTCATTATCGAGTTAAGGAGTTTATTTGACCCTCACTCTACAAAAACATGCTTTCTCGCTAGTTGATGGCAACGTGGTTCATCCACGTTCATTTTGTTTTTAACACCAAGTAACACTTGTGTCAAAATCAATATTCAAGTATAAATCATTTGAAAATTAAGACTATTTCTGTAGTATCAGTTTGCTATGCTGTTTTATCTACATTCGTAAAGTTTAAAGGGACAATCAGATTGCTACATACCTTTTTTACTTGTAAATTCACGATATAGCCATTCATTCTGGAATATAACTTAAATGCCTCAATATCAGTTTAACTGTCTTGTTTGTTTTATAGACTTTGTTTACAAATACATTAGTTTAGAAAATGTAATTTTAAACACACACTGTATAACCTCAACATGGTTAAATCTATGTTGATATATGTTGATATTGATTGTCCTTGCATCTATAGCTCTGTCTATGAATTTGATGGTGCTTACTTTTCTCCAGCCCCATTCCTCAGCTGTTTACAGAATCAGTGGTGGGGAGATTACTTTATTGTTTGAACTGCAGATTTCCCATTTAACTATTTTACCAAAAACCCTAAACTGGGTTAATTATAGCTGCTAACCATTAATTGGAAGTTAATTGGGTGTTAGATATACTCAGGCTGGAGCTTATTCTCTGGAGGAGCGTCTCTCATATTTACCCTAGATGGAGGTTAAATTTAGCCAACCCACTGTAATGGTGGTAGAGAAGTGCACACTGAGGACTCTTGGCAAGAGGGGCTTTGGGGAAATGTTGATGTGACAGACTGGGGGTCCACAGCTCTCTAGGTACACCTTGTCTTAGAGCCGTCAAATACGTAGGCTGCTCCCCCAGGCCCAATCAAGGTAAAAAAGAGAGTGCAAGCTGGGACCAATCAGACAGCCCCCCCCCCCCATGGCAATTCAAATAAATATATATATATACTTTTTTATATATATTATTTTTAGATTTACTTTTCTACACAGAGATGGCGTAAAAACAAGACTCACTTTGAAAAAAAAGTAATGGACGTTTTGTAAGAAACTGAAACAACAAATTCCACGCAATTTAGGAGGGAGAATAAAATAAATCCTAGGGGAAACACTCTGTAGCCTCTTTCCTCAATGAGCCTTGCCACACCTCACAGGAAGACTAATTAACAGTGACATATGGTGCTTGCCCTGCCTGCCATCAACACAATGTCTTTGGCATTCAGGGTGTTTTCCGAAACTAAATAAGATAGCTGTTGTCTTAATCCTAATGAAAGTGAAAGTGCAAAAACATATTTTTTAATACCCACAACCCAGCTGCCTGCCTGTTTTTTTTTTTTTGGTCATTGAAAGTGTTTTTGACTTCTCCATGTCTGTCTTTGCAGGCACTGATGGACTACGCTGGGAGCAGGAATTCTGTGGAACATGGTCTTCCTCTCCTGGAGGTCTACTGCCTGGCCATCAACTGCTTTGCTGCTGCAAGGCCACATCTCACTGCAGACTCTGACACTGTTGCCCTGGTGTTGAAGAGACTAGCACTGTGAGTCAACTCAGTAACAAAGTGCTTTACACTGTTAGGGTTGTACCTAGATTATTATTTTGAAGCCAGAGAAGTATAGTGATCACCACATTTCTACTGTGTGCTCCAATGCATAGCCTTCTTTTGTTGTTGACATGGCTTCACTGTTTTTTTGTTTTGCTGCATGTTAGAAATAGATAACGTTGTGTCATGAAGTTTCACAAGTTGTCCTTCGTTGTCTCTGTTATTTTGCTTCCAGGAGCTGTTTTGAACTGTTGCTATCTGTGCCTGAAAACGAAATCCCTTATGAGGCCTGGGTTCAATTTCACCGCTCTGTTCAGGTAAAGGATGGGCTGTGAGATGTTAAGAAATAGTAGCTAATGAGAGAGAGGGAGAAGATGGAAGGGAAAATAATGATTGGTTGACTGATTATACTGCATCCACTTCTCTATAGTTCAAAGAGGTTTATTTAATTTTGCTTGGTGGTACTATTGACATGCTGTGTTGTTGATGAATGGCAGTGGCCCAAGCAATGTTCCCTGGACAATACTACGTTATACACTGGTGCTGTCTGGTAACTTGCTGTGGTTCTTGACCACCTGGGGCCTGTTTGATAGGAAGTTGGGAATCCACCAGAGGGGTTTTTCAGTAAATGTTTCACATTGAAAGTAAATGTGTTCTGGAAGAAGAGAGTGAAAGCGTTACAACACATTAGCAGGGGGAATTGAAACAAGTTGCTGTTAAGATTTTTTTTAAAATTTCCAATCGAAAACTTGATATAGTGAGGACCTGTCCTACATTACATACTTTATTGGGTTGGGACAATACCAGTATCACGATACTCATTAGTATCATGGCAAGGAAATAAAACACACAGCGGATTATAACTTCTTCAGGAAAACGTCCCTAATGTTAGAAACAAACATGTTGTCATCCAGAGTCACATTTATTTTCCAACCAGCACACAATATTTTATATACTGCATGTTTTTAAAATACCAAAGAGTTTGGTCTGCTTCATGTTTTCATTTTTTGCTGTGGAAAAAAATATTGCAATACCGGTATTGTCACAGCCCTATTAGTTTACCATGCTGTCCCTGTTACCTCACCTGACATTTGTGACACAACCCCCTTTTTGTGTATTCTTGACGGTTTTGCAGGTGGCACATGATGCCTTGTTGGAGTATGGGAGCATAGATCTACAAGCCCTCCTCCAAATCACAGGGGAGGGAGGAGCGTGGAGTAACCCTGTCCTAAGCGCCCTTCTCACCGGTCATCCCACAACCGCAGAGGAAGGTCAGTATCACAACCTTACTCTATTGTCAACAGTGCAATAATAAATCAATTTTATTTATATATATATATATATATAACATTTGACTATGATTCCAGTCAGCCAAACAACTAGCATCTGTTGCTTTGTCATGTTCCTGTAGTTGACGCGTACATCTCCTTGGAGGGGGAGGGCTTCATGGAGATGCGGGTTAAACACCTGGAGAAAGTGGGAGAGGTGGCGAAGGCTGTGGTACTGGCTAAGGCCTGTGCTGAATGCCATCTTGTCTCCAACCAAACCACCTTCCGCCAGACCTATGTCTCTCTCCTCTGCCAACTGCTGCCGGGCGAGGAGGCCATCATGGAGGTCTGTCAAGCTCAGTGTTGTTGAGCTCAGCTCAGTTGCATTATTATTCATACTGCTATTTAAATAGCTTTCAGAGAATGCTGTTATGTAAGGAAATAAATGTGATGGCTTAGTGAATTTGACAGTGTTGTTTGTTTGAACTCCTTTGCCCTTAAAATGTAAGTGATATTTTCCACAATACTGTAGTTGGTGTTTTCAGAAAGTATTCGTACCTCTTTTGACTTACTCCACATTCTGTTACTGCCTGAATTCAAAATGGATTCGATAGATTTAGACACAATACCCCATAATTACATATTGGAACATGATTTTACAACATTTTGCAAATGAAATGCAGCAATATCTCATTTACATAAGTATTCACACCCCTGAGTCAATACATGTTAGACTCAAATTTGTCTTTCTGCCACTTAAAATGTTTGCCTAAAATGGCATACCCAAATCTAACTGCCTGTAGCTCAGGCTGTGAAGCAAAGATATGCATGTTCTTGGTACCATTTGAAAGTAAACACTTTGAAGTTTGTGGAAATGTGAAAGGAATGTAGGAGAATATAACACATTAGATCTGGTAAAAGATAATACAAAGAGAAAAAAACATTTTTTTGTACCATCTTTGAAATGCAAGAAAGGCCATAATTTATTATACCAGCCCATGTGCAATTTAGATTTTGGCCACTAGATGGCATCGGTGTACATGTCAAGTTTTAGACTCATCCAATGAACCATTACGTTTCTGTTCAAGATTTTGTATCAAGACTGCCCAAATGTGCCTCATTTGTTTATAACTTTTCGTTTTCAAAATTGTGTACTCTCCTCAAATAATAGCGTGGTATTTTTTCACTGTAATAGCCACTGTAATTTGGACAGTGCGGTTATATTAACAAGAATTTAAGCTTTCTGCTAATATCAGATATGTCTATGTCCTGGGAAATGTTCTTGTTACTTACAACCTCATGCTAATCTCATTAGCTTATGTAAGCTCAACCGTCCCGTGGAAGGGGCACTAATCCAGATGTTTTAAGAGCTTTGCACACCTGGATTGTACAATATTTGCAGTAATTAATAACTTCACCCTGCTCAAAGGGATATTCTATGTCTGCTTTATTTATTTTTACCCATCTACCAATAGGTGCCCTTTGCTGGGAATTGGAAAACCTCTCTGGTCTTTGGTTGAATCTGTTTGAAATTCACTGCTTGATTAGAGACCTTACATATAATTGTATGTGTGGGGTGATGTAGATATGATGTAGTCATACAAAAATCATGTTAAACACTCATTGCACACAGTGAGTCCATGCAACTTATTAAGAACATTTTTACTCCTGAACTTATTTAGGGGTTGGATACGTATTATCTCGAGACATTTCAGCGTTTCCTTTTTCATTTAGTTGTTAAAATGTCTAGAAACATAATTCCCATTTGACATTATGGGCTATTGCGTGTTGGCCAGTGACACATCTCAATTTAAAATTCAGGCTGTAACACAACAAAATGTGGAAAAAGTCAGGGGGTGTGTATACTTTCTGAAGGCCACCGACTTGGCCTTGTATTTATTTATCCCACAGATATCCAGACTGGACTGTAAGGATGTGCTGGATATTACATGCAATTTGGAGACTGAGGGGGAGGATAACACAGCCTTCATCCTGTGTACTACCTTCCTAACTCAACAGCTGCAGCAGCAGAGCCTGTACTGCTCCTGGTGAGTTTTCAGTGGTCAATGTCAAGAGTTTTGGGTCTTGTTCCAATTTTATATTTTTCTATGCTATTTCATCTTTTCTGTCTTTTTAGGGAGCTCACACTGTTGTGGAGTAAGCTGCAGAGAAGGATCGACCCATCTTTGGAGTCACTGCTGGAGCGTTGCCTGCAGCTAGGTGCCATTGCTAAGACTGTCTACCATCTGCTCTTCCTTGTGCGTGTCATCCGGACAGAGGTAGGAGAATAGACTTTTCTACCTCTGATTTTGATATGTCATTGCAATGTAAAGTTTAAACTTATTTTGGTAAAATATCAGTTACAATTTCCCAAAATGTAAAGTAACTGCCCAGTGTTTGCAGATTTCTATGAAATATGACCTATAATTACTTACAATATGAGTGAAATGGTTTTACTTCCAAAAAATGGTAATTAAGTATGTTAAAAAGCAACTTTTCTGTGTTGGAATGATGTCGACGTACCCCAACAGAATGGTGTGGGTGTATAGACGGGTTGGTTGTTTAGCGACAAAAGCAGCGTGTGCGCAACTATGGAGTAAAACGGACGGTATGGCTTACACTGTTGACAACATGTAAACTATATAATTAGTCTCAATGTTTAATGAAAACATAAATACATTTGCTCAATGAGTGCTTATTGTCTCTGAAATACATTGTTACAATTGTTGGTTAGCTAGTGAGTTTGAGCCATATTAGCGTAAGACATGACATCAGTCAAAACACCTCAAAACAAGATACGAAACGAGCCATCTGCAATTTCCCACAAGGAAGATTTTTGTCATTGTTGCTAGACATCAATGCACGCATCATTTTAATGCCGTTGTCAGCCAACCCGTCTATACTGGTCATTAAATATTATTGTAAGTAAACCGCTAATTGGTCAGCTCAATCCTCAGTGAGATGACAACATGTTCTGAGGAAATAGCAGCATTTAAAAAAAAAAATGGTCTGTTTGCAGTGGGGTTTTTGAAGTGTTTTAATTATTTATTTTACTTTGGCCAGGAGTATATGACCGGTCAACAACAGTTGGATATGACTTAACAGAATCATTTTTTAAAAGTGGAATTTTCACTGGGCAGTTACTTTAAATTGTATGCCACTGTCACATCAATGTAAAAAACAATCTCATGTTTATTCTACAGGCAGAGGAGCTGGGTCTGGCTTCATCTGTGGAGTTATGTGTTAAAGCACTACAGCTCCCAAAGCAAGAGGACACAGAAACAAGGATCGCTGTGTGCAAAACTGTATCCTGCCTCCTACCAGACGATCTTGAGGTGTTGCGGGCCTGCCAGCTGACAGAGTTTCTCTTAGGCCTCTCTCATGTGGCCTTCAGCACCCTTCAAGAGCTCTATCTGCGGCCCGATCAGAAGTATGACCAGGAAAATGCCATTATCCCCAACTCGCTGCGGTGTGAACTTCTCCTGGCACTTAAAGCCCACTGGCCTTTCGACCCTGAATTCTGGGACTGGAAGACACTCAAGCATCAGTGCATCATGCTGCTGGGGCTTGAACCTGAGCCGGAGGAGGAAGAAGAGAAAGGGAGGGGGCAGGAGGAGGTTAGTCTTGAGCAGGATGTAAAGGAGGCGGTGGAGAGGGGATTTGTTGATAAGCCAAAAGAATACGTAAATGGGACAAGTGGAAGCATTGATGGTCATGAGAAAGATGAAGAAAATGACCGGGACAGTAAACCACCTTCAAAGCCAGATGCTGAGGGTACCTCAGAGCAGGGTTCACTGCAGAAGAAATACAAGTTCTTCTGCAAGATTTGTAAGAAATCTGTTACTGAGACTCGAATCCTTCTTCACTCTAAGAGGCATGAAGAAAACGGTGTTTCCACATGCCCTGTCTGCCTGAAGAAGTTTAAGAGCAGAAAGGATTTTATCCCACACACCAAACTACACCTTCAGATGCCATCCAGAAGCACTCGACAGAAGAAAAAGGACAAAAAGAGGGTTGATTTGGATAAGGAAATGGAGGAGGATGACTTGGATGACTTGGAGCCTGGTGAGATTGCCCTTGACCCATCCTTAATGCTGTACTACCAGTCCACACATGATCCTGATGTTCTGGAGCACATTCTAGAACAAGCTTCATCTGCACCCAGGAAGCCTGGTCATGAGGATAACATCACAATTGAATACATTAACGTTCATTTTGAATTGCAGAATCGTGACATATACACATGCCCTGCTACTCACTGTACAAAGACTTTTAAGCATTCCAAGTACCTGGGTGTGCACCTTAAATCAGAAGACCATGTTAGCGACGAGAACGTGAAACATTATTGTGAAATGAGAGACCGTAGGGAAAAGTGCACTTACTGTCGGCGCCACTTCATGTCTGCCTATCACCACCGCAGGCATCGGCGTGTGCACTACGGTGACCTGCCTTACATGTGTATGGTCACAGATTGTGGTGCTCGTTTCAGCACCTCCAATGAGCTTGTCACACATAAGCAGAGCCATGGCTTTCAACTTAGCTACCAGTGTGAGCTCAAAGGTTGTAGTCTTTCTTTCTGTGACTTGGGGCAGGTATACCACCATGAAGCACAGCACTTTCGTGATGCAGCATATAGCTGCACTAGCCTTGATTGCAAGAAGTTCTACTTTTCTAAAAAGGAATTTGGCCGGCATTTAGCCACACACGGCATTACCTTCTCTGAGGAAGACTTTGAGGCACAGAGGAAGGCCAAAAGAAAACATCTTGACTCCATAACGGAGGAGATAGCCAGCCCCAAAAAGTCGTGTGACATAAAGACTGTACTGGAGGAGGTAGTCAACGGGGAAAACAATGTTACTTTCTCTACATGCAGTGCCTCCTCCTCACAGAGTTGCAAGGAGCCCAAGGGCACAATGGCATCTGTTGCTGTGTGCTTTGATGGAAAAAAGTTCACTTGTGGTTTCGAAAGGTGTGGATTGACCTTCTCCAAAGCTAGAGATGTCCACCAACACCTAAGGTGTGTTCATCCAGAACATTTCAAGTCTGAGAATAAGGAACGCAAAAATCTTGTCAAAGAGAAGGGCTTGAAATCGAAAGGTCTAAAGATAAAAACAGAGAAAAACAACGATGACAAGAACAAACATGAACTTGCAACTTGTCTGCTAATGAAGGGGTCAAACCAGGAAAATGCTTGTCCTATTAAGAACACAGCAACATCTCCCTCAAGCCTGGACAATGACCCTTTGAGAGAGATTTTGATTGGGCTTAGCCAGCTTAGTCTGACTCTCTCCAGCTCTACAAATGGATTTTGTGAGCCCTTCCATCCAATCTCAGGATCCACATCAAAGATATCCTGCCATCAGGGTCTTGGTACCAGGTCCCCAGTTGTGTTTTTGCAAAAGAGAGCGCAACCCGCTGTTGGCAAGAGGGTGAAACTGACATCAAACACGGAACCATCAGTAGCCCACAGTCTACCCACAGAGCAACACTTAGATGCAGACCAGGTCAGCCCCTTTGTTTTGCAAGCCTCTACTAAACCATACTTCTGTGAGCTTAATGATTGCAACTTTAGAAGTGTGACCAGCACAACCCTAATGCGCCACTACATGAACAAGCATAATTTCTCAGAAAAGAAGGCGAAAGGAATGAAGATCCTCAAATCACTGACATTTAAGCCATTTAAGTGTCACCTCTGCTTCAAATGCCATAGAGAGAAGACGGACTTGAGGGTTCATTATCTTCAGACGCATAGACTTAGCGAGGCAGTTGTGGAACAAATGAGCTGTTGGTCTAAAAAGCGGGTTGAGGGTAAACCCCCAGAACCCACCAAGCCAACCGTCTCCATAACACAACCCCCAGAACCCACCAAGCCAACCGTCTCCATAAAACAACCCCCAGAACCCACCAAGCCAACAGTCTCCTTTACACAGCCCCCAGATGACACCGAGCAAACATCCTCCTTTACACAAAAATCTCAGACCCCCACCTGGCAACACCCCTCCTGGCAGCAGAAGTACCAAAAAAAGAAAATAATGCGACAAAATATTGTACAATTTGCTAAATCTGGAGACAAGCGTAAGAAATGCAGTCATGCTCCATCTGTGCAGGATCACTTCGAAGAGGAGGAAAGTGAAGACAGAGGTATGCGAAGAAGCAAAGGCAGCATTTATATGTGCAAGCACAAGGACTGTGGGCTTATTTTCTCTCACGCTTCCAGTCTTTATCGCCACCAGAAGAAGTTACATTCGCAGGTGATGGGACATCCTTCCGTGCTTTCAGAAGACCCAGCTTTACAGAAGTTTAGGTGCAGCTACGCCAACTGTAATGCTTCTTACCTCCTGAACAGTAGCTTGGTGCGACACACAGAGAGTGAGCATCCTAACCAGGCGACCAGTAGCTTGGTGCGACACACAGAGAGTGAGCATCCTAACCAGGCGACCAGTAGCTTGGTGCGACACACAGAGAGTGAGCATCCTAACCAGGCGACCAGTAGTCTAAAACGTCACAGAAAAAGTGATCATCCTAACCAGGCGACCAGTAGTCTAAAACGTCACAGAAAAAGTGATCATCCTTACCAGGCGACATTGTGCTGCAAGTATGACGGCTGTACAAAAGTGTTCACCCAAAGCAGTAGTCTGGAAAAACATGTACTCTCTAGCCACCTCAATTATTATGATTCACTCGTATTACGTCTCCAGAATACTCACAAGGACACGTCAGCCACTGGATGCCAAAAGAAGCTGATCGTCACATCTACGCCACAGAAAGATGAAACCAAGCTACCCCTCAGGCAATCTCTAAGACACTGCCCAAAGTCTCCTGAAGATGTTAAGGCTGAAGAAACTAGTGAAGAGCAAGATGAAGATGACGTTGAAAATTTGTCAACTGAAAAGAAATCCAGAAGGTTTGAAGATATGGTATTCCGTTCCCATGAGGAGGCCTTGCAGATGTGCCAAGATCGTTGTCAACGTGAAGCCTTCCCGTGCATGGTTCAAGGTTGTGATTCTGTAGTCAAACTTATACGTAGTATGCGCCGTCACTATTTAAATTGCCACAAATTAACCAATCATGCTTTTGAATTGAATGAGGATAAGCTTGTGTTTAGTGCAGAGAAACTGGACGAGCTGATTCAGAGGAATACTGTATTATCTGCTTGCCCTGATATGACGAGGGCACCTAACGGAGTTCTGAAGATGGAGTATCAAGCAGAGCCAGATAACCCTGGTGGTCCACCTGTCCCTATGAGTCTGCACTCCATCGAAGCAGACACACTTGATGAGCATGACCCACTGGGGTTCAAAGAGGAGCCACCTGCTGAGAGGAATGTTTTGGTGGGTGCCGATGACTTGCTTTATGGGGAACCTAGTGGGCACACTGAAGAGCCTGTTACTCAAAACAGCCAAGAGGAGAGGCCAAGGCGAAAATCCTCAAACCCGCCCGCTCTTGATCTCTCTCCACCATCCTCCCTCCGATTCAGTGTTGATGAGGGCTTCATGGACAGTTCAGGCAAAGATGGTGGCAAACCAACAATTTCTGTACCATTGCCCTCCCCTCAAGCTCGCCAGCCACTTAAACGTAAGAACGAACTCTCTGAGCTCCTTCCCATCCCAAAGGACTCCCAGCCTCACAGCCCTCCCCTTCGCTCATTTGACCTGGCTGCTTATAAACCTATGGGATTCGAGTCATCTTTCCTGAAGTTCATACAGGAGAGCACTAAGGATGATGTGAGGCCCCGGGCTTCTCACTGCAACAGCCACAGGCCTGAACCACCTGTGGTGTCTGCTCGGCGGCGGGATTCCTACAGACGTAACTGTTCTGTAAAAGAGAACAGCCAGATGGGCCTCTCTACTACCCGTAGCAGGCGGGCTCGATCTTCCCCACTTCAGCCTCTTCCCAGGACAGGGGAATACACATCAGTCCAGAACTTGCGCCTCATCTTGGACAAGGCTCTGACGGGTTGTGGTGACCTAGCCATTAAGCAGCTGCAGTACCTCAGGCCCGTGGTAGTTCTTGAGAGGCCAAGGTTTTCCACCTCCTTGCTTGACCTCTTCCCCACAAAAACTAATGATAAGCTAATTCTCGACGGTTCGTAGAACTGAGTATCTTTGTGTCCAATATAAAGACTATCCCAGTGTTTTTTTTCTAATGTAATTACTACTCTGATGTTATCAGTATCTTTTTAAGTTGCCAAACTGATTAGCTCAAGTACCTTAATTGACATACAACAGATACGTGTGTAAAATGATCCTTCCCCTGATTTTTAAAAAACTTCTTTAGAGTATTTGTATTACATTTTTGTCAGGTGATGAACGTTCTAATGTGTATATATATATGCGTCTTCTCACTACAAAATGAAGTTTTATAAAACATTTTCAAATATTATTTAGAACGGTGTAGCTCATTGTACCATTTCAATGCTATTAATTTGTCTGAAAAATAGCTTTCATGGGACAGGAACATCTCATTTGCCCACTAATAACTTGAGGAAAAATGTTGTCCCCTCTGAATATTAAGACCCCTTTCTTTTTTTCAATGCAGTGGGCAGATGTGTAATGCTTTATAAGAATAATAAATGTTTGAATAGGCCCTTTCAAAAATATTAAATTGCATTGTCTATCTTTATTTTCCTTGTCATGCCTTTACATTGATTAGTCTTTAAACTCTTCAGGGAACTAGTGAGTGAAAATATAGTGGACTATTTAATACTATCTATGAAAATAAACACATTTTACTTTATAGAGTGGCTTTTCTCACAAGTAAGTGTTTCAATAACGAGTGTGCCCACTAGCAAAGTGGCACGTGCGCTCTAGCAAAAAGCGTGCAGGTAGTTTTGTACCTGCGCACTGTTGACTAGAAAGCACGTATAGCATATATGGTGAGATTATTATGGACAAAAGATAAAGATTATTTTTATTTGTCAAATGTCAGCTAAGCATCCAATGATAATGTCTCCAGAATAAGACCCTCTATTTATTGGAAATGAGCATCAAGCTTGCACTTTCACCGCCCTGTGAAGTTTATTGTAATTTATTTAATATGTAGCCTAATAAACTGCATGATTTCCCGACCAGTCGTAGTGGAAGGACCACACGTCATCGCGATACTCCCAAGTTTTCTTCAATATTATGGTTATATCAATATTTGTGCATAAAAGCGTTTCCACCGACTTCTCTTACATAATTCATTTTATCGACACCAGTTGGGTTTTCTTCACATTTGGAAAGTTTACCGACCATGTCTGTTTCTGTCAGGCCTGTCATGAAGTACTTTACTTGCATACGGTTGAATGAAAACCTGGTTTGACTATTCAGATTTAGGAATGATAATTTTTCACAAAGCAGTTTGGTTGTAGTGAACAACACTGAACAAAAATATAAACACAACATGTAGTGTTGGTTTCATCAACTGAAAGTAAAGATCCCAGAAATGTTCCATATGCACAAAAGGCTTGTTTCTCTCAAATGTTGTGCACAAATTTGTTTACATCCAGGTTAAAGGAGAAAGTTTTCTTTGCCAAGATAATCCATCCATCTGACAGGTGTAGCATATCAAAAAGCTGATTAAACAGCATGCTCATTACACAGGTGCACTTTGTGCTGGGGACAAAAGGCCACTAACATGTGTAGTTTTGTCACACAACACAGTGCCACAGATGTTTTGAGGGAGCACGTCTGTAATAAAAGTCCTCTTGTGGGGGAAAACGAATTGATTGTCTGCACCCCTGCCCAGTCATGTGAAATCTATAGGTTAGAGCCTAATTTATTTCAATTGACGGATTTCCTTATATGAACTGTAACTCAGTAAAATCTTTGAAACTGATGCATATTGCATTTATATTTTGTAAAGTATACTTTTTCAAAATAACTTTTAAGTAAACTATGTTTCTTAAGGGTAGCTTAACTTTTCCAGGTTGAAGTAATTGGTGGCTTGGTAAACTGGGCTCCCGAGTGGCGCAACGGTCTAAGGTGCTGCATCTCCATGTAAGAGGCGTCACTACAGTCCTTGGTTTGAATCCAGGCTGTATCGCATCCAGCCCTGTTTGGGAGTACCATAGGGTGGCGCACAATTGGCCCAGGGTAGGCCGTCATTGTAAATAAGAATTTGTTCTTAAGTGACTTGCCTAGTTTAAAAAACTATTTCAACCTTGTTTTCAGATGCACAAACACTGGTTAGTGTGGTAGGAACAGGACCAAAACAAGGGAGAAGTTGAGCCTTACACGTCAATGCTCTTAGTTGATGTGTAAATTGACCCACTATGCTGTTTATTTTCTGCATCTACGTCATATCGCTGAGACTTTTAAGGTATATTTATAAAAAGGCATGTAAGTGGTATTAAACTGTTCATTATTCAGTGATTTTAAATCTGCAATGATCAGTTTGCAATAATGTGCAGTCATCATTTGGGAAGAAAGGAGAAAAAATAATTTCAATGTCTTTAACTGTTTGTTGCAGATTGTTGAACTTGTTGAGCTAAACCGCTTAACGTGATAAGGAATAAGACGGGTGTATTCAATGATTGACCAGTTGTGTTCAAAACCAAGGGCTACATTTATTAGACTGGTTTCACTGGGGTTGGGAAAATGTCTGATTACCAAACAGGGGAAGATGGTGGTTGTTCAAGTCAGACAGCCAACCCAAAGACACAGACAATACAGTACGTGGTTTTGTTCTCCCATCTCACCGTACAGCTTCCTGGAAGAGAAACAAACACAGATTGTGATAGTTCCCATTCCAACATTCTACAGATTATGAAAAACCATTGTGGGCCTCTGCTGTTACTTAGCTTTGTAGACGCTGTCTGCAAAACATTGTTATGTTGCTTACTGTCCATAGTGTTGTCCCAGAAGCAAGAGCTGGCAGTGTGCAGGCCTGCTCCATTTTTCTGCAATATGATGCAAGTCACTAATGATGAACACAGTAAAGATGCGTAAATCATTACTTGATTTTGTTGGGTCCTTTCATTGCCATACTTTTACATTTTACAAATGTACTGTACACAACATAACAAGAAGGGTTACCTATGTATTTAAAGGGTTTTCCTAGTTTGGACAGTTGATTCAGACTTGTTTCCACCACACTGGATGTCCATTGGTTAATTCGATTTTGTTGATAGGCACTGCTTCCAATAGTTGTCTCCACAGTCTAAGTATTTATTTCCGTTAACACTGACATGTCAATCACCACTTGTTTAGGAAACTGCAAATACATTTTATGATTGTAGTAATATCACCAATTGCGCAAATACTTACATCTTTTATGATTGTAGTTATATCATCAACGACAAATGCAGTCTGAAAAGGGAGTGAAAATATTTTTTCTAGCTTGGAAAGTAACATTTGCAGCACGACATTTGGTGTTTTTGTCTCTTGTTTTATTTCCCACATACAGTATATAGCCACCGGATTTTAGAGGTCAATTTATCTGGCCCGCTCAAATAATAGACATAACGTCACAGCAACATAATGTAGGAAATGTGATACAATGCAAAAAAATAAATAAAGATACAATGCAACAATATAGGCCGGGAAAGCACTCAAATGTTTCCCGAAGATAATTTAATGTCGCGTTTTTTCTTTAAACCCACCTCTTCAGATAATTGAAATTCGTCCATGGTCCTGTGGCGTACGAACGTTTTAGATGGTTGCTATAGGGACCTCCAAACAAATATGTCAACGTCAAATCACGGGGACCTGAATCTGTGCAACAGAAATTCTGAGATTATTTGGTTTCAAGTTTAGGCTATTATTTCCGCCTATAGTGTCAATTGGATTTTATTTTCAATACCCATTTCTTTCTTTTATGTCTATGCCATATCCCGAATATTCAGGGGACAGGGGACGTTTTAAGATGTCAGATATTTTCATTTATTTCTGGAGAACATAGGCCTTAAGCACAAATGTGTGGACATGATAAGAAAAACACATTCAATGGAAATAATGGATGGAATGTTGTGGAGAAAGACGCCCTGTCATAATTATATGCAGCGTTTGTGAAGTCATGCTATAGAATGACTAGAATCTCATTTTAGATGCTAGAATGTCGACCAATTTGTGGGAAATTCAATTGCGCCACAACACGTTTTATCAGTGCATTTCAACCATCTAGCCATTTACAATGTCAAAACATTGATTGAAATGGATTGGATTGAAGGAGCTGAACCCCAATCATCTGAGTGGTCAAGGATACGTTGTGCATTAACGACAGGCTTCACTGGTAGCAACAGATTCGGACATGCAACTTTCAATATGGTTGTCCCGTCGCCGCAGACTGTCTTTGAAGGATGGAAATGCTTCACAGCGTTATTTGTGGCTGCTCTCTCCTACCTGTGTTATATCTACTGGGACAGAATAGAACTTGCTTCACAGGTAAGTGTGGTCCTAACTCCTGTCTCAACCATCATCATCACCCACAGCACAGAAGACAATTCAATGCGGTTGGTTCAACGGAATTTCCTTGAAATGACGTGGAAACAACGTTGATTCAACCAGTGTGTGCCCAGTGGGCATCACCACCACCATCAGAGTGGCAGTTGACTACTTCAAGCAGCTTGATGCTATGTTTAATCAAAATGAATTACCATTATTGAATGATTTAGCAGTCAAATGATCATGAAAGGAGGCCACAAACTCATTTTCTGTAACCAAATATTTGATTCAGCCACTCATTATCCCATGTTCATGTTTTGTCCATTGATAGTTATGTGTTAATTTAAAATGTAATTATCCTTTTATAGGCTACTGATGTATTACATTCTCAACGTTTTCATTAAGGCTGCCTGGACTTGGGTGACCAAATGTCCAGCTAGCTGGAAGAACTCAGGGGAGAAGATGGAGCAGCGAAGGTCCAGTAAAAGACAGCAAAGCCCTCTGCTGATCAAAGTCAAGCGGCTAGAATTGAAAGTGACTGCTATGAAGAGAACCTTGATGAAGCATGGTTCACATCGAAGCTCCCCATCTTGTTCCTCCCCACACTGCTCTCAACACATTCTCCAGACCAAGGGCTCTGTACACGCCAACAGCTCTTCACACTGGGAGAGTGCTGCATAGGTCATAAAGATAACATGGACTCTACTCCAAAGGAGAAATTTAAATGGTTATTTCATTGACCACACCTATGTGTATACAGCATTTCATTGGCATGAGAAAACACTTTCTAAATATATTTTCTTTCAATAATCTCTGCTATCTCTTTCATTCTTGGACTAACAAAATGATAGGAACCACTTAAAAGGGCTAAGTAATCGGTCATACAGCCGTACTACAACAAATACATCGGATACATCTCTAATTGCTTGAAATCAATGCCTTCCCACAGGAGATTATTACTGATTATCTGTAATGTTCATAGCATGGAATAAATCCAAAATAGGTTTACCTACTCAGTTGACTTGGTTTATCAAGCTCATAATCATGTTACTTTCCAAATGACTTTGTTTTCAGTCATTTTACATTCATGGTATTATTATATATATATATATTTTTTTATATAAATGTATTTATTAGCATGTGTAAAGTAAGAAGATAAAATGTCATCACAACGCCATTATTTGCTTTAATAATACACTTTTGCCGCCCTCCCCATGAGTTGTATATACACATGTACAGTACCAAAAAAGGTACAGCAATGCATACAGGAACAAAATCTGACAAACATATAAACATGTCACTCATTATTATGAGGACTGTTTCGCTAGCACAGACTGGAATATACTCAGAGATTCATCCAATGGCGTTGAGGGGTATACCACATCAGTCACTGGCTTCATTAATAAGTGCATCGACAATGTCGTCCCCACATTGACTGTACGTACATATCCCAACAGGAAGCCATGGATTACAGGCAACATCCGCACTGAGCTAAAGGCTAGAGTAGAGGTGCTGCTTTCAAGGAGTGGAACACAAATCCGGACTCATCAGAAATCCAGCTAAGCCCACCGACGAACCATCAAACAGGCAATCGTCAATACAAGACTAAGATTGAATCCTTCAGCACTGGCTCTGGCTCTGCTCGGATGTGGCAGGGCTTGCAAAATATCACAGATCACAAAGGGAAACCCAGCCACGGGCTGCCCAGTGATGCGAGTCTACCAGACCAGCTAAATGTCTTCTATACTCGCTTTGAAGCAACCAACCCTGAACCATGCATGAGAGCACCAGTAATTCCGAATGACTGTCTGATCACGGTCTCTGTAGCCGATGTGAGTAAGACCTTTAACCACGTTAACATTCATAAGGCTGCAGGGCCTGATGGATTACCAGGACACATACTCAGCGCATACACTGACCTGCTGGCAAGTATGGTATTTTCTGTTGTTGTATTGGACCCCCTTTTTCTCCCCAGTTTGGATCTTGCCTCATTGCTGCAACTCGCTAACGAGCTCGGGAGGCGAAGGTCAAGTCATGTGTCCTCTGAAACATGATCCACCAAACCGCACTTCTTAACACCCGTCCGCTAAACCCGGAAGCCAGCCGCACTAATGTGTCGGAGGAAAGACTGTTCAACTGATGACCGAGGTCAGCTTGCAGGCGCCCAGCGCACCACAAGGAGTCACTAGAGCTCGATGACCAAGTAAAGCCCACCCGGCCAAACCATCCCCTAACCTGGATGATGCTGGGCCAATTATGTGCCGCCCTATGGGACTCCCGATCACGGCCGGTTGTGATATAGCCCGGGATCGAACCCGGGTCTGTAGTGATGCGATGCAGTGCCTTAGACCGCTGCGCCACTTCAGAGGCCCTGCACTGACATTTTCAACAACTCCCTGACCCTGTTTCAAGCAGACCACCATAGTCCCTGTGCCCAAGAATGCCAAGGTAAACTGCCTAATTGACTACTTCCCCGTAGCACTTACATCTGTAGCCTTGAAATTATTTCAAAGGCTGGTCATGGCTCACATCAACACCATCATCTCAGAAACCCTGGACCCACTCCAATTTGCATACCGCCCCAACAGATCCACAGATGACGCAGTCTCTATTGCACTCCACACTGCTCTTTCACACTTGGACAAAAGGTACACCTACATGAGAATACTGTTCATTGACTATAGCTTAGCGTTCAACACCATAGTGCCCTCCAAGCTCATCACTATGCTAAGGACCGTGGGACTGAACATCTCCCTCTGCAACTGGATCCTGGACTTCCGGAAGGGCCTCCCTCAGGTGGTAAGGGTAGGCAACAACACATCCGCCACGCTGACCCTCAACATGGGGGCCCCTCAGGGGTGCGTGCTTAATCCCCTCCTGTTCTCCCTGTTCACCTACGACTGCGTGGCCACGCACAACTCCAACACCATCATTACGTTTGCAGATGACACTATGGTGGTAAGACTGATCAACGACACTGCCGATAGGGAGGAGGGCAGAGGTCTGACAATGTGGTGCAGGGCAACAACCTCTCCCTCAACGTGAGCAAGACAAAGGAGCTGAACGTGGACTACAGGAAAGGAGGGCCGAGCATGCCACCATTCACATCTACAGGGCTGTAGTGGAGCGGGTCGAGAGCTTCAAGCTCCTTGGTGTCAACATTACTAAGGACCTATCATGGTCCAAACACACCAAGACAGTAATGAAGAGGGCATGGCAATGCCTATTCCTCCTCAGGAGGCTGAAAAGATTTGTCATGGGACCTCAAAAGTTATACATCTGTACCATCGAGAGCATCCTGAGTGGTTGCATCACCGCTTGGTATGGTAACTACTTGGCATCAGACCGCAAGGCGCTACAGAGGATAGTGGGTACGGCCCATTACATCACTGTGGCCGATCTTCCTGCCATCCAGTACCTCTATATCAGGTGGTGTCAGAGGAATGCCCTTAAAAATGGTCAAAGACTCCAGCCACCCATAGACTGTTCTCTCTGCTACCGCACGGCAGGCAGTACTGGAGTGCCAAGTCTGGAACCAAAAGGCTTCTTAACAGCTTCTACACCCAAGCCATAAGACTGCTGAACGGTTAATCAAATGACTATTTTTATTGTTTTATTATAATGTATTCTTATTTCTTGCACTGACTCTCTTGCACAGGCTCGATGTATAGTCACTGGACTCTAACCACACACATACTACACTGACACTCCCACACACCCACCCACCCACCCACACACACAAAACACACACACACATGCATTTTGAGGAGTATTTCTGTCTGTAATAAAGCCCTTTAGTGGGGAAAAACTAATTATGTTTGCCTGGGCCTGGCCCTGGCCCACCAGTGGTTGGGCCTGGCTGCCAAGTAAGTGGGCATATGCCCTCCCAGGCCCACCCATGGCTGCACCCGTGACCAGTCATGTGAAATCCATAGCTTAGGGCCTAATTTATTTAAATGGTCTGATTTCCTTATATGAACTGTAACAACTTAAATTGTTGCGTTTATATTTTTGTTCAGTATATTTTAAGAGATAAATAATACAGTGACCATGGAACCTTAGTTATTTAGACGACTGGTTCAGTTTCACTGGGAACAAAATTAACTGCTGCACTGACATTTAGCATGGCAACCGCCGTTAAACGTTATCGAAGAAGAACATTTAGTATGAATGGAAACTGGATGCGAATGAGCTTGCTATCATTTTGAGTGGACCGGTGAATGCTAGTCAATTTAATCTGGGGATATAAACCATACTAAGTTATTTAAATATAAACAGTTGTATCTTCTGAATAAAGACTGTAAGGCGTGTAAACGGGCGGCTGTTCAACCAGTGAGTCCAACTAGCAACACATGCTAGCTTGCTAACTTTAAGTAGAGACCAAGGCCAGAATAAAGATGGAAACAATACTTAACCTACCAATCGAAAATAAGATATTTTATGCTGTTCTGGTGTTCTCATGGACGGTGTATCTATGGGAGGCCTACCTTGCCTACAGACAGGTAATTGTTGAACTTTACTTTGTTTCGTAACGGTCATCTTTGTCAATAAGAATGTTTTCTTTACTGCATTTCAATGCTTGCTAGCGTGCCGCATGCTGACTCTTCATTATTGTTTGTCTACAATATTTTTTACCAAGAACAAAGCTGATTTCGGGAGTGACGTCTTTGTACTGTGTAATTCCATGGTAACAGAATTACGCTGAGACAGGTTTTTCGCCCTTAAATATATTCTAAACTGGGCTCGCGAGTGGCGCAGCGATCTAACGCACATCATCTCAGTGGTTGAGGCGTCACTACAGACACCCTGGTTCGAATCCAGACTGTATCACATCCGGCCGTGGTTTGGAGTCTCATAGGGCGACACACAATTGGCCCAGCGTCGGCCGGGTTTGAACGGTGTAGCCCGTCATAAGAATTAACTGCCTCGTTAAATAAAATAAAACATCGAAACAAAAATAATTGATTTCAAAGTTTAACAAAGCATCCAACTCTATCCACAAGAACTACTTTTGACAATTTCCACAGATTTTTTTTTTTTTTTTTTACAGAAAAAACTTTGCACATACAACGTTTGGTAACATAATACAACTGAGGGAGATGTTACCTTAATTCTGTTACCAAACTTTGCAGCTGCAGTTTTTCCAGTAAATGCTATTTTATTTACTGTGTCAATTGTTTAAAGTACTCATTGTGAGTAGAGTTGTATGGTTTGTTAAACTTTGAAATCAATGGTTTTTGTTTGGTGTAATTCCGCAAACATGGAATTGCCCTACTGCAACTCAAGGTCCCACTAATCATTCTGTAACATGGACAGTTCTTTTTTTGAATAGCTAAGTTGAATATAAAAACATGTTTAAGAGTCTCTTCTAACACCCAGCGGAGAATATACAGGTTGACCATGCACGTACCACAAGAGTTGGGAAAGATCATGGACACAGACACCTTTGAGAAGTCACGCCTTTATCAACTGGACAAGAGCAACTTCAGTTTCTGGTCTGGACTGTATTCAGAAACTGAGGGGACGGTGGGTACAACTAAAATATCCATTGATTTGTTAGGACCTACTTTACTATATTACAACCTAGTTGTCTACCTCAATTTATCTGCTGACAGAGAGTATCACCTCCACAAAGAGGGAATTTCATTTTTTCCCCAATATAACACTGCTGTGTTCTCTCATAGCTGATCCTGCTGTTTGGCGGAATCCCTTTCGTTTGGAAAGTTGCTGGGACAGTGACTGCTCGTTTTGGATTGGGTCCAGAGTATGAGGTGTGTGCATGGTCCACGGTTAAAATAGGCAGTCCAGTATTACAAATGTTTTGGCAATTTTCTTGAATCATTCCATGGCTCTGTCTTTTCTTTTAGATCTTCCAGTCTCTTTCATTTCTGATACTAGCAACCCTGTTCAGTGCATTCACTGGTCTTCCCTGGAGTATCTACAACACCTTTGTTATTGAGGAGAAGCATGGATTCAACCAGCAGGTAGACTGTCAACTCTCTGAGGACATTCTTATTATACAGACAGTTTCCTAGATTGAATCAATTACACTTTTTTTTCACTGGCATGGTTTGTAACACTGTTTATTTGTTTTTGTTGTTGTCTATGGTCCTCCTTCCAGACACTGGGGTTCTTCCTAAAGGATGCTGTGAAGAAGTTTATTGTGACCCAGTGTATCTTGTTGCCTGTGACCTCACTGCTCCTCTACATCATAAAGATTGGTGGAGACTTCTTCTTCATCTACGCCTGGCTCTTCACACTGGGTGTCTCGCTTGTCAGTCCTTTCAACTCGTAACTGGCTGGATGGGAATATTCAAACAGTTGTTTAGGCTCTGAGGAGGAATTAATGGAGCTTAACTAATATCCAATATATCCTAATAGATTACAAATGTATTTCTTTCTGGTCATTCCTTCTCTCTCCTAGGTTCTGGTGACCATCTATGCGGACTACATTGCGCCCCTATTTGACAAGTTCACCCCTTTGCCAGAGGGTGAGCTGAAGGAAGAGATTGAAAGCATGTCGAAGTCTATCAGTTTCCCTCTCACTAAGGTCTATGTTGTAGAAGGTAATTTATTATTATATATATTTTTTACCTTTATTTAACTAGGCAAGTCAGTTAAGAACAAATTCTTATTTTCAATGACGGCCTAGGAACAGTGGGTTAACTGCCTGTTCAGGGGCAGAACGACAGATTTGTACCTTGTCAGCTCAGGGATTTGAACTTGCAACCTTTCGGTTACTTGTTTTGTCCCAAAGATGTAACACCTTAGACTATATCTATAATTGTTTAACATCAGAGGAGAGCAAGGGAAAATGGCCACTGCTCTGCAGCTTGACCCTGTGTTCGTCTCAACTGTGTGGGGGTTTAAAACATAGCAGAAACACCTTTCCGATGTTTGCTGTTACTTATGGACTATAAAGTTGTATTGTAATGATCCATTTTGACCTACTCTTCCAGGTTCCAAGCGTTCCTCTCACAGTAACGCTTACTTCTATGGGTTCTTCAAGAACAAGCGCATAGTGTTGTTCGACACCCTGCTGGAGGACTACTCTCCCCTCAACAAGGATGGCGAGCCAGAGACTGACACACTAACCGAGGACAAATCCAAGCTCAAGGTCAGACTTACTCTGTTACGCAGAGAACTGGGTGTCAAAATGTTATAAATATAAAATATTGAAAAAAGATTCAGGAAGGCAACTTGATTCCATTCAATAATATTTATTGCTGAAGCAAGCTTCTTCAAAGGTCTCCAGTATTACTGAGTACCACTTCGGCCATACATACCATTCCTGTAGTCTTGGTTCGAGCACTGCCAGCACATAACAACTTTCATGTTATACATCTAATTTGTTGTGGTGGTCCTATCATAGAAACTTAACATGGTGTACTAGAAGTTGTAGTCAATATTTCATGCATAATTATTTTAAAAATCAAACCAGTTATGTTATTTTTTTTCTTTTTGTTTTCTTCTTCAGAACAAGAAGCAAGGCTGCAACAATCCAGAGGTCTTGGCGGTGTTGGGCCACGAGCTGGGCCATTGGAAGTTGGGCCACACTGTGAAAAACATAGTAATCAGTCAGGTTTGTTTGGGAATTCCCTTGATATGCATCTGCACGTCACCTCTATACCAATAGGCCACTTTCATGTTGATGCAGAAATGTCATCGATACAATTTTCTCCCCTGCCTCTGTCCTTGCAGATGAACTCCTTCCTGTGCTTCTTCCTCTTTGCTGTGCTAATTGGACAGAAGGAGCTGTTCATGGCCTTTGGTTTCTATAACAGCCAGCCCACTTTGATTGGGTTGATGATCATATTCCAGTTCATCTTCTCCCCATACAATGAGGTGAGTGACTCCATCTCCTAAACAATGCATTTACACTTGAGTGGACAAAACTTCTTCCTAATACTCAGTTGCATCCCCCTTGTCTTCAGAACAGACTCAATTAGTCAGGGCATGCTCTACAAGGTGTCGAAAGCGTTCCACAGGAATGCTGGCCTATAATGACTCAAATGCTTCCCACAGTTGTCAAGTTGGCTGAATGTCCTTTGGGTGGTAGATCATTGATACACACAGGAAATGGTTGAGTGTGAAAAACCCAGCAGCGTTGCAGTTATTGACTCATACCGGTGCATCTGGCACCTACTACCGTACCCCTTTCAAAGGCATTTAAGTGTTTTGTCTTCCCCATACACCCTCTGAATGGCACAAAGACACAATCGATTATTATTATTATTTAACCTGTTTTGTACACTCTGTGTATATGTGACCTCTTAATACACTTAAGTGGAGGCCTTATCTGTTGGCCCTACAAGTGCTGTGGCAGCTATTCTCATTGTGTCCAGTGTTTGTTTGGCGAAAATACCTTGAGCATACTAGTAGTAAATATTGGCCAAAGAAATATACATCTAAATCTACAATATATTTCTTAACTCCGCTTTAACAGAAAGTGTTTTTGAGATGGCGATTTAGCAGATGAGTACCTGCTACATCCCGCAGAGGAAAACTGACATTTCTCCCATTCTTACCTCCAGGTCCTGTCCTTCTGTCTGACTGTCCTGAGCCGCAGGTTTGAGTTCCAGGCGGACTCCTTTGCGCGGGGCATGGGTCGAGCCTCGGAGCTCTGCTCTGCACTCATCAAGCTCAACAAAGACAACCTGGGCTTCCCTGTGGCTGACTGGCTCTTTTCCATGTGGCACTACTCCCACCCTCCCCTCCTGGAGCGCCTACGGGCCCTGGGAAGCACCAAGCAGGACTGACGAGTCCCAAAAGGAGAGCCACGCCCGCTGCCTCTCCCAAAGGGTTTCCACATGCCTCTTCTGGCACTCTGATGTAGTCTCCCCTATTTTCCTCTCTGTTTCCCTATTTTTGTTCTCCTTTATCCTTGCCATTATGTTCCTTTTTTGGTACAATTTTTTTTCCCAGTTTCAAACTTGCACAATACCAAAAGTTTTCAGAAATCTAGTGTGAGACTAGATCTATCAGCTATGTTTATTCTAGGTGTAATGGAGTTAAGAATGTCAAGCTAGCTGTGAGCTTATGGTACATGTTGCCAATGGAGCTATCGATTTATACATTTTCCCGATAGCTCAAACGGTTGGTAAGTTGCCAAGGAGAGCGATCACGTGTGCTAGCCAGGCATAGGTCCTGAGTTCGAGCTCAGTGCGAGCCGAATCGGGAGCAGCCTGTACTCACTAAGCAAGCAGCGTGACGTCCGTAACATAGGCAAACATGAACATGCAATACCATTGTGGGCATAAATAATTACCTGAACATTTTTAGTTTAAGCACTTGCCACTAGTACAGGTCACATTGATCAAGGATTTCTCATATTTCAGCAAGGTTTACATTTTTACTGAAGTTTTATTTGAATTTCATTTACTCCCCTAAGAATTTGTAATTCCAAATGTTTTCTCATAAAACCTTGTTGTACAGTAGTGGAACTATCCCTGGCCAGTAGGGGTGGAACTATCCCTGGCCAGTAGGGGTGGAACTATCCCTGGCCAGTAGGGGTGGAACTATCCCTGGCCAGTAGGGGTGGAACTATCCCTGGCCAGTAGGGGTGGAACTATCCCTGGCCAGTAGGGGTGGAACTATCCCTGGCCAGTAGGGGTGGAACTATCCCTGGCCAGTAGGGGTGGAACTATCCCTGGCCAGTAGGGGTGGAACTATCCCTGGCCAGTAGGGGTGGAACTATCCCTGGCCAGTAGGGGTGGAACTATCCCTGGCCAGTAGGGGTGGAACTATCCCTGGCCAGTAGGGGTGGAACTATCCCTGGCCAGTAGGGGTGGAACTATCCCTGGCCAGTAGGGGTGGAACTATCCCTGGCCAGTAGGGGTGGAACTATCCCTGGCCAGTAGGGGTGGAACTATCCCTGGCCAGTAGGGGTGGAACTATCCCTGGCCAGTAGGGGTGGAACTATCCCTGGCCAGTAGGGGTGGAACTATCCCTGGCCAGTAGGGGTGGAACTATCCCTGGCCAGTAGGGGTGGAACTATCCCTGGCCAGTAGGGGTGGAACTACCCCTGGCCAGTAGGGGTGGAACTACCCCTGGCCAGTAGGGGTGGAACTACCCCTGGCCAGTAGGGGTGGAACTATCCCTGGCCAGTAGGGGTGGAACTATCCCTGGCCAGTAGGGGTGGAACTATCCCTATCCAATCCATTTTAGGGGGGGGTTGAGAAAAATATCAGGAGTGTCAATAGGATGTACAGCGACTGGGCCATCAATGTATTATTAGTAGTATATCCTGCTGGTCGATTGGCTCCATCTACAACTGTTTATTATGAGAGGTGTGTGTGAACACTAGAACTTTAAAAGATACACACCATTTCAGATTTAGTCAAGACTATGCTTAAGATGGATCGTTGTTGAAGTTATACAGGTAACTGCCAAAGTAATGAAACACTTGAGGAAATTAGGGATACAAAGTATATTGAAAGCACGTGCTTCCACACTGGTGTGGTTTCTAAGTTAATTAAGCAATTAACATCCCATCATGCTTAGGGTCATGTATAAAAACCATGACAATGCCCCCATAGGATGACGATGCCCCTATCCACAGGGCATGAGTGGTCAAATAAAATTATATTTGACACATGCACCGAATACAATAGGTGTAGACGTTACCATGAAATGCTTATTTACAAGCCCTTAACCAACAATGCAGGGTAAGAGGGGGGGACAATGCAAATAGTCTGGGTAGCCATTTGATTAGATGTCCAGGAGTCTTATGGCTTGGGGGTAGAAGCTGTTTAGAAGCCTCTTGGACCTAGACTTGGCGCTCCGGTACCGCTTGCCGTACTGTAACAGAGAGAACAGTCTATGACTAGGGTGGCTGGAGTCTTTGACAATTTTTAGGGCCTTCCTCTGACACCGCCTGGTATAGAGGTCCTGGATGGCAGGAAGCTTGGCCAATCGCACAACCCTCTGTAGTGCCTTGCGGTCGGAAGCTGAGCGGTTACCATACCAGACAGTGATGCAAACAGTCAGGATGCTCTCGATGGGGCAGCTGTAGAACCTTTTGAGGATATTAGGACCCATGCCAAATATTCTCGGTCTCCTGAGGGGGAATAGGTTTCGCCATGCCCTCTTCACAACTGTCTTGGTGTGCTTTGGACCATGTTTGATGTAATATGCAAACTCAGCAAAAATAGAAGTGTCCTCTCACTGTCAACTGCGTTTATTTTCAGCAAACTTAAAATGTGTAAATATATGTATGAACATAACAAGATTTAACAACAGACATAAACTGAACAAGTTCCACAGACAGGTGACTAACAGAAATGGCATAATGTGTTCCTGAACAAAGGGAGGGGGTCAAAATCAAAATTAAGTCAGTATCTGGTGTGGCCTCCAGCTGCATTAAGTACTGCAGTGCATCTCCTCGTGGACTGCACCGGATTTGTCAGTTCTTGCTGTGAGATGTTACCCCACTCTTCCACCAAGGCACCTGCAAGTTCCCGGACATTTCTGGGGGGGAATGGTGCAAGCCCTCACCCTCCGATCCAACAGGTCCCAGACATGCTAAATGGGATTGAGATCCGGGCTCTTCGCTGGCCATGGCAGAACACTGATATTCCTGTCTTGCAGGATATCATGCACAGAATGGGCAGTATGGCTGGTGGCATTGTCAAGCTGAAGGGTCATGTCAGGATGAGCCTGCAGGAAGGGTACTACATGAGGGAGGAGGACGTCTTCCCTGTAACGCACAGTGTTGAGATTGCCTGCAATGACAACAAGCTCAGTCCGATGATGCTGTGACACACCGCCCCAGAACATTTATTTGACCTTTATTTTACTAGGCATGTCAGTTAAGAACAAATTCTTATTTTCAATGACGGCCTAGGAACAGTGGGTTAACTGCCTTGTTCAGGGGCAGAATGATAGATTTTTGCCTTGTCAGCTCGGGGATTCGATCTTGCAAACTTTCGGTTCCTAGTCCAACGCTTTAACCACTAGGCTACCTGCCGACCCATGACAGACCCTCCACCTCCAAATCGATTCCACTCCAGAGTATAGGCCTCGGTGTAACGCTCATTCCTTTGACGATAAACACGAATCCGACCATCACCCCTGGTGAGACAAAACCACGATTTGTCAGTGAAGAGCACTTTTTGCCATTCCTGTCTGGTCCAGCGACGTTGGGTTTGTGCCCATAGGCGACGTTGTTGCCGGTGATGTCTGGTGAGGATCTGCCTGACAACAGGCCAACAAACCCTCAGTCCAGCCTCTCTCAGCCTATTGCAGACCGTCTGAGCACTGATGGAGGGATTGTGTGTTCCTGGTGTAACTCGGGAAGATGTTGTTGCCATCCTGTATCTGTCCCGCAGGTGTGATGCTCGAATGTACTGATCCTGTGCAGGTGTTGTTACACGTGGTCTGTCACTGCGAGGACGATCAGCTGTCCGTCATGTTTCCCTGTAGCGCTGTCTTAGGTGCATCTCACAGTATGGACATTGCAGTTTATTGCCCTGGCCACATCTGCAGTCCTCATGTCTCCTTGCAGCATGCCAAAGGCACGTTCACGCAGATGAGCAGGGACCCTGGGCGTCTTTCTTTTGGTGTTTTTCAGAGTCGTAGAAAGGCCTTTTTAGTGGCCTAAGTTTTCATAACTGTGACCTTAATTGCCTACCGTCTGTAAGCTGTTACTCTCTTAACGACCGTTCCAAAGGTGCATGTTCATTGTTTATGGTTCATTGAACAAGCAAGTGTTTAAACCCTTTACAATGAAGATCTGTGAAGTTATTTGGATTTTTATGAATTACCTTTGAAAGACAGGGTCCTGAAAAAGGGACTTCTTTTTTTGCTGAGTTAAACAGCGAGTAGCAGCAGTGTAAAAAAGGGGCTCAATGACAATAGTCCAGGTAGCCTTTTGATTAACTGTTCAGTAGTCGCTTAGGTGTAGAAGCTGTTAAGGAGCCTTTTGGACCTAGACTTGGCTTGATGAGCATGAACTATGTAAACCATATGCCACGGTCGTCTGTCACCAGATCTCAACCCAATTGAACACTTGTGGCAGATTCTGGATCAGGCGCCTGAGACACCACCACCATTGAAACACCCAATTTATAGAATTTCTTGTGGAATAATGGTATTGCGTCCCTCCAATAGAGTTCCAGATACTTGTAGAAGCTATGCCAAAGTGAATTTAAGCTGTTCTGGCAGCTCATTGTAGCCCAACACCCTATTAACTTATGAAGACACTTTGTTGGTGTTTCCTTTTATTTTGGCAGTTACCTGTATTAAGGTTTGAGTGCATGTGACTTCCCAGGGTTCTGTCACTTGTGGTGATAGTTTTTAAGTAATACTTGGGCCAATGATGGACCAAAGGAATTTTCAATTTAGGTTAAATTTCCTAATTTCTTTTTACAACACAATTTTTCTATTTTTTAATGCACTTTTAATGGTCTGAGGATACTGTACTTGTAAATCATTGAATAGCTTAATGGCAAAGGGAGAAAAAGTGAATACATTTGTAATATATGAATGTGGTTTGGACTCCTGTTAATGTTTTTTTTTTTTCTCTCTTCTGGTTCCTGTGTGTGTGAGGTGTGATAGTGAACCCAGTTTTGACTGAGGGGGGCTACATCAGATGAATCAAGTGTTTGGTTTGTTATAGAAGGACATACTTTTCTTGCAGCATTGTGAATAAAGTCCCTCACAGCAGCTGCCTTTTCCTATTTGTGTCTCAGCCTTTTTATGGGTAGTGAGAGTCACATATAGTGACAGATGCACTACTGCACTAACTGTAATATAGCCCATTTGTATAGTCATATCGCTGCCAACTTGGTCTGAGCTTTTCATATTATTGTGTATGTAAATTTGAGACACTTATTTAGTTTGTTTCGTTGGTATTTATTTGTGGATGTCCATCACCCATTTTGTGTAATATGTTACGAATTACATTTCGTATGATATGTTATGAATTCTACCTAGGTGGCTAACGTTAGCTACATTTGGGCTTAAGTTTAGGAGTTGGGGGAAGGGTTAGCTGTGATGATTTGAACTTGAAACTTTTGGGTTGCTAGACATTTGCATTTTATGCCCACCCCGACCAACCACCCTACTTTTGTTAGTGACCATCTATCTTATGTAACCATGCCAAACGTAACATATCATACTAATGAGTATCCTGGATTTACATTTACTATGTTACGTCTAGTCTATGAGCCCAGGCTGAGGGTACATATTTTAGCCCAATATCTTGTATAGCGAAGTAGATTATGGCTATCAAAACAATAATTATGTCTATACATAGTAAGCATAGCCTGCATGAGGGACCAATTCAAGTAAATTACAGACCACATAATCTCATTACTGACTTTAAAGTGGCAGTTAGCACCTGAAACAAGGTGTTCTCGATCCCCACATCTATTTCGGTAAAAAGCTGAGGGATGGGTCTGGAGAAATGTAACCACTCTCAAAGGACTGGCCATACATTATATTAAATGTACAGTTTTAACCATGTTTTGAGGCTACATAGTGTTACATTTAGTTTGTTTACAAATATTGGACAAACTTACAACTTACAAATTAAACAAACTTACATTTTGGGTTCTGATGCAGTACAACAGTTGAAGTAAGCTCATGAGGCACAAGTTAATTCTTTAAGAATCAATGGGTACATCATTAATATACTTAAGGCCCAAAATTGCTGTAGCACCTGCTGATTGCCCTTTTAACTGACCACTTCTTACAGCATAAAACAAACGTTTTGTTTTCACACTGCCTCTAAAGTGTGATACTTGGAATGTTGGCCATGGAAAATGTCAGTTACCCAAACGATTTACTACTGGGTAAAGAGTCATGCATGGCTTTCCTGCTTGCTTTCTGATGACTGAATTTGTATAATAGTAGGCTATAAATACAATCCCTTAATTTCGAAATAGAAAATGTAATTTTGAAATGTCAAATAGCTGTGGTGTAGGCCTACTGTGTGTTTGACAACATGCATATGTTGTCATCAAAGCCATAATTTAGCAGAAGTGCTCACAGTAGACGAATACAATCAACAAAAGGCCACTCCAGACGCCACTACGTAGTGCGCAGTCCATCGATATCAAACGGTCTAGCTATAGCGGTGTCAACAGAAAGGCAAAGCGAAGGAGTTTACTCCGCCCTGAAAGTAAATCATTTTTTATGGAGATCAATGAGTGTCGAATTTGGTCAACAAAACATGTAATTGCTAATTTTCCAAGTGAAGCTTATTTTATCGAATATAAGTTGTGTATTGGTTAGGTTGTTATGAATGCACGTGTAAGTAGACGCACGTGGCATTTCGGCAACTTTGATAAAAAACGACTTTATAAAATGGTCCCAACTGATCTTGCGTCATTCAGACGTCCTTCCATTTTGAGGACATGTATTTCCCTTGTAAAAGCGGTCACTCCTCTATCTTGTCAATATGATAAAACATCTTTGGTATACTGTCCGTAATGAGACCGTACCATTACGCATAGGGGTGAACGTTTTTTCAAATATAATTGTTGTTTGAGACCGATCGCCATTTATTAAAACGTTCTTACTGATAAAACCCCACTTTACACAGATGATCATCTATTTCGCTGTATCTTATTGATCCTTCATAGAAAAATAATAAAGACTCAGTTCATACTCATCCACAAACACCCCCATTGTATTAAATGGTTAGGCCCTAATTTGGTTTATTTTGGTAGACAAGGGCAAACGGTCTAGTTTTAGTTGTTTTGGGAACGAAATGGCAAGGTTTTTGAGAGCTGATGTTAGGAGTCTCCTCACCACACAGCTAAGGATGGCATCTGACCAGGTAAAAACGCACCACATATGATTAGACCACCACGTTTAGCTGCTAATACAGTCCAAAGTTAAAATGAAACGAGTGGTATTAAAATTGTCAAGTGATTTCGCGATGGCCTTGGACAATTTGTAATGCTCTTGTTACTATGTCAGTCAGTATGTTACAATGTTTAGCTGGTATTTGGAACGTTCTGATACAAATTGTAACAAACGACTCTACTGACGCCGTTCTATGAAGATGACATGGTTTTGTAAGCAGCTCAATCATACACTTTGGTCTAATGTGTGTGTGGAATTTGGTTGAATGCTTCCATCTATGAATGGTTATTGAAGCCAGTCTCTGACGCTACAGTTGCCCACAATGGTCAGAGTTTTTTTGTAAAGGCAGTGTTTAGATTTTCTGGTCAATTCTGTTGGTCTTTTCAGTCAACATTAAAGCGGGGAAGTTTTTCATTGGAACATGAACATTTAGGCTATGTAGCCTCAAATCATTCATACACTAACACTTTGCAATGCATTGACATAGATTACAGTGTTCCACGTGCAAAAAAACTCCCCACTTCAATATGTGCTTTAGCTAGTTCAGCTGCATGTCACGTGAGGATAACCCATAGAGATGTATAAAGGACTCAACTTGGAAATAACAGTTTTAGCATGGACATTGCCATTGAAGGCTTCCACCATTTTAAAGTAGTAAACTGGGGCTGGGATTTATATGGTTTGGGAGCAGAGAGTCAATGATCAGAGCATTGTCTTCTTCAAATGGGGTGCTATGAAATGATCTCCACTATGATACCAGCATCTAGTGGCCACAACATATGAATGACAAGATTTGGTTCAGGACTCCAGCACTGCAGGTGGTGGTTAATCACTAATATTAGCTTTGCAATTTTTTTCAAACAGGAAAATAATTGACTACTTTAAAATGGAGATTGTCACTGCCCATGCTCATTGTCACTGCCCATGCTGTCAGATGCCATATTGGCACATATGCCAAGATTATACCTCTTTCTATCTCTGTGAGAACCCTTTACTTCTATATACTGTATGCTGATAACAGCCTAAAATGAAAGCTTTATGCAATGTGAAGGTCGTGTTTTTTTCTCTAACAAAAGTTGTGCATAACACAACAATCTCATTCCTTAGTAGGACTATTTATATCTTGTTGTTCTTAAATGTTCACCTGTTGATTAATCTTCTCCATGTACCAGCTGGGTGAGTTGGGCAAAGGTGCAGGGAAAGGAGGTGGCGGCGGAGGATCTGTCAGAGAGGCAGGAGGAGCCCTCGGAAAGAAACAGGCAGCAGAGGAGGAAATGTACTTCCGGTTAGTTGTGACTTACAGTATACTGTACGACCAATAGGTGGTAGACCTATTTGTTTGCCTAAATTGACACTGTATATTTATTTGAGGCTTTGTGGCAGTCTGCCTGGCCTGTATTCATACTGTGTCCTCACTGTACCTAACACTTTCCAATCTCCCTCTACAGGCGTAAAGAGCAAGAACAGTTGGCTGCACTAAAGCAGCATCACCAAGAGGAGATTGACCACCACAAGAAGGAGATATCGAGGCTGCAGAGTGAGATTGACCGTCACAAGGGAAAAATTAGGAAACTGAAGCATGATGACTGAGACTCACTCCATTAGAATAAAGGCCAGCGATTCTCTATTGCCAAATCCTAGTCATCACCTGCACTGTCTCTGGGCAGCTCTGTTTATATGTGATTGATTGTTCTGTATATGCTTGAGGTTATTAAACATTTATTTGAAATGGTTATTGTTTTGTCATGGTTATTGCTTTCAATTATTGTTTGTGGTAAAATTAAGATTTGAGATGTGGGGTGCCATTATGGAGGATGACTGTTTGCCACATTACAGAAGGATGATTACAGCTAGTGTAGTTGTACTGTCTAAATGGATTCAGGCAATATGAATGGCAAAGAGAAGACAAAATTTCGTGCCATGTCTTTTGAAACTTATCCCATGATTTGGTGTCCAAACACAACTCTCTGTTTTGCCAGTGCCATAACATCCTCCATTGAAGAAACAATCATGCAACATTGCTAATTGAAGGTGATACCAGCTATTACCATCAGGCCGCAGATACAGATCCCATGTACACAAATCCACCAGAGTACAGAACCCCCATTAACCTTATGCACATGTTGTAATATTGTTTGATTTTCATTGCTGTGCTGTTGCTATGCAAGACATTTTCTGAAAGAGACACAATAGTCATGTTAAAAGATGAAACCATGAAGCTGACACTTATGAAAACAGTCGTGAAAAAGATTCTTGTTGTGGAGTATTATACATTTGTGACGTGTCTATTTCTGATATTTACATGCATCTAACTCATTGACTGTATGAATTTAACTAGGCAAGTCAGTTAAAAAAATCTAACAATGGCGGCCTACCGAAAAGCCTCCTGGGATGATGGCGGCTGAGATTAAAAATAAATAAAATAAATATATGGGACAAAACACATGACAAGAGACAACACTACATAAAGAGAGACAGACCTAAGACATAGCATGGCAGCAACAGCATGGGAGCAACATGACAAAATGGTAGCAGCACAAAACAGGGTACAAAAAGGTAGAGACAATACATCAATCAAAGCAGCCACAACAGTCAGTAAGAGTGTCCAATGGACCCAGATAAAGAGGGACCATTGAATGTCTAGGGAGAGCAATGATTTATGTAATCCTCACGCTGTCCAGAGTGTGGCAATTAGCACATTGTGCACTGCGTATAAAGCCCTGTATAAATCCCGTAAAGAAGAATAAACATTCTCGTCATTTCCTCTAAAACTTTAGCTCCGCCTAGAAACCCCTGTCTTTTACAGCGGGACAACCCGTCTGTCTTTCTTTTCGCACATCATGGCGGACCGGTTCAATAAGGTGTGTAAGCAAGGAAGAACCAACATATCTACATTTGTAAATAATACGTCCATATATATTAATTTGACTCCTGTTAAATATATATCTGTGCATTGTAAATGAAGACTAGTGGAGGTAATTTCGTAGCATTTTTCGTATTTATTTGACACAACCAGGATGTCATGTGTTGGCTAACGCAACTTCGCTAAATGAATGCGACGCGGCTATCTAGTTAACTCCGACTAGGCTGGATAGTTAGCTACAAAAACCCTTCAGAATAAATCCTTGGTTCGTTGGCATTTTTGGTGAAGTGTTGAGGTCAAATGAGTCTAGTTTTTGAAGATTTCCTAATGAATTTACTATTTAACGTTAGCTATAGAACATTATTTGGGTAAGCTACAGGCCACGTTTGCGCAAATTAATGTTTAGACCCAGTTAAAATGAAATCCACCCAAAACCACTCATTCCTATAATTTAAAGGGTCACTTAACACTGTGAGAACCATCATTTTTGTGTGAACAAATGTTTCATTTTATCGTGATACGGTTGGTAGCAACATGTGGATATCTGTAGCAGCTCAAATCGACTAACCCCACAATGCAATGCTCTCTATGGGCTCGCTAGCAAACGTAGCAACACACTATAATACCCAAGTCATTATCAGCGTGTTGTGGAGTACAATAGCTCAAACTGTACTGTCAATTTAGGATTCTACGATTTTCAGTATGAAGGTCGATGTGGCTCAGAGTGGAGTCTGCATTCGCAACGGCGCCATGCAATGCGATCGGAACTGAAAATGCAAACAAATGGGAGAAATGTTTCAAACCCCCTATTGAATTAGACGTTTCGAGGTAGTAATGCAACAAAAATACGAATAATGGCTCATTCGAGAGAACAACCTCCTGCATTATGACATCGGCCAATATTGAAATCTGACATGTATGATGGACGTTTTAGATCTAAAAGTTATTTTCCTATTAACAGTTTAGTGAGTGGCTTCATCTCAAAGCTACGTCATACGAGCCTAATTTCTCCCTGCTTGAATGGCAGTAACTCCGATTCACGTGAACATTAAATTTGTCAAGGAATCGCTGGAACGCTGCACAAAGATGCACAAAAATAATACCCATTTTGAATGTTATATCTTCACTTGAAGGATGCTTTTGCCAGCCAGATTTGGTCATATTGGCCCTAAACCTTAGCTATAATGTATTTATCCAAGTTAATTTGTTTTGTTTGTCAGTTTAACGACCATGAGAATACTGTACATGCACTATCAGAGACATAGGCAACTTTGTTGAATCATTTGAACCACAGGTGGGGGGGGCGGGCGGGCAACTATTCTCAATTACTTGATGTGCTTCTTACCTTTCCAGGTTCTGCTGCTTGATGGCAGAGGCCATCTACTTGGTCGTCTCGCTGCCATTGTGGCGAAGCAAGTTCTGCTTGGTGAGTCATGTCACAATAAATTAATACCCATCTTGTGACTGATCAATATTCAATCCAAGAATTTCATGTCGCCTGATGTGTAATTGCACCTCGATTTGGTCCTTGTTATGTTTGACTAGCTTGCTACAACGGTCAGTGATGCTTTTTAACCTACATTGCTTGAGTAACTACAACGATAACTCTCATTATCATCCGAAACAGTGGATATTATACAATGGGCCTGTACTTAATTTCAATATGTAAGTCATGATTTCTTCCGTTTCAGGCCACAAGGTGGTAGTTGTGAGATGTGAGGGTATCAACATCTCTGGAAACTTCTACCGTAACAAATGTAAGTTATTGGCACTTTGTATATATTCAGGTTAACCCATTTGATGAAATTGTAATGTGTTGTGTGATTCTGATGTCCTACATTTGATTCATAGTAACTATTTTGAGCTAAATCTTCAATATTTGCTTGTTGTCAGTGATGTTTACCACAGTAAATATTTGAGTTTAACGACCATGAGAATACTTTACATGCACTACCATCTGAGACATAAAGCAATGTGGTATGACCAGAGTTGTGAAATTGTGGCTGTTGTGAAACGGTTTAGACACGGTATAGCTTGAATGTATTGCGCCAATCTTTATGAATAGTGAAGTACCTGGCTTTCCTGCGTAAGAGGATGAACACCAACCCCTCACGTGGACCATATCACTTCAGAGCGCCCAGCAGAATCTTCTGGAGGACCGTAAGGGGTAAGATCACAGTCCCTTCTTTTAAACTGGGATTTTTTTCAGCTGCATGTCTTACTAGTCCTGGGGCTTGCTTGGACCTCACCTTTCTGTGCATTGATTTAAATGATCCCTATGGGGTGAGTCAGTGGCATAAAGTATGCACATTCTGAACTCCACCTTGCACAACATATGGTTCCTACTTGACTGTGATGAACACTTATCCCGAAGCTGATCATTTTGATGAGACAAACTTTCGGATCTGACTGCTGAGTTAAGTCAGGGCCACAATGTTGTGCTGGTGTCTGTTAACAGTTACAGGGAAGTTTCTGCACATTTGTAAATATGAAATGGGTATAAATCCCTATATGTATGTGTATATATATATATATTTATTTATTTTCCCCCTTTGGCTTCCCTTGTGCTAGAGTATTGCCTATCCTATGTGGGTTGACCTAATTGCCTAGTAACAACTTAACTTCATTGATCCCCCTTGGAACCCAACAGGCATGCTGCCTCACAAAACCAAGAGGGGACAGGCTGCACTGGAGAGGCTGAAGGTGTTCGATGGTATCCCACCTCCTTATGACAAGGTGAGTGTCTCAATCATCCGGCATAACTCTGATCTTGTGCTGTCAATGATGCTACCTTTTAATACTTTGAGTATTGACTTTGAAGTGAATGTCTTCCACTTTTAATGGACTTGCTGTTGCTTTTGGAGCTGACGTTTATTTTGTTCCACAGAGGAAGCGCATGGTCGTACCTGCTGCCCTGAAAATTGTCCGTCTGAAGCCCACTCGCAAGGTAAGCCTAAAATCAGTTTAGCAAATAACACCACTGAATTGATTAACTGTTCATTGACTAGTAGGTAGTTGTCCAAAGTTGCAGGCAACACTGTCGTTGAGCTAATGCTTAGCCACATTCTTGCTAGCCAGACATTGGCCAAAATGTATTCAGCCAGTCTATTCTTATTGTCAGTGATGTTTACGTCAGTAAATATTCGAGTTTAACGACCATGAGAATACTTTACATGCACTACCATCTGAGACAACAGCCAAAGAATAATTAGAACCCCAAGTAGTGGAAACTATTCTTGTGACCTTTATATGGGTTGTTGGGCTAATGATTGATTTGTGACATTGTTTCTACTTTGTGTGAACCTGCCTTCCCCAGTTTGCGCTCCTTGGGCGTCTGGCCCACGAGGTTGGCTGGAAGTACCAGGCCATCACAGCCACCTTGGAGGAGAAGAGGAAGGAGAAGGCCAAGATCCGCTACACCAAGAAAAAGACCGTGACCAAGCTGTCAAAGCTGGCAGAGAAGAACGTGGAGAGCAAGATTTCAAAGTACACTGCTGTCCTGAAACAATATGGGGTCCTTGTCTGAGCTAGTTCGTGGTGGCCAATAAAGATAAATAAATGTTTATAGAATGTTTGACTCGCTTGATTCATTTTTTTGTTGTGTTTGAGTTGCATGAAGTTGAGAAGGGAATGTAAGTAGAGTGCAAGTACTGCTATGCTTTATCTTGGCCAGGTCGCAGTTGTAATTGAGAACTTGTTCTCAACTAGCCTACCTGGTTAAATAAAGGTGGGGGAAAAAAGAGTAATGAATCTTGAGATGCCGCTCTACTGCTAGAGATGAACAGTATTACTTCTGATCAAAGTTAGAACACAATGATAGCACCCCTCGACAAAATGCTGTTTATATTTACAATTTAAGCAACATCCAGGTTGTATATTTGTCAAAAGACACATTTTGCGTGTAATAAGTGCTTATTAACCAGTGCTAAATGCGTTAATGTAACAATATATTGCTATGGCGTTAATCCTGTTCAACGCCTTGTGAAATGCTGTCGGAAACCCCGTGGATCAGATGCGTGCGCGCGGCTGGCAGGGTCGGGTTGACCGCGAGAAAGGGGCGTGAACGAGCGCCAGAGCGGTCATTCTCCGATGTGCAAACCCAAATAAACAAGAATCACAATTTCTCGGGACACTTTTGTTCACATTTGGCATTTCGTGACAATTAACTTTTTTTTTTTAAATACTGGGATTTGTGGAGCGGTAAGTGCTTCCAGGTTTTGTTATTCATGATCGGGAAGGATTAGCAAAATGGGCTGTTGAAATTGCGATACTGTAGCAACTAGCTAGAGCGATTAGGCCCCAGTGTTGGACACTAGTTAATCATGGGGGGGAAACACCTGAAATCAAATGGAATGTAATCGATGCCTTTTGATCTTCATTTGTAATTGCATATGTACTGGTATTAATGTAAGCGAATGGCCAATTATGCTCAGTCGAGGGGGGCGGGTCTGCTTAGCTTTGTGTACTACAGACGAGCCCACGTCCCAGACATACCAGCCAGACATGCATCGTGCAACCCAGCTAGTAGTAACGTTAGCCAGATGTACCTCCCACATGCAAAATATATTTCAACCGACTAGCTTAGCTACTTGTCGCACTTTTCAGTTAAAAGTAACGTTATTGTAATATCGTGCTTGAATTTCATAGATTGAAGTGCATCTCGGTTAGCAATCTAGCACGTGAATGGTGTATTACCTCATACTTGTAATATAGCGCGCGAAAAAGTATTCAGGTGGCTGTCTGGTCGACACTGGCACTCATTTTTGTGTGTGGTTTCACAGTATGCAACCGTTATTGACAAATCAATACAAAGGTACATGGTGAACATGTGTGTGTGTATAAAGAGTATACAATGGACAGTTGGGCGAGGGGGTAAAATAACACATCACATTACACTGGCACTTATCTCCTGCTTGGTTGGCTACAATGATGTGTAAAGTCTGTATTGCGGATGCAATGTAATAGCCAATGAGAGGCTTTGACGCCACCGGTTGCCATATTGGTACTCCTCAGCAGCAGTCATCCACAGGAATGAATTGAGTTCCACAGTAGTTCAGATGTTACAAAGACAAAATTACATGTTTTTAAGTATTTGTTGTTCTGGGTACAGTAACATTAGTACTCCTTTAAAAAAATACTATAATCTCTTAAGGAAACATTTTTGCCTAAAATTACATACCCAGATCTAACTGCCTGTAACTCAGGCAGGAACCGGAAGCAAGGGTATCAAATCAAATCACATTTTATTTGTCACATACACATGGTTAGCAGATGTTAGTGCGAGTGTTGCGAAATGCTTGTGCTTCTAGTTCCGACAATGCAGTGAACCTACCTTCCCCAGTTTGCCCTCCTCGGGCGTCTGGCCCACGAGGTTGGCTGGAAGTACCAGGCCATCACAGCCACCTATGCATATTCTTGTAACCATTTGAAAGGAAACACTTTGAAGTTTGTGGAAATGTGAAATGAATGTAGGAGAATATAACACAATAGATCTAGTAAAAGATAATGCAAAGAAAAAAAACTTTTATTTATGTTTTGGTATCATCTTTGAAATGCAAGAGAAAAGCCATGTGTTATTCCAGCACAGCTGCAATTTAGATTTTGGCCACTAGATGGTAGCAATGTATGTGCAAAGTTTTAGACTGATCCAATAAACCATTGTATTTCTGTTCAAAATTTTGTATTAAGACTGCCCAAATGTGCCTAATTTGTTTATTAATAACTTTCATGTTCAAAACTGTGCACTCGCCTCAAACAATAGCATGGTATTCTTTCACTTTAATAGCTACTGTAAATTGGATAGTGCAATTAGAATAACAATAATTTAAGCTTTCTGCCAATATCAGATATGTCTATGTCCTGGGAAATGTTCTTGTTATTACAACCTCATGCTAATTACATTAGCCTACATTAGCTCAACTGTTCCCTGGACTGGACACCGATCACGAAGAAGTTTTAAAGACATCCCCCGGAACTTTGGCGACTACTAAATATTTTTTAAACCACCCGCTTTGGTCTGGATGTGTCAATGTGTAGTTCATGCGTGCTTAATCTATGAGCAGAATTACTGTTTTACCTCAATAGCGGAGTTGCAAAAAGATGGTGTTTCCCATGTACTTACCACAAATTCCTCGTTTTGCTAATTTAGCAGTATTGTACATAGCTCTCTCCATTGCACTTTTTTTGTATGGTCATTAGAGTATACAAGATCTCAATTTTAGCTTCAATACACCAGCAATTTGGAAAAACTAAAATGTAGATTGTGCTCATTTATTGGCACGTTGAACCATATCGTGCACAGTAGTTTAAAAACTCAGTAGATAGTGCTAAAACAATGAGCTTGTTCGACTGACTGATCTACAAAGAACCTCGAACCATAAATAACTACTCATTATTATTTGTAGGTCAGTCAATCACAATTTGCCCATGATACATTACAGTTTTGGTCTTCTCGAATAAGGCCAATGACGTCATATCTGAATTTTGCCATCTTTATGCATGTTCCCCATTAGCCACAACATTTCTGCACCATTTCCCTACATTTCCCCCCACGTGTGCCAGCCCCCTAGCAATTCGAGTTCTAGCCAATGAGCTTCAGCCCCTCGCCATTTGAGTGACATCTAGCAAGATGCACATACATCAGAGTGAGTGAGAGAGCAATGACATGTGCACATATTGCGATGCACATATGTGATGTAGTACACAACTTTGGGGACCACTTTTGGCTCGTGAGTGCTACTTTCAGAACTACTGACTAAAAGTAACCTACTTGAAATATATATTTTTTATTTTTACTTCTTTGTTTAGTTCACATAATATAATAAAAAAAATAAGCATTAAGGTGTCTTTAATATAATATACTTAGCAAAAACGACTGTAGACATTAATAAACACATCTTTATAGCTTCCAAAATCTATTATTTAAAAAAAATAACATTTTACAATGGAGGAGTATGAATGGCTGCTTGGTGGCTTCAGTACTGTGCCCCTGTCAGACATCAGTGGTTGGCTCTATAACAATGCTCTGTAGATAGATAGCCAGCTAGCTTGCTAACTTATTACCAAGCTGAACTTTCCGTATTTCTATGATTCACATTTAAAAATGTATCCACTGAATTTCTGTCGACGTAGGCATGATAATTCTTCCCCTGCTGTGGAGGTTTATTGGACTCTTGCATGACGATGACATTAGCTAGCTAACGGTGGGTCAGGTGGCAATGGCAAATAAATAGGCCTATTGCATCACAGTTGCATTTGACCCAATACCTAACATGTTCATATCCATAATTGGGCAGTAAATAGTATTCTACTCATTGTAGACTAGCTGGTATTGTATTATCATGTCTTACATATTGTTTGTGAATGCGCAGCATAGGTGATGTATAGGCCTGCTTCTTCATGTGGTGTCTAGTCCCATGGTATCTCTTTTGATTCACATCATTTGACCCAAAGGAGAATGGCAGCTGAAGTGAATGGCAGTTCTGCTCCAGTTAAGGAGGAAGACGAACCAATGGACATAACAGTAACACACACAGAGAACTACCAGACACTCATAGATGCAGGCCTTCCACAGAAAGTGGCGGAGAGCCTGGATAAGATATTTCAGACTGGTAAGTGCAAAGGGCGGGGGTTGTTCTCACTACTTCTTGATTGCATTGCATGATATTTCTTAAGACATCATAATGTATATTTCTGCAAGCTCAAGAAGACTATCAACCAAAGGATACCACCTTGGTCAGCGGTATGATGTAAATCACGTTGAGTGAAGGAGTCAGTGAGCGTTGAGCTCATAGCAGTGTAATGGTGACTTACAGAGAGAGCCCTCTCCCCCGGGCGTCATCATCATGTTTCAGTGACTCTCACCAGGAATGTATGACTTAGTTGTGACCCTATAAATAGAACGGAGTGGCTGCCGATCCGACTTTTCCTGAACCGTTCTTCCTGACAACTAAAGGTCAGAGAGGGCCTGCGCATGTACAGGATGCTCTATGTAGATTTTTTTATGTTGCCGCTGCCCCTTACTCTCCGCGTGGATGATCGGACATCTTTGCCTGGTGTAGTCTACAGACGTTGACATGTTGTACAATAGACATGATTGACTTATTGTACAACAAAACATTTTGTCTGTTGTAACAGTAGGCTATTGCAAACATAAGCACAACACAAAAAGGCAGTCTAAGTAACGATTTCATGTTCTTTTTTCAGGAGGCTGTACATGCGACAATTTAGACAGCATCTCAACCAGGAGCAAGACACAGACAGTCTATATAGCAGTCTATATAGCAATTTAATGTTGTTTTTTTCACCATCACTGCAAACATTTGCAAAGCAGGGGGCAGACAAGCAGTCAAAGTAGCAGTGTTATTTTATTTTAGCTTCTCAGGCTACATTATGGAAGCATAACTATAAAGATGACATTATCAGAAATGTACATGCGTGTCTAAAACGCAGATTGTTTTGCCCCAATGCGTTGTGTAAACTGCGCCCCTGCTTGTGCTACGGCATTATCCTTAGTTTCAACAGACAGAGAAGGTTGTAGCCTACACCCTAAATTAGCCTACTTTTTAATTTAAAAAAAAATGTCATTCTAATAGCCGCATGTTCAGAAATATGAGGCAGAGACGTAGCCTACATGATCATGTAGATAGAATTGTTTGAGGGTTCATAAGAGGGTGGGTAAAGAGAGAAATGTGAAGGGGGAGGTTGAGCAGCAGCTATGTTAAAAAAAAAATGTGTCCGTAAATTAATACATGCGAAAGAACGTAAATTGGATCTTCAGCTCTCGGGGCAAAAAAACAAGGGGGCATGGTGATTACCTACGGATCCGCAGACTCCACCTAAATAGAATTCTCTCTCTCTCTCTCTCTCTCTCTCTCTCTCTCTCTCTGTCTCACTCTGTCTCTGTCTCTCTGTCTGTGTGGTTGTGTGTGTGTGTGTGCATCCCAGGACTGGTGGCTTACGCTGACCTGGACGAGAGAGCCATCGACGCCCTGAGGGAGTTCAATGAGGAGGGAGCCCTGTCAGTGTTACAGCAGTTCAGGGAGAGTGACCTGTCACATGTGCAGGTGAGTGGTCCTGTCCACACTGTCGCTCAAGAGTAGTCTTTCAAAGACACAACAAGGTATACAAGTGATTTACACTAAACGCTATTGGTCCTCTCTCAGAACAAAAGTGCATTTCTCTGTGGTGTGATGAAGACATACCGACAGCGAGAAAAGCAAGGAAGTAAAGTTCAAGAATCCACAAAGGGTCCTGATGAGACTAAGATAAAGGTGAACAAATTGTTTCTTCTTTTCTCATTAAGTTCCATAAGCTTATGTTTTAACAATGATGGACATATGTACTAAAGGTCTCTGAGTGAATGTATCTGTCGTTGATACTGTTTAGGCTCTTCTGGAAAGAACAGGTTACACTTTGGATGTCACCACAGGACAGAGGAAGTATGGGGGGCCTCCACCTGACGAGGTGTACTCAGGGGCCCAGCCTGGAATCGGAACAGAGGCAAGAAGCACAACCTCTTTTCTATTGTCTGTCAGTCTTCTCATGCAGGCTATTTATTGGCTGTTAAGGAGGTGTCCTCCTCTCAATTTTGGGCTGTAGAAAAAAACATTTGCAACCTTAAGGAAACGAAAGCAATTTTATTATGGTTCAACATTTTTAAGGTGCAATAAGTCAGATTTTCGTCCACAAATATATGCAAATTAAAATGTTATATGTAAATAATTAATGGTTAGTTAATGCCACAATGCAGTTAGAAACTTGCTAGCAAACATTGGTGCTATTGGAACTAAATAAATACCTCACTTTGAACCACACCATTTTTAGTATAGGTAGACAAAGGAGGGAAAGTCAACTTTAAAACGTGATGTAATTTTATTGGGATTTGCAACTGTTGTTGGTAAGTAATGAATCTACCGGCTTCTGAAACATCTTACTCAGCCTTTAAAGTTATGATATTATCTAATATGCCTTTTCACAAATCGACCTCTTAAGTTCCTAGAGTGCTCCATCTTGTCCAAGTCAAAAATGCATTGAATACAATCAAAGCTACACAGTATGCTTGTAATTTGCCAATTTGATCTTATCAATGCAGGTATTTGTTGGCAAGATCCCCAGAGACTTGTATGAGGATGAGCTGGTGCCTCTGTTTGAGAAAGCCGGGCCCATTTGGGACCTGCGTCTAATGATGGACCCCCTTCTTTCGGGTCAGAACAGAGGATATGCCTTCATCACCTTCTGCAATAAAGATGCTGCCCTAGAGGCCGTCAAGCTTGTAAGATTTCCCCTTTTAATCGCCACAAGTAAAGAGCATGACATGGTCATTTATGGTGTTTGCTTCGCTAGCCATGAACGTACAGGTTGGTCACTGTGTCTCATCATGCCAGAGTTATCTGGGAAGTGTAACTGCATGACTTATCTGTGTGGGGGTCAATTTTGAGAACACTTTTTGTTTATATTTTTGTTCTAGTGTGATAATTATGAAATCCGGTCGGGCAAATACCTGGGTGTCTGCATCTCTGTCGCAAACAATCGGCTGTTTGTTGGGTCAATTCCAAAGAACAAGACAAGAGAAAGCATATTGGAAGATTTCAGCAAAGTCACAGGTTAGAGAAAATCAGTACCATTGTTATATCATATTTTTTGGTGCCCTCAATTTAAATAAGGTTTTATATTTGAAACATCGTCTGACAAGTACAAGGAAATTGGAGATTCTTACATACTTTCATAGAGATTTTCAACAAGTTATTAAGTTATCTGATTCATGTAAGTCGCTCTGGATAAGAGCGTCTGCTAAATGACTTAAATGTAAATGTAAATGTAGCCTAGTGGTTAGAGTGTTGGACTAGTAACCAAAAGGTTGAAAGTTCAAATCCCCGAGCTGACAAGGTACAAATCTGTCGTTCTGCCTCTGAACAGGCAGTTAACCCACTGTTCCTAGGCTGTCATTGAAAATAAGAATTTGTTCTTAACGGACTTGCCTAGTAAAATAAATACCCCACTTAAATATAAAGATCTGCCATTTTTTCCCTATCTTCATACCTTACCGGTTGGTGCAGCCCTGTGTGTTCTGACATTCACCCCAAATGATTTCATGAATCTATTCTTACCGGTGACCTCATGTCCTTGTCGATCATATTACACTCATATTATATAATCAGTGTAATGGAGGCTTTTCCTGTGATTCTTTTTGACCATGCACATATGTGTGCCTCCACCAGAGGGCCTCGTGGAGGTGATACTCTACCACCAGCCAGATGATAAAAAGAAGAACCGTGGCTTCTGCTTCTTAGAATACGAGGACCACAAAACTGCGGCCCAGGCCCGTCGCCGCCTCATGAGTGGCAAGGTGAAGGTGTGGGGGAACCCTGTTACTGTGGAGTGGGCAGATCCAGTAGACGAACCGGACCCAGAGATTATGGCAAAGGTAAGGTCCTGAAGACCCCCCCCCCTCCGTCAAGCTAGTGTCTGACTACAGCAAAGGATGTTAAATCACAGATACTGGGGAGTAGAGGAAATACCCAGATATCTTTCATGTAGAAACATTACACTGAGAGAACTGGCCGTTCTATGCCAGAGAACAACTTCTAAACTCACTGTGTTGGTCTTCCACCAGGTAAAGGTGCTGTTTGTGAGGAACCTGGCCACACCGGTCACAGAGGAGCTCCTAGAGAAAACCTTCTCCCAGTTTGGGAAGTTGGAGCGGGTCAAGAAGCTGAAAGACTATGCCTTTGTTCACTTTGAGGACAGAGATGCTGCCGTGAAGGTGAGTAGTGGCGTCTTCTACACCTCCTTGGAGTATGCATGCTATGTGTTCGCGCTGTGCTTGTAGAGAATCTCTGGGAAATTCACTTGGGGAAACCCATCACTGTTTAGGCAATGCAACAAATGAATGGCAAAGAATTGGAAGGCGAGGAGATAGAGATTGTTCTGGCAAAGCCTCCGGACAGGAAGAGGAAAGAGCGGCAGGCCCAGAGACAGCCAACTAGGACCACAGGGTGAGTAGAGGTTGACCGCACCTAGCCACGCCCAGTCCGCTTGGAGTGGCTGGTATGACTGTATTATGATATTTTTTTGCCATTTGTCTTATTTCGTATGTCACTGTTTGCTTTGTTGTTGTCACAGATATGATGATTACTACTATTATCCTGCTCCACGCATGCCGCCTCCCATGCGAGGCAGGGGCCGAGGTGGGAGAGGTGGCTATGCCTACCCTCCAGACTACTACGGTTACGAGGACTACTACGATGATTACTACGGGGGTGGTTACGACTACCATGACTACCGAGGTGGCTACGACGACCCTTACTACGGGGGATACGATGATGTCTACGTGCCGAGAGGAAGGGGGGGCAGGGTGAGTCGAGGTGCCCCCCCTCCCCCTAGAGGCCGAGGAGCACCACCCCCTCGTGGCAGAGGTGGCTACGTCCAAAGGGGGGCTCCTATGGGTGTACCGAGGGGAAGCCGTGGGAGCCGGGGAGGTCCGCCCCAGCAGAGGGGCCGCGGCATCAGAGGGGCCAGGGGAAACCGCGGGGACAACTTGGGCGGGAAGAGGAAGGCTGACGGTTACAACCAACCGGACTCCAAGCGCCGGCAGACCAACAACCAGAACTGGGGCTCCCAACCCATTGCCCAGCAACCCCTGCAACAAGGTGGCGACTACTCTGGTAACTATGGTTACAATAATGACAACCAGGAGTTTTACCAAGATTCTTATGGGCACCAATGGAAGTAGACAAAACATGAACGGATTGGGCTTTGACAGCAACCTTTGATTGGCTGTGTGTATATATCACCCTTCACATTCAAAAGAAATAGAAACAAAATAAAAAATGAATCAAAATGCATAAATAACATTAGAAATATGGATTTGTTGCACTACAGTACCAATATGGAGCAAAATATGAATGTACATACATAAGCTTGCTTAATAATTTGTGCTAATCCTTTTTTGCTTTGCTTGTGGCTACTTGGGACATTTTATACCATTATTTTATTATTTTTTTAAATTTAAGATTTTTTTGTTTAGCTTTTTTAAGCTGGCATTTACAGGAAAAATTGGACGATCATAAAAAAAAGAAGAGAAAAATTATTTGAGAAAGCATTTGCAATCATGAGAATCGTTCAGTGACTGGCCAGCAACCCATTCCCAGACCCCTCTCCTCATTGGACATTTTCCTTCCCAGATTTCTGATAGGTAGGCATAGGACTTTGCTTGTACATAAAGGCTTTAAACTGAAAGCTTTATTTTCAGTTTTGTTGCTGAGGTGGGGGAAAAAGGAGAGGAAAATTGCACTTTTTCATGTACCGGAATAGTTACGTAAAAGTTGTATGTTAAGCATTCGTAGAAGTAGACAAACTGTGTTTTTCTAAACGTATTACTACAGCTCTCTCAAATTTGCCCTTTTAGATAATGGGTCTGGCAAAACCTTAATCGCCAAGACAATTTGCTCTTTGATGTGTTTGTATTTATAAAAATGTTCTTGTTACATTTCAATAAAACTCAACCATACTTCATTCAATTATCAGCTATTTCAAATTCAGTTGTGTCAAGTCGTGTCATGATTAGACTAATTTTGACCTCCATGTTTGGCCTTGAATGTGAGTGATCTGAATTTTTTTTATGAAAGACACAAAGCAACTGCTTTTATTAAGATCATATAGTTATTTGACTGATGTTTTGCTATTCCAATTTGGGCATCTTTACACCAAATAGTGTAAAGTGACATCAAAACATTTACACCGTACACCTGGCAATTCACGCAAATGTGCTATTTCCTGGCCCCTCCATTTCCCGGCAATGTAAATAGTACAGCATATTTTTCTGATATTTTTTTTATCCTTTTGATTTCTTATTTAGCTACTCTCCCATTTTATTACAACTTAACAGTTTTATTTTGTGTTTTGTTTGTTTAAGTTTCTCCTTTTATTCCGAATTACCCCAGGTGAAGACGCGAGAACGGCAGCGGGTTGAGTGAGTGAGGAACACATCTATTCTCTGCTGTGTTCTTCCCCAAAGAAGGGTGAGCCTGGTTTACCTCTTCACCGCTAAACTGGCGCTACTCTCCTCTGCTGAGGGGCCTCAGCCCACTTCACTTGTTTTGCTCAGTAAAATAATGCACCAGTTTTATTACATCAGCTGGTATCTGATGTTAACTCATGTTGAAAATGACTAAATTAGTTTTCTGGTAAACACCTCTAGTAAAATAAATTGTGGTAAGGTGAATGGAAAATACTTAGAGGTTTATGCGTGAACACAGATAATGCAGTGGTGTGTTTACTGAGCAGAACATAGAAAATAGCGCTCTCCTCGTATGAGGACTACAGTCACAAAGCTTCCCCAAACTAGCGCTACCTTGCCAGAGACCAAAGACATTGTAGGTACAGGTTATGCAGATTAGGTGTCACCTTTTGTTGAAAGTCAAAAGTTCACTGCTGTCCTTAAGAAAAACAAAAAGGGGGCAGATGAAAAAGGATCAGTCTGTGTGTATATGCTGTATTAGCATATCACTTGATGGTTGAACGTCAAAAGCCCACTGCCATCCTGAATGAGATTCATAAAAGAGGGCAGATGAAAAAGACTATCCTGTGATTATGTGTAAGTGCTGCATCAGCTATTTTTTTGTTTGGGTTCACCTGAAAAGAGTGAATTAAAGCCAACATTCAACTGTGTTCCTGCACTTGGGACAATCCTGCTTTATAGACCTATCATGGCCTCATGTTCCAAATGCACATGTCTAAATTTGGCAAAACAAGTCTGAAGATAGAGATAAATGTTTTCCTGCTCACCATTTGGAATCTGGAGGACTAATGCAATTGGAATCTTATGTCTACTGAACGTCTTGTGGAAGCACCACACGATTGGCTAATCTCTTTGTACTGAAAGATTGGATACTGTTGCCCCATAATGGATCTTTGGAAGTACATATGGACTTCATGATCACTGTTCATTGTCTCTACTCTGGCACCCTGTCTCGGGCTTATTCAGATATACATCTATTCAAATTTGCCAAACATAATCAGTTTAAGGGCACAGTAATGACAATTTGCCTTGGAGTTGAACCAACAACCCCCCCTAAGTCATCTGTTTATACACTCACATTACTTAACTGATCAGATAGCTGTTTTCTGACAGACTATCGGGCACAGAGTTCCATGCTGATTTAGCTGGACGGAATAAAGCCAGTTACTGTTGTATTATAGACAGAATAGGTTTTGTTTAGAATAGGACCACTTGTCTAGTGTTTATCACCATGTTGGAGTTTAGTGAATAGTGATATTTGATGTGTTAGTGTTTTCAATACAATGGCGTCTGGCATGAGTTTTTTTCTCCTAATACAGTTGATGGTCGACTTTTATAAGAGAGCCAACTGTGATAATATAATCACATTCTGTTCATTATTAATATAGACTTGAATGTTCAAAAATGAAATGTATTATATATTACATAATACATTTATTATAATTGATTATCCAGCTTACAGCGCTCCAGGCTGGATACTCACGTCCTCTCATTCTCAGCTAGCAATGCTAATACATTTCAAAATGAAAATGAAAAGTAGCTAAGTATCTGACCGTACCCAACCCCAGAGTAAATCCTGTTGCTGTACCTTTTGCTGTTTGATTCAACTGTGAGGCAATCTATTGGATATGCTTATTTATTGATCTTTTCAATGGAGATCTCAGGCTACTCTCATATCCTGAGTCATATCCTGGAGTGGGCTTTGAATTTTTACTCAGTGTTATTCCTGACATATCAGCCCTCCACCGTTCCGTATCGAATAGTTTTGACCCGTACCCTAATGTGCGTCTGCGCAAGTGTTATCTTATGCTAAAATAAATACATGATGGTCCCTGCACACATATGGCCCCAGGCATTTTTATGTGAAATGTGTATACCTATAGATTACCAGTCAAAAGTTTGGACACACCCACTCATTCAAGGGTTTTTCATTATTTGTACTTTTTTCTACATTGTAGAATAATAGTGAAGTCATCGACACTATGAAATAACACATATGGAATCATGTAGTAACCAAAAAAAGTGTTAAACAAATCAAAATGTATTTTAACAAGTGTGCCTTGTTAAAAGTTAATTTATGGAATTGTTCATTCTTAATGCATTTGAGCCAATTAGTTTTGTTGTGACATGGTATACAAAAGATAGCCCTATTTAGTAAAAGACCAAGTCTATATTATAGCAAGGACAGCACAAATAAGTAAAGAGAAATGACAGTTCATCATTACTTTAAGACATGAAGGTCAGTCATTGCGGAAAATATCAAGAACCTTGAAAGTTTCTTCAAGTTTTTTCAAAAACTATCAATTGCTATGATGAAACTGGCTCTCATGAGGACCACCACAGGAAAGGAAGACCCAGATTTACCTATGCTGCATAGGATAAGTTCATTAGAGTTACCAGCCTCAGAAATTGCAGCCCAAATAAATGCTTCACAGAGTTCAAGTATCAGACACATCTCAACATCAACTGTTCAGAGGAGATTGCATGAATCAGGCCTTCATGGTCAAATTGCTGCAAAGAAACCATTAATAAACAACACCAATAAGAACAAGAGACTTGCTTGGACCAAGAAACACAAGCAATGGACATTAGACCGGTGGAAATCTGTCTTTTGGTCTGATGAGTCCAAATTTGAGATTTTTTGTTCCAATGATCTCTGCATGTGTGGTTCCCACCGTGAAGCATGGAGGAGGTGTGGAGGTGCTTTGCTGGTGACACTGTCTGTGATTTATTTAGAATTCAAGGCACACTAGCCAGCATGGCTGCCACAGCATTCTGCAGCATTACGGCATCTCATCTGGTTTGCACTTAGTGGGACTATCATTTGTTTTTCAGCAGGAAATGATCCAACACACCTCCAGGCTGTGTAAGGGCTATTTTACCAAGAAGGAGAGAGGTGGAGTGCTGCATCAGATGATCTGGCCTCCACAATCACCCGACCTCAACCCAATTGAGATGGTTTGGGATGAGTTGGACCGCAGAGTGAAGGAAAAGCAGCTAGAAAAGCAGCCAACAAGTGTGAGAACTCCTTCAAGACTTGGAAAAGCATTCCTCTTGAAGCTGGTTGAGAGAATGCCAAGACTGTGCAAAGCTGTTGTCAAGACTACTTTGAATAATCAAAAATATATTTGTTTAACACTTTTTTGCTTTCTACAATGATTCCATATGAGTTATTTCATTGTTTTGATGTCTTCACTATTATTCTACAATGTAGAAAGAAGCGTTGAATGAGTAGGTGTGTCCAGACTTTTGACTGGTTCTGTATATTGTTCCACATGTATTTTGCCCTGTCATCTCTTGTATGTAAGATTTTGAGAGTTGTCTTGTTGATGCTGTATATGACTATGAAATGGAAGTCCTATGTAAATTCATCAAACTTTGGCTCACACAAGCACCCTTATCTCTGAATAAGGATCTGAATGTTGCTAATTTCAAATTAATTGATAAACACTGGATAACATCATATACAGAATATATATTTTATGCTCAATTTGCAATGCAATGTAATTTTGCAATTAGAACCAAATGATCTCTCAACCAGAAGCCAAATACAATAGATTATTACCATGCTACAAAAGATTCAACAACCAAATGGTGCCAATGCACTAGCTACACCTAACTTCAGAAATTCACAACCAAACCGTTTTAATTCTCAACCCTGTGGTTCCAAAAAACAAAAAGGAATCAACAAAATAATCTGATTAATTTCAGATGACTTCCAGGAGGAGTGATGTAGGTACTTCTCTATCGTATTTTAACTCCTTGCTTTTGTCACCTGGCTTATCTATCAGGATGCGTGTCCGAGGTGGCCCCGACCCAGTCTTGTCACGATGTGGACTTGCTAGGTGGGGCTCCCAGACAGAGGCAGCTGTAAGGACTACGGGGTAAGTTTAGGATGTTTTCTTCCCAAACCATTGTTCTCTTTCACTGTCTTTCTCTCCCTCTGATTCAGGTCTCACCAAATAAATCCCTGTGGGGATTAAGATGCAGAAAGAAAACGTCAGTGTCTGGGTGAGTTTAGGTAGAGAGAAAAGTACTGTATCCCTCAATACACAGTTAGAGAAGTTAACTTTGGAGTTGGAAGAAATGATGAGTTACTTGGAGAAAGAATACAGTATACGATTCAGAATACCAAAAATAGTAATTCTGTTCATTATCATAAGCCTTAGTTTACAGAAACTTACTCTAGAGTCTAAACACTACTTTTATCAAATGTAATGTGTCGTAAGGATTAGCAAAAATAGCTGCCTGTGGCAATTACCTTTTAGAGGTGAAAACAAGAGCTCTGTCTCTTGTCTAAAGAACTACAGACCACATTATAAATGCTTTGGGGTCGAGCTTGAAGCTGTTAGAGCTTACTCCAATTGCATATCAGCTCCCAGTGTTGGAATTTTTTCTCCCTGGAATTACATGTATTGCTCTATGATTCTCTGGAATACAATTTGTTGCTCTATGATTCTCTGGAATTCAATTTGTTGCTCTATGATTCTCTGGAATTCAATTCGTTGCTCTATGATTCTCTGGAATACAATTTGTTGCTCTATGATTCTCTGGAATTCAATTTGTTGCTCTATGATTCTCTGGAATTCAATTCGTTGCTCTATGATTCTCTGGAATTCAATTCGTTGCTCTATGATTCTCTGGAATTCAATTCGTTGCTCTATGAATCTCTGGAATTCGATTCGTTGTTCTATGATTCTCTGGAATTCAATTCGTTGCTCTATGATTCTCTGGAATTCAATTCGTTGCTCTATGATTCTCTGGAATTCAATTCGTTGCTCTATGAATCTCTGGAATTCGATTCGTTGTTCTATGATTCTCTGGAATTCAATTCGTTGCTCTATGATTCTCTGGAATTCAATTCGTTGCTCTATGATTCTCTGGAATTCAATTCGTTGCTCTATGAATCTCTGGAATTCGATTCGTTGTTCTATGATTCTCTGGAATTCAATTTGTTGCTCTATGAATCTCTGGTATTCAATTTGTTGCTCTATGATTCTCTGGTATTCAATTTGTTGCTCTATGAATCTCTGGTATTCAATTTGTTGCTCTATGAATCTCTGGTATTCAATTTGTTGCTCTATGAATCTCTGGTATTCAATTTGTTGCTCTATGTTTTGTAAAAAAAAATCACGTCAATGCCCAGTAGCTAATTGAATATTTATTAATATAACTTGACTTTTCCTATTATGGAGTTGAGAGAAAAAAATCTGCATTTTGCTGTCATAGCAAATTCATAGCTCCATTTATATCATAGTAGCTATAGACACTAAAATGTTCAAAAGACCACCCAGTGGGCAAAACTTGGTTGAAAAGACATCTTCTTCTGTTCACAAACTGGTTGAAATGGACGTTGTTTTTTGTACAACTTTTTACCGACCAGAATATGATTTTTTTTACTGACCACCATATGAGCAGTTGCCGATAATTATCACCATAATTGTTAACTCTGACCACTATATTATGTGGTCATAGTTAAGACCTCATCATAACCTTATAATGCCCACCTGCTGCAAAAAGTATTTCAGAGGATAAAGTTGGAAATTGAATACATTGTTTGTTACCTTTCTATTTGTTTCCATAGGCACCAATGAAAGTTGAAATCTGCAACATATTCTTAACTAGGCAAGTCAGTTAAGAACAAATTCGTATTTACAATGACGGCCTACAGTGGGTTAACTACTTTGTTCAGTGGCAGAAAGACAGAGTTTTACCTTGTAACCTTGGGGATTTGATACAGCAACCTTTTGGCTACTGGCTCAATTCTCTAACCACTAGGCTACCTGCCGCCCCCATTAGATCAAGCAGTGGCAAAAACAAATCTACATCACAATATTTTGCACATCTGCAAACTGTAATTGTTTCAAGATTCACCCACAGACATTACATGCATGGAAAGACTGGGACACAGAGTATATAAAGGCCAAATTGCTTTTTGTATTAATGATGAATGTTATGATGGGGTAGATCCTCGTCAAGGATCTCTGAGCACAAAAAGCGAATGTGAGCGTAGTGGCCTTCTTCAAGAGTGGTGCAATGAGTCAGATCTGCTGTGAAGAGAATCAGCTTCATCACGGCAGTCAGGGGTGTATTTTAGGACTTTCCAGAGGGCCCACAACAAATCAACCTCCTGAGTTTTCTGGCTTTTCATGACACTTACTGTAAGCATAAAAAGAGAAGAAAATAAATTACCTATTGGCATAATGTAGACATGCAAGACACCACAGAACAGTAATGCTGTATATTTAACAGTCAGAATCTACAAAAAATGTCTCGTTGTCTATGTTAAATGTCTCAACTGCTCACATTTAACTTAGCAACTACACTAGTGTGCACACGAGTGGTAGCAAAGGCATTTTCTCCTCTGTCCACATTGAAGATCAGATTACAGTAGAAAAAAGGCTTCAAAAAGGGTTCTTTGGCTGTCTCCATTGGATAACCCTTTTTGTTTCCAGGTAAGGGTTCTACCTAGAACCAAAAGGGTTCTACCTGGAACCAAAAAGGGATTCTTTAAAGGGTTCTACTGTAGGGTCTACCGAAGAACCATTTTACGTTCTTTTTTTCTTAGTGTGTATCATAGTCGATGGCTATAGATTTAAGGAGGGGTGGTTCTCTCTCCTTTCCTTGGGATGTGGCAGAATAGGTCCCTGTTAACTGAGTGGGTGGCTAAGCACTGCAGTAGAGGCCAGGCATAAGGTCATTGACATGTTTCAGGAACTGTAAAGACATAGATGAATCATTAACCATGATTATCCATTAGATAATCATGGTTAATGGTCAAATGGCACTACTCCTGAAAAAGGTCATCAGGCTGCGACGTTCACATTACATTATGCCCACGTTGGAGGATGTTCTTTACAAGCTTCCGAAGGCCAGAGTCTTCACGCTCTTGGACGCCAGAGATGCCTTCCTGCAGTGCAAGCTCAACGAGCCCAGCAGCTACATGACTACCTTTTGGACACCCTGGGGCTGGAAGAGGTGGTTGAAGCTTCCGTTTGGGGTCTCCGTGGCTCCAGAGGTGTATCAGCACGAGCTGTTGGTGGAACAGCTCGTGTTGGTGGAACCCATGGCAGATGATATCCTCGTAGTGAGCTATGAGGACAGTGATGAGGAGGCAGAATGTGACCATGATGCCAAGCTGCTGGCCCTGATGGTCAGATGCAGACAGGTCAAGCTAAGGCTAAGCATAAAAAAGCTTCAGTTTAAAGTGCCAGAGATCCGCTTTCATGGGCACATCTTGTCCTCCACCAGATTGAGGGTGGATCCTGAGAAAGTGAAGGCTGTCTTGGAAATGCCCCAAATTCATCAACGTGTCACACCACTTTGCAATGAGCTGGAGGCAGTATGCATTTTGAAAACATACACTTAATTGTTTGAAACCTGAAGGTTTTACTACATATTATGAGGCAAGCAGGAGGGCCAGCCTGTGGCATTCGCCCCTAGGGCACTCACTCCAACAGAGCAGAACTATGCCCAGATAGAGAAGGAGTGCCTCAGCATTGTGTTTGCATGCCAACGCAGATCACAAGCCCTTATTGCTATATTCAGCAAGCCTCTCCTGAATGCCCTGAAATGACTGCAAAGCATGCTACTGGCCCTACAAAACTACAACCTCAAGCAGAGACAACAGCAGAGACAACGATCAAACACTGCAAGGCTCAGTTTGCCAGTTATAGTCATTCAGATAGGGTAATTTCAGATAATGGACCCCAATTCTCTGAATTTGAGTTCTGAAAATTTGCTGCAGAATGGGAATTCGAGCACGTCACCTCATCACCACGACACCCAAAAGCTAATGGGAAGGCAGAGTCGGCAGTCAAAATCGCAAAGAACCTCTGCAAAAAAGCTCTGCGAGAGGGCAAAGATGCCTGGAAAGCAATCCTGCAGTGGCGCAATACCCCGACAGAAGGCTTGGATAGCAGCCCGGCCCAGCGCCTCATGACACGGCGCTTAAAAGCAGCTCTGCCAGCACTCTCTTGGAGCCATGTGTGGTGACAGATGTGCTGTTGAAGCTACTTCACAGAAGACAGGTATCCAAGTTCATCTATAACAAATCAGCAAAAGACTTACCTGAACTCAGGGTGGGTGAAACAGGGACAGGATGGGCCTCTGGAGACTCGGATCCTGTGTACAGAAAGTGGCACCATACTCCTACTTGCTCAAAGTGAATGGATCACTGAACCATCGTAACAGGGTTGACCTTCGGATTGCTGAGCCTACACCTACTCAGACCCCTGATTGTCATAGGGGTCGCATGACAAAAGACGGAACCCCAGCAAGTCACATGGGGCCTTGAGGTACTGGGCAAAATGCCAGGTGATCACAGGTCGGCCGCTCCCTCGCCCATCAATGCTCCCCTTAGACAGTCAGGTGACACGCCTGTGCGGGAACCCGCAGTCCTCGCAGACAAGCCCCCTGTCTTTTCACGCTACGGGTGTAAAATGGCACGGTGATGCCATCTGTTGGTAAATGTTAATTACTTCAACTCCAGTGTTTTTACCGTTGTGCTTGAGATATCCGGATCTATTGCAGTGTACTGAACAAGACTGGTAACTTGCATCAATGCGGAGACCAGAGTAATACGATTCTACCGGAATCGGAAAGTGCTCGGCCCGCATGAAGCTCCTTGAGTCCGAGTCCATCCCTAGTCCCCTGAGTGTCAAACGGAATATCCTCGAGCCCAGTGTGTTGACTGGGTACACTATGCCATGAGACCCTAACCCAATTTGGTGCACTCTGCCAGCTATTGTTTGCCAACTGTGTTAAGCCGAGTCATGCAAAACCTGCTGAAAAATAAGATTTGAATAATTGTAAAGGTTCTAGTGTCTTATATCCAATGGGTGCATGGCAGAGTTTCCTTTAAGAAAATGTGGCACTGGACATTTGACTGGCAGCATTTTAATTTACCGGACCTAGATGCATTGGGTGCGTAACCTGATCAGGGCATCCACCCACGGTTCTCCGAAATCACATTTCAATTATGGTAATTAATATCAACAGAACATGCAACAGAACAGAACAACAGAAAAGTTGACCTATTTTATTGGTCAGTTTGTTGAGAAAGAAATAGCCAATTCCAAACAGACTCTAGGACAGTTGTGAGACGATAGATCCCAAATTCATACAACCAGTAGGCCTAAGCAAAAAATAAATAAGAAAACGTTAAAAAGCAATGAGTCTGATTTAGCTTAAAATGTTGATGAACTATTATTTCTTCACATTATAAGCACAGCAATGCGCACAAGGCAGTAGGCTATGCACGAATGTTCATTCCATAATGCAATTTAATGGAAAACAACATTGTCAAAGTGCACCACACATGCGAACAGTTTCATGTGACAGGGATGAAAATATCTGTTAAAAATTTAGAAAGCGGGGAGATCTAATATGCAACAACTAGCATGGGTTGACAATATGATTAGATTGTGCCTTTGACCACCAGACAATTAAATAAAGTTGATATAAAATAATTGCCTTCACAGATATGGTCAGATTTTGGCTAGGCCACTTCGAAGCAAGGTAAGACATGCCTCATAATATGCAGTAAAACCTTCAGGTTCCAAACAATGAAGTATATGTTTTCATAATGCATACTGCCTCCAGCTCATTGCAAAGTGGTGTGTGACATGGTGATGAAGTCGGCCTTCAGTGTGCATTTGCTGTTTGAGATGCTGACGCAGCAGCTCTCCCGCTGTCTTGACAGATTTTCGGTTCGAAAGGCTATGTATCTGTATGCTTTACTCATGTGATAAATAAGATACATAACGAATATACTCTACACACGCGCCAATTTAATTAGAAAAAAATATGCTAATTAACTTATAGACTGATAAGCATAACCTGTCATTTCCATCGACTGGTATTCCCATCAATTGGCTAAAAAGCATTATTTTGCAATGGAATTTTTTCTTCTGGACAATTGGTCGGTGCCAATTATATTTATCGTCTTTTTCATTTTTTAACGGCCAAAAACCGGCTATTACCGGCTAAAGGAAGCCCTGGTGCATGGCCCACAAACACTATGCACATGTTTATATAGATTGGTGTCTATAAATTGTGTAGCATTTAGGTAACTGGTCAGTAATTCCATCAGATTTGAACCATAAACCAGACGTAAACCAAAATATTTAAGAAAGACCTCTTATTCTGGTTGTGATCTGGTTATAAGACATCCCAACCAGATTTCAACCAGAAAAATATATACTACCGTTCAAAAGTTTGTTGTCATTTAGAAATGGCCTTGTTTTTGAAAGAAAATCACTTTATTTTGTCCATTAAAATGACATCAAGTTGATCAGAAATACAGTGTAGACATTGTTAATGTTGTAAATGACTATTGTAGCTGGAAACAGATGCCTCACAAGTCCTCAAATGGCAGCTTCATTAAATAGTATCCGCAAAACACCAGTCTCAACGTCAACAGTGAAGAGGCGACTCCAGAATCTTGGCCTTCTAGGCCACTATTCATCCATGGCAAAGATTCTGTAATTATATGTCTCGCCTTTCATCTGTGTTTGGTGTTAGCTAGTTACTGGCTAGATAGGTCTTCAGTCAGCATGGGACAAAAGGAAGGGGGGGGGGTCGTTTAAAACTCTGACGCTGTTTTCATATCAACACATCCGTCAGTGCTGCAGTGAACTGCATCACAAGACACATGCCAAATGATTATGGGTGATATTTTAGTCAGTCAAAAGGATTATTTTACATAGGAATCAGAATGACTGTTCGGAACCTTTAAATGTGGCGGTTCGCACTTTCAGTTTCTGGTTTGGATAAGTTCTAATCGTCACAGTGAGAGCTACATCCTCTACATTGTGATGAACCCCGTCACTGAGTCTGTATACGACGATACTATTCTCAGAGGCGACCCGGAACATTTCCCAGTCCACGTGATCAAAACAATTTTGAAGCATAGATTCCGATTGTTCGGACCCACGTTGAACAGTCCTTACCACGGGTGCTTCCTTTTTACGTTTCTGCCTACAGGTGGGGGGAGCAGAATGGAGGTGTGATCTGATTTTCCGAAGGGAGGGTGGTGGAGGGGGTCTTTCCCACGATTCTCGCCAAACTCGAATTTCCTTCATGAAAATGTTGAACAGATTTAGCAGTACTCACAAAGTCCAATTTGAGAGGAGACTGTTTTTTTATTCAAGTCAGAGTGAAAGCCATAAGTCATTCATCAATAAAAAAATTAAATGAATTTAACTCTGCTGTGTCTGACTTTTGTCTACTCTGTTCTTGTTCTGTGTATGTTCATATTATTACCCAATATTTTAGGGTTTAAGGTGAAACATTCAGTGAATTCCTGGCATCATTTTATGTCCTGAGATTTGGTACTGACGTACCATCTTTTATGATTTAATGATCATTTTATTACATATTACAAACACAAGTATCTACATGGTTAATTACTTCCTGCTGTTTACATCTACTTGGTTATTACTTAATGTCCCAGTCCACATTCAAAATATTGTAATGTGAAACATTTTAATGAGTTGAGATTGGTTGATCTGTTGGGCATCAATGTTAGTGCGACTTTATTGACAAACTGCTAGACTGATCTGACTGCAGAGACCAAAGACCAGGCATAAGGCTGCAAAATTCTGTGAACTTTAAATAATTTCCCTGGTTTTCTAGGAATCTTGGTTGGAGGATTCCGGATTTCTTGCGTATTCCCTCCTGATTCCAGGAATCCTCCAACTGGGATTTTGGGAACAACAGGGAATTTAATGAAAGTTTCAGGAATTTTGCAACTTACATCAGGCAGTAGACACGGACTGATACTAAGCTGGGTTTATTGCTGAATCATTTCAGTGTGTGTAATTGTATTCCAGCTGTTTTGGGTAGTGAATACCAAATCTACCCAACCCAATAAGGGCTTCAAACTTTGAATTAGGCTGATGGAACATGTTGTTCGTTAGCTTCATTTTGGGCAGTTCTATAGATGTCGGGAGCTGATTTGAACTCAAAATAAGTTGCCTTTTGCTACCACTTGAGGGCAGTGAAATACTTGCTTGTAGTAGAGATGGAGGGTCCAGCTTTTCTTCCTTCTGAACTTTTTTAAACATGAATAGTTTCACCTCACTATGTGTTCAATGTACAGTTAGGAAACATTTGACCATTTATAAAATACATTTTTATTGAATGAGTGACTCCATGGTTAAAATGAAGATTCAGAACTAGGCTCTTAAGTGGGTCATTAGACTGCTCTCTTAGGCGGTTTCTTTTTAACAGTGAGCATTAAACTCACGGCCAAACCCTTAGTGTTATGAGCATATTCATAATAGTTGTTTTCCTATCTCAGTTCCCCAGTAATACACTCCTAATTGTTTTACGCTGTCTCTGTGCTTAGCTACTGGGAAGTGAAGATAACCACTCCCCTTCAGCTGAAGATGATAATGAGGCCATAAACTTTGACTAGCAAAACACTTCACTTCCTCCCTTTGAGAAGGAATATAATGCTTATTTTGAGGATACTTCTTAGTAGTAGTAGGACCACCTCACCTTTGAAGTGCTTGGCTTGTACTTTCTTCATGCTATCACTTTTACCCGGCCCTCTACAATATCAAAAGGAATCTGTACCAGAGTATACTAAAATAACTTGAATGTAAGTCAAATTGGTACAGATTTGTTGCCCAATGTGTTTGTGATGGTGCTGGTGCTTTATTTTTACTGAGACCATTTGAGCTTGCCATATGAAGAATCAAGAAGTCAAATGTGTTTTTGATGTTGATCGTCGGATTTCAGTGGCTATGTCTCATTCCTCCAAATCTCATTTCAGCATAAAACACCTTGAACAAATAACAGCTTAAAAATGTAACATTAGTCTGGTCTCCTGTGTCATTTGCTTGCTTTAGAGGTTCAATCCCCTGGTGTTTAAACAAAAGCACACGCAAATCTTATTCTTAATTAACACGAGAGTTTAAAGCCCACCATCTTTTTTGGCTTGTGCTAGATTTGTGACATTGACAAGAGCCTAGAGCGTGTCCTGCCAAAAGAAAGACAGCAGAGAATCTGTGAGAAGAGAGGAACACAGCGTTTATGTGTTAATGTGATTATGGGTCAGATTGTGTGGGCATGGTGTGGTTTTTTTATGACTGTTTTAATTTCAAGTGGCTCCAACTGGATCATGAACTTGTATTTGTAATTAAGGCCTGTGTAGGATTGTGTGTGCGACGCACATCCCAACACCTGGGTGGCCAGGTGCTCAGGCCTTCAAAGCAGAAGTGGAGAAATCTGAGCAGGAGAACTCTACCTGACTTAAGAGGGAAATCTGAGGAAACAGATGGAGAAAGTGCCTTGATTACTCCAAAGATTCGTTTTTAGATGGTATTGCTATTGAACTCTCTGACCAAAGGCTACCACTGGAGAAAGATTGAAAAGACCATGGAGTGTATGAGTGTCTCCTCCAGGCCAGACTATGATGGTCTAAACAATCACAGCCCTCCCCTCCTGGAATTAGAGTTGGGTCAGTGTCAGCTGTGTGCGTACTGGTAGCGAAGTCAGGTGCAGGAGAGCAGAGATTTTTGAACAGGCGCACGCACACTTTATTTGGGCAAAAGTGCAAAACAGTCACAATAATTTTGTTTAACAATAAACATCTTTGTGAAAAAACAAGCCAGTCTGGCGCGTCAACAATCTCACACAAAGACATGAAAGGGAACAGAGGAATAAATACACGTAGATTGACTGGGGAATGAAAACCAGGTGTTCAGGGAACAAAACAAATGGATACATGACCATGGAGCGGCGATGGCTAGAAAGCCGGTGACGTCGAACGCCGCCGGAACAAGGAGAGGAGCCCGAACAAGGAGAGGAGCCGGAACAAGGAGAGGAGCACGAACAAGGAGAGGAGCACGAACAAGTAGAGGAGCCGACTTGGCGGAAGTCGTGACAGTCAGTCCCTCGATGATGGAGGGATACTGTAAAAGTGAGTCACATAAAAAATATTGTTTCAGTGCTTGTTGTTGTACAATGAAGTTTAAACTATTTGAATACACAGGGACACGATATGAAGTGGCTTGTCTAGATCAGTGACACCAAATCTCAATTGAATCATTTTTAAATGAATGCTGTGACACAACAACATGTGGAAGTCATGTTTTATACATATCAGTGGGTAACTGGCAAATTGGGAGGGTTGTGGGGGAGCGTTTAAACCATGGGGGCTATTTGCATTTCAAATTAGGGAGGTGTTAAACAATGGAAGTGTTAATAAATTTACCTGCAAAAAAAGAAGATACAAAATGTTCACAGACCGTTTAGGTCTTTAGATGGCTTTTAATTGACTTTAAAAAAAATGTTTTAACCTCCTACCCCTTTCAGATATATGAAATGGCTGGTATAAAAGAGCAGGCATGGTAAATGAGTGGGATTTTAGTCTGTATGAAAGAGATATTTGAGTACACAGGGACACGATAAGAAGTGGCTTGAGGTATGTCAGACAACCCATTTGGCACCTCCAACACCGCATTAACAACTTGAGCAAAATTGAATGTGAGAGAAGCCTATTTCCAAAACTACTCAATTGTACTTGAAGATAGAAGCCATTCTTGTTGACTTGACTCTTATATAGTAGATGCATGGATCTTCCTCCCAAGGTTTTGTGTTAAAGATTTCCAGTCCCATGTCTTTGTATTTATATAGGTTCAAGAGCAGGGCAGCCTAACTATTCCCACACATCATAAGAGGAATGAGAGAATGCTTACACTGAACAATGCCATTAATAACGTTGTGACATTTGTAGTAGAAAGCATGCTTCAGTTGGCCTGGTAAACAACTAATTTATCTAACCCATCAGGCCCCCAGTGATCTGAAATGTTCTTGTCAGATGTCCAGCTTTTATTTTTATTTTTTATTTGACAAATCACTATGTTTCATACCAAAGGTCAACCAATGCCAATTTTTCCACAATTCAGGGTTTTGGGTGTTCCCATAATCACCTCTTATGTAATGGGTTTTAAAGTAGTTACAGAGGCAGTTCTCACTTACAGTTGAAGTCGGAAGTTCACATACACTTAGGTTGGAATCATTAAAACTTGTTTTTCAACCACTCCACAAATATCTTGTTAACAAACTATAGTTTTGGCAAGTCGGTTAGGACATCTACTTTGTGCATGACACAAGTAGTTTTTCCAACAATTGTTTACAGACAGATTATTTCACGTATAATTCACTGTATCACAATTCCAGGGGGTCAGAAGTTTACATACACTAAGTTGACTGTGGCTTTCAACAGCCTGGAAAATTCCAGAAAATGATGTCATGGCTTTAGAATCCTATGATTTATGTCAATTGGGTCAATTGGAGGTGTACCTGTGGATGTATTTCAAGGCCTACCTTCAAACTCAGTGCCTCTTTGCTTGACATTATGGGAAATTCAAAAGAAATCAGCCAAGACCTCAGAAAAAAATTGTAGACCTCCACAAGTCTGGTTCATCCTTGGGAGCAATTTCCAAACGCCTGAAGGTACCACGTTCACCTGTACAAACAATAGTATGTAGCTGTCAAACCGCTCAGGAAGGAGACGTGTACTGTCTCCTAGAGATGAAATTACTTTTGTGCAAAAAGTGCAAATCAATCCCAGAACAACAGCAAATTACCTTGTGAAAATGCTGTAGGAAACAGGTACAAAAGTAGCTATATCCACAGTAAAACAAGTCCTATATTGACATAACCTGAAAGGCCGCTCAGCAAAGAGGAAGCCACTGCTCCAAAACCGCCATAAAAAGCCAGACGACGGTTTGCAACTGCACAGGGGGACAAAGATCATACTTTTTGGGAGAAATGTCCTCTGGTCTGATGGAACAAAAATAGAGCTGTTTGGCCATAATAACCATTGTTATGTTTGGAGGAAAAAGGGGAAGCTTGCAAGCCGAAGAACACCATCCCAACCGTGAAGCACGGGGATGGCAGCATCATGTTGTGGGGATGCTTTGCTGCAGGAGGGACTGGTGCACTTCACAAAATAGATGGCATCATGAGAAGGAAAATTATGTGGACATATTGAAGCAACATCTCAAGACATCAGTGAGAAAGTTAAAGATTGGTTGCAAATGGGTCTTCCAAATGGACAATGACCCCAAGCATACTTCCAAAGATGTGGCAAAATGGCTTAAGGACAACAAAGTCAAGGTATTGGAGTGACCATCGCAAATCCCTGACCCTCAGTCCTATAGAAAATTTGTGGCAGAACTGAAAATGTATTTGGCTAAGGTGAATGTAAACTTTGACTTCAACTGCATGTACCTTGTATCAGACAGTTTCCATGACAAATGCAGAGTATTGAGATAACACAGACTGTAAAAACCAAGTCTTCTCACCACCACTGACAAACGTCAGTCTAAGAGATGTGGATACTGAAACAAAACCAATTTATAAGTTGACCAACACTGAAAGAGAAAAGCAATTGGCTTCTGCTGGAGTGGAGAACGACTCAAGCCAATATCTCGAAGGCGTGGCATGTGGCAATGAGCCAACTCCTCAGTACTAATATGATGTGTCATTTAGTAGATGCTTTTATCCAAAGCGACGTACTGTCATATGTGCATACATTTTACATACAGGTGGTCCTGGGAATCATACCCGCTATCCTGGCATGCTCTACCAACTGAGCTACAGAGGACCCCTGAGCTACAGAGGTCCTGAATCCATAGTTCTGTCTCTTTTAGGCTGAAAGGCTCTTTAGTCAGCCCATCTGGGTATTGATTGTTGAGTCATCATCTCCTTTGTTTTTCCATAGGTGGATTCATTCAGACAGTTTCAGAGCTGCATTCTCACCTCACATAGAATCTGAGACCATCCCTACCAGTCTAAAACATTGTAAATATACCCCCCTCTTCTCTGTCATTCACATGGCTCATTACCTTCAGTGGCTAACTAAGGAAATACATTAATCTCAGCCTTCTCTTTCTGCAGTATCTGCAACCCAGACAGCAAGACACACACACTGTTCATTCCACAGCCTTGCTTAAGGTGTTGATGCAATACCATGCATGACATCCATGTGTTCATGTGTGAGGGTTTATGCATTTTCATAACCAAGTCTGAATGATTATGTAGCTCATCTGATCGTCATATTCCAAAATGGAATTATGATTTAGAATTATAGAATTAGAACATAGGTGAGTGACTTCAATATTGTCGTCCTTAGTCACATGCTTAGGCCAACCAACGTAGTCGTAGGATGTGCTGATGTGGGATATTGTTTTTTTACTAAGTATTGTCCAGAAGGTCACAAATTTAAATCGGCAATGGCCAGGAGCCAGGAATCCAGACAAGCAATTATAATACTGGAGATAAACATCTCTCTCTCTCTCTCTCTCTCTTTCTCTCTCTTTCTCTCTCTCTCTCTCTCTCTCTTCTTTCTCTCACTCTCTCTCTCTCTCTCTCTCTCTCTCTCTCTCTCTTTCTCTCTCTCTTTCTCTCTCTTTCTCTCTCTCTCTCTTCTCTTTCTCTCACTCTCTCTCTTTCTCTCTCTCTCTCTCTCTCTTTCTCCCTCTTCTCTTTCTCTCTCTCAATTTAAAAAGAGTTATTGGCATAGGAATGTTTACATTGCCATATCAATGCCAAGAAATAAACAACCAGAAATTAACAGTAAACAGAACACTCACAAAAGTTTCAAAATTATATAGACATTTCAAATATTATATTATTGGTTATTTACAGTGTTGTCTCTCTTTCTCATATCAAATCACATTTATTTATAAAGCCCTTTTTACATCAGCAGATATCACAAAGTGCTTATACAGAAACCCAGCCTACAACCCCAAACTGCAGATAGGGCAGGTCAACTAATGTTGAATACTAATCGTTACTAGTGAGATTCCAGTAACCAATCATATTATATTATATAGTGATATGTTTAAAAGTTGACAGCTATTACAAATCAGTTGTCAGAAGCTGCACGAAAAGCAGTTTATATTCTATGTTAGTCCCTCTCCTAACCTCACGTTCTACACCAGTGGGCACCAACATGTTGAAAAGGAGCTGGAACGGAACGTGATTAGCTACCGGACGAAAAACGAACTTTCAAATCGTCATGAGAAGTTGTATAAAACTTAACTAAAAAGAGAACTGGATATTAACACTAACTTATCTATCCGAACATGATGTGAAGGGGTTGAGGGAAAGATTGAAGCCAGGATTTAGTGAGTTTTCATAAGGAGAACGAGCTGCTAGCAATTCGGCTAGCTAAGCTATTGCTAGCAATTTGTGCGTGTTCATACTGAACCAAGCATAAGTACAAGCTGTTAACATTTAGGCTAGCTTAGCTATCGATCAATTTAAATAGCAAACGGTAGTGATCATGCATGACAAACTATTTTAGTCTTCATACTTTTATAAAATGTGATTAGCTATTATTATTATTAGATGACTTTATAAGAAATGGTGCATAGCTGTAAGCACTAGTATTCACCCTTTGCCTGGGCTAGTCTATTGTCCTGTCTATTGAGCCTGGTGCTGTAGTTCAAGTGTAAAACATTTTGACTACGTTTTATTTTCTTATTCCTGTAAGAGATTAAAGCTAAGCACTATATTCATATTTATGTGAAAAGATACTCATGGTATATATATTGTGTGATCCTGTTTGTAAAACAGATCAGCTTTTGGGGATTTTGTTCCACCAAGGATGGCGAGCTGCCCGAACCAAGGACATCTGTAAGAAAATGTGCCTTTTCCTTGGAGGACCCTGAATTTGCACTGCCATACTGTGATTATTTGTTGCAAGACATCATTGCACCATGCATTTCAGTGGGACTGTCATAAGAACCTACCACATTTAAACACCTTACAGTGTTTATTGACTCACATTTGATTCAATCTCATAGTGGTTTATAAGTCAATATTTGTGAATTGGGTTTTCCTATGGTTTCAAGTTTTATTGTATTTCTATTGAAGTTTGCATATTGAAAGCTCTCATATTAAAATAGAGTGGGGTGCACCATAGTAAACTATAGGTGGGATATATGGCTGATATCTCAGTATATTATACTGTTGATGTATTGAAAACATATTGAGCCACAATGCACAAATGTCACATATCAATATTTACTCAAGATTATTAGAATTTGAGCAATAAGAGCTATGTCTTACATGGCAAGATATGGCCCTGCCTCTTGTCAGAGTGGTGAATGGAGGGCTAATTTCACAGGTATTAGGCAGTACAGTCGTGGCCAAAACTTTTGAGAATGACACAAATATTAATTTTCACAAAGTCTGCTGCCTTAGTTTGTATGATGGCAATTTGCATATACTCCAGAATGTTATGAATAGTGATACGATGAATTGCAATTAATTGCAAAGTCTCTCTTTGCCATGCAAATGAACTGAATCTACAAAAAAAACATTTCCACTGCATTTCAGCCCTGCCACAAAAGGACCAGCTGACATCATGTCAGTGATTCTCTCATTAACACAGGTGTGAGTGTTGACAAGGATAAGGATGGAGATCACTCTGTCATGCTGATTGAGTTCGAATAACAGACTGGAAGATTCAAAAGGAGGGTGGTGCTGGGAATCATTGTTCTCCCTCTGTCAATTATGGTTACCTGCAAGGAAACACGTGCCATCATCATTGCTTTGCACAAAATGGGTTTCACAGGCTAAATCAACCATTTATCGGATCATTAAAAACTTAAATTGCTGCGGTTCAATTGTTGTGAAGAAGGCTTCAGGGTGCCCAAAAAAGTCCAGCAAGCGCCAGGACCGTCTCCTAAAGTTGATTCAGCTGCGGGATCGGGGCACCACCAGTACAGAGCTTGCTCAGGAATGGCAGCAGGCAGGTGTGAGTGCATCTGCACGCACAGTGAGGCGAAGGCTTTTGCGGGATGGCCTGGTGTCAAGAAGGGCAGCACAGAAGACACTTCTCTCCAGGAAAAACATCAGGGATAGACTGATATTCTGCAAAAGGTACAGGGATTGGACTGCTCAGGACTGGGGTAAAGTCATTTTCTCTGATGAATCCCCTTTCCGATTGTTTGGGTCATCTGGAAAAAAGCTTGTCCAGAGAAGACAAGGTGAGCGCTACCTTCAGTCCTGTGTCATGCCAACAGTAAAGCATCCTGAGACCATTCATGTGTGGGGTTGCTTCTCAGCCAAGGGAGTGGGCTCACTCACAAGTTTGCCTAAGAACACAGCCATGAATAAAGACTGGTACCAACACATCCTCCGAGAGCAACTTCTCCCAACCATCCAGGAACAGTTTGGTGATGAACAATGCCTTTTCCGGCAAAAGTGAAAACTAAGTGGCTCGGGCAAGAAAACATCAATATTTTGGGTCCCTGGCCAGGAAACTCCCCAGACCTTAATCCCATTGAGAACTTGTGGTCAATCCTCAAGAGGCGGGTGGACAAACAAAAACCCACAAATTCTGACAAACTCCAAGCATTGGTTATGCAAGAATGTGCTGCCATCAGTCAGGATGTGGCCCAGAAGTTAATTGACAGCATGCCAGGGCGGATTGCAGAGGTCTTGAAAAAGAAGGGTCAACACTGCAAATATAGACTCTTTGCATCAATTTCATGTAATTGTCAATAAAAGCCTTTGACACTTATGAAATGCTTGTAATTATACTTCAGTATTCCATAGTAACATCTGACAAAAATATCTAAAGACACTGAAGCAGCAAACTTTGTGGAAATTAATATTTGTGTCATTCTCAACACTTTTGGCCACGACTGTACAGTGATGATGGGACAGTTCGCACTAGGGTAGAATGGGGGGGTTGATCCTTCTCCATCCCCTTAATAATCTCAATAGTTGGCAGACGTTTCGTCTGTCCAGTGATGCTCCTTTAATGAGCATGCATTTGGAGGTGCATGTGGTAGCTTAGAAAGGAAGGCCAGGATTTAAGAAATAAACTTAAAATTCAAGTGGGTGATGCGTTTTGGCACATTAATTCAAAGCAATCAAAAATCAAATCTACTGCAGCAGGTTAAGTTGCTTACCATGTTCTCTCACTGTGGATTTTGATTTAGTCTCTCAACAGGATATTTGAGCTTTTCTTGAACTTGGTTTTTAATCATGTGTTTTTTAAGTTTCTGCATGAGAGATCTCAGACTCTGGCATAAACAAATCCCTTGGTGGTCAGTCAGTGATTAGGGAGAGAGATTCACTGGGGCAGTATTGGATATCATCAAATTTGCAAACTAGTAGTGAGGTGTAACGGGACATGGTTCTGTAAACCACACTTGTATGATGAGTAACTCTGCCTGAGACTTGAAGACTTGTGTTAGCTTCCTGAGTGAATGCCTAGGCTTTATCTCAGTGGGCTAACACAGTCTTGTGCCCACAAGGGCAATGTTGTTACATTCATTGGCAACATTGTTAGGATTGGAAGAGGAAAGCATTGCCATGGTAAATTTCTAGGCCTACATGTCTAACTTTATCATGAGTCTATAAATAGCAGCAATGGCATCTGATGCAACCTAAAACATCAATAGACAACCACCTCCCTATTGTTTTAACCCAGATCCCAATTAGGCTCATTAAAGCAGCATATGCTAAGGCTGAGTTGTGTTTTAATTGGGTTCATTAGGCACTCAGAATGTTTTCTCTTTCTTGTCATGCATCAGTCAGCAGAGTGTTTGGCTGCTTGGTGCGGCTGAACACTTTGTACGTCTTAAATCGTATAATTAATATTCTCTGCTGGTCCGCGTCCACTCCCTGGCCTAATGCAACAGCTACCTTTTTGGGGAAAACAGGTTCATTGGCAAATTGAGAGTAACCTTTTACTCTCTATTTTATATATACTTTTTGAGGTACTGGGTGTGACTCTGATAATGTTATTATGTTAATGAGAGTAGTGACTGATCGCTAGCTAGCTAATATGACTTATCATTTTATGATTTTTCTTGTTGGATTCCATGTAGCGACTCTCAATTCCACATTGATTGACAGGGGTGATACACACAGTGGCAGTGCACAGCACAGCATCTTGACCTCCAAGCACTGCTCAGTTCTGCCTAGTGTCAAGCTGGTATTTATGAAAGAAACTGGAGTCGATTCTATGCCTGTCTGAGAATAATGAATCTGCAAGCTGGTTATGTGGCGCAAGGAGAAGTCGAGAGTGTGGGGTATTGGTGATTGTAAAACATGCATGACCTATAAACAGTTGCTTTGCTACAAGGCTTTTTGGGTGTTTTGAGAAATTCTCATGACAAAAACGTTGCTGCAGTGAAAATGAAACAGAAATGACTGTTTGTACTCAGACTTGGTTTATAATGACCCAGATTCATTGTGCCGCATCGATTTTGCACTGCCAACTTGATTATTCAACAAAAATGTGCACAGGGTAAATATGGAGGGTTGGATTGTCAATGATTAGGGACAGTAAAGACTTCATACAGTGCCTTCGGTAAGTATTCAGACCCCTTGACTTTTTCCACATTTTGTTAGCTTACAGCCTTATTCTAAAATTGATTTAATAGTTTTTCCCCCCTCATCAATCTACACACAATTTCAGGGAGTTTTTCCCATTCTTCTCTGCAGATCCTCTCAAGCGCTGTTGGGTTGGATGGGGAGCGTCGCTGCGCAGCTAATTTCAGGTTCACAGCTATTTTCATTTCTCTTCAGAAATTGGTGATTGGGTTCCAGGACATTCAGAGACTTGTCCCGAAGCCACTCCTGCGTTGTCTTGGCTGTGTGCTTAGGGTCATTGTCCTGTGTGAAGGTGAACCTTCGCTCCAGTCTGAGGTCCTGAGCGCTCTTGAGCAGATTTTCATCCAGGATCTCTCTGTACTTTGCTTCGTTCACCTTTGCCTCGATCCTGACTAGTCTCCCAGTCCCTTCCATCAAAAAACATCCCCACAGCATGATGCTGCCCCCACCATGCTTCACCTTAGGGATGGTGCCAGGTTTCCTCCAGAAGTGATGCTTGGCATTCAGGCCAAAGAGTTCAATCTTGGTTTCATCAGACCAGAGAATCTTGGTACTCATGGTTTGAGAGTTTTTAGGTGCCTTTTTGCAAACTCAAAACAGGCTGTCATGTGCCTTTTACTGAGGAGTGGCTTCTGTCTGGCCACTCTACCATAAAGGCCTGACTTGTGGACTGTTGCAAAGATGGCTGTCCTTCTGGAAGTTTCTCCCATCTCCACAGAGGAACTCTTGAGCTCTGTCAGAATGACCATCGGGTTCTTGGTCACCTCCCTGACCAAGGCTCTTCTCCTCCGATTGCTAAATTTGGCTGGACGACCAGCTATAGGAAGAGTCTTGGTGGTTCCAAATTTCTTCCATTTAAGAGTGATGGAGGCCACTGTGTTCCTGGGGATCTTCAATGCTGCATAAATGTTTTGGTACACATCCCCAGATCTCTGCCTCAAGGCAATCCTGTCTCGGAGCTCTACGGACAATTCCTTCAATCTCATCGCTTGGTTTTTGCTCTGACATGCACCGTGAAATGTGGGACATTATATAGACAGCTGTGTGCCTTTCCAAATCATGTCCAATCAGTTGAATTTACCACAGGTGGATTCCAATCAAGTTGTAGAAACATCTTAAAGATGATCTATGGAAAAAGGATGCACCTGAGCTCAATTTCGATTCTCAGAGCAAAGGGTCTGAATACTTATGTAAATAAGGTATTTCTGTTTCTTATTATGGGGTATTATGTGTAGATTGCTGAGTATTTTTTAAATGAATTAATCAATTCATTATTAATTTGATTTATTAATCAATTTTAGAACAAGGCTGTAACGTACCAAATGTGGAAAACGTCAAGGGGTCTAAATACTTTCCGAAGGAATTGTGTATGAATATGACTATGTCATTTTAATACTCCTCTTGTTCACCCTGGAAATATTGACATTTGCAACAGGTTACAATTACGATAATAAGCCTGTTGGTTTTCTCCCATGCTTCTGTCAAGACACGGTAAACACCTGTGGCTCAACAACAGTAGTGAGGAGGGGCACCTGTAGTGAGGAGGGCCACCTGTAGGGTGGGGGTGATGTAATCAGGTCAGCGCCAGGGGAAAATGTTTGCTGTCACAGTTAAAGGCCATGGCACAATAACCGTTTCCACACCAAGGTGTCTTGACGTGTTGATTCATATTTTTTTCTATATCCTCTGATCTCAAGCTCGTCAGCCTCCTCTTGTAGTTTCACGGCAACTTCCTAGGAGTGTGTGTGTGTGTGTGTGTTCTGTGACCCTCAACAAATAAATGTGCTGCCTGTCCAGAATGCTTAGGGCATATTGTTTGGGTCAATAGCTGTCATAGTTCCCAGCTCATGCCACATCGCAAATAGGAAGTCTGCTATCAACAGTCAAAAAGCATCAACCTCAACACAAACCTTCAACACAGCATATTCCTTGTTTTGTTTTTACACGCTATAAATCTTTTAAAACTACTGCAAATACGAGGTGGGATGTAAGAGAGCTAAAGGAGAGTCAGTGTGTGTGTTTGTTCCAAGTGTGAGCTTGTTTGTCCAACTTGATTTGGTACGCTAACTCATTGTTGGTGCTCCCGATTGGCGCAGTGGTCTAAGGCACTGCATCTCATGGTTAGAGGCGTCACTACAGACCCTGTTTCAATTCCAGGCTGTATCATAACCAGCCGTGATTGGGAGTTCCATAGGGTGTCACACAATTGGCCCAGTGTAGTCAGGTTAGGGTTTGGCCGGGGTAGGCCGTCATTGTAAATAAGAATTTGTTATCGGACCCTTTTTTCAATTTTTGCCTAAAATGACGTACCCAAATCTAACTGGCTGTAGCTCAGGACCTGAAGCAAGGATATGCATATTCTTGATACGATTTGAAAGGAAACACTTTGAAGTTTGTGGAAATGTGAAATTAATGTAGGAGAATATAAGACATTAGATCTGGTAAAAGGTAATACAAAGATTTTTGTATAGATTTTTTTGTTCCATCATCTTTGAAATGCAAGAGAAAGGCCATTATCTGACCTAGGAATCTAGGTGCAGTTTAGATTTTGGCCACTAGAAGGCAGCAGTGTATGTCCAAAGTTTTAGACTGATCCAATGAACTATTGTATTTATGTTCAAAATGTTGTATCAAATCTGCCCAAATGTGCCTAATTGGTCAATATATAAATCTTCAAGTACATAACTGTGCACTCTCTTCAAACAATAGCATGGTATGTTTTCACTGTAATAGCTACTGTAAATTGGACAGTGAAGTTAGATTAACAAGCATTTTAGCTTTCTGCTCATATAAGATATATCTATGTTCTGGGAATTGTTCTTGTTTACTTACAATGTCATGCTAATCACATTAGCGCACATTAGCTCAACCGTCCCGAGGGTGGGACACCGATCTGTAGATTATTAACTGACTTGCCTAGTTAAACAAAAAACACATAAATTGGTTTTAACTACAGCCACTGGGGTCTCCTCTGAGGTCATGCCCCCCAGATAGAAAATGATAGAAAATGAATACGTCATAAACCATAAAAAAGCTTTAGAATTACAGTAAGTTAGCTCTGAAACTGCAAAAGTTTCTCTTAGCCTGAGCTTTGCTCAGACCACTGCTGCCAACAAAGGGAAAAGAGTACATCTTGCATGTTTGGCTGACCATATAGTATAATAGCATAAACATACTCATCTGAATTCATAAGGTGTAACATGCAGACTTTGAGGGACGATGTACTTCTCCACTTCACGCATCTGTTTTCACCTCTAACCTACCTCGAGGTTCTCCCTCACATTCAGCTGTAACTGCAATCAATATCCAGTCCACTGGCTGGATTCACTTACTTAGTTCAAAAGCTGGAGGCGAAAGCAGCATTTCCAATACTTTGTATAGTGGGAGAGTTGTTTAGAAGTGGGATACGTGAAGTGTGAGATCCATCACATTTGAACCCATATCCATAAGAAATCCTGGCATATGCTACATTTTGGCGCTTGTCTGCATTGTGGATTTTCGATTAGCAACTCTTTAGTGTTTACAGATGCTGAGCTTAATTAAAAGTTATGACTGAGACACAGCTCAGACCCTAAGAGGAGTGAATAATTAATAATATCAATTTTAAACATGGTGTGGGGTGCTAATATAATATTTGAATATATTTAAATAAATTGCCAGTGGTGAAAATGGTTTCTGGACCATTGCATTCATTTAGCATAAGTCTAGTAAACAAACTATATATCACCATCAATGTTTTCCTTTTAGATTTTAATTGGCTACTGGAGAGCTGGTCCAACTCAAACAGTGTTATCTAGGGGGACTAAATGTTTGTGCTCTCAGATGTATTTTTTTCCCCTCGTCCTTGTTAAAATGGTGGCAGAGAGGAGTCTTCTACTTCACGTCTTGGGGTCACTGTGGTCTTCTGGGTTTCACCACAGAGACGACGCACGGGGTGAACTAATGACAGTGCCCAAATGAGCAGAGCCAACCCTGGGCCGCTGAGCACACAGTGGCAGAGTTAACCACAGTTATCAAGGAAACTGTAGGGCGGCCATTTTGGAGATTTCAGGGGGCCCGAAACTGACAGTTGGAGCAATCATCATTAGCATAATCAGGGCCATACAGGAGATATGGTAGATGGCACCCTGTTTGGAGGGGTGACTCAACATTGACATCAATCTTGAAGGATTACATTGAAAACCTGCTCTAACTCTTTTTATTCAATGTATGGATTTCGAGGGTTTTGAGTGCTCAGGTGACTGTAGTATGATTCGATGGTAAGTTCAGCAATAAGAACATGGATCAAATTATGTGACAGGTGTTTGTAGCGAGGAGCTTCTCATTTAAGGAGAGGCAACAAAGTGACCTGGGGAAAGAGAGGTGGAAGCTCTTGAGCTGCAAATGAATGACGAACATCAGGAAAGATTAATGAGTTTTTCCGTCTCTTTTCTGAGGTTATTGTTTTTTAAACATTCTTTTTTATCTCCAGTAAAGTTGAGTCAAGAATCATCTCCAAACTATAGTAAGGCCTCCCAGCTCAGCACTGAAGTGATGACAGTACCATATACTGTATGTCCGTGATGAGAATATAACAATAGCTGTTGATTATGTTGCATTCTATGGCCACTACAATGGTACAATCACCAGGGACTGTTGGACTCTGTTCTGCTCATATTCATCCAATTTAACCCTTCACCAATATACAGTACAGCGTACCCGAGATAGTGTGTTTTGTGAGCACTCAGCCGAGTTTCTATACCATTTGTGTAGGTAGCTCTTATGAATGCAGGACTTGAAGGGACCAATGAGCCTAATGTTCAGTCACATCTCCATTCTGCCAGACTCCCAGGTGTGAGTGATGTATGTTCACTCGGGCACTTATCAACCTCCAATGACGAAACTGCCAATTACCTCCCTTTGTTAAAGTGAACACCAAAGCCTGGCTTACTCCAAACAAACTGGATTATATTATTGCTTACCATTATTACTCAGGGGAGGTGAAACCGCAGTCAAACTTAATAAAGGTAAAGCTGTGCTCACAAAAACACCTCCTCAACAATAGCCCAGCTGCATGCACCAAAACAGTCGGACATCCAACTACCCATTTTGCTTCTCTGCCGGTTCTTCCTGCAGGCATTTCCATAGGTCACAGGAAGAAATATCCTTATGGTACCTCATCAAATAAGACCACATTTTGTCTGACATATTTGCAAAGAGGGGAGAGTAACTCTCTCTCCTTCTCTATTTTCTTGTTAATAAAAAGAGAAGTGCTCACTCTCGGATGAGAGTTGGAGCATTTTAATAATAAGGACGACTAAGCCGATGGAGCTGTGTCTAGCTGTTCAAGTGTCTAGCTGTTCAAAAAACAGTCACGAATTTCTCACATTCAGGTTCCTGTTCACTGTTCCTCTCTTTGACAGATGGTAAGATTTCCAGTTGATAAATAAACACTCAAATCTGAAATCTGGTACGTGTCAAAAGGTGTTTTTGGGGGGAAAGTTGGTCCCACTTTACAATGAACCGGGGGAAAAACACATGTTCTTACATAGTAATTACATAGGCAGGTAGGCTACATTGAAACTACAGAGTGGTTACCCAGTGGTGTAAAGTACTTAAGTAAAAATACTTAAAAGTACTAAAGTCGTTTTTTGGAGTATCTATACTTCACTTGACTATTTATATTTTGACTACTTTTACTTTTACTTCACTACATTCCTAAAGAAAATGATGTACTTTTACTCCATATATTTTTCCTGACACCCAAAAGTACTCATTACATTTTGAATGCATAGCAGGACAGGAAAATTATCCAATTCACTCACTTATCAAGAGAACATCCCCACTGACTCTTATCTGGCAGACTCACAAAACACACATGCATCATTTGTAAATGATGTCTGAGTGTTGGAGTGTGGCCCTGGCTATCCATAAATTTAAAAAACAAGAAAATGGTGCCTTCTGGTTTGCTTAATATAAGGAATTTGAAATGATTTATACTTTTCCTTTTGATACTTAAGTATATTTTAGCTATTTACCACTACAATACATGTAAAACTTAGATATGTAAAACCAAATACTTTTAGACTTTCTAGACTCAGGTAATATTTTACTTGGTGACTTTCACCTTTACTTGAGCCATTATTAAAGTATCTCTATTTTTACTCAAGTATGACAATTGGGTACTTTTTCCACCACTGTGGTTACCTATAGTTACATAGTGCTTAAAACTGTTATCTGTTTGTAGCTTGCACAATTGAAACATTCACAAATAAAAATGGACCTAATTGAATGTAACGCAGTCATGCTAGGGTGAGATGATTCAAGCTGGGAAGAGGATAGTTACAAAGAACTTACTTGACATACACGGAGTGTACAAAACATTAAGGACACTTGCTCTTTCCATGACATAGACCGACCAGGTGAATCCAGGTGAAAGCTATGATCCCTTATTGATGTCACATGGTAAATCCACTACAGTCAGTTTAGATGAAGAGGAGGGTTACAGGTTAAAAAACTATTTTTAATCCCTGAGAAATGTGGGGATGTTTTTGAGGAGCAAGGACTGAGACGAGTCAGAGATCCTGGATGAAAACCTTCTCCAGAGTGCTCAGGACCTCAGACTGGGGTGAAGGTTCACCTTCCAAAAGGACAACAACCATAAGAGCTAGCTCAGTTGGTAGAGCATGGCGCTTGTAACGCCAGGGTAGTGGGTTCGATTCCCGGGACCACCCATACGTAGAATGTATGCACACATGACTGTAAGTCGCTTTGGATAAAAGCGTCTGCTAAATGGCATATATTATAAATGGATTGTGTATGTGTGCCATTCAGAGGGTGAATGGGCAAGGGGGGCTGTTCTAGAGTCTAGATGATCTGTGGCAGGCTGACAGAATCTTGGAACCTCAGACGACACTCGGCCCCCTAGTTCTATGGCACACAGGCGAGCGGGCAGCGGTTCAGTGCACAAATGTGATGGCGTCTCTTGGGCTCTGAAAGGCGTTCAAGTGGGCACAGCATTCACGCTCCAGTGGCCAACTGTCCCGGGGAGTCACAACAGACCTGGCTGGCATGGATTAGAGGTGACACTCACTGGACCGTCCACCTGGCTGGAAAAAAGTCAAGTCGCTAGTTACTAGAGTCCATTCAGAAAGTATTCAGACCCCTTGACTTTCCCCCATTTTGTTATGTTACAGCCTTATTCTTAAAAGGATTCAGTAGTTTTTTCCCCTCATCAATCTACACACAATACCCCATAATGACAAAGCAAAAACAAGTTTTTATTTAAAAAAATAAAAAAACATAAGTATTCAGACCCTTAACTCAGTAATTTGTGAAAGCACCTTTGGCAACGATTACAGCCTTGCACCTTCTTGGGCATGGCGCTACAAGCTTGGCACACCTGTATTTGGGGAGTTTCTCACATTCTTCAAGCTCTGTCAGGTTGGATGGGGAGCCTCGATGCACAGCTATTTTCAGGTCTCTCCAGAGATGTTAGATCGGGTTCAAGTCAGGCTTTGTTTGGGCCATTCAAGGACATTCAGAGATTTGTCCCGATGCCACTCTTGCGTTGTCTTGGCTGTGCTCTTATGGTTGTTGTCCTTTTGGAAGGTGAACCTTCACCCCAGTCTGAGGTCCTGAGCACTCTGGAGAAGGTTTTCATCCAGGATCTCTGACTCGTCTCAGTCCTTGCTCCTCAAAAACATCCCCACAGCATGATGCTGCCACCACCATGCTTCCCCATAGGGATGGTGACAGGTTTCCTCCAGACTTGATGCTTAGCATTCAGGCCAGAGTTCAATCTTCGTTTCATCAGACCAGAGAATCTTGTTTCTTATGGTCTGAGAGTCCTTTAGGTGCCTTTTGGCAAACTCCAAACAGGCGGTCATGTGCCTTTTACTGAGGAGTGGCTTCTGTCTGGCCACTCTACCATAAAGGCCTGATTGTTGGAGACCTGCAGAGATGGTTGTCCTTCCCATCTCCACAGAGAAACTCTAGAGCTCTGTCAGAGTGAACATTGGGTTCTTGGTCACCTCCATGACCAAGGCCCTTCTCCGATTGCTCAGTTTGGCCAGGCGGCCAGCTCTAGGAAGAGTCTTGGTGGTTCCAAACTTATTCCATTTAAGAATGATGGAGGCCGCTGTGTTCTTGGGGACTATCAATGCTGCAGACATGTTTTGGTACCCTTCCCCAATCTGTGCCTTGACACAATCCTGTCTCGGAGCTCTACGGACAATTCCTTCGACCTCATGGCTTGGTTTTTGCGCTGACATGCACTGTCAACTGTGGGACCTTATAGGCAAGTGTGTGCCTTAACAAATCATCTCCAATCAATTGAATTTACCACAGGTGGACTCCAATCAAGTTGTAGAAACGTCTCAAGGAGGATCAATGGAAACAGGATGGAACCAAGCTCAATTTCGAGTCTCATAGCAAATGGTCTGAATACTTATGTAAATGTTTTCGCTTTTTCATTATGGGGTATTGTGTGTTGATTGATGAGGCAAAACATTTATTTACTCCATTTTAGAATAAGGCTGTAACGTAACAAAATGTGGAAAAAGGAATGGGGTCTGAATACTTTCACTGTAGGCACTGTATGCACCAATGTTTTGACTAACAAAGTCACAATTTGATGTGTTGACTAAAATAGTAAGACTGCTTAGATTGAGGAAGGATATGAATAAGATATCCATAAGATAAGGTGATATTGTATTGTAATTTGGTTGAAATACCTCTTTGCAAAATGCAATACACCCCAGCCAAATTGGAGAGATATATTTTCCCAGTCTTCCACAGGGACTTGAAGTGCTCACAGAGCCATAAGAATGTGTGACTAGCTCAGAATTGTATTCATGATTCCTTAGTAAAACACCCCTTTCCAGACCCCTCAGTCCTCTCTAGTGCTCTTTTATTAGGGAAAAACTCAATCTCCCTTGAGGGTGAATTAGCCGGCGAGAAGTCAAAGTAGCTTTGCACATTGGCACATTCAATATTACTTAATGTAACGGCTCTGAGTAATGCACATATATTACTGCCACTAGGTCTGCTGGGAGAAAAGAGAGACATGGTAAAAAGCTAAAGCTTCCTTCAGAGGCAGTATTTGCAATCACATTTGAGTGACTTCGGTGGAGGAATGGATGGTCTGACGCAACTGTCTGTACGGAGCTAAGTTCTGTCATTAGGGAGTCCTTAGGACTCCGATGTAGTATGTGAAGTTGGGAACAAAGACCTAGGGACCTTTTTAATGTTTCTTCTGACTGTTTGGCTTGTGTGCACAACGGTGCGACTGCAGGAGAAACCAATTAGGGAAAAAGAAACAGACCATGAAGGCTGGGTTTAGACAGGCAGCCAAATTCAGATTTTTCCCCCCACATTGATCTTTTGACCAATCACATCAGATCGTTTTCAGAGCTGATCTGATTGGTCAAAAGACCAATTACTGAAAAAATATCAGAATTGGATTGCCTGTCTAAACGCAGCCTCTGTTCCTAACAATGTATCAGTTTGACTCCCAGTAAAACAGCATCAAACTGTGTCTGTTCACCCTGGGTACATGTTCAGTCATTTGAGGAGAATAGAGGTAATCAGTGCATGTTTGATCACACTGCCTGGAAGACAGTGTTTTGGGAGAGGTGGATGAGGTTGGAGCGAGGCGCAAAGGATGAGCTAATCAGATGACTGTCCAATAGCGACATGAGCTCTCCCCAGACACAGAGCCATTGGCTCCCTCACTGCAGCATCTCGGCAGTCATTTCAGTTCTTCGGATCCCATTCGTTTCTACAGAGCTTAAATGCCAATCACGTCCAGAGGGAGTGTCTGGGAGAGTGGGGTTACATGATGAGAATGAAGACAGACTATTACTACCCTTACAAGACTCCAGGAGAGAAGAGGCAGAGCAAAAGAAAACTCAGGTTTATTTTAACTACATTCTCTCTGGTATCACACCTCCTGCATTTCACCGAGTTGGATTAATAAATAAACAAACAAACCCAAACTCAGATAGGAACATTATATTCTCATCTCTTCCACATGGATGTTGTTGTGGTGGACCACAGCCAAAAACACACAAACGTACCCACCACACACAGTAGTTGGAAGGGGAAATCTGCAGCTGCTACATCCATTTTTGGACGCGTAAATTAATATGTACCCCTTTATTTTTGAAAATAATTACTTAAACTATGCTCATGAGAAAATGTGTAACTGTCATACCCCATCAGAACCTGTCAGCATATGCGCTACTGGTGTTGAAGTCAGGTGCAGGAGAGCAGAGAGTTGTGCTCTACTGGTATAGAAGTCAGGTGCAGGAGAGCAGAGAGTTGTGCTCTACTGGTGTTGAAGTCAGGTGCAGGAGAGCAGAGAGTTGTGATCTACTGGTGTAGAAGTCAGGTGCAGGAGAGCAGAGAGTTGTGATCAGTCGCACACTTTATTCGGCAGAAGCAAACAACAGACGGACGCAACAGTGTCCAACAAACCTCCAGCCAAAGGCAAAAGTGCAAAGCGCAACAAAGTCTAAAATAAGCAAAAATGTATAACAATTAAACATACTCCGGGTTGAAACATAGTACCCGGGGGAAGAGGCGCGTCAATACAAAACACTTAACAAAACAATCCCACACAAAGACATGGGGGGAACAGAGGAATATATATATATGCAGTTGATTAGGGAATGTAAACCAGGTGTGCGGGGAACAAGACAAAACAAATGGAACAATGAAAAATGGAGGGGCGATGGCTAGAAGGCCTGTGACTTCGACCGCCGAACACCGCCTGAACAAGGAGGGGAGCAGAATTCGGCGGAAGTCGTGACAGAACCCAAAATATAAGCTTGTTTTATCACAATGTTTGCAAACAAAGTAAATATAAACAAACACTGTACAGCCTCAAAACATGGTTAAAACTATAATTCTATATTATGGATGGTCAGTCCTTGCATCCATAACTCTGTTTATGAATTTGAGAGTGGTTCCATTTCTCCAGGCCCTCCTTCAGCTTTTTACCAAAACTCAATGGATCGTCTTCTTCTCTCCTGATTATCTGTTTCACACAGAGCCCTCCTGAGACTACCTTCTTCCTCTCTATTTCTCACCAAGATAAAAGCTGCTGTGTTGCAGCACAACTCTTTTTGGGGATGCATAACAGAGAGGTCCGTAGGGAGTGGAGGACGATCAAATCCAACCCAAACATATCTGAAAAAGGGCTTGTGTTAAGGGAATGTACTACAGCAACATTTTGAAATGTACATCCAATTTTTGTGTACGGTATTCATTCCACCTCAGTCAGTGCTACTGACCAACATAACAGAACCCTAACACAAAAGTATGAAAAATCATAGCAATCTTTCCAATCTGTCTGTTAATCTGTAGTATTCTACCCCCAAAAAACACTGATTTTGGAGTCACAAAGAGTACTTCTCCTGCATGTACTATGTCCTCAGAGTATTCATCCTTCATGTTGCCTGCTATATCCTCAGTGTGTTCCTCCTGCATGTAGTGTGCTATATCCTCAGAGTATTCCTCCTGCATGTAGCCTGCTATATCCTCAGAGTATTCCTCCTTCATGTAGCCTGCTATGTCCTCAGAGTATTCCTCCTTCATGTAGTCTGCTATGTCCTCAGAGTATTCCTCCTTCATGTAGCCTGCTATATCCTCAGAGTATACCTCCTTCATGTAGTCTGCTATATCCTCAGAGTATTCCTCCTTCATGTAGCCTGCTATATCCTCAGAGTATTCCTCCTTCATATAGCCTGCTATATCCTCAGAGTATACCTCCTTCATGTAGCCTGCTTTGTCCTCAGAGTATTCCTCCTGCATATAGCCTGCTATATCCTCATAGTTGGTTTGAGAGTTCCTCTGAAACTTTTGATGCCTTACAGACATCAATTGTTGAGGTGGAATTTACCAACATACAGGATGTACAGTATGTTTGGGATTGGACTGCATGCAGTAGAGACATTTTATAGGAGCAGGGCAAAGGAGTCAGGGGAAGACTTTAATCATCGCACACAGGGGAAAGAACATGGAGAACCTTCTGAATAGGTCTATTGTTCCCTTTGGAGTAGCCATAAGAAAACATGGTGATGACGAAAGATGCAGGTTACCAAACTCCCTTTCATGTTTTTCAGTCTTTCTGTGTCACAGCTGTCTATGTCTCGGAACCATGAGGAGCCTCATATAAACATAGTCAATCAGAAATGCTGAATGTTCAGCTTGAAAACACCACATCCACAATTCGTTCTGCTTCAACACGGTATTAATTGAAGAATATCCGATGCAAGAACGTCTGAAATCTTCATTGTTGTTTTCCTTTTGATTAGTACTCCATAAAAGGAATTCAATATACCTCTCTTGTCTGTTATTGAACTATCTTCTGTGTTTTTGCAGTTATTGGGAAACCGGTTCCATTCAGAGATATGAATCCATAGCAAGTTAAGGAAGAAATCTCTCATGCTGAGAAGGTATTTATTCCTGAACAGAGATGATTGAAAACACTTGCGGTGCAAAATGGAAAACTGAGAGAATCGGTGGGAGAGATCAGAGGTGGGAAAATTAAAGATGGCCCTCATTGAATAATATTGGTCACTTTGACATCAGTAGATTACATTAAATGCCGTTAGGTCAGAGAAGACGACAAAAGTCACACGGGGACAATAACGGATGTTGGAGTTAGTTCATAGCAGGTTACTAAAACCCTTTCATTTTATTGACTGAATAACCCAAAAGTCTCACCAAGTAGTAGAACATTGATTAAACTTTAGAGAGATGATTTATACATAGAAGGGAATCCAAAGTACCTGTATTGGGGGACATAACGCCTTTGAAAAAAGGCTAAATGTGTTCTGTCTAACAGAAAACCATTTCAATGCATTAGAAGAGGGTTTCATTTTCAGATGAATTCCTTGGGATGACACGTCGCCATATTTGTTGTCAACAGAAGATTTCCATAATGTTTTCTACAGGTCATATCTTTAACTCAGAAACAATTGTTTCTATCCAGCTCGAAGGACCATGAAAATGAATGCCGCACTCACACGTACGCACGCACACTTACACACACACACACACACACACACACACACACACACACACACACACACACACACACACACACACACACACACACACACACACACACACACACACACACACACACACACACACACACACACACACACACACACACACACACACACACACACACACACAGCTCTCACAATTGAGTGAGGTTATCCGTTCCTTCCAGTAGACGAAGCACACAGTGACATACAATAAATAATTGTCAATAAAACAGCAATTCAATTTAATTGACTGCATTTGACAGCCTTCGAGACATCATCTACAATGTTTAAATAATTCAGGTCTTAAAACCTAGGGGGAAATTCAGCTGTAATTGATTGCCAGTTACCTCGGTGTTTGGCATCACACAGACAACTTAGGGCAAAAGAAGGCTGCCTGAATGTTGATTAGTTGTTGGTCTTTTCTCAATATCCCAGTATCCCAATATCCCAGCAGGCTAAATGTGACATTCAACACTGTGTTATGCATAGGGAGAGTAAAACAACCTTAGATATACAGTGTATTCGGAAAGTGTTCAGACCTGTTGACGGTTTCCACATTTTGTTATGTTACAGCCTTATTCTAAAATTGATTATATATATGTTTTTCATAATCAATCTACACACAAATCCCCATGATGACAAAGCAAAACAGGTTTTTAAAAGGGTTTTGCAAATGTATAATTAAAAAAAAAAATTATGACCTTATTTACACAAGTATTCAGACCCTTAGCGATGAGACTATAAATAGAGCTCAGGTGCATCATGTTTCCATAGATCATCCTTGAGATGTTTCTACAACTTGATTGTAGTCCACCTGTGGTAAATTAAATTGATTGGACATGATATGGAAAGGCACACACCTGTCTATATAAAGTTCCACAGTTGACAGTGCATGTCAGAGCAAAAACCAAGCTATGAGGTTGAAGGAATTGTCCGTAGAGCTCTGAGACAGGATGTGTCGAGGCAGAGATCTGGGGAAGAGTACCAAAACATTTCTGCAGCATTGACGGTCTACAAGAACACAGTGGCCTCCATCATTCTTAAATGGAAGAAGTTGCCCGGACAAACTGAGCAATCGGGGGAGAGGTGCCTTGGTCAGGGAGGTGACCAATGACCCGACTTTCCCCTTTAGGAGCCATTAGAAGAAGACAAAATGTATGTTACCAATTGAACAACATCTATTGCAGGATCGATCAATGTTAAAGTTAACATAGTTGGCCATATATGGATGTTCCAGTTTACTTTATGGGTTGGTTATGTAGGCTTCTTCTAACCCATCACTTTCTACTACAGTTGAAGTCGGAAGTTTACATACACCTTAGCCAAGTACATTTAAACTCAGTTTTTCACAATTCCTGACATTTAATCCTAGTAAAAATTCCCTGTCTTAGGTCAGTTAGGATCACCACTTTATTTTAAGAATGTGAAATCTCAGAATAATAGTAGAGAGTGATTTATTTAATATTTTATTTCTTTCATGACGTTCCCAGTGGGTCAGACGTTTACATACACTCAATTAGTATTTGGTAGCATTGCCTTTACATTTGGGTCAAATGTTTGGGGTAGCCTTCCACAAGCTTCCCACAATAAGTTGGGTGAATTTTGACCCATTCCTCCTGACAGAGCTGGTGTAAGTGAGTCAGGTTTGTAGGCCTCCTTGCTCGCACACGATTTTCCAGTTCTGCCCACAAATGTTCTACAGGATTGAGGTCAGGGCTTTGTGATGGCCACTCCAATACACAACTTTAGAAGTATGCTTGGGGTCATTGTCCATTTGGAAGACCCATTTGCGACCAAGCTTTAACGTCCTGACTGATGTCTTGAGATGTTGCTTCAATATATCCACCTAATTTTCCGCCCTCATGATGCCATCTATTTTGTGAAGAGCACCGTTTCCTCCTGCAGCAAAGCACCCCCACAACATGATGCTGCCACCCCCGTGCTTCACGGTTGGGATGGTGTTCTTCGGCTTGCAAGCCTCCCCATTTTTCCTCCAAACATAACGATGGTCATTATGGCCAAACAGTTCTATTTTTGTTTCATCAGACCAGAGGACATTTCTCCAAAAGGTACGATCTTTGTCCCCATGTGGAGTTCCAAACTGTAGTCTGGCTTTTTATGGCAGTTTTGGAGCAGTGGCTTCCTCCTTGCTGAGCGGCCTTTCAGGTTATGTCAATATAGGACTCGTTTTACTGTGGATATAGATACTTTTGTACCTGTTTCCTCCAGCATCTTCACAAAGTCCTTTGATGTTGTTCTGGGATTGATGTGCACTTTTCGCACCAAAGTACGTTCATCTCTAGGAGACGGAACGCGTCTCCTTCCTGAGCGGTTTGACAGCTATGTGGTCCCATGGTGTTTATACTGGCATGCTATTGTTTGTACAGATGAACGTGGTACCTTCAGGCGTTTGGAAATTGCTCCCAAGGATGAACCAGACTTGTGGAGGTCGACAATTCTTTTGATTTTCCCATGATGTCAAGCAAAGAGGCACTGAGTTTGAAGGTAGGCCTTGAAATACATCCACAGGTACACCTCCAATTGACTCAAATGATGTCAATTAGCCTATATTAGCCTGTATGTAAACTTCTGACCCACTGGAATTATGATACAGTGAATTATAAGGGAAAAAATCTGTTTGTTGGAAAAATGACTTGTGTCATGCACAAAGTAGATGTCCTAACCGACTTGCCAAAACTATAGTTTGCGAACAAGAAATTTGTGGAGTGTTTGAAAAACAAGTTTTAATGACTTCAACCAATGTGTATGTACATTTCCAACTTAAACTTTACAGTACATATAATAATATGATTAAATTATATCTTTACATTTAAAACCAAAGTCTAGCAGAATTCCAATAAATGTTATACACTTTGATCTTCAATTATATATTTTTTACCTTTATTTAACTAGGCAAGTCAGTTAAGAACAAATTCTTATTTTCAATGGCTGCTGGGCCAATTATGCGGTGCCCTATGGGACTCCCAATCACAGCCGGATGTGATGCAGCCTGGATTTGAACCAGGTACTGCAGTGACACCTCTTGCATGGAGATGCAGTGTCTTAGACTATTGCATCACTTGGGAGCCCCAAGTATTGGACTTGGAAATTTGGAAGTATAGATTAGCCAAATTGTTTCACCTGAGCTAACCCCAAAACTAAGCACTTATTAGCCAGCCCTACTCTGTTATCATGGAGGACTGATTGGTCTCATTGATTCGAGTTGAAAAATGCATGCTGTGCTCATGGAATGGCATGCGTTGAGCGCTACTGAAAGTGCTTTTTACATGTGAAAAATGAATGCTATATGCTGCATTTGCTATAGGCCTATTGTTTACCTTATTGTTGGTGACACTTTTATATCTTGATAATATGCTGTCATTTAAAGGGAAAATCCATTGTTTATTTACATTTGCAATGTTTATAAACATTGGAGAAAAACAAGCTTATATTTTTTTTTTTGGGGGGTTCTCATGGAGTGTGACATTTTAATTAAGATCATGAGGCATTTATAAGTTATATTCTTCAAGAATCAATGCATATATACACACTGTACCAGTCAAAAGTTTGGACACCTTCTCATTCAAGGGTTTTTCTTTATTTTTTACATTGTGGAATAATAGTGAAGACATCAAAACTATGAAATAACACATGGAATCATGTAGTACCCAAAAATATATATATTTTATATTTGAGATTCTTCAAGTAGCCACCCTTTGCCTTGATGACAGCTTTGCACACTTTTGGCATTCTCTCAACCAGCTTCAGGTTGAGTGATGTGTGTGATGGTTCCAGATCCTAATGGCCAACAATCGAGACCTTGAACAGGAAAAGGAGAGCGGGTACATGGTAATGTTGAGGGATGAGGCAAAGTTCTGGTCCATAAAGTTCCCTGTGGCACCGGAATCCACTAAAGCTAAAGACACAATACATTAGGGACAGTCAGCCACAGTGAGTCTAGCAGGAAGAGCTGAATCCGGAATACTTACTCCTGGTCCAGGGGATGGAACATCAAGTGACCGGTCCTCTGCTCTAATGGATCCCGGATTCTGTAATATTGGACACCGCTGGAGCTTGTGCCCTCCTTGCCCACAGTATAGACATAGCCCCAGCTGTATCCGTCTGTCCTTCTGCCGTGGAAAGGTGTGCCCTCCTTGCCCACAGTATAGACATAGAGCTGTATCCGTCTGTCCTTCTGCCGTGGAAAGGTGTGCCCTCCTTGCCCACAGTATAGACATAGAGCTGTATCCGTCTGTCCTTCTGCCGTGGAAAGGTGTGCCCTCCTTGCCCACAGTATAGACATAGCCCCAGCTGTATCCGTCTGTCCTTCTGCTGTGGAAAGGTGTGCCCTCCTTGCCCACAGTATAGACATAGAGCTGTATCCGTCTGTCCTTCTGCCGTGGAAAGGTGTGACCTCTACCTCCACGGGTTCAGGCTCTGATCCCGAGGGAGAGAAGCGATGAGAATGCCGACACTCCTGGAGCGTCCAGCGTGAGGTTGTCGTCCCGACGGGCCAGTTCCTTCTGGACCTCCTTGCGCAGACCTCTTCTAAATAAGCGCCGGCTCATTCCATCCACTGGAAGCTGCTACTGTCCAGAAGGTGAGCGCAAACTCTGCAGCCGTCTGATTCCCCTGCTGTAGCTGAAGCAGACACTTATCTCCCTGCCCTCCGTGTTTTGATCGAAAATGCATTTAAACAGAGCCATGAACCCCTCATAAGAATCTAGTTCCCTCTCTCGTCTCTCCCAGACGGCCGTAGGTCATTCCAATGCTTGCCCGGTCAGCAGAGAAATAACCATGGCAACCTTAGACCTCTCTGTGTTGGGGGCTCCCAACTGATGTGAAGAATAGAGGGAGCACTGAAGGAGGAAGCCACAGCATTTGGATGGTGTACCGTTGTACTTCGGGAGGGACAGACTGGCATCGCTGACCTGAGCGGGTTACTGAATGGGCCGTTCCGCTGGCTCACTGGGTAAACTGACTCTAGAGTATCCTCCACTGCTGGGCTGCAACGTCTCGTGGGGGTGTTTTGAGATGCTGCAGACTGCGGAGAACCTCTTCCATGGCCGTCCCCAGTTGAGCCAGCTGGTCATGGTGTTGACGTAGATGGTACCCTTGTTCTTCGACCGTCTGAGAGATATCCAACTTTCCTGCTGCTGCCATAGTTGGAGTTGGTATTCTGTAATAATGGAGCTGTGAGTCGGGAAGTAGGAAGCATGTGAACCATTTAAATAAACAACGAGACAATTCCATGTGGCTACACACCGTACACAAGAATAATACCATCTGGTGAGTGAACATAAGAGAGTGACATAAAGGCGAGGAAATGATGAAGGTAATGAAGTCCAGGTGTGAATCATAATGATTAACAGGTGTGCGTAATGATGAGTGCCAGGTGTGCGTAATGATGGACCACTGGATAGGTGGTTAGTATTCTGGCTACGTCGTATGCCGGAAGGGGAGTAGCAGAAGAAGATGTGACAGGAGTGGTATTCAGTATGTGTTGTGTTGGATTTGCCCCAAATATAATGCTTTGTATTCAAATCAAATCAAACAGATTGTATTTGTCACATGCACCGAATACAACCTTACAGTGAAATGCTTACTGCCAAGCCCTTAATCAACAATGCAGTTTTAAGAAAGTATTTACATTTTTTAATGTAATCTTTATTTAACTAGGCAAGTCAGTTAAGAACAAATTCTTATTTACAATGACGGCCTACACCGTCCAAACCTGGACGATGCTGAGCCGCCCTATGGGACTCCCAATCTCGTCCGGATGTGATACAGCCTTGATCCGAACCAGGGACTGTAGTGACGCCTCTTGCACTGAGATGCCTTAGACCGTTGCGCTACTTGGGAGCCCAACAATAAAATAACAGTAGTGAGGCTATATACAGGGAGTACCTGTGTATGTGCAGGGGCACAGTTTAGTCAAGGTAATTGAGGTAATATGTCCATGTAGCTATAGGTAAAGTGACTATGCATAGATAATAAACAGAGAGTAGCAGCAGCGTAAACATGAGGGTGGGGGGTCAATGCAAATAGTCTGGGTAGCCATTTGATTAGCTGTTCTGGGGTCTTATGGCTTGGTGGTAGAAGCTGTTAAGAAGCCTTTAGGACCTAGACAGCCATTATACTCTGTAACTGTTTTAAAGTCACCATTGACTCATGGTGAAATCCATGAGTGCTTTCCTTCTTCTCGGGCAACTGAGTTAGGAAGGATGCCTGTATCTTTGTAGTGACTGGGTGTGTTGCTATACCATCCAAAGTGTAATTAATAACTTCACCATGCTCAAAGGGATATTCCATGTCATTTTTATACCCATCTACCTATAGGTGCCCTTCTTTGTGAGGCATTGGAAAAGCTCCCTGGTCTTTGTGGTTGAATCTGTTTGAAATTCACTGCTTTACTGAGGGACCTTACAGATAATTATATGTGTGTGGTACAGAGATAAGGCAGTCATTCAAAAATCACTATTTAAACATTATTATTACACACAGAGTGAGTCCATACAACTTATTATGACTTGTTAAGCACATTTTTACTCCTGAAATTATTTTGGCTTGCCATAACGAAAGAGTTGAATACTTATTGACTCAACACATATCAGCTTTTCATTTTTTATTATTTAGTTTAAAAAAAAGATAAACATAATTCCACTTTGGTATTGGAGGGTATTGTGTGTAGGCCAGTGACAAATGCAGACTATAACACAACAAAATGTGGAAGAAGTCATGGGGTGTGAATATTTCTGAAGGCACTGTATGTAGTCTAATGGTGTAGGTAGACCAATGGTGTAGGTAGTCAAAACCATATTTCGCTTTGGATGCATGACAAATGATACACAGTATATTTAAAACGACAAGAGCACAGAGTAGATATACTGACATGGAGATTAAATCCGGTTTTACCCCCTGCACGCTTGCTGATTTTATAAGAACGCCATCTCGAGAAATAGTATTCTCGTAACGGATTTGACCATTCGAAGCCGAATGAGTCAAGCTGATATGAGTGGAATTCTGAACACATGGAACCAAACATGCTATCTCAGAAACCATCTCTCTCTCCAGAGGTTTAATTTATCCACATGCAGTACATGTGAACGCAATGTCACACAATCTGTCCATCTGCGACTGTGTCCTGTCACACAAATTGTCCGTCTGTGACTGTGTCCTGTCCTTCTCCTCTTTTCCCAGTGACACACTCAGGGGCAATTGAAGGTGATATGGGATGGAGCATTGCAAGTTAAGCAGTTGTTGCAAAATGTATGCATCTCAAGAGGAGGCAGAACGAAGAGAGAACAATTCAATATTGTTAATAGTACTGTTCCAACAGTGAGGGATACTGTATGTATGTATAATCTATGAATTCCATCTACATATTGTAAAGCCACTGTCATGACGTGCCCTGGGGGGAGGATCATAGCCCCCTCCCCCCTATCTCTCTTGCCACAGTTTTAGGACTTTACGAAAGGTCATAAATACCTTGTAGAAACTGCCATGCAGTATTGAGAGAGTCTAAGAGAACAAATACCTCTCTTGGCCAAACTCCTAAATCTCCAAATTGGGAGAATTAAACAATATTTCCACTTTAGGGAATGTGGGAAGGGTCCGTGGACACGTAAGGGACAGTTATGATGAGTAGTGCTTCATTTGGACATCTCAGGAAGTACATGAAACACACATAATGGTATCTCTTAAAGTGTACATTTCCCAGCTGTCAGGTTTACATCTAAATATTGTGAAACGTATGTGATTAAGCAAGAAACTATTTGTGAAAAGATGTAATGTGATGTTAACATTCTAAATGAGAGCATGAATTTTCAAATAAAGATGAACTAGTCAGTGGCCACACCCACGTTAGCATAGACATTAGGTCAGTGTCATGGAACCGCACTTTTCTACTGAAATGTATAAAACCCACTCCTGATGTAAATTCACACCAGAATATGCAAACCACAGTGTAAACTAAGGTTGCAAATGGTTGAAGTTCTGAGACTAGAAAATGTGCAGTTGACGCAGCATGTTGAAATAGATGGCACTACAACTCTTCCAAAGGACAAGACCATACCACATGGAGCATTGGTTACACGGCTGGAAATGGTTAAGCTCTGAGACTATCGATCACGACAGAATAAGAGCAAATCTTAGACATATCTTAGACTACTCTGCAGCTAGAAATTCCGAAAGTCTAGAACGAGAATACAGACAACCTCCGAAGCATCTATTCTATGACAACATTTTCTAATGGTTGTCACGCCTTGGTCATTGTATTTTGTGTTTTCGTTATATATTTGTTCAGGCCAGGGTGTGACATGGGTTTATTGTGTTGTCGTATTGGGTTTTTTGTATGCATTGGGATTGTGGTTGATTAGGGGTGTGTCTAGTTTAGGCTTGGATGCCTGAGGCGGTTCTCAATCAGAGTCAGGTGATTCTTGTTGTCTCTGATAGGGAACCGTATTTAGGTAGCCTGGGTTTCACTGTGTATTTCATGAGTGATTGTTCCTGTCTCTGTGTAGTGTTCACCAGATAGGAGTGTATTAGGTTTTACGTTCTGTTTGTTGTTTTTTGTATTTATTTAGTTATTTCATGTATCGTCATTCTCTTCATTAAAGAACATGAGTAACAACCACGCTGCATTTCGGTCCGACTCTCTTTCGACGAACGAACGCCGTTACAATGGTACTCTAAAGTATCCATTCTAACCACCTAAAACCAGAAAAGACATTGTGACTTCTGTGAAAGTTAATCAGAGACTCTGATGAACCCTACAGGATGAACAAGGATTCCAACAGAGAAGACAACAACATACGGGTTTAAATATTTAAATTGCAATTATTCTCGAATGACCGGCCGTTCATGTGCAAAGGATTAGCATTTCAATTCATATAATTATAGACTGTGTGTAGTGAATCCATTTAGTCTTTCCCGCTCTTTCTTAGTTCACATTCCCTTTCCTTTGTCTACCAAGCCGTCATATCGGCTTAGCCCACTAGGGACTTGTCTATCATTGTTAGTAACCAATATCTACTGTTTGTTTGTTATGTATTTCTGTGTTAGTTAGTTTGTATATTGCTGATTCATTATGGAATCTAGGGTTCGTGCAGATAACCAAGAATTTTACGACGTTCAGATGAGACTTATAGAAGGTAAAGAATAATTAATGACTGATTGATGACTGAAATGTACGATTTTGTTGTTGTATTGTTTTTATTATTATATTTTTTAAATATTGTTTGTATATTGTTGTATTTTACATTTGTGTTTACTGTCCTTGTCTATTACAGTTTTTAACAATCACTTTGGCACTAATTTCAGAACCTTGTGGTCCTTTTTCAAAACTCTAGACACAAAACTCAAAACGGTCATCACTTGTAACACAGGCTGTCCAATGTTCAAAACATTGCATTGTGCATTCATACCTTTAAAGAAACCTTGCACTTGCAGAATCATTGGGTCAAATAACTAATTTATCATGAAATACCTTAGGAACATTCCTTTAGATCACCCACACACAAGATACAGATAGTTTCACTGTGTAGTTGTTCATACAATCATTAAATATTGTAGTACAAAATATGTGATACATGTTTCATTATGCTACTACACGTAAATGCATCTCTCACATTCTGACCTTAGTCCTTTTGTTATGTCTTTGTTTTAGTATGGTCAGGGCGTGAGTTGGGTGGGTTGTCTATGTTCTTTTTTCTATGATTTGGAATTTCTGTGTTTGGCCTGGTATGGTTCTCAATGAGAGGCAGCTGTCATTCGTTGTCCCTGATTGAGAACCATACTTAGGTAGCCTGGTTTCACTTTTGAGTTGTGGGTGATTATTTTCCGTGTCAGTGTTTGTTCCACACGGGACTGTTTAGTTTGTTTCGGTTATTCACTTTGTTATTTGTAGTTTAGTGTTCATGTAAATAAAGTATCGTTATGGACACTTACCACGCTGCGCATTGGTCCTCCGATCCTTCCTACTACTCCTCTTCGTCAGAATCATTGAACAAAATATTACATTTATTGATGAAATACAATAAAATCACAACATAGGTTTCTTTGAATCAAAGAAAAAATAATTAGCTACAAAAAAATAAAAAACAGTTCAAGGTCAACTGCACTGTTCCTCACCTGGCTTACTGTATAACATCACTGCCATGTTCCTCACCTGGCTTACTGTAAAACATCACTGCCATGTTCCTCACCTGGCTTACTGTAAAACATCACTGCAGTGTTCCTCACCTGTCTTACTGTAAAACATCACTGCAGTGTTCCTCACCTGGCTTACTGTAAAACATCACTGCAGTGTTCCTCACCTGGCTTACTGTAAAACATCACTGCAGTGTTCCTCACCTGGCTTACTGTAAAACATCACTGCAGTGTTCCTCACCTGGCTTACTGTAAAACATCACTGCAGTTTTCCTCACCTGGCTTACTGTAAAACATCACTGCAGTGTTCCTCACCTGGCTTACTGTAAAACATCACTGCAGTGTTCCTCACCTGTCTTACTGTAAAAAGCTAAACAAAAGATGAATTCCTACTTCTATATTTCCATCAACCCTGTCTTGTGGATTTGGCCACAGGTTCTCATCCACATCACAATGGATGTTTTCATTAGCCAAACATCTTGGGAAGAATCTTCGGGCAAATCCAGGCCTGACACTGGTCTGCCGTGATGTCATTGCATGCGTCATCCATGGCCTGTAGAAGGGTGGCTTGTTCGTGAGGGCGCCTATCACATACCTTCCACCTCCATGTGGAGAAAAATTCCTCAATCGGGTTAAGGAAAGGAGAGTATAAGCACAGGGTGGTAAATTGTGGATGGGCCTGAAACAATGCTTGCACCATTTGAGCATGGTAGTACCTGACATTATCCCACACAATGACATAGGTCATGCCATCAGCTCTACAGACCTGATTTAGCTCATCAAAGACGGTTACATTCGAACAGCGAATCATGTGGCTGCCTGCAACTCAATATATAGAGTATATAAAGTAGGGATCTTTAGATGTTGTTCGACCAAACATTAGAACGGGCAAGATGCGTAATCTAAGCAACTTTGACCGTGGTTGTGATTGTTGATGCCACACATGGTGATTCCAGCATCTCAGAAACAGCTGCCTTCCTGGGATTTTTATGCACTACAGTCTCTAGAGTTTACAGAGAATGGTGCGATGAACAAAACACATTCAGTGAGCGGCAGATCTGTGAGAATGTCCAGACTCATTCAAGCTAACAGAAAGGCCACAAACGTTCAAATAACAGCTGTTTAAAACAGTAGTGTGCAGAAGGGCATCTCTTAACGTACAACACTGAATAATTCATGCTGTTGTGGAGGCAAAAGTACTAGATAGGTGTACCTAATAAAGTGGCCGGTGAGTATACATAATGTCAAATCTGAAAACACGGTCTGGAAAAGTGGTACATGGTACCATAGAAACAGTGTCTGATAAAGAATGATGATGAAATATTACATCCATAGATAATGTAGTCCAATTGGTTCATGGTCCACGGTAATTGGTGTCAATGGATCTCGTTATCCTGAAACTTTCATGATCTAAACATGGAATATCGTTTGTCAGTTTCCGTAAAACTATGCAGTTACAGTTACTTATCATTTTGAGCAGTTGTATCAATTGATAGTTAGATCATTGTAATGAAATGAATAGACAGTCATCTCAGATGTAATGTGTGAATAGCATTTTGAAATGGTAATACTTTGATGTTAAGTTGTGTCATTTTGAACAGGTGGTTTTAGTTCAGTGAACAAATTATCTTATCTTTATGTGTATTGTATCCAAGCAATTGGAAAAAGTGTTAGAGTTTTGAAAAATGTGCATTCTGATTGTTGGTTGTGAGTGTTGTGACATCAAGGTTCCGAAATTTGTGTCAAAGTGATTGTAAAAAACGGTAATTTCTTGTTTGGGGCGGCAGGGTAGCCTAGTGGTTAGAGCGTTGGACTACCAGGTTGCAAGTTCAAATCCCCGAGCTGACAAGGTATAAATTGGACAAGGTATAAATCTGTCGTTATGCCCCTGAACAGGCTGTCATTGAAAATAAGAATTTGTAATTAACTGACTTTCCTAGTTAAATAAAGGTAAAAATAAACACTGCTGCTGCCTCATCATATCCAATGGGGATCAAAATAAACATCTGACATTTTCATGTTGAATTCATGTTAGTTTCAACTCAACCAAATGTAAATCAAAACTAGACATTGAGCGTTTTTCATCCCTGAAATAGTCTTTCATCTAGTCTATTGCTCCACTTCATCTGGTGATATGTGCACTGTATAATTTGTTGTGAGCCATGAAATCATTGTACGGTGTAGGATGTTAATTGTATCAATTATAGAGGTTAACAAAAGCCATGTATGCATGGGCTACTCAATTTGTTCACGTTTGTTTAGCTTGCAACAGACGTCCCTATTCACACACTGGGAGATTGTGCCTGAAATCAGTTGTTATTCCTTTGGATGCTCATATCTCTCTCTCTCTCTCTCTCTCTCTCTCTCTCTCTCTCTCTCTCTCTCTCTCTCTCTCTCTCTCTCTCTCTCTCTCTCTCTCTCTCTCTCTCTCTCTCTCTCTCTCTCTCTCTCTCTCTCTCTCTCTCTCTCTCTCTCTCTCTCTCTCTCTCTCCTCTCTCTCTCTCCCTCTCTCTCTCTCTCTCTCTCTCTCCCCTCTCTCTCTCTCTCTCTCTCAATTCAATTCAATTCAAGGGCTTTATTGGCATGGGAAACATGTGTTAACATTGCCAAAGCAAGTGAGGTAGACAACATAAAGTGAATATATAAAGTGAAAAACAACAAAAATTAACAGTAAACATTACACATACAGAAGTTTCAAAACAGTAAAGACATTACAAATGTCATATTATATATATATACAGTGTTTTAACAATGTACAAATGGTTAAAGGACACAAGATAAAATAAATAAGCATAAATATGGGTTGTATTTACAATAGTGTTTGTTCTTCACTGGTAGCCCTTTTCTCGTGGCAACAGGTCACAAATCTTGCTGCTGTGATGGCACACTGTGGAATTTCACCCAGTAGATATGGGAGTTTTTCAAAATTGGATTTGTTTTCAAATTCTTTGTGGATCTGTGTCTCTCTCTCTCTCTCTCTCTCTCTCTCTCTCTCTCTCTCTCTCTCTCTCTCTCTCTACATGCATGCTGGGAGTGTTTGGTGCATGCTGGGAATTGTATGAGCGAAGGAGTGCGTGTGTTGTGGCGAGTTAGATATTCACAACTTTCTTTCGGTTTTCTATTTCTTGGTGGCTTTTTTGGGGTTTCTTCTGTGCATGATTAAGGTTATTATTTGATTAAGGTTATATTACCCTGATTCTGGCGGGGATGGCGGCCCGTATGGGGATGCTGTCCCTGTCACTTCGGCACAGCTTTAGGTGTGTTACTGAAGCTACTGTCACGGTGGAGGAGTTTCTGGTCGCCGTAGGAGAGAAGGTAGGCTATGAGAATGTTGCTTATGAATGGTGGTATTTCTTAAAGAAGAGTGTCTTGTTGATCGGATGGTTGAGCATGGCGTACTTCTTAAAGGAATGTTTATTCAAGTTACGCCCATTTTTTTCTCCGTCAACAAGGGTTACGATTTCAAATGTACCGCTGTCCGCATCTGCTAAATACAGCTGCTAGAATCCTGACTAGAACAAAAAAAATGGATCATATTACTCCAGTGCAAATCAAATCAAATCAAATCAAATCAAATGTATTTATATAGCCCTTCGTACATCAGCTGATATCTCAAAGTGCTGTACAGAAACCCAGCCTTAAACCCCAAACAGCAAACAATGCAGGTGTAAAAGCACGGTGGCTAGGAAAACCTCCCTAGAAAGGCCAAAACCTAGGAAGAAACCTAGCCTACCTCTGGCTGTGCCGGGTAGAGATTATAACAGAACATGACCAAGATGTTCAAATGTTCATAAATGACCAGCATGGTTGAATAATAATAAGGCAGAACAGTTGAAACTGGAGCAGCAGCACAGTCAGGTGGACTGGGGACAGCAAGGAGCCATCATGTCAGGTAGTCCTGGGGCACGGTCCTAGGGCTCAGGTCCTCCGAGAGAGAGAAAGAAAGAGAGAATTAGAGAGAGCATATGTGGGGTGGCCAGTCCTCTTCTGGCTGTGCCGGGTGGAGATTATAACAGAACGTGGCCAAGATGTTCAAATGTTCATAAATGACCAGCATGGTTGAATAATAGTAAGGCAGAACAGTTGAAACTGGAGCAGCAGCATGGCCAGGTGGACTGGGGACAGCAAGGAGTCATCATGTCAGGTAGTCCTGGGACATGGTCCTAGGGCCCAGGCCAGTTGAAACTGGAGCAGCAGCATGGCCAGGTGGACTGGGGACAGCAAGGAGTCATCATGTCAGGTAGTCCTGGGGCATGGTCCTAGGGCTCAGGTCCTCCGAGAGAGAGAAAGAAAGAGAGAAGGAGAGAATTAGAGAATGCACACTTAGATTCACACAGGACACCGAATAGGACAGGAGAAGTACTCCAGATATAACAAACTGACCCTAGCCCCCCGACACATAAAGTCTCCCTACACTGGCTTCCTGTCAAAGCAAGGGCTGATTTCAAGGTTTTACTGCTAACCCACAAAGCATTACATGGGCTTGCTCCTACCTATCTCTCTGATTTGGTCCTGCCGTACATACCTACACGTACGCTACGGTCACAAGACGCAGGCCTCCTAATTGTCGCTAGAATTTCTAAACAAACAGCTGGAGGCAGGGCTTTCTCCTATAGAGCTCCATTTTTATGGAACGGTCTGCCTACCCATGTCAGAGACGCAAACTCGGTCTCAACCTTTAAGTCTTTACTGAAGACTCATCTCTTCAGTGGGTCATATGATTGAGTGTAGTCTGGCCGAGGAGTGGGAAGGTGAACTGAAAGGCTCTGGAGCAACGAACCGCCCTTGCTGTCTCTGCCTGGCCGGTTCCCCTCTTTCCACTGGGATTCTCTGCCTCTAACCCTGTTACAGGGGCTGAGTCACTGGCTTACTGGGGCTCTCTCATACCGTCCCTGGGAAGGGTGCGTCACCTGAGTGGGTTGAGTCACTGATGTGATCATCCTGTCTGGGTTGGTGCCCCCCCTTGGGTTGTGCCGTGGCGGAGATCTTTGTGGGCTATACTCAGCCTTGTCTCAGGATGGTAAGTTGGTGGTTGAAGATATCCCTCTAGTGGTGTGGGGGCTGTGCTTTGGCAAAGTGGGTGGGGTTATATCCTTCCTGTTTAGCCCTGTCCGGTGGTATCATCGGATGGGGCCACAGTGTCTCCTGACCCCTCCTGTCTCAGCCTCCAGTATTTATTTATGCTGCAGTAGTTTGTGTCGGGGGGCTAGGGTCAGTCTGTTATATCTGGAGTACTTCTCCTGTCTTATCCGGTGTCCTGTGTGAATTTTAGTATGCTCTCTAATTCTCTCAGAGGACCTGAGCCCTAGGACCATGCCTCAGGACTACCTGGCATGATGACTCCTTGCTGTCCCCAGTCCACCTGGCCGTGCTGCTCCTCCTGCATGCAGCTATGGAACCCTGACCTGTTCACTAGACATGCTACCTGTCCCAGACCTGCTGTTTTCAACTCTCTAGAGACAGCAGGAGCGGTAGAGATACTCTTAATGATCGGCTATGAAAAGCCAACTGACATTTACTCCTAAGGTGCTGACTTGCTGCACCCTCGACAACTACTGTGATTATTATTATTTGACCATGCTGGTCATTTATGAACATTTGAACATCTTGGCCATGTTCTGTTATAATCTCCACCCAGCACAGCCAGAAGAGTGGCCACCCCTCATAGCCTGGTTCCTCTCTAGGTTTATTCCTAGGTTTTGGCCTTTCTAGGGAGTTTTTCCTAGCCACCGTGCTTCTACACCTGCATTGCTTGCTGTTTGGGGTTTTAGGCCGGGTTTCTGTACAGCACTGAGATATCAGCTGATGTACGAAGGGCTATATAAATACATTTGATTTGATTTGATGTAGGGAGCGGTGGAACGACAGCGGTAGAGCAGCCACAAGCACCTGTTGCTGAGGAACAAGTTATCCGTGTTGAGGGCACGGAGTTGCAACTTGTATTAGAGGGAAATGTTATGCAGTAGAAAAGTATTGTTGTAGAAGGTAAGGATGTATCTGAAGAGCCAGTTCCTCAGACTGGTGAGCAGGTGCCCAGTACGAGTGCTGAGGTAAAGGAGGGGGTTCATGTGGAGCCAGGCTCCCAGGTAGTGGAGGAGGTGCCCAGTACGAGTGCTGGGGTAAAGGAGGGGGTTCATGTGGAGCTAGGCTCCCAGGTAGTGGAGGAGGTGCCCAGTACGAGTGCTGGGGTAAAGGAGGGGGTTCAGGTGGAGCTAGGCTCCCAGGTAGTGGAGGAGATGCCCACTACGAGTAATGGGGTACAGGAGGGGGTTCATGTGGAGCTAGGCTCCCAAGGAGTGGAGGAGATGCCCACCACGAGTAACGGGGTACAGGAGGGGGTTCATGTGGAGCTAGGCTCCCAGGTAGTGGAGGAGATGCCCACTACGAGTGCTGGGGTTCATGTGGAGCTAGGTTGCCAGGTAGTGGAGGAGATGCCTGGTACGAGTGATGAGGTGCAAGTGGGGAGTGTTTAGAGGGATGTGGTAGAGGCGAGTCAGTTGTCTGTGGTCTCAGCTGAGGATCAGGAGAAGGATATGGATATCTCTTTAGATATGATAGCAGCTGGTGACGACTCAATTTACGATCTAGAGGAGGTAAATGGGTTTCTGGATCAGACTTTTGGGAAATCTGTCAAATTGGCAGATTATTTTGATGTTGATAAGTTTGTGAGGTCAGCTGTGATGTTACAGAAGACGGTGGGGTTAGACCAATTGAGTGAGAAGAAGCGGTTTCGCTTGAGGAAATGTTGATAACCAAGATGGCGTCGCAGTAAGTAGTCCTGTCCCTGTATATATCGCTTCTTTTTATTTTTTTTTACATATTTTTCTTCGCATACCTCTTTAAAAACATTTTGCTAAACCTAAGCTTCCAAATACTCTCCTGCAACCTGCCTCACCCAATGTAGCTATTTTTCCTAAAGTATTTATATTTACTTCGGAACCGGAACCCCTCAACTGAAGCTAGCCAGCTAACCACCAGCTATGCTAGCGGTCTTCAGCTAACCGGTCATCAGCTAACCTTTAGCCCGGAAAGCTCTCGCCAGTTCGAACAACGCGACTCTAACCAGAGCACAACGGACCTATTTATTTTTCATCCCCGGATTCCCACCGCAAACTGAACATTTTTCAGCTGGATCTTCACAACTAGCTATCTAGCTAAACTGCAACCCCGGATGATTACCCCTGGCTAGCGTTTCCACCCACTTAGCCTGAAGCTAGCCCGGCCAGAGCACCTGTAGCATACTCCTGGGCTACAATACCCGGGCCCTCGACCGGTCTATCGATGTCACTGCATGAAGAGGAATAAACAGACTCCCCCCATCGCGACGTCCCCCAAAGGCGAACTCTCAAGCCCTTGCTATCTCCCTGCTTGCTAATTCGGCCTGCTAACCGCTAGCTTGTCTAGCTCCGGTCCGCTAACTGCTACCTTGTCTAGCCCGGGCCTACGAACTGTTAGCTTGTCAGCACAGGCCTACTAACCGTCTGAATCGCCGCGTCCCAAACACTCTCTGGACCCATATTTACTTTCTATCTCTTTTTGATTTTAATTTTTTTTTATACCTTCCGGAAAAACCTACCTCACCCAATGTGATACGGAATCGCTATTATTTTTAATTTTTAGAACACACTCAAGAACCTCCAGACGCTAACCAGCTAACTAGCTACAAGCTATTTAGTCATTGTTAGTTTTTTTAACCTGGATAACACTCGCCAGTCCAGCTTCCCTGCCCATCCACCGCTGCCCCCTGGACACTGATCTCTTGGCTACATAGCTGATGCACGCTGGACTGTCCATTAATCACGGTACTCCATTCTGCTTGTTTGTTTTATCTGTCGGCCCCGTTGCCTAGTCAACGCCATTTTACCTGCTGTTTGTTGTGCTAGCTGATTAGCCTCACCTACTGTTTTAGCTAGCTTTCCCAATTCAACACCTGTGATTACTGTATGCCTCGCTGTATGTCTCTCTCAAATGTCAATATGCCTTGTATACTGTTGTTCAGGTTAGTTATCATTGTTTTAGTTCACAATGGAGCCCCTAGTTCCACTCTTCATACCCCTGTCACCTCCTTTGTCCCACCTCCCACACATGCGGTGACCTCACCCATTACAACCAGCACGTCCAGAGATACAACCTCTCTCATCATCACCCAGTGCCTGGGCTTACCTCCGCTGTACCCGCACCCCACCATACCTCTGTCTGCGCATTATGCCCTGAATATATTCTACCATGCCCAGAAACCTGCTCCTCTTATTCTCTGTCCCCAACGCTCTAGGCGACCAGTTTTGATAGCCTTTAGCCGTACCCTCATACTTCTCCTTCTCTGTTCCGCGGGTGATGTGGAGGTAAACCCAGGCCCTGCATGTCCCCAGGCACCCTCATTTGTTGACTTCTGTGATCAAAAAAGCCTTGGTTTCATGCATGTCAACATCAGAAGCCTCCTCCCTAAGTTTGTTTTACTCACTGCTTTAGCACACTCTGCTAACCCTGATGTCCTTGCCGTGTCTGAATCCTGGCTCAGGAAGGCCACCAAAAATTCAGAGATTTCCATACCCAACTACAACATCTTCCGTCAAGATAGAACTGCCAAAGGGGGAGGAGTTGCAGTTTACTGCAGAGATAGCCTGCAAAGTAATGTCATACTTTCCAGGTCCATACCCAAACAGTTCGAACTACTAATTTTGAAAATTACTCTCTCCAGAAATAAGTCTCTCACTGTTGCCGCCTGCTACCGACCCCCCTCAGCTCCCAGCTGTGCCCTGGACACCATTTGTGAATTGATCGCCCCCCACCTAGCTTCAGAGTTTGTTCTGTTAGGTGACCTAAACTGGGATATGCTTAACACCCCGGTAGTCCTACAATCTAAGCTAGATGCCCTCAATCTCACACAAATCATCAAGGAACCCACCAGGTACGACCCTAACTCTGTAAACAAGGGCACCCTCATAGTCGTCATCCTGACCAACTGGCCCTCCAAATACACCTCCGCTGTCTTCAACCAGGATCTCAGCGATCACTGCCTCATTGCCTGTATCCGCCACGGAGCCGCAGTCAAACGACCACCCCTCATCACTGTCAAACGCTCCCTAAAACACTTCTGTGAGCAGGCCTTTCTAATCGACCTGGCCCGGGTATCCTGGAAGGACACCATTTTAGATAAGCATGCTCCGTTCAAAAAATTCCACTCCAGACCTGACTGCCCTCGACCAGCACAAAAACATCCTGTGGCGGACTGCAATAGCATCGAATAGTCCCCGTGATATGCAACTGTTCAGGGAAGTCAGGAACCAATACACGCAGTCAGTCAGGAAAGCTAAGGCCAGCTTCTTCAGGCAGAAGTTTGCATCCTGTAGCTCCAACTCCAAAAAGTTCTGGGACACTGTGAAGTCCATGGAGAACAAGAGCACCTCCTCCCACCTGCCCACTGCACTGAGGCTAGGTAACACGGTCTTTACCGATAAATCCATGATTATCGAAAACTTCAATAAGCATTTCTCAACGGCTGGCCATGCCTTCCGCCTGGCTACTCCAACCTCGGCCAACAGCTCCGCCCCCCCCCCCCGCAGCTCCTCGCCCAAGCCTCTCCAGGTTCTCCTTTACCCAAATCCAGATAGCAGATGTTCTGAAAGAGCTGCAAAACTTGGACCCGTACAAATCAGCTGGGCTTGACAATCTGGACCCTCTATTTCTGAAACTATCCGCCGCCATTGTCGCAACCCCTATTACCAGCCTGTTCAACCTCTCTTTCATATCGTCTGAGATCCCCAAGGATTGGAAAGCTGCCGCAGTCATCCCCCTCTTCAAAGGGGGAGACACCCTGGACCCAAACTGTTATAGACCTATATCCATCCTGCCCTGCCTATCTAAGGTCTTCGAAAGCCAAGTCAACAAACAGGTCACTGACCATCTCGAATCCCACGTACCTTCTCCGCTGTGCAATCTGGTTTCCGAGCCGGTCACGGGTGCACCTCAGCCACACTCAAGGTACTAAATGATATTATAACCGCCATCGATAAAAGACAGTACTGTGCAGCCGTCTTCATCGACCTTGCCAAGGCTTTCGACTCTGTCAATCACCATATTCTTATCGGCAGACTCAGTAGCCTCGATTTTTCGGATGACTGCCTTGCCTGGTTCACCAATTACTTTGCAGACAGAGTTCAGTGTGTCAAATCGGAGGACATGCTGTCCGGGCCTCTGGCAGTCTCTGTGGGGGTGCCACAGGGTTCAGTTCTCGGGCAGACTCTTTTCTCTGTATATATCAATGATGTTGCTCTTGCTGCGGGCGATTCCCTGATCCACCTCTACGCAGACGACACCATTCTATATACTTTCGGCCCGTCATTGGACACTGTGCTTTCTAACCTCCAAACGAGCTTCAATGCCATACAGCACTCCTTCCGTGGCCTCCAACTGCTCTTAAACGCTAGTAAAACCAAATGCATGCTTTTCAACCGATCGCTGCCTGCACCCGCATGCCCGACTAGCATCACCACCCTGGATGGTTCCGACCTTGAATATGTGGACATCTATAAGTACCTAGGTGTCTGGCTAGACTGCAAACTCTCCTTCCAGACTCATATCAAACATCTCCAATCGAAAATCAAATCAAGAGTCGGCTTTCTATTCCGCAACAAAGCCTCCTTCACTCAAGCCTGTACATGACCATCTGATCATTTATCACTCCAGTGTTAATCTGCAAAATTGTAATTATTCGCCTACCTCCTCATGCCTTTTGCACACATTGTATATAGACTCCCCCTTTTTTTCTACTGTGTTATTGACTTGTTAATTGTTTACTCCATGTGTAACTCTGTGTTGTCTGTTCACACTGCAATGCTTTATCTTGGCCAGGTCGCAGTTGCAAATGAGAACTTGTTCTCAACTAGCCTACCTGGTTAAATAAAGGTGAAATAAAAAAAATTAAAAAAAATTACTGCTGTTGCAGCAGCAAAAGGTGGTGGGAAACGTGGTCAGGTTAATAAGAGAAGATTAAAATAATGATGATGATCATGCTTCATAGGGTGTATTTTTTCTCATTGGTTTCTCTGTGCTTTCTTCTGCTTTTCTTTTCTCTTTTCTATATGGAGGTACTAAGGGTAGGTTCTCTCAATATTAATGGGGGAAGGGACAGGAATAAGAGGGCTTGGGTATTAGAAGTAATAAAACAGAAAAGGCTTAATGTAGTTTTCCTACAGGAGACACATAGTGATGAGGAAAATGAGGTTGACTGGGGTATGTGGTGGGAGGGGCAGCATGTACTCAGTCATGGTATTAATTTCAGTTCTGGGGTGGCAATCTTGTTTTCCTCAGGTTTAGGGATGACTGTGGTATCTACAACAGAGATTGTCAAGGGTCGGGTTTTATTGGTCAAGGTGGATGTTATGTTTTTTAAAAATTTTTTTTTAATGTTTATGCTCCTAATGAGGGTACAGGGGCGTATTGCTATATTTGATCAAATAAAGGAAACCTTAAGACAGTGTGATCAAGAGGGGTGTATGGTTTTAGGGGGGGACTGGAACTGTACAGTGGATTTTACTGTTGATCGCACCGCTGAAGAACCTCACCTGCGGTCAGCCACTTGCCTGTCTGCCTATTAACTGAGTTTGAGCTTTCTGATGTGTGGAGAGTAAGGAATGCAAAAGTTAGGCAGTACACATGGCTAAAAATTAATGAAGGTCGTGTCAGTGCAGCAAGGTGAGACAGGTTGTATGTATCTGAGCAATACTGTAGTAGGGTTGGGAAGTGTGCCATTACTCCTGTGCGTTTCTCTGATCATCATATTGTTACTGTTGATATTCACTTGTCCTGTCCACGAAGGTCATCACCTTACTGGTATTTTAATGTTAAATTGTTACATGATGCCATGTTTTGGTTTTTGTTGTTTTACAAAAGGGAATTTTGAGTCCTTGAGACAATGGTGGGAGGTTGGGAAGGCCCAAATACGAGTATTTTGTCAACAGTATACTGCCCTGTCTCAAATTGAAGTTAAAGAGACTATCAAGGCCCTTGAACAGGACATCAAGTCTATTGAATTGAAGCTGCTCACTCAGAACGACCCTGGACTAGTCATGAACTTAAAAGAGTGAAGGGTGCCTTGATTAGGTCTCGTTTCGCTTCCCTCAAGGATATGGATGCTCCTAGCGCTTTAAAAAAAACCTAGGACAGTCGACATTGCAACGTAAACAGATGGTCTGCCTTCGTTTCCCTGATGGGAAGGTGACCACTAGGACAGTGGACATTACAACGTAAACAGATGGTCTGCCTTCGTCTCCCTGATGGGAAGGTGACCACGGATGACAGTCGACATTACAACGTAAACAGATGGTCTGCCTTCGTCTCCCTGATGGGAAGGTGACCACTAGGACAGTCAGTCGACATTGCAACGTAAACAGATGGTCTGCCTTCGTCTCCCTGATGGGAAGGTGACCACTAGGACAGTCGACATTGCAACGTAAACAGATGGTCTGCCTTCGTCTCCCTGATGGGAAGGTGACCACTAGGACAGTCGACATTTCAACGTAAACAGATGGTCTGCCTTCGTCTCCCTGATGGGAAGGTGACCACGGATGACAGTCGACATTGCAACGTAAACAGATGGTCTGCCTTCGTCTCCCTGATGGGAAGGTGACCACGGATGACAGTCGACATTGCAACGTAAACAGATGGTCTGCCTTCGTCTCCCTGATGGGAAGGTGACCACAGATGACATTGAAATGCGTCAACATGCCGTGGATTTCTACTCGGCCCTCTATAAGGCAGAGGATTGTGACTCTCTGTGTACTGAACACGGTCTTCCTCAATTGGGACCTGAGCAGAGAGTCTCATTGGACTCTGACATTACACTGCAAGAGCTGTCCACAGCAGTTATGCAGCTCTCAACAGGCCGAGCCCCTGGCATCGATGGTTTACCATCTGAGTTTTATAAGCACTTTTGGGGGTCTATTGGGGAGGATTTTTATGAAGTGGTGTGTGAATCTTTTCATGAGTGTTCTCTTCCTGTATCCTGTCAACGTGCGGTGCTTTCACTGTTGCCAAAAAAGGGGGATTTGGCTCTCATAAAAAATTGGAGACCTGTTGCTTTGCTGTGTGCTGAATACAAAATTGTTTCTAAATGTCTCTCAAACAGGTTGAAAGAGTATCTGGGATTGTTGATCCACAATGACCAGTCCTACTGTGTACCTGATCGCTCTATTGTTGAGAACTTGTTTCTGATAAGAGATGTTTTAGACATTTGTAAACTGTCTGATTTAAATGTGGGTTTACTTTCTTTGGATCAGGAGAAGGCTTTTGATCGTGTGGACCACCAGTACTTGTTTAAAATGATGAAAGCCTTTGGGTTTGGGGATGATTTTTTGTCGTGGATGAATTTACTGTATGCTGGGGCCTCGTGTATGGTGAAGGTGGGGGGTGGTTTGAGTTGCCCCATCCCTGTCCAAAGGGGCATCAGGCAGGGATGCCCAATTTCAGGGCAGTTATATAGTCTGGCGATTGAATCAATGCTTTGTTTTAGGGGAAGGGTCCTGGTAGCTAATAATCTTGCTGCCTCTACCCTGTGGCACAGACTAATGATTTTGCAGCCACCTAAGGTGGCTGCAAAAGAGCTTCAGAGGACCCTTTTCAATGTCTTCTGGTCTGGACAACACTGGATTAAAGCTGCAGCTCTGTACATGCCACTGCACGAGGGTGGGCAAGGCCTGGTTGACATTTCCTCAAGAATCATGGCTTTCCGGCTTCAAGCAGCCCAGAGATTGTTGTACAGAGATGGTTCTAGCTGGGTCGAAACAGCCTACATATTGATGAGGAGAGCGGGCTGTTTGGGCTTAGACAAGCACCTTTTCCTCTTAAAGCTGGAGGGGGGTGATTTGCCTGGCCTGACTCCATTTTATGAGTCTGTTATGCAGGCTTGGAGAGTCCTTGTCAAGTCCCGTAAGACTGGCACGCCACCAGGGATGTGGCTTTTTGAAGAGCCTCTTTTTCACAACACTGACACCCAGTCCCGTGTTTTGGGTTCAGCTAGCCTACGTTCATGCCTGTTAGGCGTGGGGTGTACCAAGCTGGGTCATCTGATGTAGAGCAGGAGCAGATCGTTGGGGGAGCTGGGAGAAAGAGCGGGGATCCGATCATCTCGCCTAGTGAGGAAGGTTGTCGCTGAGGTCTGCGACTCCTTGCCAGTGCTTCATCTGCAGTATGTGACTGACACTTCCAATTCTGATCTGTGGAAGGAGGGTCTGGATTATGTGTTCCCTGCACTGATTGTTAGTGCTGCGATGGGGGCATTCAAGGAGGATGTGGGGATGCTGCTTTCCTTCGATACCCCGGAGCTGGGGGAGTTCAAGGAGGTGGGTAAGAAGTCCATGTACAGAATATGTGTAAAGGTGTCCCATGCCTCTTCCCTGTAAGGGGTAAAATCGACAAGGTGGGCGAGTGTCCTTGGTCCAGGTGCCTCTCCAAATGGATGTTGGCGATCATTATACAAGCTGCCTATTGATAAGAGGACAGCTGACCTCCAATGGAGGATAAAACATGGAGCTATAGCCACTAACATGCATCTGGTACACCTGGACCCTACTGTTGGAGAGGGGTGTCCAGTCTGTGCTGAGTCTGAATCTCTGGCATATCTGTTTTTACTGTGTCCCAGGTTGGTCGGGATGATTGAACTGATTACTGTTTGGTTCTTCAACATTGGGAGAGGTTTTCTCTTCCCAACTGTATACGGTGGAGAAAAAAAGTATTTTGTCAGCCACCAATTGTGCAAGTTCTCCCACTTAAAAAGATGAGAGAGGCCTGTAACTTTCATCATAGGTACACTTCAACTATGACAGACAAAACCTATGATGAAAATTACAGGCCTCTCTTATCTTTTTAAGTGGGAGAACTTGCACAATTGGTGGCTGACTAAATACTTTTTTTGCCCCACTGTATATTTGGGCCAAAGTACAGGTTCAGTCAAAAGGGTGTAGTTGTGTTGCTTAATTTTGTGTTAGGGGCAGCAAAATTAGCAATATGGAAGACCCGAAAGAACAGTATTCGGGGACAGGGGTCTGTGGATGTGGTGGGAATGCTGGAGGGAGTGTTGGCAGCGAAACTAAGGGTTGAGTTTGCCTATTATAAACTTGTCAACAATATTGATCTGTTTTTGAGTATATGGGGTATTCAGAGGTTGTTGTGTTTAGTTACTGTGGAGGAGGAATTGAATTTGTGTTTTTAAGCGATGTGTAACTGTGGTTATGTATGAGTTCTGCATGAGTATTTATTGTGTGGTGGGCCCCAGACCCAATAAAGATGATTTAAGTCTGTCTGTCTGTCTGTCTGTCTGTCTGTCTGTCTGTCTGTCTGTCTGTCTGTCTGTCTGTCTGTCTGTCTGTCTGTCTGTCTGTCTGTCTGTCTGTCTGTCTGTCTGTCTGTCTGTCTGTCTGTCTCTCTCTCTCTCTCTCTCTCTCTCTCTCTCTCTCTCTCTCTCTCTCTCTCTCTCTCTCTCTCTCTCTCTCTCTCTCTCTCTCTCTCTCTCTCTCTCTCTCTCTCTCTCTCTCTCTCTCTCTCTCTGTGTGTGTGCGTCTCTCATCCTTGTTGTCAATCACTTCATATGCCACTCTCTTGTGCATAGAGTCACCCCTACGATGATATGCAGATACTCTATCATTTCAATCAGGTTTGGCCTTTTGCCCTCCATCTATCTTTTCATCTTTACTAACAGATAGTGACAGGAACAAAGCAGCACCCTTGGGTTGCATTTTCAAAGCTAAATGATGGTGTCATCATGCTTGGAAAAGCAGGTACGCTTCAACACATGGGGGATACATCGCCTCTTCCTTCCTGGTTGATTTAATCCCCCTCCCCACTTAATAAAAACGTAAGAAAGACCAGCAACTGTCAGTTCCCCGTTTGAGACCCCAGCAAGCCTTTGACAGATCAACATGAAAGGGGCCATCTTTTTCAAGTTGAAAGTTTTCAGAGAGCTGTCAGAATGATTAAATGCTGGCTTTTGTTTTCCGGGGGTTAAATCGGTGTAGCTTTTGTGGAAAATTGTATCATGTCATAACTGTTTTACATTAGAAACGCTTCTGCTTCGTGCTTCTTGGTTATCAAATACGTTGTAATCCGGCATATGGTGAATTCACTCGTAAACATCTATAACATTTCATATATTTCTTAAATGGCAGCATTTGCGTGACATTGACAATGCAAATTTGAGGCTCATTCTTAGCCACAAAACAAGGAATACAGCAGTAAAATTGACCGTCACTGGCACATCATATTACAGGATTGTTTGTTCAAGAGTTTTCCCCCTTCACGGTCAATGCACACCTGTGTACTGCTATAATCCTGGTGTGCCACCTACAAAACTCTACAGCAATGATCTGGCTAAGGATAATGAAGATTCTGTTTTCACAGGAATTGATGGCAAAGAAAGAGTTCCTATATCACCTGGTGCACTGTGATCCAACATGATAATGCAGTTATCACACGGTAGTTAAGAGAAAAGCAATGTATGGGGCAGGCGAAATACATGATCTGGCCAGGATATGTCCTCACACAGCAGAGACACTGTGGGTCATTTCTAAGGCTAGTCTATCCTCTGTCACTATTAACACTAGGATATATCACACTATATCAGGCCTACCACAGCTGTCTATGCTCCAGTTGTTGCGGCTCTTCCTCATTGTGCCATTGAATGCTGGTTCCCTGTGGCTGTAGTCTAGAAGTGGAGATAAACCCATGGTCATTATTAATGAGGCTTGGAATGGCTTGTTAGTGTTTGTTGGGACGGATCATAGGACTTGATGCTGCTCACGGAGACATTTATATATCCCATTGAGCTTAACAATATTGTTTTCATGTCGTAGTGGTATTCTTCATTAGCGTTGCCATTTTGCGATCTGTGATATTTACAAACCCACGATGAGAACACTCTTGCGTTGAAGTATGATACTGTGTTTGAAATGTGATTGGTATTAAAACTGACAAATAAAATGGTAATGAGTTAGTCTCAGCTTCTGTCGAGTGTTGAGAGAGTATTGGCGGCATATTGGGAGCAGACATATTGCGTTCTATATATAAAGAGGAACACTATTGCCTTATCCATGGTGCCTGCTGCAATAAATCAACATCCTGGAACTGTAGGTCTCTTCTCCCGCTGCGTGAGAGGCAGTGCTTCATGTCTTATACAGTCTCTACAGGCTCAGCGTTTATCATTTTTTCAAATACAGTTTGGGAATACTAATTTGCACTCAAGCATTAACATTTTGAATGCAGCCAGGAGAGACAGTTTAAATTCACTAACTAATGAGTTTGACAACCTTTCTCTTAGCTCAGTTCTGAAAATGGAAACACTATCACTTTGTGCATATTGAAAAGCTTGATAAATAGCATAAATACTGGTGGTTGTTGTTACTGCATATATTCATGGAAATTCACCACAAAGCTATATTATACAAATCTGAAAGTCCCTTTTGGGTGTCTTTCAGTGCTGTTATGTCCCTTAGATCCTTAGGGCTCCCAAGTGGCGCAGGGGTTTAAGGCACTGCATTTCAGTGTTAGTGGTGTCACTACAGACACCCTGGTTTGATTCCAGGCTGTTTCACACCCAGATGTGATTGGGAGTCCCATAGGGCAGTGCATAATGAGGCCCAGCATCATCTGAGTTTGGCTGATGTAGGCTGTCATTGTAAATAACAATTTGTTCTTGACTAGTTAAATATTTAATTTTTAGATCATAGGTTCAATAACTTTTCCATTTTCTCTAACTACCTTTCAAAGGTTAACTTTTAACTTTCCCTTCCATCATTACTAATTTTTGCATCAGCAGACAGTGAGTCAGTCAGCCAATATTTCCTCTGGCACATTTTCAACAGTAATCATTTTGACTAAATTTCCAATGATCAGCAGGTGTTTAATTTCATGATCTGTGTAAAATAAAGTAAACATCAACGGTCTGCTCCAGAAGATGATTTCCAGAGATACTACCAAAATATTGGAGACGACGAGCCAGGCTTCATCAATCTGAGGAGAGACATTTACTTGGAACTTACAACATTATACAATACCATAAGATTGGGCCAGATACTATATGATAACTGAAGATGTTGGTTGATTGTGGATGGTCACACCAAGGATCACTTAGCTATCTGATTTTGAATTTTATGACCCGTTCAGGCATGTATGAAAATGATTTGATGAAACATTGAATTTGGCCTTACTGCTATTAGCCCATAGAAATGCATTCAATCACAGAGTCATACATGGAAAAATGTATATTTTTATGGTGTGACAAACACTGCTGTTGTTACGGATTCCCCCGGTACTGCTGCTCATTCCGTGCACCAGTTCCGGAGGTCTAAGTCACAGGCCTCTAGGTCGGTTTCATTACGCAGACCTGGTTCCATTCCCCTGATTAGTAAGTGTATATATGTGTCCTCTGTTCAACATTGTCTTGTCGGTTATTGTTCCCATGTCCGTCGGTCTTGTCAGTACCTGTGCTTTGTTGTGTCAGCTTTCGTGCTGCGTGTATTGTGCACTCGCTATTAAGGGTCTCGTCCTGTGTATTGTTGTGCACTCGCTATTAAGGGCCTCGTCCTGTGTATTGTTGTGCACTCGCTATTAAGGGCCTCGTCCTGTGTATTGTTGTGCACTCGCTATTAAGGGCCTCGTCCTGTGTATTGTTGTGCACTCCCTATTAAGGGTCTCGTCCTGTGTATTGTTGTGCACTCGCTATTAAGGGTCTCGTCCTGTGTATTGTTGTGCACTCGCTATTAAGGGTCTCGTCCTGTGTATAGTTGTGCACTCGCTATTAAGGGTCTCGTCCTGTGTATTGTTGTGCACTCGCTATTAAGGGCCTCGTCCTGTGTATTGTTGTGCACTCGCTATTAAGGGTCTCGTCCTGTGTATTGTTGTGCACTCGCTATTAAGGGTCTCGTCCTGTGTATTGTTGTGCACTCGCTATTAAGGGCCTCGTCCTGTGTATTGTTGTGCACTCGCTATTAAGGGTCTCGTCCTGTGTATTGTTGTGCACTCGCTATTAAGGGCCTCGTCCTGTGTATTGTTGTGCACTCGCTATTAAGGGTCTCGTCCTGTGTATTGTTGTGCAGTTGTTATTACGTGTCTCATCTCATGTATTTATTAGAGGTTTAACTTCGCTCTTTTGTTTGGGTTTTTGTTTTGGGCTTCATCCACATGCCTTTCATGGCATGTTTATTTTTGGGTGGAGTATTAAAACCCCCTATTACGTATTCCTGCGCCTGTCTCCAATCAGTTATATGGCGTGACAGCTACATTCCACTGCAGATGCGGAAGGCTGCCATTGGAGGATGTGGTGGATTGAGACACAGCCCATGCAAAGAAACAAATATCTCTATCTTAAACAGACAGATGTTTTCATTATGCTAATCCGAATCTCTGCTGGAGCACAGACATCATTTCTAAGGGGTTAATTGAAGAAAATTGCTAGATAACACAATGGATGAGACAATGGCTTGAAAGATAATCCATAGTAATCTATATTACTCAGCGCTTCTGTTTGTGTCATAGAAATTACAGTGAGATTACTAGACGCTATACTGCAGAGGCAAAAAGAACAGGCAGTATGCAACATCGTTATACTGATCGTATGGAATATCAAATAGATATAGTGACTACAGTATGTCTGTAAATCAAGACAACTGTATACAGTTATCATGAGGCTCTGAGACTGTGGTCGGGTAAAGTAGTGCTTCATTTGCTCTTGGGAAAGGCAAGGTTGAGGAGGGATGGATATTCTCTAGGATACTTTTCAAGAACATTCCCCCACAGAAGGAGAAAGTGAAGGGGAGGCAGGTTTTAATTTCATTGTGATTACAAAATCATCATACAATTCTGATTTCGTCAATGCGGGAGATAATTGTCCCCCAAAATGAAATTGAGGAGGGGACTGGTTCTGTCTCTGCCGTCCTTCTTGCCGTTCATTCATTAGTCACGCGATATCTCAGACAGCACTGGCCAGATTTTGACGAAACTTGGGTGAACGATGCGTCTTGGCACAGAGATCCGGCATTTGTACTTTAAATTACACTGATTGACCAGATGGTGGCGTTATAACAACAGATTGAAAATGCAAAATTTGAAAGGTCACGCGCATCCCCTCGTTTGACCTAAAGTCATGAAAGTTGATACATATTGCAGGTCCCTCTCCTCACAAGGAAAACATTTACCTCAGGGATCCATGATGGATTTTTCACCATTCAGAATTCAACGGTACTCTTCTGACACCGAATGACCGATCTGCACGAAACCTTGATCTGTGGAATCTATGGACAAATGTCTCTCAAAGCAATATTTTCCAGACTAGTACCTACAACAACATGACCACAATTGATCAATAAACATTCACATGGTCTGGCACATAAATGCATATAAATCAGTCAAGGGTATTCGTATTGCAACACAATTTGGTACACATGTTGCGAACACTATCAACACTCATATCGACCACACGGTGACGCTATAACAGGCACATGTTTATATCTCTTGATCTGTTGACCTGGGAGTGTAAAAATTTGGCACACATGCTCAGGGATATGATTGGCCTAAGGGGGGCGCTAAATAATTTGTAGGGGACAACATGTTTAAGGTTGACTTGTTAATCTTGGGAGTCATTGATGCACAAGCATGATGGAGGTTTCGGTCACAATGTTCATCGTTGACTATAATGAATTCCAAGCTGGAGATGATTATTCCCAGCGAGCAGAAGGAAATTGGTGCCGTTATCGAAATGTACTCACTTTTTAAAAAATAGATCAAACTACTCTCCCAACCAAATAGCCTACATTAGTAGACCCCCCCGCCTTTTTCAGCAAAGGAGATATAAAGGTGCATATGTATGATCATACTGTATATAATAATATATATTTTATATGTCATATTGCATTTACATTTTACATCATGCACCCATCATTCTGTATGTAATAAAAATTAAGTGAGAGACGAGAATAGTAATTGTATCGAAGATACGCTTGGTAAACAGATAAATGGTAAAACAGACATGTATTAAAATACCCTCATGTGTACACACCTCTCCAAAGGCCTCTCAAGCGGATTTGGGGACAGCCAGTATCGCTAGCAACAACAGCCTCTTCATATCTTGGTTCATGGCTGAATACCTCACTGAGTTTGGGAGCTGGCCCCTTGATAAAAAAATGAGGGAAGACTTGCAGGAAAACTGATGAATAGCCATGCTCAGAGGGAGTTAACAAGGCACAAGGTGAGGGAGCTTGGGATTCTGGAGGACAGGAGTAATGTTGTGCATGGCCAGAGCAATAGGAGAAAACACTGTAGTTCATTCTGACATCTATCTAGCTGTGGCTGGCCAGTGAGACATCTCGAGAGATTTCCCTCCCCTCTGGTTCAGTCAGTTTCTCTTAGGAAGCAGTTCTATTTCAGGCTTGTGGCTGGTGCTTACATGGTCCCCTGGTCCATATGATCATATGGCCTTATTCGTCTTGGAATACGTCTCTTGTGGGATTATATCCAAATCTTGGTAATTGTGTCACACTGTCCTCCTCTCCCAGTTGAATTCACAATGAAACCCATACATGTTCTCTCCCCTGGCCTCTGAGCACAGCCCTCATCAAAGTTAATGAATGGTATTGTAAATATTCAAGGTCAGCAAACTGCCTCAGCTGTTTGGCCCAGGGTTGGCTGGGGGTCGTGGGAGGTGTGATGGGGTAACTGGAGCTCAGGGAATCCCCAAAGAGATGTGTCAACTAGAATCAAAGCTGATTTTGTGCTGGACAGCTAATGCTGGGTAAGTGTCGATGAATTGAAAGGGACAGCATGCAATACCATTTTATAATACATCCCTAACCATGTTATTTTCCCCTCTCAGTTCTAGGCTTGTCTTCCAAAATGGGAAAACATCTAACTAATCAGAATATAATGTGGGGAATATTGCTCTGGGCTGGATGTCCAGAGCAAGGACTTAAAATCACTGAAGAATTGCTAAATTGGATTATTATGAATATTCAGCTAGCCAAATTGAAAATGAAAAACCTCATTACCAAAGCAAGCCTATCAGGAACTACAGTCACCTTCAAAACTATTGACACCGTTGATAAAGATGAGCAACAAACGACTGTATAAAATAAATCATGAGATTTAAAAAAGTTTTGGACAATTATTTTCTCTTTTAAATTAATTGCTCAGAGAAAGAGACTTAGTTTAACAAGTAATACTTTTTGTTTTTGTAAAGATGTGTCAGCATAAGGAACTTCCAAGGCCTTCCGTGACTTCCTGTTTCACTGGGGTATAAAAATGAGGTCAGACATGTAAAATCCATACTCAACCATCACCATGGGGAAAGTCAAATAACTCATAAATGAAAAGAGACAAATGGTTGTTCAACTTCATAAATCAGGCAATGGGTACCAAAAATAGCTACAAAAATAAATACACAACTTACCACTATTAGGGCAATAAGTTAGAAGCTTAAAACCACTGGAGCAGTGGTAAACTTGCCTGGTGTAGGACGCACATGCATCTTGTCCCTACGCACAGTGAGAAAGATGGTTTGGAAGGGTCACAGAAAGAGTCACAGAACTTGGTCGCAAGTTGGGGTCACCAAGTCTCAAAATCAACAATTAGACACCACCTCCATGTCAATAGGCCCTTTCGAAGGGTTGCAAGAGAAAAAGCCTTTATTGAGAGCAACCATCAAATGTGAACGCTTGGAGTTCGCTAAACGGCATTTGCACTTGAATTGGAACCAGGTGCTATGCTCAGATGAGACTAATAAAAGGTATTTGACCATGCAAACAGGGGTGTAGTGCTGCCAGAGCGCAGAGGCTTTGACGTCACTTTTTTCTTTTTGAGCACACGGAGCTGGTAAAACTATTGCAGGAAAATTTGTTCTGATAATTTTGTGAGTATGATCTTGCCTCATCGCTACTCCCCAACAGGCTAAGGAGAGATGACAGTCAAGTCATGCGTGACCCCTCAAACATGACCCCTTGCTTAACCTGGAAGCCAGCTGCACCAATGTGTTGGAGGAAACACCGTACACCTGGCGACCGTGTCAGCGTGCATTGCGCCCGGCCCACCACAGGAGTCGCTTGTGCGCAATGGGACAAGGACATCCATACTGGCCAAACCCTCCCCTAACCCGGACGACGCTGGGCCAATTGTGCTCCGCCCCATGAGGCTCTCAGTCATGGCCGGCTGCGACAGAGCCTGGACTCGAACCAGAATCTCTAGTGGCACAGCTACCACTGCACCACTCGGGAGGCCGCTTTTCCAACGGTCTTGAAGGAGTTTCCATATATGCTGAGCACTTGTTGACTGCTTTTTCTTCACACTGCGGTCCGACTCATCCCAAACCACCTCAACTTGGTTGAGGTCGGTGGATTGTGGAGGCCAGGTCATCTGATGCAGCACTCCATCACTCTCCATGGTAAAATAGCCCAGACACAGCCTGGAGGTGTGTTGGGTCATTATCCTGTTGAAAACCAATTGATAGTCCCACTAAGCCCAAACCAGATGGGATGGTGTATCACTGCAGAATGCTGTGGCAGCCATGCTGGTTAAGTGTGCATTGAATTCTAAATAATTCACAGACAGTGTCACCAGCAAAGCACCCCCACCATAACACCACCTTCTCCATGAATTATGGTGAGAAATACACATGTGAAGCTCATCCATTCACCATGTCTCACAAAGACACCGTGGTTGGAACAAAAAATCCTCAATTTGGAGACAAATTTCCACCGGTCTAATGTCCATTGCTCGTGTTTCTTGGCCCAAGCAAGTCTCTTCTTATTACTGGTGTCCTTTAGTAGTGATTTCTTTGCATAAATTCAACCACGAAGGCCTCATTCACACAGTCTCCTCTAAACAGTTGATGTTGAGATGTATCTGTTACTTGAACTCTGTGAAGCATTTACTTGGGCTGCAATTTCTAAGGCTGTGTACTCTGCAGCAGATGTAACTCTGTGTCTTCCATTCCTGTAGAGGTCCTCATGAGAGGCAGTTTCATCATACCACTTCATAGTTTTTGCGACTGCACTTAAAAAACATTCAAAGTTCTTGAAATGTTCTGTATTGACTGACCTTAATGTGTTAAAGTAATGATGGACTGTCGTTTCTCTTTGCTTATTTGAGCTGTTCTTGCCATAATATGGACTTGGTATTTTACCAAATAGGGCTATCTTCTGTATACCCCCCTACCTTGTCACAACACAACTGATTGGCTCAAATGCAGTACAGTTTTTTGACAATTGCTTACACATCAGTTCAGAAACTATAGGTCCTTTTCTCTAGACTCTACACACAAAACTCCAAAACACATGCAAAACGTCACACATTTCTTACAAAACCAAACACTTAATTCAAAACTATTTGAACTCTTCTCAAAATTGGATTATTGCATCAAAATTCTGCACACAAGCCATCAAATGGTTAGCTCTTATACACGCCAACTACACACAGATGTGACAAATGTAATCTTGTGGTTTTTGCATGTTCAGTGGAGTCCACATAATTTTGTCATAGCACTCACATGTACATGTATGTGCACAAACATATACAGTATGTATGCATATTAAGTATATATATTTACACTATAAACATAAATAAAATATTGTATTTTCATCCAGATTTCGGGATGAACAGTAACAGACAAAACAAATACAGTAGAAGATAAACAAATAGGTTTGTTACTATAAAGAAAAAAACAACGAGGGTGCATCCTGTCTCCTATTTGGGTCTGGCCACAGCACCTCATCAACACCATAAGCGATGTTCTCGCTGGCTAAACAGCGGGGGAAGTAGCGTCTGGAGTGGCCTATCCAGCCCTGGCATGCCTCCTCATCTCTGTCACCACAGGCCTCCTCCATCGACTGGTGAAGGGGTATGCATTGGTCGGGTTGGTGATCGTATACCTTCCAACGCCACACTGAAAATAACTATTCTATTGGGTTTAGAAACAGAGAATATGGTGTCAGGTTAAGCATCAAAATTTGCGGATGGTCAATGAACCAATTGCGGCCCAGAGCAGCTGGGTGGAAATTTACGTTGTCCCAGATGGCAACAAACCTGGACTACTCACCCTGCCTAATGAGGATATTAGGGAGGGTGTCAAGGAAGGTGATAATGTGGGCAGTATTGTAAGGACCAAGAGTGGCATGATGAAGGACACCATTCTGACTAATTGCTGCACACATTGTGATGTTGCCACAACGTTGTCCATGGACATTGACGATGGCGCGGTGTCCTACAAGGTTTCTTCCTCTGCGTCTTGTTTTGGCTCGGTTAAAGCCGACCTCATCAACATAGACACAATCATGACGCTCTGCAGTAGCATCTAGTTCCATAACTCTCTGAAACAGAAAAGACAAAACATTATTGTATGACAGTATGAATAGACATACTATATCAGCAGTCAATATGTAGCACAATACACTGGAATACAGTACCAATGACAGGATAGTAGAGCTCACTTGTACAAATTCATAGCGCTGTTGTTTCACTCGGTCAGAATGTGCGTTGTTTGTGTGTCTTGTTTTGTATACTGTTTCATTTATTTATTAAAGCACTCACTCCCTGAACTTGCTTCCCAACTCTCAGCGCACATTGTTACAGCTACATTGAAGAATCTCAAATATAAAATAAATTTTGATTGGTTTAACACTTTTTTGGTTACTACATGATTCCATATGTGTTATTTCATAGTCTTTTAAAAATATATTATATTTTAAATGTATTACAAAAAACACAAGGAAGGGGTATCAGTAATGTATTAGAACATGAAGGAAAAACAATATAGCTTCAAGACCGTATGTGTGAGGATGTGTGTGCATGATAGTTATATAAAATATATGTCATAGTTTCCTTTTTCAGGATCAATCTTGTGAAACCCGAACCTTCCAAGATCCCCTCACAGTTCCCCAATAGCTGTCCCTCAAACATTCAAGACACCTCCCACAGCCCCCCCCCCAAAGAACCACCCAATGCACCACCAACCAAGAGAATGAACTAAAGAGGAAAAAGGAAAAGACAGAAGAAAACAGCAAACAGCAATGCAAAAAAACTGAAATCATAACAGCAATGCCAACTGTATATGTTTGTGTGCATGTCTGGCACTATTACATGTATGTGTGTGTTCTTGTATGTGTTTATTTGAATGAGAGTTTGTATATATGCATGTGTACAAACACAAACAGCATCAGCCTCTGGAAAACCGGCATTAGTTGTAAAAGCACTGCCACTTATTGTCATTCAAATGTACTTTTATTATGTTTTATTTGGACTTTTTTCCCTTTATCTTTTGACCATCATTCTCTCTCACACAGCAACTCATCTCCCACTTGTCTCCATTTCCACATACCAACCTTCCGTTTCCCTCAGCCCATCCCAACCTTCAGCTTCTCTCAGCCCATCCCAACCCTCAGCTTCCCTCAGCCCATCCCATCTCTCTGCTGGCCACCCATTTCGTGTTTCTACGCAACACATATATTTCAACTATGCTATGATGTTTAACGTACAATTTCAGTCTATCTAATCGAATAGACTCTACAGATTGCGTGTTGAAGATAAATACTTTTACTAAGAGTATTAGTATATTAGTAATTGACTGACCCGGTCTCTTCCAGATCTCCTAACAGTACTATTTCTAGGGTCAATTTTAGATCAATGCTATGCATTTTCAGCCATTCCTGAACCTGAGACTCAAACAGGCTACCTGAGGGCAATACCAAAATAAATGGTCTATTGATTCTGTATCCTCACAACAAAATCTGCAGAGCTTCAATGTTTTTATGCCCCAAATATTCAACATTTTGTTGGTGGCAAGAATTCTATATAATAATTTTAGCTGAAAAGCACGAATTCTTGAATCTTGTGTTGTTTTATATATCAACTCATACACCCTGTACCATGGAATCGGTACATCAAAAATCTCTTCCCAACTATTTTGCAATCTGTATGGCACAGTTGTCAACATCCTGGTCCTCAAATGAAACTGGAATACTTTCCTATTTATGCTATTTTTATTCCTCCGACAGTTTTGATCCTTTATATTGGGCAGACAGGCCAGTTCCCTACCTCCTCCCGCTCCCACCCGCCTCCTCCATTTTTGGGGCAATGCTGTAATCAATTGGTTGTACTCTTGGATTGAGCAGACCTTCCTGTACAATTCTGATAAATCCATGAAGGACATTACTCTACCATTACAATTTACAATATCATTTAAGAACAAAATACCCTTTTCAAACGTCTTTCCATAATGTTTGTTGTAATATTTGTTCTATCTTGTCAGGGGGATGAAATTTAAATTGTAGCCAGCTCTGCAATGCTTGTTTGAAACAGACAGATACTTTGAAAAAAGTACAATTTTCAATTAATCGAAAATGAGACATGGCAATCTGCACAAAGGCAAAAATGCAATTTTTAAACAATGGATGAGCTTTTCTTATTAATCTACTTGAGAACCATTTAGGGTTCAAATAAAACTTTTGAATTAGTGAAGCTTTTAGAGAGAGGTTTAGTGCTTTTATATTTAATCATCTCAACCCACCCAATTCATATTCACTATATAGATAGGCTCATTTTATTTTGTCTGGTTTAGCGTCCCAGATAAAGCGAAATATTGTCTGCTCATATGATTTAAAAAAAAACACGAATCATCAGGAGTAGGCAGTGCCATAAGTAAGTGAGTAAACTGAGATATGACTAAGGAGTTAATCAGGGCAATTTTTCCATAAATAGACAGGTATTTACCTCTCCATGGTTGTCTAATTTTCCAAGTTTTCTATTGAAATTCATTGTGGAGAGCTTATTTATATATTTTGTGATATGAAAACCGAGTATGTCTACTTCACCATCAGCCCATTTTATAGGTAAGCTGCAGGGTAATGTAAACGTTGTATTTTTTAAGGATCCAATATGTAATATTGTACATTCCATAATTAGGTTTTAGTCCAGAGAGTACAGAAAAGTTATCTTTAATGAGACATTGCAGGGATCTAGCTTGCGAACTTAACATAAAACTTGAGTCATCGCCATACATGGACACCTTTGTTTTTAAGCCTTGGATTTCTAATCATCTAATGTTGATATTGGATCTGATTTTAATAGCATTTCGATGGCCATAACGAATAGATATGGTGACAGCGGACACCCTTGTTTGACTCCTCTTGACAATTCAAAACTCTCTGAGAAGTAGCCGTTATTTACTATTTTACACCTGGGGTTGCTATACATTATATTTTAAATATTGTTTTATAAGAAAATTACCGAAATTGAAAAAATCCAGGCATTTATAAATAAAATCCAGTCTTACTTGATCAAATGCCTTTTCAAAATCCGCTATAAATACCATTCCTGGCTTCTTATATGTTTCATGATCAAATCAAATTTATTTATATAGCCCTTCTTACATCAGCTGATATCTCAAAGTGCTGTACAGAAACCCAGCCTAAATCCCCAAACAGCAAGCAATGCAGGTGTAGAAGCACAGTGGCTAGGAAAAACTCCCTAGAAAGGCCAAAACCTAGGAAGAAACCTAGAGAGGAAGCTAGAGAGGAATCAGGCTCACAGTAGTTGTCGAGGGTGCAACAGGTCAGCACCTCAGGAGTAAATTTCAGTTGGCTTTTCATAGCCGGTCATTGAGAGTATCTCTACCACTCCTGCTGTCTCTAGAGAGTTGAAAACAGCAGGTCTGGGACAGGTAGCACGTCCGGTGAATGATGAATCATGATGTTCTATTATTTCTAGTATTTCTCGTATATTATCTCCAATGTATCGTCCATGTAAAAAAAACTGATCAGGATGAGCAATACCTGCTAAAACCCTTTTAATTCTGAGTGCTGTGCATTTTGCTAGTATTTTTGCATCACAACATTGAAGTGTAAGGGGCCTCCAGTTTTTTTTAGATAGACTGGGTCTTTATATTTGCCATCTGAGTCTTGTTTTTAATAATAGAGAAATCAGACCTTCCTGCTGAGTACCTGACAGACTATCATTTCTATAGGAGTAGTTAAAACAATCTAACAATGGAGCTTTTAGTATATCAAAAAATAATTGATATGCCTCTACCAGTATGCCATCAAGCCCTGGGTTTTTTCCAGACTGAAAGGATTTAATAGCATCAAAAAGTTCCTCTGTAATTTGGCCTTCCCTCTGGTCTTTCTGTACATTTGTTCATTTTCAATTTTTTATATTATTTGGAAAGAATTCCTTACCATAATCTTCATTCAGTGGGAAAGGATGAGACGGAAAAGAGAACATCTGCCTAAAATAATTAGCTTCCTCTTTTAAAATATCATTCAGAGAATCATAGATGACTCCGTCTTCAGTAACGAGTTTCTGCAAATTCTTTTTGTTAGCGTTCCTGTATTGGTGATTCAGGAAGAATTTTGTGCATTTTTCTCCATATTCCCTCCAGTTTGCTTTATTTTTGTAATAGATTACATTCGATCGTTCTTGAATAAGTTCCTCAAGTTCTTTTTGTTTTTCCTCTAACTTATTTTGTATCTCTGTAGTATCGTTTTTATTGCTCTATTCCTGTACTATTAGTTCATGGATTTCCCTTGTTAGTCTTGTTTCTTTAGCCAGAAACCGCTTTTTAAAAATAATTGATGAATATTGCATTGAATCACCCCTGAAGGTACATTTAAAGGTATCCCAAACAATAAGGGGATTTGCGGAACCTATATTATACTGGAAAAATTCAGTTATAAATGATTTTGTCTTAGTTAAAAATAAGTTGTCTTCCAGTAAACTTTGATAAAATGTCCAATATCCCAGTTTTTTCATAGTCTTGATGTCTTCACTATTCTACAATGTATAAATAGTAAAAATAAAGAAAACCCTTTTTTACAATTTTTTAAATCTTTTGACCGGTAGTGTATTCATATTTACATTAGGCTATAGCCTACAAATAGCTATACCACGTAGTCGTAGGCCTAATGGGCTATAGGCTTACTGCAAATTTATGTTGTATGTTCCTGAATTGGCTGAATTGCAGAGCTATCCTTCAGCTACCCTTTAAGAACCACAAAGAGCGCTCCAATCGCTTAAAATGATCCCTTGCCTACGCCTAATAGTCCTACTTATTACTTATTATTATTATTACAAATAGAAATTCCCCACTTCTCACAATGTTGTTAGTTTAGTAAAGTTACACCAAAGCTGAATCAATTTCTCACAAGATCACATAATGATTCATTAGGCAATTTAGATAACGGAACTAAATATAACACCACAGCACAGTAGGCGTAGCAAATTACACCATGGGGGGGTCTCTATTGGGTCTAATAATTTACACATCATTTAAACAGTTCAAATTAATTACGTTTTAATGTGGCATGAACAGAACCAATCATGATATTTTCAACCAATTTCAAACAAATTACTTTATAATAGTAGTCTTGCTGTGCATGTTCATGTTCATCCACTCCAAAGTAATTAAACAATCCAAACTGCATGTAGGCCTTTACTTGTGCCAGTTGATGAATAGAAATACATCTGTTACAAAACACTACAAATTCTACCTAATGACGTTCAGCGATTGCCATTGATTAGGTCTACATTCATAAATACATCTTGCTGACAAATGTACCTTTTGTTTTAGCCTGAAATGTCAGGACACCTGAATTCGGGCTGAAATTGTCTCGTGGGGAAAAAAACAGGATGGTCACCCTAACACACATGGTCAACTTACTAGACTAGGCTACAATGTGTATTACAATGCACTTCAAATAGGCCTGCTGGTAGCCAGTAGCGCTAAACAAAATAGGTGGGTAAACTCTGATTGCCAATCGAGGTTAAAAAAGCAACACTCCCTAAACTTTCAATGAATTTTTCTGAAAAGGCTGTGTAAACAGTGTTTACTTGTGTTTAACCTGCTGTAGTCCTAGACAGATGCCAGTAGTCTACCCTCTAAGCCAAGGTCATTTTACACACCAACACACACAGAACAGGTAGCCTACATTCAATATTACACGAGTTGAATCAAAACATGTTTACACCCTAGTTCGTGAGTTCTCCATAATTCATGAATTAATGCTTTGAGCTTTCACAGATCGTGTGACATAAAACACTACCTTTGTTTCCTTACCTTTTATGACAGTGTTATTTGTCATTATTTAACAATTGAATTAGAACATAGAACTTGAACCCTGTATGAATCATGGATCTTGGAGATCTCTGTGCACTGTAAGTGTAACTATGCATAAGTAACATTTCATTCTGTTTCACTGTGAAAACTTTTGTCATGGACAAACAAATACAAAATAATGTAGGACTAGGACATTGCAAAATCTAATGCTTCTAATCGAAAGACTCAACTATAGGCCTACTGTCATTAATGTATACTTGTTGGATGGATTGGGTGCGCGTTGGTGTCTAGCTGTAGACTAGTTGTCTAGTGACATTTGTCGATCATCTTCAGCTGATCAAGGAAAGAAAACAAATATTGCTAGAAGATTATAAAGATAAATAAATGGTTCTACTACTTCTGGCCATGGAGACGGAGAACATCATTACCCGCAAGCAAGTGAAAAAGCAAACAATGATAAATAAATGGATAAATTGAATGTTTTGGAATAAAAGCAATGTTTTTGTTATCAAGGACGCATAGCAAACAAATAGAAAAACGAGGAAGTGCAAATGAAAATCGATGAGTAAAGGATCTCCCGAAATTCAGCCCTACTGCGCTGTCACATAAAAATAAATGGTTTAAACCAAGAAAGAGAGGTGTTTGCTTCATTTGGAGCTTTTATTTTCCTATTTACCACTGTAAAACATTACTGCGTTTGAAACAAATAGAAGAATAGTTCAATTAGCATATGCAGAAAAAAACTTCATACTGTACTTACTGTAAAACCTTGTGGTGGATCATTGATGTTATTGGGCTGTTTTGCTTCCACTGGTTATAGGGCCCTTATATAGGTCAACGGCATCAATGACTTCATCCAGTACTGGGACATTTTAGCCAAAAACCTGGTTGCTTCTGCCAGGAGGCTGAAACATGGCCGCAAGAGGATCTTCCAGCAAGACAATGAACCAAAGCACACATCAAAATCCACAAATAAATGGTTAAGCGGATAGTTCACCCAAATGACATATTGGTTTCGTTACCCTGTAAGCAGTTGATGGACAATTCGAGCTTCTACTTGTAAAAATGGACCTTTCCAGAAACAAGTCTCTCCCCGTTGCCGTTTGCTATAGACCACCCTCTCTCCCCAGTTGTGCCCTGGACACTATATGTGAATTGATTGCCCCCCATCTATCTTCTGAGCTTGTGCTGCTAGGTGACCTAAACTGGGACATGCTTAACACCCCGGCCATTCTACAATCTAAGCATGATGCCCTCAATCTCACACAAATTATCAATGAACCTACCAGGTACAACCCCAAATCCGTAAACACGGGCACCCTCATAGATATCATCCTAACTAACTCGCCCTCCAAATACACCTCTGCTGTTTTCAACCAAGATCTCAGCGATCACCGCCTCATTGCCTGCATCCGTAACGGGTCTGCGGTCAAACGACCACCCCTCATCACTGTCAAACGCTCCCTAAAACACTTCAGCGAACAGGCCTTTATAATCGACCTGGCTGTGGTATCCTGGAATGACATTGAACTCATTGAACTCACCCATTAGTAGAGGATGCCTGGTTATTCTTTAAAAGGGCCTTCCTCACCATCTTAAATAAGTATGCTCTGTTCAAAAAATGTAGAACCAGGAATAGATATAGCCCTTGGTGCACTACAGACCTGTCTGCTCTTGACCAGCACAAAAACATCCTGTGGCATTCTGCATTAGCATCGAATAGCCCCCTTGATATGCAACTTTTCAGGCAAGTTAGGAACCAAAATACAATGGCAGTTAGGAAAGCAAAGGCTAGCTTTTTCAAACAGAAATTTGCATCCTGTAGTACAAACTCAAAACGTTCTGGGACACTGTGAAGTCCATGGAGAATAAGAGCACCTCCTCTCAGCTGCCCACTGCACTGAGGCTAGGAAACACTGTCACCACTGTTAAATCCACAATAAATGAGAATGTCAATAAGCATTTCTTTACGGCTGGCCATGCTTTCCACCTGGCTACCCCTACCCCGGTCAACTGCCCGGCACCCTCCACAGCAACCCGCCCCCACCATTTCTTCTTCACCCAAATCCAGATAGCTGATTTCTGAAAGAGCTGCAAAATCTGAACCCCTACAAATCAGCCGGGATAGACTATCTGGACCCTTTGTTTCTAAAATGATCTGCCGAAATTGTTGCAACCCCCATTACTAGCCTGTTTAACCTCTCTTTCGTATCGTCTGGGATTCCCAAAGATTGGAAAGCTGCCGCAGTCATCCCCCTCTTCAAAGGGAGAGACTCTAGACCCAAACTGCTACAGACCTATATCTATCCAACCCTGCCTTTCTAAGGTCTTCGAAAGCCAAGTTAACAAACAGATTTCCGACCATTTCGAATCCCACCGTACCTTCTCCGCTGTGCAATCTGGTTTCAGAGCTGGTCATGGGTGCACCTCAGCCACGCTCAAGGTCCTAAACGATATCATAACTGCCATCGATAAGACACATTACTGTGCAGCCGTTTTCATCGACCTGGCCAAGGCTTCCGACTTTGTCAATCACCAGATTCTTATCGGCAGACTCAACAGCCTTGGTTTCTCAAATGACTGCCTCGCCTGGATCACCAACTACTTCTCTGAGAGAGTTCGGTGTGTCAAATCGGAGGGCCTGTTGTCACCACCTCTGGCAGTCTCTATGGGGGTGCCACAGGATTCAATTCTCGGGCCAACTCTCTTCTCTGTATACGTCAATGATGTCGCTCTTGCTGCTGGTGATTCTCTGATCCACCTCCACGCAGACGACACCATTATGTATACTTCTGGCCCTTCTTTGGATACTGTGTTAACTAACCTCCAGACGAGCTTCAATGCCATACAACTCTCCTTCCGTGGCTTCCAACTGCTCTTAAATACAAGTAAAACTAAATGCATGCTCTTCAACCGATTGATGCCCACACCTGCCCGCCCACCCAGCATCACTACTCTGGACGGTTCTGACTTAGAATATGTGGACAACTACAAATACCTAGGTCTCTGGTTAGACTGTAAACTCTCCTTCCAGACTCACACTAAGCATCTCCAATCCAAAATTAAGAATCGGCTTCCTATTTCGCAACAAAGCATCCTTCACTCATGCTGCCAAACATACCCTCGTAAAACTGACCATTCTACCGATCCTCAACTTCGGCGATGTAATTGACAAAATAGCCCCCAACACTCTACTCAACAAATTGGATGGAGTCTATCACAGTGCCATCCATTTTGTCACCAAAGCCCCATACACTACCCACCATTGCGACCTGTACGCTCTCGTTGGCTGGCCCTCACTTCATACTCGTCGCCAAACCCACTGGCTTCAGGTCATCTATAAGTCTCTGATAGGTAAGGCCCCGCCTTATCTCAGCTCACTGGTCACCATAGCAGCACCCACCCGTAGCACTCGCTCCAGCAGGTATATCTCTCTAGTAACCCCCAGCCAATTCCAGCCAATTACTACTTTGGCTGCCTTTCCTTCCAGTTCTCTGCTGCCAATGACTGTAATGAATTGCAAAAATCACTGAAGCTGGAGACTCTTACCCCCCTCATGAGCTTTAAGCACCAGCTGTCTGAGCAGCTCACAGAACACTGCACCTGTACATAGCCCATCTGTAAATAGCCCATCCAACTACCTCATCCTGTATTTATTTATCTTGCTCCTTTGCACCCCTGTATCTCTACTTGCACATTCATCTTCTGCACATCAATCACTCCAGTGTTTAATTGGTATATTGTAATTACTTCACCACCATGGCCTATTCATTGCCTTACCTCCCTTTTCTTACCTCATTTGCACACACTGTATATAGATTTTCTTCAACTGAATTATTGACTGTATGTTTTGATTATTCCATTTGTAACTCTGTGTTGTTGTATGTGTCGAACTGCTTTGCTTTATTCTTGGCCAGGTTGCAGTTGTAAATGAGAACTTGTTCTCAACTTGCCTACCTGGCTAAATAAAGGTGAATAAAAAATAAAAAAATTAAAACAAGGTATGACATCAATCTATGCTTTGATTTAGTTTCCCTTGTGTTTACATAAGTATTCACACCTGAGTCAGTGATTACAGAGTCTTTCTGGCTAAGTCTCTAAGAGCTTTGCACACCTGGATCGTACAATATTTGCACATTATTATTTAAACAATTCTTCAAGCTCTGTCAAGTTGGTTGTTGGTCAATGGTAGACAGCCATTTTCAAGTCTTTCCATTAGATTTTCAAGACAATTTAAGTCAATTAGGCCATTCAGGAACATTCAATGTTGTTTTGGAAGGCAACTCCAGTGTAGAGTTTATGTGGAAAGTATTCAGACCCCTTCCCCTTTTCCACATGTTGTTACATTACAGCCTTATTCTAAAATGGATTAAAAAAAAAATTCCCCTCGTCAATCTACACACATCCTGCACTCCCACCTGTTCACTGCGCTCCTCTGAAACTGACCTCCTACACTCCCACCAGTTCACTGCGCTCCTCTGACACTGGCCTCCTCACCCTCCCTCTCACCAGCCTCCACTCCATGGGAGACGGGCCTTTTAGCAGTGCAGCTCCCCAACTCTGGAACTCCCTCCCTCTCCATGTCAGAACCTCACAATCCATACAGATATTCTAGTCCACACTAAAGACACCTCTTCACACAGGATTACACAGATTCTCTGTTGTCTTAGCTTTTATCCTCAGTCTAGTTCACTTCCTGGTTAGTCAGTCACCATGTTTAGTTTTAGTCATGGTGAATCTGTCATCATGTTTAGTGTACTTTTATACAGTGAGTGTACAAAACATTAGGAATACCTTCCTAATATTGAGTTGCACCCTCTTTTGCCCTGAGATCATCTTCAATTCGTCGGGGCATGGACTCTATAAGGTGTCGAAAGCGTTCCACAAGGATCCTGACCCATGTTGACTCCAATGCTTGTGGGGTACAGAGATGAGGTAGTCATTCAAAAATCATGGTAAACACTATTATTGCACACAGAGTGATTCCATGCATCTTATGTGACTTTAGGCTTATTTAGACTTGCCATAATAAAAGGGGTTGAATACTCACAGCTTTGAATTGTTTTATACATTTCTAAACATTTCTAAAAACACAATTACACTTTGACATTATGGGGTATTGTGTGTAGGTCAGTGACACAAAATCTCAATGTAATCCGTTTTAAATTCAGGCTGTAATACAACAAAATGTGGAAAAAAGTAAAGGGGTGTGAATACTTTCTGAAGTCACTGTATAGCTGGATATACACAACCAATGGCATGGGGTGTAAACTCTTCTCGAAATCAGACTGAACCTCTGACATCTAATTTAGTAGTGTAATGTCCCTTTAAGCCTTGAGAAGCTTGTCTATCCCAGGGTATGTTATGGTGCTGACGTAGCTCTGATACATGCTCCAGTTGTCTGTTTAATAGGGGGGTCACCCTGCAACCACAGCCTATTGTTGGGATGCCTCACCTGTGGCATTCTGCTTGTAGGAACTGTACTACAATGAGAGACAATGTGAAGAACTGACGATGAGAATACACGCACACACACACACATCTTCCATTAAGATTGTACATTCAAGCTACTCTAGGTATGATGGGCCCCACTGAGAGTTGATGGCTGCAGAGAATACTGCCCACTTTCTGAGGAATTCCTTTTCATCAGCAGCCAATACATGTGCATGAAAAATATGGCACATATGGAACATACATAACAGCTTTTGACAGGAGTTTGCCAATGCCTAAACAACAGAGGAGTGGATTTACTGTTTTCAGGATCGAAGTGCCTTCATCACCTTGTCCAGGTCTACTTTTCCGGTGTAGGATCTTAATTTGATCACTCTTTTGTTGCTGAGAATTGTCCTGCACCAAAGGAAATACAGATTAATTTATGTAAATCACAAAGCTTAATGAAAATCCATACTAACACACACTATTATTAACAGCATTGCACTTTTCATGTAGCCTACATTTAGATAGCTAATAGCCTTACCACTGGTCAAACAACACAATGAACTAAATGTTCAAATCCTGTTGCTGCAGGATACTTTTGATGTGACAATATAGGTTAATATGTAAGCTATTCTACACATTTTGTCATGAGGCTATGAGAAAACGTTGCAGTTTTAAAGCAAATTTCCTGCAATTCTACACATTTTGCCACGGGTCAGAAAGAAATTTGTGCTGTTCTCAAGCAACTTTTCTGCAATTGTACACATTTTCCAATCATATGCTATCTGGGTGGGCCCCGACCTCCAAGGGGCCCATAACCCCCCCAAAAATAAAATAACAAAATACATTTTCATTGGGGATATCAGGTATGAAGGAGTCGCTCTGGATAAGAGCGTCTGCTAAATGACTTAAATGTAAATGTAAATGTAAGACCAAGATGCAGACCACATCGAATAAACAATGGTTTAATGTTCCAACAGAGGCAAGCAGTAGACAGGTCAAGGCAGGCAGTGGTCGGTAATCCAGAAGAGGGCAGAGGTACAGGTCGGCAGGCGGGCGGGCTCAGTGTCAGGAATGGCAAGGGTCAAAATCGTGAGGGAAAGAAAAGAGAGACTAGAAAATGCAGGAGCTGAGACACAAAAAGCTGGTTGACACAAACAAACAATACGAACTGGCAACAGCTAAACAGAGAAAACAGGTATAAATACACAGGGGATGATGGAGAAGATGGGCGACACCTGGAGGTGAAACAGATCAGGGTGTGACAATGGGCCCCGGGGCACATTCCCTGCGTGCCCGTTCAGTAACCTGGTCCTGGATGTGGATAGAGATTATTTTCTGCCTGGCCCTGGATGGGGATCAACTTTTGTTTCTATCAAAGGATCATTCAGAAACTTTCTCACATTTTCCTCTGTCGTGTCTTTGACATCATTAAAACTGAAGACTTATTTATCAAATAACTCTCTGTAATTATTACTACACGATTAAACTGATTAATCATGTAACTGTAATTAACTAGGAAGTCGGGGCACCAAGGAAAATCTTCAGATTACAAAGTTATAATTTTCCTAATATAACTTTCAGATATCTTAATATCTGATCAATTAGTCTTCAAATTAATGAATGATTCTTTACCTCACGTTAGTCTCATTCCAAACGCCGTAAAATGTTGGTTATCTGCACAAACCCAGTCTTCACTATGAGTCATCCATACATCAATTGTCTTAAAATCATTTATTTACTAACTAAGTACTTCACAGAAATGCATCACACAAACAAACAAAATAGATGTGTTTTCAAAGAAATGATAGGGGGATGTGCCTTAGTGGGCTAAACCGGTATGGCGGCTTGTTAGACAGAGTTGATAATTATAACAATTGAAATGCTAATCCTTTGCACATGAACGCTCACTCATTCGGAAACAATTGCAATCAATATATACATTTACGTTCAGTGTATCGTCGGGATGTTGAGAAGTTTGTTTCTGTTGGAGAGTCTGTCTGCCCTCTCTCTCTGTTGTGGTTAGAATGGATAGTTCAAAGTGACATTCATTCATGTCGTTATAGAATAGATGTTTTGCCGGTTGTCAGTCTTCGCGTTCAATGATACCGAATTCCTAGCTGCAGACTAGTAATTAATATCAAAGACTTCTTCTTATTCTGTCGGTATCGATAGTCTAAGAGTTTAACCACGTGGTATGGTTAAAGGATTCAGCCATCTACTCAAACCTTAGGTTTATGGTCTCCTCTCAAACCTTGGCCCTCTCGTTATCAAGGTAAGCTGGTCTCCTCTCAAATCTTGGCCCTCTCGTTATCGAGGTAAGCTCGTCTGCAACCTTTAGCCATCTCGTAATTGAGGGAAGCTCAGTCTACTAATAGAAAACCCGGGAGGGGGTTTTATTCGGAAGAGCAGAAAAGGGCCTGTCCCATGATGCCCGACCATAACTGTGCTCATGGGCAGTCCTCTGATTTACTCCAAAGGGAGTTTAACTCTATGAAAACTCACTCTCTCTCTACAGTGCCTTGCGAAAGTATTCGGCCCCCTTGAACTTTGCGACCTTTTGTCACATTTCAGGCTTCAAACATAAAGATATAAAACTGTATTTTTTTGTGAAGAATCAACAACAAGTGGGACACAATCATGAAGTGGAACGACATTTATTGGATATTTTAAACTTTAACAAATCAAAACTGAAAAATTGGGCGTGCAAAATTATTCAGCCCCTTTACTTTCAGTGCAGCAAACTCTCTCCAGAAGTTCAGTGAGGATCTCTGAATGATCCAATGTTGACCTATACAATACAATCCACCTGTGTGTAATCAAGTCTCCGTATAAATGCACCTGCACTGTAATAGTCTCAGAGGTCCGTTAAAAGTGCAGAGAGCATCATGAAGAACAAGGAACACACCAGGCAGGTCCAAGATACTGTTGTGAAGAAGTTTAAAGCCGGATTTGGATACAAAAAGATTTCCCAAGCTTTAAACATCCCAAGGAGCACTGTGCAAGCGATAATATTGAAATTGTATCAGGAGTATCAGGAGTATGAGACCACTGCAAATCTACCAAGACCTGGCCATCCCTCTAAACTTTCAGCTCATACAAGGAGAAGACTGATCAGAGATGCAGCCAAGAGGCCCATGATCACTCTGGATGAACTGCAGAGATCTACAGCTGAGGTGAGAGACTGTCCATAGGACAACAATCAGTCGTATATTACACAAATCTGGCCTTTATGGAAGAGTGGCAAGAAGAAAGCCATTTCGTAACCTGTTGGGGATAGGGCTGTTTACTGCCCCCTCTGGAGTAATTGCGTGCCCATAGTAAACAGAATTTTTTTTGTCAAAAGTTGCTAATATATGCAAATATAAAATATTATTGAATAGAAAACACTCTAAAGCTTCTAAACCCGTTTAAATTATGTCTGTATGTAAAGCAGAACTCTCAGGGCAGTCATTCTCCCAAACTCTCTCTTGTCATCAGAAAAGTTGGCCCAACTTTGACGTCATCGCCCCCACCCTTCCCAAGCACTTACAAGTCTGGGAACAGTCTCTTTGTCTTCAGCGCGATGTCTGCTTCCAATGGGGCTTCTCATTGTGAGAATCGCGCGCTCAAGAGAGTTTTGGCGGGCCGAAACCTTTCGGTCACGCGAAAAACAGGTTACTCTCATGCGCGCTCTGCTCCGGTCCTGTCTTTTTCCAAGATCGATTAAACAATGCGTGTGTTTCTGTTCGTCCTCACGATTGCTGTACACCTTTATAATATGTTAAAGCTTGATTATGAACATATTTGACAAGTTTAGTCGACATATAATATGTAATTTCAACGTTTTGGTGCGCATCCACTTGACTTTTGGCTGCATTTCAACCGAAATGTGTCGTGTTTGAGAACCGAAAGACCGCAAAACTAAACGCTGTTTTTGGTAAGTATAATTCCTTCCAGGTCTTCTGGAAGAACAGCAAAGGTAAGGGAATATTTATGTGGTAAATTTGGGTTTCTGTGGACTCCAAGATAGAGGAGCCATAATGCTACTTTTTGAGCGCCGACTCATAGTATAGCCTAGTGAACGAAACCTGTAACGTTAAAAATAAATGTAACACAGCGATTACATTCAGAAGAAGTGTATCTTCCTATATATATGTAGAACATGCATATTTAGTCAAAGTTTATGATGTGTATTCCTTGTTAGCTGACGTTATCTGCCGGAGCTATCGTCATTTCTCAGGACATTCGAGTAGCATTTTTGAATGATGCATCATTGTAAACAGAGATTTATGGATATATATAGCATATTATTGAAAAAAACATAAATTTACTGTGTAACATGTTATATTACTGTCATCTGATGAAGATTTCAAAAGGTTAGTGAAATTATTTTTCTTTTAATCCTGCGTTTGTTGATTCCATATTTTTTCAACTTGGCTATGCAAATTAGCTGTGTCTTCGGTGGTGGTTTGACATAAATATGTGCTATGTTTTCGCCGTAAAACATTTTAGAACTCTGACTTGCTGGGTAGATAAACAAGGTGTTTATCTTTCATTTGAGCCATTGGACTTGTTAATGTGTGGAGGTTAAATATTTGTAGGAATATTTTTGCGTTCCATGCGCCACCTTCCAGCTGAACGTGGGGGGGAGTTCCCAAATGGGAACCATAACCCCCTTCTGGTTAAAGATATCCATAAAAAGTGTCATTTAAAGTTTGCCACAAGCCACCTGGGAGACACACCAAACATGTGGAAGAAGGTGCTCTGGTCAGATGAAACCAAAATTGAACTTTTTGGCAACAATGCAAAACGTTATGTTTGGCGTAAAAGCAACACAGCTCATCACCCTGAACACACCATCCCCACTGTCAAACATGTTGGTGGCAGCATCATGGTTTGGGCCTGCTTTTCTTCAGCAGGGACAGGGAAGATGGTTAAAATTGATGGGAAGATGGATGGAGCCGAATACAGGACCATTCTGGAAGAGACTGGGACGGAGATTTGTCTTCCAACAAGACAATGATCCAAAACATAAAGCAAAATCTACAATGGAATGGTTCAAAAATAAACATATACAGGTGTTAGAATGGCCAAGTCAAAGTCCAGACCTGAATCCAATCGAGAATCTGTGGAAAGAACTGAAAACTGCTGTTCACAAATGCTCTCCATCCAACCTCACTGAGCTCGAGCTGTTTTGCAAGGAGGAATGGGAAAAAATGTCAGTCTCTCGATGTGCAAAACTGATAGAGACATACCCCAAGCGACTTACAGCTGTAATCGCAGCAAAAGGTGGCGCTACAAAGTATTAACTCAAGGGGGCTGAATAATTTTGCACGCCCAATTTTTCAGTTTTTGATTTGTTAAAAAAGATTAAAATATCCAATAAATGTCGTTCCACTTCATGATTGTGTCCCACTTATTGTTGATTCTTCACAAAAAATACAGTTTTATATCTTTATGTTTGAAGCCTGAAATGTGGCAAAAGGTTGCAAAGTTCAAGGGGGCCGAATACTTTCGCAAGGCACTGTATACTGTGGCCAGGAGGAGATAATCTCCTCCAGGAATTTACGACCTCTCTGACCACAGCAGCCTGGTTGTAGGAGACAGAGAGAGGGGGATGGTGCTCGCTGTACCCAAAGAGGGCAACGTCATGACACCTCCTTGATGTACTGCTGCTCTGGGGGAAAGAGGAGAAATAGAGATATAAAGTTTAACTGTCAAAACTCTGGCAATACTGCCACTTCATTACAGGGCCAAGTTAGTAATGAGGTCTGCGAGACATTTTTAATCAAATACCCAAAGAGAGAAAATGGCAAAAGTTATCCAAGCAATATAAATAAACCAACACAAAAGTCCTTTTTCCTGTGCCAACTGTCACAACATTTATTCAGCAAAGTTGTAATTTGAAGTGATGTCACTGTCACAGCGAGGACAGACAAACCCAGTCTAGTTGTAATCGTTGGAATGATAATGATTACTGAACACCCACAGGGCTCCCTTCACTCATTTATGGAGTGAAATCCCGATTTGACCACGTAGACCCATCAGCATTTGGCCCCTCTATCACAACACATTGGCAGAGAATCTTGGAATTCACCTGCTGCCTTCCTGACATAATTTATTATAATCATGTCTAGGCCGACGGGACTGCAGGAATCATAGTAGCTGTGTCCAGAAGCCCTCCTGGCTCTTCTGACTATGAGCGACACATGCAGAGTGACAATTTGTAATTATATTTTCATTGTGCTTTTTTTTCAAGTTCGTTGGCACATTGCATTGAATTGGTGGTATATACAGACGTATGATCTGAGAATTTTCCTGCACAGGAGAAAATGCAAACTTGAAGTGTATTTGAAGTTTAAAAAGGTTTGACATTTCCATTTTGACATTTCCCCAATGAAAAATGTATTAACCCCTACAAAACATTTCATTAATTATAATTCACATAATAACTATAATTTCCTGTTGGATGATTTTCCTGCTGTAGCAAACTGGTTCATAGATCCTACATCTGTATCAGAACTTTCCTTCATCTGCCACAGGGGAAGCAGAAAATGATTTGTCAGGAAGCAGGAAGTGAGCCACATAGCTCTATCATTTAATATAGCGGTGCCTGGTGTTGACTCTCAGGCAGCCTTGATGCCGGTCAGACGGAGAGGAGTTAGTGAGAGTCCAGACAGCGGGTGTTGGATTCCTGCGTGTTTCCTTTGCTGTCTGTCTGTCTTGGTTTATTTCATGAAAATGCCCAGGTCCAGGTGGAGAGAGGATTTGGTTTACAATTGGGAGGAACATGATGCAATTGTCCAACTCTGCTGGCTGCTGTGTCTCTCTTTGCAGTGATGTATTCTGGGTACCCAACATTCACCTAAACCCCAGACAGAAGACAGTCCTGCTTGGTTATTGCATGTTTTTCTCTGACACTAAGGTCAGCCAAGAGTTGTGGCACAATCTTAAAATGCCCATGTCACAGAGGGAGTATAATAGTGTGCCACAGAATTTTTGCTGATCTTACAATATCATGAAAGAAAACGAGATTGGTTGTTATTGGTGATTTATTCTAGTGAACATGTGCTGTAAAAGGGCAAGAGGCTCTTGTGAACCTTGTCCTTGCCATAAATGGGGGCTTTGCTCATACATTCTTTAAATAAAGCCCATTTTACAAGCCCTCTCGGGCTCAATTTAAAAGTACTGTTTTAAAAGCTATGTCATGAATGTTGAGGTAACTACAACACAGAACAAAGGACATTCTTCAAAGACTTTATGAACCACTGAGGTAATAATTTGTGGATCAGTCGATTCGTTTAACATACAGTGTGGATCTTAGTGCTGCTAGCTAAGACAGTAACTGAAGAGCCTTTTCAGATCTGGGTATGCTGCCACATGGCTAGTTAACAAAGCGTGCAGTATTTGCTTGCTAAAAATACAAAGCATTGCAATTTCAAAATGCACAAAACAAAAGGTAAACACAGTGTCACTCTGTCACTGTACCTCAACACAAATTCCCCTACTCAGGTTGCGATTCAAACAAAAGTATTTTTATGATGGAATGGCTTTGCGTCAATATCCAATTAAAATGTCATTAGATGCACTTGGATGCAATTTATAGCAACATGGGAGTTTCTGTATGTAGACCATAATGTTGTTGACACCTCAGATAACGTGTAACCGACCTGGAAAAAATGTACAGCTCTAAAAGCACAAAGTACTATCATCAGATGGGAGTCATGATGATGTAAGTCAGACAGAAGGTGTGTCATTACATGACTGGGGAATTCAAGGCTTCAGTTGTCCATGATGCTGATACTCGGCTCCAGAGTTGCTAATGCCAAGTTACTCCCGTGTGACAGGCCTGACAGGCTCGATGCCTCTCAGTAATAAGGTCTTCAGGAGTCAATCACTGGAAGAATAATCTCCCCCTAATCAATACACTGAGACCAGGTCTGCCATTAATCACTGTTACCTCTCATACCCCCTATTGGTCCGCCGTCAGCCTTGCAGCACACAGACACACCACACCGAGTACTAAAAACAGGCAGTGGTGGATTTAAAAAAAAAATTATCTCAATGACTGAAGTAAAAGTGAAAGTCACCCAGTAAAATTCGACTTACAGTGCATTCGGTGTGCACTTACAGTGTACTTACAGTGTACACCCCATGCCATTGGTTGTGTAGATCCAGCTATACAGTGACTTCAGAAAGTATTCAGACCTTTTTCCACATTTTGTTACGTTTCAGCCTTATTTTAAATATGCCTAATTATACACTACTGGTCAAAAGTTTCAGAACATCTACTCATTCAAGGGTTTTTCTTTATTTTTACTATGCTCTACATTGTATCAAAATATATCAAAACTGTGAAATAACACACATGGAATCATATAGTAACCAAAAAGGTGTTAAACAAATCAAAATATATTTTATATATATTTTATTTTCAGATTCTTCAAATAGCCACCCTTTGCCTTGATGACAGCTTTGCACACTCTCTGCATTCTCTCAACCAGCTTCACCTGGAATGCTTTTCCAACAGTCTTGATGGAGTTCACATATATGCTGAGCACTTGTTGACTGCTTTTCATTCACTCCACGTTCCGACTCATCCCAAAACATCTCAATTTGCTTGAGGTCGGGGGATTGTGGAGGCCAGGTTATCTGATGCAGCACTCCATCACTCTTCTTCTTGGTAAAATAGCACTTACACCGCCTGTAGGTGTGTTGGGTCATTGTCCTGTTGAAAAATAAATTATAGTCCCACTAAGCCCAAACCCCCACAGAATGCTGTGGTAGCCATGCTGATTAAGTGTGGCTTGAATTCTAAATAAATCACATATAGTGTCACGAGCAAAGCACCCCCAGTCCATCTCACCTCCTCCTGCATGCTTTACTGTGGGAAAAACACATGTGGAGATCATCTGTTCACCCACACCATGTCTCACAAAGACACAGCGGTTGGAACCAGAAATCTCAAATTTGGACTCCAGAACAATGGACAAATTTCCACCGGTCTAATGTCCATTTCTCGTGTTTCTTGGCCCAAGCAAGTCTCTTCTTCTTATTGGTATCCTTTTTGTAGCGGTTTCTTTGCAGCAATTCAACCATGAAGGCCTGATTCACGCAGTCTCCTCTGAACAGTTGATTTTGAGATGTGTCTGTTACTTGAACTCTGTGAAGCATTTATTTGGTCCGCAATTTCTAAAACTGGTAACCCTCATTAACTTATCCTCTACAGCAGAGGTAACTCTGGGTCTTCCTTTCCTGTTGCGGTCCACATGAGAGCCAGTTTCAACATAGCGCTTGATGTTTTTTGCGACTGCACTTGAAGACATTTTCAATATTCTTGAAAGTTTCCTGTTTGACTGACCTTCATGTCTTGAAGTAATGTTGAACTGTGGTTTCTCTTTGCTTTTTTGAGCTGTTCTTGCCATAATATGGACTTGGTCTTTTACCAAATAGGGCTATCTTCTGTATACTCCCCGATACCTTATCACAACACAGCTGACTGGCTCCAACATATTAAGGAAAGAAATTCCACAAATGCACTTTTAAGAAGGCACACCTGTTAATTGAAACGTATTCCAGGTGACTAGCTCATGAAGCTGGTTGAACGAATGCCAAGAGTGTGCAAAACTGTCATCAAGGCAAAGGGTGGCTATTTGAAGAATCTCCAATATAAAACTATATCTTTGATTTGTTTAACAGTTTTTTGGTTACGACATGATTCAATATGTGTAATTTCATAGTTTTGATAATCTTCACTATTATTCTACAATGTAGAAAATAGTCCAAATAAAGAAAAACCCTTGAATGAATAGGTGTTCTAAAGCTTTTGTATATATTTTTCTCATCAATCTACTCACAATACCCCATAATGACAAAGCAAAAACTGTTTTCTTAGAGATGTTTTCAAATGTATTAAGTATAAAACAGAAATACCTTATTTACGTAAGTACTCAGACCCTTTGCTATGAGACTCAAAATTGAGCTCAGGTGCATCCTGTTTCCATTGATCATCCTTGAGATGTCTCTACAGCTTGATTGGTGTCCATCTGTGGTAAATTCAACTGATTGGACATGATTTGGAAAGGCACACACCTGTCAAAGCAAAAACCTAGCTTTGAGGTTGAAGGAATTGTACGTAGAGCTCTGAGACAGGATTGTTTCGAGGCCCAGATCTAGGGAAGGGTACCAAAAATGTCTGCAGCATTGAAGATCCCCAAGAACACAGTGGCCTTCATAATTCTTAAATGGAGGAAGTTTGTAACCACCAAGACTCTTCCTAGAGCTGGCCACCCGGGAAAACTGAGCAATTGGGGAAAAAGGCCTTGGTCAGGGAGGTGACGAAGAATCCAATGGTCACTCTGACAGAGCTCCGGAGTTCATCTGTGGAGATGGGAGAACATTCCAGAAGGACAACCATCTCTGCAGCACTCCACCAATCAGGCTGTTATGATAGAGTGGCCAGGAAGAAGCCACTCCTTAGCTAGGGTTGTTACGGTGACCCTATTACCGCCACACCGGCTGTCATGACGGCTGTCAAATTCCACATGACAGTTTATTCACGGTAATTAGGCTTCTCCAAGCTCTGATGCTGCTGATGGTCATTAGTAGTCCAACAAACGTAGTAACTGCCTGGTACTCAGCACTCTATTGTCCGTCTAATCACTCTGACATCAATGCTAATGTAATTGAAAATCTAATCCAACACTTCATGAAAGCCCATATGCTCATGTTACGCAACATTTCTATAGGCTATGCAATTGCTTGAGAAAGCATAGTTTTAATGGCTCCATTTAAAAATAGGAGGATTCCATCAGCTTTATATAGGCTAGGCCTACAATTTTTTTTATTAGTCATCTTTACTAATATTAAGCACATTGCTTCTCTTTACAACAGGAGTATAGCCTACCTGGCTGGCATGAAAATGAACCACGGGAAAAGAGTCCTCCATTCGCTATTTAAGTGCATAGATGACATGTACTTTTTTCCCCCATGCTCCAGTACTGAGACAGGTCCTGTCACGACTTCCGCCGATGTTGGCTCCCCTGCCTGTTCGGCCGGTGCTCGGCGGTCGTCGTCACCGTCCTATTAGCCGCCACCGATCCCTTTTTTGTTTGTCTGTTTGTTTTGTCTTATTAGTTTCACCTGTGATTCTGTTGTTTGGTTTAATGAGCTCCCCTATATTTAGTAGGTAGACCCGCCTTTGTTTTGTGCGGGATTGTCTTTATGTTGCGTGTGTGCATTTTAGGTAGTGGTGGATTGTCTTTATGTTACGTGTGTGCATTTTAGGTAGTGGTGGATTGTCTTTATGTTATGTGTGTGCATTTTAGGTAGTGGTGGATTGTCTTTATGTTACGTGTGTGCATTTTAGGTACTGGTGGATTGTCTTAATGTTATGTGTGTGCATTTTAGGTAGTGGTGGATTGTCTTTATGTTACGTGTGTGCATTTTAGGTAGTGGTGGATTGTCTTTATGTTACGTGTGTGCATTTTAGGTTGTGGTGGATTGTCTTTATGTTATGTGTGTGCATTTTAGGTAGTGGTGGATTGTCTTTATGTTATGTGTGTGCATTTTAGGTAGTGGTGGATTGTCTTTATGTTATGTGTGTGCATTTTAGGTAGTGGTGGATTGTCTTTATGTTACGTGTCTGTGCATTTTAGGTAGTGGTGGATTGTCTTTATGTTACGTGTGTGCATTTTAGGTAGTGGTGGATTGTCTTTATGTTACGTGTGTGCATTTTAGGTAGTGGTGGATTGTCTTTATGTTACGTGTCTGTGCATTTTAGGTAGTGGTGGATTGTCTTTATGTTACGTGTGTGCATTTTAGGTAGTGGTGGATTGTCTTTATGTTACGTGTGTGCATTTTAGGTAGTGGTGGATTGTCTTTATGTTACGTGTGTGTATTTTAGGTAGTGGTGGATTGTCTTTATGTTATGTGTGTGCATTTTAGGTAGTGGTCGATTGTCTTTATGTTACGTGTGTGTATTTTAGGTAGTGGTGGATTGTCTTTATGTTATGTGTGTGTATTTTAGGTAGTGGTGGATTGTCTTTATGTTACGTGTGTGTATTTTAGGTAGTGGTGGATTGTCTTTATGTTATGTGTGTGCATTTTAGGTAGTGGTGGATTGTCTTTATGTTACGTGTGTGTATTTTAGGTAGTGGTGGATTGTCTTTATGTTATGTGTGTGCATTTTAGGTAGTGGTGGATTGTCTTTATGTTATGTGTGTGCATTTTAGGTAGTGGTGGATTGTCTTTATGTTATGTGTGTGCATTTTAGGTAGTGGTGGATTGTCTTTATGTTATGTGTGTGCATTTTAGGTAGTGGTGGATTGTCTTTATGTTACGTGTGTGCATTTTAGGTAGTGGTGGATTGTCTTTATGTTACGTGTGTGCATTTTATGTTGTGGTGGATTGTCTTTATGTTACGTGTGTGCATTTTAGGTAGTGGTGGATTGTCTTTATGTTATGTGTGTGCATTTTAGGTAGTGGTGGATTGTCTTTATGTTACGTGTGTGCATTTTAGGTAGTGGTGGATTGTCTTTATGTTATGTGTGTGCATTTTAGGTAGTGGTGGATTGTCTTTATGTTACGTGTGTGCATTTTAGGTAGTGGTGGATTGTCTTTATGTTACGTGTCTGTGCATTTTAGGTAGTGGTGGATTGTCTTTATGTTACGTGTGTGCATTTTAGGTAGTGGTGGATTGTCTTTATGTTACGTGTGTGCATTTTAGGTAGTGGTGGATTGTCTTTATGTTACGTGTGTGCATTTTAGGTAGTGGTGGATTGTCTTTATGTTATGTGTGTGCATTTTAGGTAGTGGTGGATTGTCTTTATGTTACGTGTGTGCATTTTAGGTAGTGGTGGATTGTCTTTATGTTATGTGTGTGCATTTTAGGTAGTGGTGGATTGTCTTTATGTTATGTGTGTGCATTTTAGGTAGTGGTGGATTGTCTTTATGTTACGTGTGTGCATTTTAGGTAGTGGTGGATTGTCTTTATGTTATGTGTGTGCATTTTAGGTACTGGTGGATTGTCTTTATGTTATGTGTGTGCATTTTAGGTAGTGGTGGATTGTCTTTATGTTACGTGTGTGCATTTTAGGTAGTGGTGGATTGTCTTCATGTTATGTGTGCATGTTAGGTAGTGGTGGATTGTCTTTATGTTACGTGTGTGCATTTTAGGTACTGGTGGATTGTCTTTATGTTATGTGTGTGCATTTTAGGTAGTGGTGGATTGTCTTTATGTTACGTGTGTGCATTTTAGGTAGTGGTGGATTGTCTTCATGTTATGTGTGCATGTTAGGTAGTGGTGGATTGTCTTTATGTTACGTGTGTGTATTTTAGGTAGTGGTGGATTGTCTTTATGTGATGTGTGTGCATTTTAGGTAGTGGTGGATTGTCTTTATGTTACGTGTGTGTATTTTAGGTAGTGGTGGATTGTCTTTATGTTATGTGTGTGTATTTTAGGTAGTGGTGGATTGTCTTTATGTTACGTGTGTGTATTTTAGGTAGTGGTGGATTGTCTTTATGTTATGTGTGTGCATTTTAGGTAGTGGTGGATTGTCTTTATGTTACGTGTGTGTATTTTAGGTAGTGGTGGATTGTCTTTATGTTATGTGTGTGTATTTTAGGTAGTGGTGGATTGTCTTTATGTTACGTGTGTGTATTTTAGGTAGTGGTGGATTGTCTTTATGTTACGTGTGTGTATTTTAGGTAGTGGTGGATTGTCTTTATGTTATGTGTGTGCATTTTAGGTAGTGGTGGATTGTCTTTATGTTATGTGTGTGTATTTTAGATAGTGGTGGATTGTCTTTATGTTACGTGTGTGCATTTTAGGTAGTGGTGGATTGTCTTAATGTTACGTGTGTGCATTTTAGGTAGTGGTGGATTGTCTTTATGTTATGTGTGTGCATTTTAGGTAGTGGTGGATTTTCTTTTCTTAAGCTTGACACCCTGTGGTTTTTGGGTTGTCTCTTTGTATGTCCGCGCCCTGTATTTGTTGGGCTTATTATTTTACGTGCCTTAGTAAAAGCACTTAACCCCAGTGGAACTCTCTCTGCGTCTGATTCCTGCACCCACCTAGTCCCGCGTGACAGGTCCATGATGGTCCATTCTAAATCAAAACAAAATTCACACATATATTATTTAGTATATGTAAACGCAACATTAAATTAAGAATAGTTTGATGGGTAACAATATTAGCCTATAACTTGTGAATGATACCCAGCTTGTGCATTAATAAGGCAAGTGGCTAAATAAACATATGAATCCACTTTATAACCGGTGTAGAGCCTAATTGACATACATAGGTAGCGCGTGAGTTTCAAGTTTGGGGAATATAATTTTCACCATAAAATTCACCTCTATAATAATGCATTACATGCATAAAACAGTGTTTTCCCACTAATTTATTGCATTTTGGAACATTCATTCTTATAGCCTCCTGCCGTGTGTGCATTTGAGCGCTAATAATGTGAAAAAATTGCCTAATCGTTTATCAACATTTTAAGATAAACAATCAGCCTCATTGCTTTTAAAAGTTTTTTTGAAGCGAGTTGTTGTATTGATTTGGGATCTATCGTAAAACACAACTGTCCGAGAGAATGTTTGGAATATTTATTTATTACACAGAAGAACAAGTTGACCAATATAATAGGTCCACTTTTGTTCTGTGGGGGATAGTAGATTGACATAGGCTAGTGCTTTTGCTGTTCGTCAGGCCTACTCATTTTGTTGGCTAACAAAAAGTAGGCTAACTGTGGACAGTTCTAACATCTTCAATATGCGCCTTCTTCTTAGCTGAAATGTCTTGCAGAAGGACCTGATCATGTGATGGGCATTGGCTACAATGAGAGAGCCATGTGAGTGAGCGGTGCTTCGGAACACAGCAGCCGGAAGAAGTGAATTATAATTAGCCTATTATATTCAGCCCAAGGGCACAATGGACACTTTGACCACAAAAGGCATGGATTTTTCAGGGGGCATAAACCGGGAAATTCAAGGCCTGGTGAGATTATTATTAAGTGCTTGTCAAATTGTGAATGAGAGACTGATGAAGTGTGCGCAACTTGCAACTTTTTTATCATCATTAGAGTACCATCATGCAGCCTTAGGATGTATTAAAAATCAAAACGTAGCCCAACATTTGTATCACAACAAAAGTTGCATGAATAACTCTAAATGAAGCCTATATGACCAGTTTCTTTGTTAACCTGCGAAACACAGAATAGCTGCACGTGCTCACTTCCTTTCAATATCCTTTCTATTTTATTAAGCTATGTTCATACTATACTTTTTAAAATAATAATACCACAGAATTCTAAACAAATCTTGTTTGGTAAATTAACTAGTGTAGCCCACAGCCATATGGCATAACCAGATCAGGACCTAACATATGGACAACTCGGGGCATGCTATTCTGTTCTTCTGAAATGGACTACATTTTCTTCAGACCTGTCTTTAATAAATAATGGATGTATTGTGATGGAGTAGGCTATATTAAATGGATTCATTAGACTTTTTCAAATGTAGATGTTCCAAAGGTCTGCATCAGTGGCTTGTAGGCTGTGTGTGGAAGCCAGGACATGCCAAAAGTGTTTATGATAATTAACGGTCAATTACTCTGAGACTGGCAGATATTTGCTTGACAATCACTGCCTGACAAAATTTCATGACCACCACAGCCCTAATGACAGCTCACTTGGAGTTTGCCAAAGGCACCTAAAAGACCCCCATACCATAAGAAACAAGATTCTCTGGTCTCTCATGAAACCAAGATTAAACTCTTTGGCCTGAATGCCAAGCTTCACATCTGGAGAAAATCTGGCACCGTCCCTAAGGTAAATCATGGTGTTGGCAGCATCACGCTGTGGGGAGGTTTATCAGTGGCATGGACTGGGAGACTGGACAGGATCAAGGGAAAGATGAACGGAGCAAAGTACAGAGAGATTCTCGATGAAAACCCGCTCAGGACCTCAGACTGAGACAAAGGTTCACCTTCCAACAGGACAATGACCCTAAGCACACATTCAAGACAATGCAGGAGTGGCTTCAGGGCAAGTCTCTGAATGTCCTTGAGTGGCCCAGCCAGACACCAGACTTGAACCAGATCGAACATCTCTGGAGAGAACTGAAAATAGCAGTGCAGCGAAGCTCCCCATCCAACCTGACAGAGCTTGAGAGGATCTGCAGAGAAGAATGGGAGAATCTCCCCAAATACATGTATGCCAAGTTTGTAGCGTCATACCCAAGAAGAATTGGGTAGACAATATCCCTGATCTTACCTGTTTCAATATGCAGAGACAATATCCCTGATCTTACCTGTTTCAATGCGCAGAGGTAATATCCCTGATCTTACCTGTTTCAATACGCAGAGGCAATATCCCTGATCTTACCTGTTTCAATACGCAGAGGCAATATCCCTGATCTTACCTGTTTCAATACGCAGAGGCAATATCCCTGATCTTACCTGTTTCAATACGCAGAGGCAATATCCCTGATCTTACCTGTTTCAATGCGCAGAGGTAATATCCCTGATCTGACCTGTTTCAATGCGCAGAGGTAATATCCCTGATCTGACCTGTTTCAATGCGCAGAGGTAATATCCCTGATCAGACCTGTTTCAATACGCAGAGGTAATATCCCTGATCTTACCTGTTTCAATACGCAGAGGCAATATCCCTGATCTTACCTGTTTCAATACGCAGAGGCAATATCCCTGATCTTACCTGTTTCAATACGCAGAGGTAATATCCCTGATCTTACCTGTTTCAATACGCAGAGGCAATATCCCTGATCAGACCTGTTTCAATACGCAGAGGTAATATCCCTGATCTTACCTGTTTCAATACGCAGAGGCAATATCCCTGATCTTACCTGTTTCAACACGCAGAGGCAATATCCCTGATCTTACCTGTTTCAACACAATATCCCTGATCTTACCTGTTTCAATACGCAGAGGCAATATCCCTGATCTTACCTGTTTCAACACGCAGAGGCAATATCCCTGATCTTACCTGTTTCAATACGCAGAGGCAATATCCCTGATCTTACCTGTTTTTAGGTAGGTTATACATATTATATCTCTCACACACCAATTCACCCTTAATCAAACAAAAGGTTCTCGATTTGGGTTTATGATTAATCTCCTCCACCCATTTTTGTTCATATTGCATCAACAGTTGTTTTTTATATCTATGTCTCCCTTAATCAGGTTTTCATACAGTTGTTCACGTCATACTGTTGATAAAGGTCAGACATTTCAGTTGCCCAGGCTCCCCCTATGGATAGACCCCATTGAAACACTTTACTAGCTATTCCGGCAGTTGGCATATCCAACTATCTATCTATTCCAAAGTCTCACCATACACGCCTTCCATCACACCTCACAGGGTTCCCAGCCCATGTCCCCTGTTAGTGCAAGTAAAGATGTAAACTTGTGGACACCTAAAAAGTAAAGTACTGCTCTGTTATGAACGTGCTCATTTTTAAAACACCCCACACTCCTGAATAGTTCAGAACAGGACACAGGCATGTCTGATACAGTTTGGAATACATGACATAACCAAGATCTTTGAGTGGTTTGGTTTTTCCTATAACTCCCCCAAGAGCTCTACTTGCTGAGTCGGCAAGGACAGATGTTGCGTAAAGAAAGGTCATATGTTACTAAATTAAAAGAACCAAATATTTTGAAATGCTAGTAAACTCTAGAATGTCTTCACCAAAACAAAACTGAAAAACACTTCTCTTAGTAGCTGGTTTTCTAAAATGCATTATGTGTTTTTGTCTGGTTGATCGTGAGTCTCCATCTTTTACACCAATTGACTGCACATAATAACATGTTCTGCAGGTCTTGTTTAGTTTCTGCATTCAAAATAATATCAACATATAAAAGGATACTTAGCATTTCATCATATTTTACTCCAATATTAAGTGTTTAAATGTATTTAGCCAAAACATTTATAAACAAAGTCGGTGATAAGGCATCTCCTTGTTTTACACCCGAGGGTGTGGGAAACCATTCTGTACGATATTCATTAACACGCGCACAAGCAATTGGTACTTTGTAAAGAGACTGGATTGCTTGAAAACATTTCCCATTAACCCCTGTCTTTAACAAACTATAAGCTAAAAGATCCCTATTTACAAAATCAATATCTTTCTGGAAATCAATGAAACATGCAAAAGTAGGCTTCTCGTCATGTAATCTATTTCTGATTATTGTACAGACCGATAAGATAATGTAATGAATACTCAGGGAGAAAAAGGTGTAGATTCACACGCAGAGCAAGGCAGGTGTTTATTTCGCCTTCGCAGAAGGCAGGAAACATGGTCACAGGTAGGCAAATGGGCATACACAGGTAGGCAAATGGGCATGTGAATCAAAACTCGGACTTGAATGCATTAACTGGTTCTCACAAACGAGCCAGGAACAGGCTTAGTAGAGTCAAAACTAACAATACCTCACAAACACACAAACAGAATGAACTGAACTAAATAAGGAGCTGATGAGACCAGGTGAGTAACTAACACAGGTGAAATCAATGAACAAAAATGACAGACAGGGTGTGTTCAAGAACACAAAGAAACTTAGCTACGTCCAAGAACAAAATGAAACAGAACACAAGGTTGATCTATACAGGCTCTGGATTTACAAAAAACATTTTGTTCTTCCACCATAATGTTTTGATCCTCCAAAAATTTAATTAGCATATTGTTGAGGATGGATGAATATTATTTATAAACCCTACTAAATAAACTTATGCCTCTATAGTTCAGTGGCACTCTCAGCCATTTTTTGAAGATTTGGGAATGGTATTCACTATATAATTATTTTTTAAAATTTATTTTACCTTTATTTTACTAGGCAAGTCAGTTAAGAACAAATTCTTATTTTCAATGACGGCTTAGGAACAGTGGGTTAACTGCCTGTTCAGGGGCAGAATGACAGATTTGTACCTTGTCAGCTCGGGGATTCGAACTTGCAACCTTTCAGTTTCTAGTCCTACGCTCCAACCACTAGGCTACCCTGCCACCCTTATACCAAGTGGATGGCAGTATACTGTACTCAAAACACATTTGAAGCAAATTATATAATCAATTAATTTAGGGGATTTTAAAACCTCATTAGGCAATTCATCAACACCAAATGCTTTCCCATTGTTTTGCGGTGTCAATCACCTTCTTAACTTCTGCCACAGACAGCTCCTCGTTGAGGTATTGGTTAAATATATAAGAGGGTTCTAACATTGTATTTTCCAGTTTCGTTCTCAGGGAACATACGTCTTTATAAAATTCTTCCTCAAAGTATGTCACATTTTTGTTACCTGAGAACAAACGAGCAAACCCCTTCTCCCACTTCTTAAGTACCTGTGTAATATCAGAGTTCAGCCCCCCCTGCTCTTCCATAACTTCCATTGGAATTTTCTTATGTCGTTTTGGTCCTATCTTGTTTATTTGGCTCCAAAACTGTTGGGGATTTCTTGTCTGTATCTCCTCAAGGTGTATTAACTGCCCTCTCTGATATCTCTGTTTAAATAGGCACAGTCTTTTATCAAACATGCTGTTTTTTTTCTAAAATTCCTTCCTACACTGTTCTCTTGTATTCCCATCTTTACAGTTTAAAAATAAGTACTCAGCCTTGCACATTGCTGACCATAGATCCCTTAACTCATCATTCCAATAAGGTTTGTTCAGCTTGTAAACTTTCCTGGACTTCGGGTATATTCCCTATTCACATTTTTCTCCATTTCAGAATATATAATATCACAAAATGTTTCATATCTCACATCTAAATCAAATGTTGTTTCTTGGCATCTTTCCAGAGTTTCGATGAGTTCCACCAGAGCTCTACATGCCACATAGAAAGTCATTTGGCACATTTCTTTCCATACATCTAGGCCTATGCGGCCTATGTATCTTTGCCACGTGTGATGCACAGCAATACCTGGTTGAGAAAGTTTGTGGCCAACAGAAAATATCATAAATAAAAAGAGAATGATCAGAAAGTCAACTTTTTTTCCCCAATTAAGTCAAAACCTCTGCATTCTTCAACCATCTGTGTAGGAGATAATGCCTTTATTTCCAAACAAGTTTCTAGACTGTCGTGGAGGGTAACTACATAGTCCACCACAGCTTTTCCTTTGCCAGATATGGATGTAAAGTTATCGCATGTGGGGCATATCCTTCCATTAATGATACACATTTTAGTCACAAAGGAATTCTAACAGGGTTTCCCCATGATAATTAACAAAGTCATGCAAAGCAACGCGATGGAATATCATCAATATCATTTATATAATCATCTAACCTACCAATTTGACTGTTAAGATCCCCACATATGTAAATAGCTTCTGCTTCTGTATGTAGGTATTCTTGACTTAACAAATGATTATAGCAGGAGGACGCATCTCTACCCCATGTGGACTGTTCAGGTGGCAAATAGCATGAAAACACAACAAAACAAAAATCTGACTCCCTATGTTCAAAGCACAAACCAATAATTCCTTTTATGGCTTTATCGATAATTTCAATTTCATATGCTTTCATCATATCCGACTTTCCACGTATCCCCACTCCCCCAGAGCCCCTGTGGACTTTCACGAGTGTTTATCAATAGTTTCTTGCCGACGCAAATGCGTTTCATATATTGAGATAATGTCTGGGTTGAAGGATTAATATTCATAATTTATTGTTCAATGTGGTCCATCGGTTAACATTCCAATGTGCTATTGAAATCGAATCTCGTAAAGGTTGGGAAGCCCCTCAGTATGTAGTAGGTCTGTCCACCCCATGTCCTTGTCCGCGTGTTCCTTCTGGTTGATCTCGTTTCATGACCCGTCCCCTTCCCGTGACAAAAAAGTCCTTTCCTCCGTGTATTTCTCTCAGCAGCGTCTTGAAGTTCAGTTCTATAAGGTGATCGGTGTGGGACTTGGTTGATTGAAGGAAGACTGTTATAATCAGGATGGTCTCGCAGCTTTTGTTATTCCGTAAGAGAGCCACTTTGTCCTCCATAGACCGACACTCCACCTTCACAACCCCAGGACCTTTACCTCTCAATTGCAATCACCTCTGTTTCGCAGCCTAGGCCTACCAATATCAACTGTTTCACTTTGGAGATTAGGTCCTTGTTTTCATCATCTGACAGTCCTGCCATTATGATAGACACGTCTGAGTCGAACTTTATTGTTTTGGCAGAGCCTATTCTCCCAGATTCTCCCGGGACTCCAGACGTCCAACTTCAAGAGCTATATGGTCTTGTAGCTGCTTGTTATTATTCTCCAGTTGAGTCGGGAAATGTATGATTATCCTGAATGGCTTTCTCCAAAGATGCATGTAAGCTGTCAACTTGACTATTCATTCCTTTTTCAATACTCAGCTTCAGTTCGTCCATCTTTTTTTCAATTTTTGTACCTTGACTCCTTATCTAAATCATAAGATTAGCCATGTTATTGGCACTTTCTTTCTTTGATAAATTCGTCTCCATGCTTTTCTCACCACTGCGTAGATTTCTACAGGAGTCCATATGTTTTAGCGATTAAGTGTTTCTGTTATTGCTGTTCAAGGTAACATTATAGCTAGGCTAGCCAGATTACACGCCAAACGATCCCTGACAAGGCCATTTTGAGCCTGTAATCAAACCCAAAAATGCTGAGGCTCCAGATACTCAACTTGTCTGAAGAAGGCCAGTTTTATTGCTTCATTAATCAGAACAACAGTTTTCAGCTGTGCTAAGATAATTGCAAAAGGGTTTTCTAATGATCAATTAGCCTTTTAAAATTATTGAATGAGCTAACACAATGTGCCATTGGAACACAGGAGTGATGGTTGCTGATAATGGGCCTCTGTACACCTATGTAGATGTTCCATAAAAATATCAGATGTTTCCAGCAACATTAACAATGTCTACACTGTATTTCTGGTCAATTTGATGTTATTTTAACGTGCAAAAAATGTGCTTTTCTTTAAAAAACAAGGACATTTCTAAGTGACCCCAAACTTTTGAACGGTGGTGTACACAATATAATCAGCAGGATGAAAAGCAGAGAACACTAAACAAGATGGCAGACTAAACAAGGAGAACAGTAAACATCAAAATCAAATACACCACACTGTCTGTGTGTGGTCCATTTCAGTTTGTCAGTGATGTATGCGCTGAGGAACTTAAAGCTTACCACATTCCCCACTGCTGTCCCATCTATGGGTATGGGGGTTGTGCTCCCTCTGCTGTTTCCTGAAGTCCACGATCAGCTCTTTAGTTTTGTCGACATTGGTAATCAGGCCTACTACTGTTGTGTTGTCTGCAAACTTGATGATTGAGTTGGAGGCGTGCGTAGCCATGCAGTCATGGGTGAACAGGGAGTACAGGAGGGGGCTGAGCACGCATCCTCGTTGGGACCGAGTTTTGAGGATCAGCGAAGTGTAGGTATCGTTTCCTACCTTCACCACCTGGGGGCGGCCCGTCAGGAAGTCCAGGACCCAGTTGCACAGGGCGGGGTTCAGACCCAGGGCCTCAAGCTTAATGCTGAGCTTGGAGGGTACTACAGTGTTGAATACTGAGCTACAGTCAATGAACAGCATTCTTACATGCTGTAGGTATTCCTCTTGTCCAGATGGGACAGGGCAGTGTGCAGTGCGATAGCAATTGTGTCATCTGTGGATCTGTTGGGGCAGTAAGTAAATTGAAGTGGGTCTAGGGTGTCAGGTAAGGTAGAGGTGATATGATCCTTGACTAGTACGTCCTTTAGTTCAGTTACTTTTCTTGGGTACAGGAACAATGGTGGACATCTTGAATCATGTCGGGACAACAGACTGGGATAGGGAGAGAGTGAATATGTCCGTAAACACTCCAGCCAGCTGGTCTACGCATGCTCTGAGGATGCGGCTAGGGATGCCATCTTGGTTGGCAGCCTTGCGAGGTTTAACACGCCTAAATGTCTTACTCCTGTCGGCCACAGAGAAGGAGAGCCCATAGTCCTTTTTAGCGGGCCGCGCAGGTGGCACTGTGTTATATTCAAAGCGGGCAAAGAAGGAATGTAGCTTGTCTGGAAGCAAGACGTTGGTGTCCGCGATGTGGCTGATTTGTAGTCCTTGATTGTCTGTAGACCCTGCCACATACGTCTCGTGTCTGAGTCATTGAAATGTGACTCCACTTTGTCTCTAAACTGATGTTTTGCCTGTTTGATTGCCTTACTGCGGGAATAACTGCACTGCTTGCATATGGCCATATTCCCAGTCACCTTGCCATGGTTAAATGCGATGGTTTGCGCCTTCAGTTTTGAGCGAATGCTGCCATTTATCCACGGTTTCTGGTTAGGGTAGGTGTAATAGTCACAGTGGGTATAACATCTCCAATGCACTTCCTAAAAACTCAGTCACTTTGTGTATTCATCTATGTTGTTCTCAGAGGCTACCCGGAACATATCCTAGTCTGCCTGATCACAACTTGGATTCCGATTTGTCAGACCAGTGTTGAATAGTCCTTAGCACGGGTACTTCCTGTTTGATTTTTTCTTCCTATAGGAAGGGGGGGGGGTGGAGTCCTGGTCAGATTTTCAGAAGGGAGAGCGGGAGAGGGCCTTGTAGGCATCCCGGAAGTTGGAGTAGCATTGGTCAAGTGTTTTAACAGCACGAGTACTGCAGTCAGCGTGTTGATAAGAGTTTCGGTAATGGTTTCCTTAAATTTGCTTTGTTAAAATCCCCAGCTACAATAAATACAGCCTCAGGATATGTTGTTTCCAGTCTGGATGAAGTCCAGTGAAGTTCTTTGAGGGCCGTCGGGGTATCGGTTTGAGGGGGAATATACACGGTTGTGACTATAACCGAAGATAATTCTCATAGGAGGTAATACAATTGACATTTGATTGTGAGATATTCTGCGTCAGGTGAACAAAAGGACTCAAGTTCCTGTATGTTATCATAATCACACCATGAGTAGTTAATCATGAAACATAGACCCCCGCCCTTCTTCTTCCCGGAGAGATTTTGATTCCTGTCTGCGCGATGAACTGAAAACCCAGCTGGCTGAACGTTTCCATGAAACAGAGTATGTTACAATCCCTGATGTCTCTCTGGAAGGAAATCCTTGCCCTGAGCTCGTCAACTTTATTTTCCAGAGACTGAACATTAGCTAATAATATACTCGGAAGCGGTGGGTGGTATTCGCCTCCTGAGTCGGACTTAATGTCCATTCCGAGTACCTCTTTTCCCGCCGGCTCTGTTTCCTGGTCATAATGCTGGTAATGCTGTTGAGATTACTGCCTCTCTGATATCCAAAAGTTCTTCTGGGCTGTATGTAATAACACAAAATATTTACTGGGCTAATAATGTAAGAAATAACACAAAAAAAATACTGCAAAGTTTCCTAAGAGCTAGAAGCACGGCAGCCCTGTCCGTCGGCGACTAACCATGGAGAACACTAAACATGATGACAGACTGACCATGGAGAACACTAAACATGATGACAGACTGACCATAGAGAACACTAAACATGATGACAGACTGACCATGGAGAACACTAAACATGATGACAGACTGACCATGGAGAACAGTAAACATGATGACAGACTGACCATGGAGAACACTAAACATGATGACAGACTGACCATGGAGAACAGTTAACATGATGACAGACTGACAATGGAGAACACTAAACATGATGACAGACTGACCATTGGAGAATACTAAACATGATGACAGACTGACCATGGAGAACACTAAACATGATGACAGACTGACCATGGAGAACACTAAACATGATGACAGACTGACCATGGAGAACACTAAACATGATGACAGACTGACCATAGAGAATACTAAACATGATGACAGACTGACATTGGAGAACACTAAACATGATGACAGACTGACATTGGAGAACAGTGAACATGATGACAGACTGACATTGGAGAACACTAAACATGATGACAGACTGACCATAGAGAACACTAAACATGATGACAGACTTACCATGAAGAACAGTAAACATGATGACAGACTGACCATGGAGAACACTAAACATGATGACAGACTGACCATGTAGAACACTAAACATGATGACAGACTGACATTGGAGAACACTAAACATGATGACAGACTGACCATAGAGAACACTAAACATGATGACAGAATGACCATAGAGAATACTAAACATGATGACAGACTAACCAGGGAAGTGAACTAGACAGAGGTTAAAGCTAAGACAACAGAGAATCCGGGTAAGCCTGTGTGAAGAGGTGTCTTTAGTGTGGACTAGAATATCTGTATGGATTGTGAGGTTCTGACATGGAGAGGGAGGGAGTTCCAGAGTTGGGGAGCTGCACTGCTAAAAGCCCCATCTCCCATGGAGTGGAGGCTGGTGAGAGGGAGGGTGAGGAGGCCAGTGTCAGAGGAGCGCAGTGAACAGGTGGGAGTGTAGGAGGTCAGTACGGTATGTGGGCGCGAATACATTGATTGCCTTGTAGGTGAGCATGAGCTATTTGAAGATGATCCTGTATTGAAGTGGGAGCCAGTGGTGTTTAAAGAGGGTGGGGGTGATGTTGTCCTAAGGTCTGGTGTGTGTGAGGACTCTTGCAGCTGCATTTTTAATGTTGTGGTCTGTCCAGTGTTTTGACAGGGAGTCAATAGATAATGTTTTTGAGGTGGAAGAAGGCTGACTTAGTGATGTTCAGGACATGGGGTTCAAATGGCAGAGTGGGTTCAAATGACAGAGTGGGGTCAAATGACAGAGTGGGGTCAAATGTAACGGCAATGTTCCTGACTGTGGATTTAGAGTCGATGGTGCAGATGTCAATTGTCATATTGAATTGACCCAGTCATCCTAAGTCCACCAGATCAGAGGCAGCAGGGATGCATTATAGGGATGCATTATATTGTTAGGTGCGTGAATTGGACTATTTTGAGTATTCAAAATGTAAGAAGTACTTTTGAGTGTCAAGGAAAATGTATGGGAGTAAAAAGTACATATTTTCTTTAGGAATGTAATGGAGCAATATATTAAATGGAGCAAAGCATTCAAATATATAAATAGTAAAGTTCAGATACCACCAAAAACTACTTAAGTAGTACTTCAAAGTATTTTTTACATTACACCACTGAAACCAGGGAAGAGGAGGATGAGCAGAGATGAAATGCTGAGTCACTCTCTGTTTGTCATCCAGGATGGACAGATCACAACCAGGAGGTGGACAGGCTGAGCATGACATCATCAGTTTCCACAGATACCTTGGCATTGACCAATGGAGCTCAGAAGAGGGATTCTTCATCCTCCAAATCAGTCTATCCATCATTCCTCAAATAGTCTATCCTTCATTTAACTAGGCAAGTCAGTTAAGAACAAATTCTTATTTTCAATGACAGCCTCAGAACAGTGGATTAACTGCATGTTCAGGAGTAGAGTGACAGATTTGTACTTTGTCAGCTCGGGGATTTGAACTTGCAACCTTTCGGTTACTAGTCCAACACTCTTACCACTAGGCTACCCCTCTAACCGGATACCCTACCTCTGTCATCTCTAAACTAGTCTAGCCATCATACCTGTCAGCTCTCAAATAGTATGTTCTTCATTCCTCTGTCATCTCTTAAACAGCCTGTCCTTCATTCCTCTGTCATCTCTTAAATAGTCTATCCATCAGACCTATGTCAGCTCTGGCGGGAAAGAGGCTTTCCTGCTTGTTTTAGGTCCACCATTCATTACCGTACCTCTCCAAACATCCCAGCACTCTCAGGGGACTAGGGGGATCCTAAGTAGATATTTTCTTATCATCAGCTTCCCATATTTCCAGTGAAGTGCATTTGAGGACAGTGTTAGTGAAAGTGAATTAGTTTACAGCCCATTATCTCACCCACACACATACACAATGTTACTTTTTTCTAACATATGCAGGCTTTATTTTGTTGAACTAAATCAATCAGATGAGTCTAAGGCCTGTGTAGTGCATTGGTGGATAGTTTATGGGAATAACCACTCAGTACTTCACCCCCACACACACACGTAAACTCTTAGCTGTCACCACAGGAAAACCCTTTGAAGAACCCTTTTTGGTTCCATTTTAGATTCAAAATTCAAAAAGCACTCTTCACATCTGAGCTATCTTTGCTGCAAGTGCATAGTAGCAATTGAAATACGTGAGAAAAAAGAAGCAATCTGCACACTGCTCTTACTAGTAACGCTGCTCTTTATTAAGCTTTACGTTCTCGGCCTCAAGGCCTTCGTCAGAGCTGTGGGGACAGCTGAAGAACCCTTTTGGAACCCATGTCATATACACACAGCCTATGACATGGACACATACAATGTCTCGCATGTACCATGTACTATGTGTATGCTACTAAATCACACAACTGTCAGGGGACTGCAAGGCTTTGTGTGTAAATTGTAGGATCATCCTGCAGACATAATGAGTCGGAACCTATTCTACATCCACAAAGCAATCAGACAGAGCAATTTAAGAAGCAAATTAGTTAAACCTATATTCCTCACTCTGTTAATCAGAGCGCAGCATGAAAGCAAAACCATGCTTTGTCGATCTCCACAAGAAGAAAAAAAATACCAATTTCCCCAGCACGTTAAGATGTGATGAACGCTGGAATTACTTTTAGATTTCAATCATAATGATGGCTCTCTACAGTGGGGTTTCATTGCTTGATTTGACAGTTACTTGCTGACATTTTGCTTATAAGTCAAATGAGGGCCTTTGGAACATCTACATTTTTTAAAAGTCTAATAATAAATCCATTTAATATAGCCTACACCATCATAAGAAATCCATGAATTATTTTAGGTAGAACATACAGAAAAATTATTTCAGAAGAACAGAATAATAGCACATTCTAAGTTGTCCTTTTGTTAGGTCCTGATCCGGCTACTCTATATGGCTGTGGGCTACACTAGTTCATTTAGCAGACAAGATTTGCTCACAATTCCTGTGGCATTATTTTATAGTAAGAAGAATACAATTAAACATAGCTGAATAAAATAGAAAGGATGTTTTTTCCCATCCGATTTCCGAGGGAGGGAGTGGGCACATACAGCTATTCTGTGCTGAGCAGTTAACAAAGTGAAAAGCGCTTAAAAGCGTTGGGCCAGTAACCAACAGGTTGCTGGTTCAAGTCCCCGAGCTGACCAGGTGTCCTTGAGCAAGGTACTTAACCCTAATTGCTCTTGTAAGTCACTCATCTCCTAAAATGTAATAATTTGAAACAGGTTTTCCTACCGTATATGCTAAATGTATAGTTGTCATACAAACCTTGGGCAAAATGTCTAAAACATTCTAAGGCTGCCTGATGCAACTCTAATGGTGATTTGAAAAATGTTGCACTAAAGGCTGACACACTCTATCTTGCTCTTGGCTGCACACACTTCATCAGTGTTTCATTCCCAATTTGACAAGCACTTGATAATATTCTCACCCATCAGACTATTCTCAATTTAATCTACTTATACATATAGCCTACTGATATACACTGAGTGTACAAAACATTAAGGACATCTTCCTATATGCTGTATTAAATGGGTCGTGGACCATTTTTGATGAACACGGGAAACTGTTGGGTGTCAAAGGCACTTAATATTTTGTCTTGCCCATTCACCCTCTGAATGGCACACATACACAATCGATGTACACAATCGATCCTTATTTAACCTGCCTCCTCCACCTGGATTCACCTGGCCAGTCTGTGTCATGGAAAGCGGTGTCCTTGATGTTTTGTATTCTCAAAAGGTGTTATTTATTTAGAATGCCCAACAAAAAGAAAATAGTTAGCCATAGCATGCTCTCGAATAGCGAATGGAGGAGGAGCTCCCTGTGGATATGTTTTTTTTTATATGACAGGTAGTCTATACCGGTTGTAAAGTGGATTCATTAGAGTTATTTGGCCACTTTATTTGTGATACAAAAGTTAATTAAACTTACATGATGCATACAACTATGATATGAAAAGGTAAAAAAAATGCATGTGTCACGGTTTTCATGTGGTGAAAGAGAGTTGGACCAAACTGCAGCGTGTCGATTTCAATCCATGTTTATTTAAACAAACGTAAACATGACTAAACACGAACACTACAAAACAATAAACGAAATGAAAACCGAAAAACAGCCTATACTTGTGTCAACTAACATCGACCAAGGCCATCAAGACACTCAGGACAATCACCCACACTACAACCAAAGAATATGGCTGCCTAAATATGGTTCCCAATCAGAGACAACGATAAACACCTGCCTCTGATTGAGAACCACTTCAGACAGCCATAGACCTACCTAGAACACCCCACTAAACTACAATCCCGCTAAGCTACACACGACATACAAAAACCCATGTCACACCCTGGCCTGACCAAATACATGAAGAAAAACACAAAATACTTCGACCAGGGCGTGACAGCATGCACTGTTTCTTACCTTGGACCGCACACGATAGGCATCATTCACAAGTGTTGATATTCTAACCCATCAGATTATTCTCAATTTAATCTGGTCTTTACATATCCTAAATCATATATGTGTGAAATGAGTTTTGATTTAGAATAGGCCATTATCATGCACCTGTCGGAAACAGGGGCAGGGGAAATAAAGACAACCAAAGAAAATTGAACAAAGGCAAGAAAATCGATTTCAAAGCAACAACAAACACACAGGATCACTACCTGAATGACAAATCAAAATCCAGCAGCAGTGATCAGTCATCAAATATGTTTGTGTATCATGACCATGGGGGATCAAACAGCAATATAATCAAACAGAAAATGAATAAATATTTGCATGAAGAAGAAAAAAAGGTTCACAAACACCAACAACTGGGACAAAAGAATTGCCATCCCCGTATAGAGCCTCTCATCTATTTACTGTTTCAGAGACAGCAACTTCACATGTGCGTTGAATAAGAAAACTAAACTACAGAGAATAGTAGAAGATGTGATGTGTTTGAGGTAACAGCTGAGGGAAACATACGTATGAAATCCTCCGTGTTCTTTTTAATGATAAGGTTAATAGATTTGTGACCTGGTTCAAATCCCTCATCCAGCCCGTTCACCTTAGAGCGCCAGGATGTTTAACCCAGAGAGGTCTGGGCGAGCTTGCGAAGGACACATGCCTCAGAGAGAGACACAAACTTCAGAAAGACAGCAACTTGACTACAGCGATCAGATGTGCGTTGAATAAGAAAACTAAACTACAGAGAATAGCAGAGGATGTGATGTGTTTGAGGTAACAGCTGAGGGAAACATTTTTCTGTTGTGTTCTTTAATGATAAGGTTAATAGACTTGTGACCTGGTTCAAATCCCTCATCCAGCTCAATCACCTTGGAGCGCCAGCAGAATGTTTAACCCAGAGAGGTCTGGGTGAGTGAACATGGACACACATCAGAGAGAAGAAAAAAACACCAAATCAAATGTATTTATAAAATCTTCTTTTTATATCTGCAGGTGTCACAAAATGCGTATACAGAAACCCAGCCTAAAACTCCAAACAGCAAGCTAGAAAAAACTCCCTTGAGTGGAACCAGGCTCGGAGGGGTGGCCAGTCTTCTGGCTGTACCGGATGGAGATAAGAGTACATGGCCATTAAGGTCAGATCGATCTTCAAGATGTTCAAACGTTCCTCCAGAGTAAATGTCAGTTGGATTTTTACAGCCAAGAATTCAGAGGTCCAAACAGCATATGCTGAGGGAGAGAGAGAGAGAGAGAGACAAAGAGAGAGAGAGGGGAGAGCGCATCGAGGAAGCAAGTCCGGTGAACAGGTCAGGGTTCCATAGCCGCATGCAGAACAGTTGGAACTGGAGCAGCATCACGACCAGATGGACTGGGGACGGGGACAGCCAGGAGTTATCAGGCCAGGTAGTCCTGAGGCTTGGTCCTAGGGCTCAGGTCTTCTGGGAGGGGAGAGAGAGAGAGAGAGAGAGAGGGATAGGAGAATTAGAGGGAGCATACTTAAGTTCACACAGGACACCAGGTAAGACAGGATCATTTCACCAGATAGGACAGACAGATACTGGAGGCTGAGACTGGGGGGGGCACTGTATAACCCCACACCACTTGAGCGATATCGACAGGCCACCAACATTCTACCCTGAGAAAAGGCGGAGTATAGCCCACAGAGATCTCCTCCACCACACAATCCTGAGGGAAACCAGACAGGAAGATCAGGTCAGTGACTCAACCCACTCAAGTCGAGTATAGCGAAAAAAGCCTGGCACGACGTGATGCAACCCTCCTAGGGATGGCATGGAAGAGCGCTAGTAAGCCAGTGCCTCAGCCCCTGTAATAGGGTCAGAGGCAGAGAATCCCAGTGGAGAGAGGGGAGCCGGCCAGGCAAAGACAGCAAGGGAGGTTCGGCTATTCACCTTCGCACCCCTTGGCCAGACTACACTCAATCATAGGACCTACTGAAGAGATGAGTCTTCAGTAAAGACTTAAAGGTCAAGACCGAGTCTGGGTCTCTCGCATGGATAGGCAGACCATTCCATAAAAATGGAGCTCTATTGGAGAAAACCCTAACTCCAGCTGTTTGCTTAGAAATTCTAGGGACAATAAGGAGGCCTGCGCCATGTGACCATAGAGTACGTGTAGGTATGTACAGCAGGACCAAATCGGAAAGATAGGTAGGAGCAAGTCGATGTAATGCCTTGTAGGTTAGCAGTAAAACCTTGAAATCAGCCCTAGCCTTAAAAGGAAGCCAGTGTAGAGAGGCTAGCACTGGACTAAAATGATCACATAGTAGCCTTATTTAGCACGAACTGAAGTTCATTTAGTGCTTTATCCAGGTAGCCGGAGGATAGAGCAATGCAGTAGTCAAATTTAGAAGTGACAAAAGAATGGATTCGCTTTTCTGTATAATTTATGGACAAAAAGTTTCAGATTTTTGCAATGTTACAAAGATGGAGAAAAGCTGCCCTTGAAATATTCTTAATATGTTCATCAAAAGCGAGATCAGGGTCCAGAGTAATGCTGAGGTCCTTCACAGTTTTATTTGAGACTAAAATACAACTATCAAGATTAATTGTCATCTCAAACAGCAGATTTCCTTGTTTTTTGTGAGCTTGAATTAGTATCTCTGTTTAGTCTGAGTTTAAAAGTAAAAGATTTGCCTCCATCCACTTCTTTATGTCTGAAACACAGGCTTCCAGGTTAGGCCATTTGGGGCTTCACCATGTTTCATTGAAATGTACAGCTTTGCAGTGAAAGATGACCGCATTGCAGTGAAAGATGACATTGTGTTTCCAAGAGGTAGAATATGTGGTGAAAACCATAGTGGTCCTAAAACAGAACCTTGAGGAACACCATTGATTTGTCAGAGGACAAACCATCCACAGAGACAAACTGACACTACACGGCCAAACAATTTTTATGAGCTACGCACTTCAGCACTCTGCGGTCCCGTTCTGTGAGCTTGTGTGGCCTACCACTTTACAGCTGAGCCGTTGTTGCTGCTAGATGTTTCCACTTTACAATAACAGCACTTACAGTTGACCAGGGACTTGTTGGAAATGTGGCATGCTATGAAGATGCCACGTTGAAAGTCACTAAGCTTTTCAGTACGAGCCATTCTACTGCCAATGTTTGTCTATGGAGATTACATGGCTGTGTGCTCGATTGAATACACCTGTCAGTAACGGGTGTGGCTGAAATAGCTGAATCCACTAATTTGAAGGGTTGTCCACATACATTTGGCCATGTAGTGTATCTTTCCAACAGATAAGATCTAAACCAGGCAAGAACTTGTCCGTGTAGACCAATTAGGGTTCCCAATCGCTCCAAAAGAATGTGGTAATCGATGGTGTCAAAAGTGGCACTAAGGTCTCGGAGCACGAGGACAGATGCACCATTAAAAGGTAATTTACCACCTTCACGAGTGCAGTCTCAGTGCTATGATGGGGTCTAAAACCAGACTGGAGAATTTCATATACAATATTTGTCTTCAGGAAGGCAGTGAGTTGCTGCGCAACGGCTTTTTCTAAAATGTTTGAGAGGAATGAGAGAATCGATATAGGAGCTGCTAATTATGTTCAACATAGGGGGGCCAAGCACAGGAGGTAGCTTTTTCAGTAGTTTAGTTGAAATAGAGTCCAGTAGGCAGCTGAAAGGTTTAGAGGACATGACTATTTTCTTATTTACTTTTTTTAAAAAACCCTTAGTAAACGTTTGAAAAAATGTGTGCTTGACCAGATACAATTATATTTTACAGACTTTCAGCATGCTTATAGGGAAGGATATTCAACAAGCACGACACTTACACAAATGACTGATGATTGGCTGAGAGAAATTGATAATAAAAATATTGTGGGAGCTGTTTTGTTAGACTTCAGTGCGACTTTTGACATTATCAATCAAAGTCTGCTGATGGATAAATGTATGTGTTTACACCCCCTGCTATATTGTGCATAAAGAGTTATCTGTCTAACAGAACACAGAGGCTGTTCTTTAATGGAAGCCTTTCCAACATAATCCATGTAGAATCAGGAATTCCCTATGGCACCTGTTTAGGCCCTTACTTTTTTCAATCTTTACTAATGACATGCCACTGGCTTTGAGTAAAGCCGGAAGTATGCGAATGACTCAACACTATACACGTCAGTTACTACAACAAATGAAATCAATTTTGTGGTATCCAATTGGTAGTTACAGTCTTGTCCCATCGCTGCAACTTCCGTACGGACTCGGGAGAGGCGAAGGTCGAGAGCCGTGCTTCCTCTGAAACACAACCCAACAAAACCCCACTGCTTCTTGATACAATGCCCACTTCACCCGGAAGCCAGCCGCACCAACGTGTCAGAAGAAACACCGTACACCTGGCGACCGTGTCAGCGTGCACTGCGCCCGGCCCGCCACAGGAGTCTCTAGTGCTCGAAGGGACAAGGACATCCCTGCCGGCCAAACCCTCCCCTAACCCGGACGACGCTGGGCCAATTGTGCACCGCCCCATGGGTCTCCTGGTCGCGGCCGGCTGCGACAGAGCCTGGACTCTAACCCAGAATCTCGATTTACACAGCTTAGACCACTGCGCCACTCGAGAGGCCGCAGGCCATGACTATTTTCATGAATGTGAGATACAGGATTAAAAACTCTGTGTGTCAGACTATGTCAGTCTGTGTGTGTTCAGACCCAGGGCCGGTTCCAGGCATAAGTGACCTAGGTGGGCACGAGGAACTCAGTTGAGGTCTCAACTAACTATTGAAAGTAACAAGAGTAGAGTACGAAATTTGGTTGTGCATCAGCAGTTTTTCTCTTGTAATGTCAGTCACTGACCATCACTCAATTAACCATGTCAACTATTTTTGTTGTTGTTGTTTGGTAGTTGATCTAGCCAGTTATCTAAACTTGTAGTAAACATGGCCGAATACTGACAGGGCACTCATGGAACGTGCCCAGAGGCCCTGTCATCCTGAGGTTCCCCATTGATTTTGTTATTCATTCTCATTCAGATATTATATTAACATGGCATAAGTATTTATTAAGGATCCTCATTAGCTGCTGCCAAGGCAACAGCTATTCTTCCTGGGGTCTAGCAACATTAAGGCAGTTGATTACAATTTAAAATATTACATGACATTACATTTCATAACACTTTTCACAACACATTAAATGTGTTCCCTCAAGCCACAACTCTGCTATCACCTATCAACAAACTCCATGTGTTGTGCATGTCTTATCATGTACATTTCTTATCATGTGTATGTCTTATCATGTGCATGTCTTATCATGTGCATGTCTTATCATGTGCATGTCTTATCATGTGCATGTCTTATCATGTGCATGTCTTATCATGTGCATGTCTTATCATGTGCATGTCTTATCATGTGCATGTCTTATCATGTACATGTCTTATCATGTGTATGTCTTATCATGTGCATGTCTTATCATGTGTATGTCTTATCATGTGCATGTCTTATCATGTGCATGTCTTATCATGTGCATGTCTTATCATGTGTATGTCTTATCATGTGCATGTCTTATCATGTGTATGTCTTATCATGTGCATGTCTTATCATGTGTATGTCTTATCATGTGCATGTCTTATCATGTGCATGTCTTATCATGTGCATGTCTTATCATGTGCATGTCTTATCATGTGCATGTCTTATCATGTGCATGTCTTATCATGTGTATGTCTTATCATGTGTACGTGTGTCTGTGCCTGTGTGTGGGCTTCTCTTCATAGTCCCCGCTGTTCCATAAGGTGTATTTTTATCTGTTTTTTCAATCTGATTCTACTGCTTGACACTGCATACATAGACACACTGGCTTTACTCAAAGCCAGTGGCATGTCATTAGTAAAGATTGAAAAAAGTAAGGGCCTAAACAGGTGCCATAGGGAATTCCTGATTCTACATGGATTATGTTGGAAAGGCTTCCATTAAAGAACAGCCTCTGTGTTCTGTTAGACAGATAACTATTTATCCACAATATAGCAGGGGGTGTAAATACATACATTTATCCATCAGCAGACTTTGATCGATAATGTCAAACGTTGCACTGAAGTCTAACAAAACAGCTCCCACAATATTTTTATTATCAATTTCTCTCATCCAATCATCAGTCATTTGTGTAAGTGTCGTGCTTGTTGAATATACTTCCCTATAAGCGTGCTGAAAGTCTGTAAAATATCATTGTATCTGGTCAAGCACACATTTTTTCTAAAGTTTACTAAGGGTTGGTAACAGGCTAATTGGTCAGCTATTTGAGACAGTAAAGGGGGCTTTACTATCAATCAAATGTATTTATAAAGCCCCTTTTACATCAGCAGATGTCACAAAGTGCTATACAGAAACCCAGCCTAAATCACCAAACAGCAAGCAATGCAGATGTAGTAGCACGGTGGCTAGGAAAAACTCTCTAGAAAGGCAGGAACCCAGGAAGAAATCTAGAGAGGAACCAGGCTCTGAGGGGTGGCCAGTCCTCTTCTGGCTGTGCTGGGTGGAGAATATAACAGTACAGTCAAGATGTTCAAACGTTCATAGATGACCAGCAGGGTCAAATAATTATCACAGTGGTTGTAGAGGGTGCAACTTGTCAGTACCTCATGAGTAAATGTCAGTTGGCTTTTCATATACAAACATTCAGAGGTCGATACAGCAGGTGTGGTAGAGAGAGAAAGACTCGAAAACAACAGGTCTGGGACAAGGCGGCACGTCCGGTGAACAGGTCAGGCTTCCCTAGCCACCGGCAGAACAGTTGAAACTGGAGCAGCAGCACGACCAGGTGGACTGGGGACAGCCAGGAGTCATCAGGCCAGTTAGTCCTGAAGAATGATCCTAGGGCTCAGGTCCTCCGGGATGGAGAGAGAATTAGAGGGAGTATACTTAAATTCACACAAGACACAAGACTTACACCATAATTACACCAGATATAACAGACTGACCCTAGCCCCCTGGCACATAGATAATTGCAGCATTGATACTGGAGACTGATACAGGAGTGGGTCGGGGGACACTGTGGCCCCGTCCGACGATACCCCGGACAGAGCCAACCAGATTGGATATAACCCAACCCACTTTGCCAAAGCACAGCCCCCACACCACTAGAGGGATATCAACAGACCACCAACTTACTACCCTGAGACAAGACTGAGTAAAGCCCACAAATATCTCCTTCAACGCACAAACCCAAGAGGGGGCTGAGCAGTGTCAGCGTTTGTTGCTGGCATGTCATGCCTAAATTGGCTAATGTTGCCAATAAATAAATAAGTAAAGTAATTGGCAATAGCAGTGTGTTTTGGGATGAATAAGCCATCTGATTCAATGAATAATGGAGCTGAGTTTGCCTTTTTGCCCAAAATGTAATTTAAGATGCTCCAAAGCTTTTTACTATCATTATATATATAATGTATCTTTGTTTCATAGTATAGTTTCTTCTTCTTTTTATTCAGTTTAGTCACATGATTTCCTAATTTGCAGTATGTTTTCTAATTGGTTGTTCAGCCAGACTTATTTGCCATTCCTTTTGCCTCATCCCTCTAAACTAAACAATTTTTCAATTCCTCATCAATCCACGAGGATTTAACAGTTTGACATTTTCTTAAAACGGGTGTGTGCTTATTAGTAACTGGAATAAGCAATTTCATAAATGTGTCAAGTGCAGGGTCTGGGTGCTCCTCATTAAAAATCACAGAACAACAAATGTTATTTTTCATCAACAATATAGGAATCACTACAAAACTTATTGTATGGCCTCTTATACACTATATTAGGCCCAGCCTTTGGAACTTTGGATTTCCTAGATATGGCTACATTATTGGGATCAATACATCTGATGGATTTGGATACTGCTTTAAAGAAAATTACATTTCTGCAGCATCAGCACAGATGTGACAATACATGTTGATGATTTCATTCCTGTGCTGTTTGTAACTACCCTGGTAGGTTGACTGATAATCTGAGTCAGGTTGCAGGCACTAGTTACAGTTTGAAGCTGTTTCTTGAGTGGGCAGCTGGATGAAAGCCAGTCAATATTTAAAATCACCAAGACAATATACCTCTCTGTCGATATCACGTACATTATCAAGCATTCACACATGTTATCTAGATACTGATTGTTAGCACTTGGTGGTCTATAACAGCTTCCCACTATAATTGGCTTTAGGGGAGGCAGATGAACCTTTGGCCATGTTACTTCAACAGTATTTAACATGAGATTGTCTCAAAGATTTACAGGAATGTGGTTCTGAATATAAATGGCAACCATTGACATTTAAACAGCAACCATTGCTACCACTGTACCATCAAAGGTATTATCTAAGTGAGTTTCAGAGATTGTCAGAATATGAATGTCATGTTACCAGCAAATTATTGATTTCATTAACCTTGTCTCTGGGATCGTTTGGGATGTGAGCGTCCCACCTCTCAACAGCCAGTGGAACTGCAGGGCACCAAATTCAAAACAACAGAAATCACATAATTAAAATAAAAATTCCATAATTTCATGTTACACAATACATGTATGTTTTGTTCTGTAAAGTTCATATTTATATCCAGAATTATGAGTTTACATTCGCATGTTACGTTCAGTAGTTCCAAAACATCCGGTGATTTTGCAGAGAGCCACATCAATTTGACAGACATACTCATAATAAACATTGATAAAAGATACAAGTGTTATTATACATGGAATTTTAGATCCACTTCTCTTTAATGCAACCGCTGTGTCAGATTTCAAAAAAACTTTACAGAAAAGCACACCATGCTATAATCTGAGTAGAGTGCTCAGAGCCCATACATATATCCGCCATGTTGTGGAGTCAACATTAGTCAGAATAGCATTATAAATATTCACTTACATTTGATGATCTTCATCAGAATGCACTCCCAGGAATCCCAGTTCAACAATAACAGTTTGTTTTGTTTGATAATGTCCATCATTTATGTCATAATAGCTCCTTTTGTTAGTACGTTCAGTCCAGTAATCCACATTCACGTTCACTAGTTTTAGATGAAAAGTCAAAAAAGCTCCGTTACAGTTAGTAGAAACATTTCAAAAGATGTATAGAATCAAACTTCAGGATGTTTTTAACATAAATCCTCAATAATGTTCCAACCGGACAATTCCTTTGTCTTCAGAAATGAAGTGGAACGTAGCTACCTTTCACATGAGTGCACGAGACTGAGAATGTGGCACTCTCCCAGACCACTCACTCAAAGAGCTCTTATGAGCCCCTCCTTTAGAGTCGAAGCATCAAACAAGTTTCTAAACACTGTTGACATCTAGTGGAAGCCGTAGGAAGTGCAAAATGACTAATATCCCAATGTGAATTCGATAGGGGCTGAGTTCAAAAACTACAAACCTCAGATTTCCCACTTCCTGGTTGGATTTTTTCTCAGGTTTTTGCCTGCCATATGAGTTCTGTTATACACACAGACATCATTCAAACAGTTTTAGAAACTTCAATGTGTGTTCTATCCACATCTACTAATTATATGCATATTCCAGCTTTTATGGCTGAGTAGCAGGCACGCTTTTCATCCAAAATTCCCAATACTGCCCCCTACCCCAAAGAAGTTAAGCTACACATGTTAACATTTTTTGCACTTTTCTGGGATGCTTGATTGTTTTGAATGCTTTACTGGAAAGTTTAGCAGAAGCAGACATGCTCATGTTATTTATATAAGTGTAGGGTGAGCTGCACACAGTGGGATTCCTACTTGGGCACACCACCTCGGTGCTAACAGTATGACTCTGGTTCATAGGCACATTATTACTGTATACAATAGCTGTAGGATCAGCAGAGGCATTCAGGGCTGTTAGAAGGACATAAATTAGGTTAATAATAATAATAATAATATATGCCATTTAGCAGACGCTTTTATCCAAAGCGACTTACAGTCATGTGTGCATACATTCTACGTATGGGTGGTCCCGGGAATCGAACCCACTACCCTGGCGTTACAAGCGCCATGCTCTACCAACTGAGCTACAGAAGGACCAGGTTACTTACATTGTGTCCTCCAACATTTGCAGAAGCATTTTGACAACTCAGCGACACAATGGTTGGGATTAACTGAGCTGGGCTTGGGTCACTGATAAGGCAAAGTCTCAACGCAGTCTTATAAATCTGTGAAATGATCCAGGAACCTAAATAATTTGGGTGGATCCCATCCTCCTTATAAAAGGAGCTTTGTTTCCAGAAGGTATCAAAAGGGTCATTAAACGCTACAGAGCTGCAATAGTCACGTAGCCAGTTATGGAGGGATAAAAGTCTGCTGAAACGTTCAATGCCACCATTTAGGAAGGGCAGAGGGACAGATATTATGGGAGTTTATTGGTGTCAAGCAGAGACCAAATCAGTTATTTTAAAGCTATCTTCAGCTGTTCTGATATATTATTGATTCTCACATGAACTATGGTCCTCAATTTCCTGATGCAGGTTTATAATGTTTGGCAGTAGCTTATTGATATCCAGTAGTTGTGCTCCTGGATAGGACAATGTTTTTGCTCCAGGGACTGAGACATTTCTTACTATTGAACTGTCCAATACAAAAGGCCGGAGAAGGGGATGGAGAAATCCGCCCATTCCTACCACCCAAACATTACAAAATGTGTAGAATTGCAGGAAATTAGCTTAAAAACTGCTAACAATTCTCTCCACCCCATGAAAAAATGTGTAGAATTGAAGGAAATGAACATTAAAACATACATTTCTCTCCACCATCAAGAGAAGGGCCACTAAAATGTTTTGCCGCGAGTGGAGGCCTGCCAACAAAAATCTCTCGCAGGACCTCCAAAAAGCTAGAGTTCAGCCCTGTTCAGACCTTATAATGAGTCTGTGCATTAGGATTCTGGCAGTGTGCGGGTGGTGCGCCTCTTTTTAAACTCCCTGTGATCTAATTCCTGTTGAAATAATTGAGTGCAGCCGAGAAGCAACCTTAGTAATGCCCATCATGTTTACAGAGCTTAGCTACTCCACACTGATAGAATTATTCATGGCCCCGGCTTTTGATCAGACGGCCCTGAATGCCACCTGGCGTGGGGGGGGCATTAGCTATGCACAGACTTGGGGAGTAACAGATGACATGTAATCTGTTACATGTAAGCGATTACATTAAAAAAAAAACTGTAATCTGTTACATTACCAGCAAAATATTGTAAACAGATTACAGATCATTTTGAAAAACGAGATGTTTACTTCGAGAATTTCTTGTAAATTAAAAAAGGACTCATTTAATCCTGGTAAAAAGTCCCTGCCTGTTAAGATCACCACTTTATTTTAAGAATGTGAAATGTCAGAATAATAGTAGAGAGAATGATTTATTTCAGCTGTAATTTCTTTCATCACATTCCCAGTGGGTCAGAAGGTTACATACACTCAATTTGAATTTGGTAGCATTGCCTATAAATTGTTTAACTTGGGTTAAACGTTTCTGGTAGCCTTCCACAAGCTTCCCTCAATAAGGTGGGTGAATTTTGGCTCTTTCCTCCTGACACAGCTGGTGTAACTGAGTCAGGTTTGTGGGCCTCCTTGCTCGCACACACTTTTTCAGTTCTGCCCACACATTTTTTATTGAGGTCAGTGCTTTGTGATGGCCACTCCAATACATTGACTTTGTTTTCCTGAAGCCATTTTTTACACAAATTTGGAAGTATGCTTGGGGTTATTGTCCATTTGTAAGACCCATTTGCATTCAAGCTTTAACTTCCAGACTGATGTCTTGAGATGTTGCTTCAATATATCCACCTAATCTTCTTCCCTCATGATGCCATCTATTTTGTGAAGTGCACCGTTCTCTCCTGCAGCAAAGCAACCCCACAACATGATGCCGCCACCGCCGTGCTTCACGGTTGGGATGGTGTTCTTCGGCTTTGCAAGCCTCCCCTTTTTCCTCCAAACATAACGATGGTCATTATGGCCAAACAGTTCTATTTTTGTTTCATCAGACCAGAGGACATTTCTCCAAAAAGTACGATCTTCGTCCCCATGTGCAGTTGCAAACCGTAGTCTGGCTTTTTTATGGAGGTTTTGGAGCAGTGGCTTCCTCCTTGCTGAGTGGCCTTTCAGGTTATGTCGATATAGGATTTGTTTTACTGTGGATATAGATATTTTTGTACCGATTTTCTCCAGCATCTTCACAAGGTCCTATGCTGTTGTTCTGGGATTGATTTGTACTTTTCGCACCAAAGTACGTTAATCTCTAGGAGACAAAATGCGTCTCCTTTCTGAGCGGTGTGACGGCTGCGTGGTCCCATGGTGTTTATAGTTGCGTACTATTGTTTGTACAGATAAACGTGGTACATTGAGGCGTTTTGAAATTGGATGAACCAGACTTGTGGAGGACTACAATTTCTTTTCAGAGGTCCTGGCAGATTTCTTTTGATTTTCCCATGATGTCAAGCAAAGATGCACTGAATATGAAGGTAGACATTGAAATACATCCACAGGTTGATTGATTCAAATTATGTCAATTAGCCTATCAGAAGCTTCTAAAGCCATTACATCATTTTCTGGAATTTTCCAATCTGTTTAAAGGCGCAGTCAACTTAGTGTATGTAAACTTCTCACCCACTGGAATTGTGATATAGTGGATGTCCTAACCGACTTGCCAAAACTTTAGTTTGTAACAAGAAATTTGTGGAGTGGTTGAAAAACGAGTTTTAATGACTCCAACCTAAGTATATGTATACTTCCGACTTCAACTGTGCCTTCCAATGGTGTGACTGCAGTCGGGCATTCCAAAGATTATCCAACTTCAAAAAAGTGCTTGGAGGTAAGCATGACAGCAGTGGTGTAGTCTACGACGATACAGATATCACTTATTATTGCTATCTACATAGCGCATTGATGTGAATCACACTGCTGCTCTCTCATTTAGCTATTTGCGCCTTGTGGTTGTTGTGGATGGCTGTTCACAAATCTAAATGTGTATTCGAACCCAACAATCAATCACTGTTTTTGAAACCGGTGGACAGCCAGTGAAAATGTGCTCTTGCAACAGCTGCATAACGCGGATCCAAGCATATGGAATAAAAGTGGAGCTTTTAGTGCTCAATCTAATTCATGCTTATATTTATTTTAAATCCATAGGACTAATGCTCAAACTCACACACTTTTGATAAACTTACAGGGCAATCAGTAGTTGCTACATCCATTTTTGGACTAAACTAAATAAATATAATTTATAAATGCCTCAGGAGCTTAGGTCAACTCTCACACTACATGAGAACCCAAAATATAAGCTTGTTGTTCTCCAAATTTGTAAACATTGTAAATGTAAACACACATTGTAGCCTCAAACCATGGTTAAAACAATAATGTTTATATAATGTATGGTCAGTCCTTGCATCCATAGCTCTGTCTATTAATCTGGGAGTGTTTACATTCCTCCAGGCCCATTCCTCAGCTTTTTACCAAAACAGAGGCGGGGCGACTGTTTTGTTTTTGTTTCATCTCTTTAAACAGCTGCATATTATTAATATATAAAAGTGTCACCAACAGAAAGGTAAACAATAGGCATATAGCTGTCACACCCTGACCATAGTTTGCTTTGTATGTTTCGTTTGGTCAGGGTGTGATCTGAGTGGGCATTCTATGTTGTGTGTCTCGTTTGTCTGTTTCTGTGTTTGGCCTGATATGGTTCTCAATCAGAGGCAGGTGTTAGTCATTGTCTCTGATTGGGAACCATATTTAGGTAGCCTGTTTGGTGTTGGGTTTTGTGGGTGATTGTTCCTGTCTCTGTGTTTGCACCAGATAGGGCTGGTTTGGGTTTTCACGGTTCTTGTTTTGTTAGTTTGTTCATGTGTAGTTGCTTTATTAAAGAACCATGAATAGTAACCACGCTGCATTTTGGTCCTCCTCTCCTTCAGCGCAAGAAAACCGTTACAATAGCAAGTGCAGCATATGGCATTACTTTTCACATAACACTTTCAGTAGTGCTCAAAGCATGCCATTCCATGAGCGCAGCATTTATTTTTCAACTCGAATCAATGAGCCCAATCAGTCCTCCATGACAACAAAATCATAAACAACAGAGTAGAGCTGGCTAATAAGTCCTTCATTTTAGGGGTTATGCTCAAGTAAAACAATTAGGCAAATCTATACCATATATCTTCCATATTTCCAAGTCCTTTTCTTAAAGATCAAGGGGTATGACATTCATTGGAATGACTGGAATTCTGATAGACTTTGGTTTTTAATGTGAAGTTATAATTTAATCATATTATATGTAGTAGAAAGTGATGGGTTAGAAGAAGCCTACATAACCAACCCATAAAGTAAAATGTAACATCCATATATGGCCAGCTATGTAAACTTTAACATGGATTTATCCTGCAATAGATGTCGTTCAATTGGTAACATATATTTACATCTAAAAGTAATGGAATGTAATCAGATTACGTTACTGAGTTTGGGTAATCCAAAAGGTACGTTACTGATTGCTATTTTGGACAGGTAACGAGTAACTGTAACAAATTACATTTAGAAAGTAACCTTCCCAACCCTGTCTATGCACTGTAACATGTAACAGAGGGTATGAGATAAAAATTCAGAGATGACAAACCTTCCTATTTAATCCTATCCTAACATCTGTTCCTACCTCTACCTTCACCACACCTACTTGGCTGGCATCACTGTAAACATAAGCTCATTATCTTGCACATGCTCCCTAGCTTACAGAGTAATTACTTTCCATTATGAGCCGGTTGTTTTAATCAACGCTGACCTATATTCTCGTGAGGGGGGCAAGACCATAAATATTCCCAGGGCTACCACTATTAACTTGCAAATCATTCTCAGAGGTTTTTGAATATCATTAGTGATGATGAAGAATGGCCATGACACCTAGAGTGAATTCAATAGAAACGTTCAACCCTGGGCAAAAGACCTGCAGGACTGTCTTGTTCTTTTGACAATGCAGTTTTACTGCCCTCTTAATGCCAAATGCCCTTAGCCATACAAGCCATTGCCATTCTTTCTCATCATTGATGAAGTTTCTTGAATCTTTTTGATACTTTTTCAATTAAGTTTAGCAAAGTGTTACTTTCCAGACTATGAGCATGATAGCCACTTTGCACCTAAAGGTCAAAGGTCCTTCCTGAACGAGTGGGAAGTCACCAGCATACAATTGAAGCAGCAGAATACAGGCAAGACTTCAATGGTTGGGTCAGCAAAGTGAAAAAAGGCAGGGATGGCAGAGAGCATCAGGTTCAAAGCCCTACGACAGACGCTCCATTTGATCTTTTGACATGAGCTTATGTGATCTGCCCTGTGTAAGAACAAGGCGCCAGGGCAAACCCTGCTTCTCCTTCCCTCATCACAACACACTGGAGCTCCTCAGGGATGTGTCCTCGCTCCGTCAGTGTTGTACATTCTGTACTGAATACCAACCCCAGACCTGTCACTTCTTATCTCTGAAACCATCGCTGCTCCTCTGAACTCTTTTCCACCTGTCAGGATCCTATATTCTCATTTAGAAAAAGACAACGTTCTGAGGATGAATTTCTCCAAAGCCACTGAAATGTTTGTAGATAGATTTTTCATAGTCACGTCACCACCAATGTCAAATGTGACATAAACCTGTGCGGTACTTCCTAAAGGGTGGCATAAGCACCACTTAATAAAGGCCTTGTAAATCTTATTAAATTGAGGCATTACAGAGCACTTATAATACTTTCATGCATCCTGGTAGAGCATTGCAATGGCAGGATATTGAGTTCGATTCCCGGGACCACCCATAGGTAAAACTGAATTCACGCATGACGAAGTTGCTTTGGATAAAAGCGTCTCCTAAATGTTATATATTATATTATGTTTCACTAAAACATTTCGAGGATGGCCCAACCTTTTCCGTCTTGGGTGCATAGTCAATATTGGACTTGACCTTAACTTCCCCAAAATGCTGTGCTGCAGGATGACACACACTTTAAAGTGCAGTTATGCACAGTAAAAAACATTGGTAGGACATTTTAAAATCAGTTTTTATTTCTTGCCTACTTTTTTCTCCCAAAATCTCTTTTCTTGGTTTTGTTTTTCCAGGTTTCAGATTTCCCCAATTGTTTCCTGTTTTACCTGTGTTTGTTCCTAAATAGAAAAACAGCAACATTTGTATTCACAACAATGCTTAAACCATATCACGGGATTACTTTTGAGGTCTGGGAAAAATCAAAGAAACAGATTTTTTTGTGTAGTTGCCCTTCAATTCAGTGAGCATGTCCTGCACTGTTGTTTGGTTAGCAGATGTTCTGTAGTGCAGTAAGCGATGTCCTGCACTGTTGTTTGGTTAGCAGATGTTCTGTAGTGCAGTAAGCGATGTCCTGCACTGTTGTTTGGTTAGCAGATGTTCTGTAGTGCAGTAAGCGATGTCCTGCACTGTTGTTTGGTTAGCAGATGTTCTGTAGTGCAGTAAGCGATGTCCTGCACTGTTGTTTGGTTAGCAGATGTTCTGTTGTCCTGCACTGTTGTTTGGTTAGCAGATGTTCTGTAGTGCAGTAAGCGATGTCCTGCACTGTTGTTTGGTTAGCAGATGTTCTGTAGTGCAGTAAGCGATGTCCTGCACTGTTGTTTGGTTAGCAGATGTTCTGTAGTGCAGTATGTCCTCACTGTTGTTTGGTTAGCAGATGTTCTGTAGTGCAGTAAGCGATGTCCTGCACTGTTGTTTGGTTAGCAGATGTTCTGTAGTGCAGTAAGCGATGTCCTGCACTGTTGTTTGGTTAGCAGATGTTCTGTAGTGCAGTAAGCGATGTCCTGCACTGTTGTTTGTAGCAGATGTTCTGTAGTGCAGTAAGCGATGTCCTGCACTGTTGTTTGGTTAGCAGATGTTCTGTAGTGCAGTAAGCGATGTCCTGCACTGTTGTTTGGTTAGCAGATGTTCTGTAGTGCAGTAAGCGATGTCCTGCACTGTTGTTTGGTTAGCAGATGTTCTGTAGTGCAGTAAGCGATGTCCTGCACTGTTGTTTGGTTAGCAGATGTTCTGTAGTGCAGTAAGCGATGTCCTGCACTGTTGTTTGGTTAGCAGATGTTCTGTAGTGCAGTAAGCGATGTCCTGCACTGTTGTTTGGTTAGCAGATGTTCTGTAGTGCAGTAAGCGATGTCCTGCACTGTTGTTTGGTTAGCAGATGTTCTGTAGTGCAGTAAGCGATGTCCTGTGTTGTTTGGTTAGCAGATGTTCTGTAGTGCAGATGTTGCACTGTTGTTTGGTTAGCAGATGTTCTGTAGTGCAGTAAGCGATGTCCTGCACTGTTGTTTGGTTAGCAGATGTTCTGTAGTGCAGTAAGCGATGTCCTGCACTGTTGTTTGGTTAGCAGATGTTCTGTAGTGCAGTAAGCGATGTCCTGCACTGTTGTTTGGTTAGCAGATGTTCTGTAGTGCAGTAAGCGATGTCCTGCACTGTTGTTTGGTTAGCAGATGTTCTGTAGTGCAGTAAGCGATGTCCTGCACTGTTGTTTGGTTAGCAGATGTTCTGTAGTGCAGTAAGCGATGTCCTGCACTGTTGTTTGGTTAGCAGATGTTCTGTAGTGCAGTAAGCGATGTCCTGCACTGTTGTTTGGTTAGCAGATGTTCTGTAGTGCAGTAAGCGATGTCCTGCACTGTTGTTTGGTTAGCAGATGTTCTGTAGTGCAGTAAGCGATGTCCTGCACTGTTGTTTGGTTAGCAGATGTTCTGTAGTGCAGTAAGCTGTCCTGCACTGTTGTTTGGTTAGCAGATGTTCTGTAGTGCAGTAAGCGATGTCCTGCACTGTTGTTTGGTTAGCAGATGTTCTGTAGTGCAGTAAGCGATGTCCTGCACTGTTGTTTGGTTAGCAGATGTTCTGTAGTGCAGTAAGCGATGTCCTGCACTGTTGTTTGGTTAGCAGATGTTCTGTAGTGCAGTAAGCGAGTCCTGCACTGTTGTTTGGTTAGCAGATGTTCTGTAGTGCAGTAAGCGATGTCCTGCACTGTTGTTTGGTTAGCAGATGTTCTGTAGTGCAGTAAGCGATGTCCTGCACTGTTGTTTGGTTAGCAGATGTTCTGTAGTGCAGTAAGCGATGTCCTGCACTGTTGTTTGGTTAGCAGATGTTCTGTAGTGCAGTAAGCGATGTCCTGCACTGTTGTTTGGTTAGCAGATTTTCTGTAGTGCAGTAAGCGATGTCCTGCACTGTTGTTTGGTTAGCAGATGTTCTGTAGTGCAGTAAGCGATGTCCTGCACTGTTGTTTGGTTAGCAGATGTTCTGTAGTGCAGTAAGCGATGTCCTGCACTGTTGTTTGGTTAGCAGATGTTCTGTAGTGCAGTAAGCGATGTCCTGCACTGTTGTTTGGTTAGCAGATGTTCTGTAGTGCAGTAAGCGATGTCCTGCACTGTTGTTTGGTTAGCAGATGTTCTGTAGTGCAGTAAGCAATGTCCTGCACTGTTGTTTGGTTAGCAGATGTTCTGTAGTGCAGTAAGCGATGTCCTGCACTGTTGTTTGGTTAGCAGATGTTCTGTAGTGCAGTAAGCGCACACATGATTTGATTAATCCACCATGAAATGACACCATATACTGTGCCTTCGCAAAGTATTCAGACCCCTTGACCCCTCATCCCCCTACCTCTGCACCATCTCTCTCTGTCTCCTACACCCAGGCTGCTGTGGTCAGAGAGGTCAGAAATTCCTGGAGGAGGATTATCTCCTCATGGCCACAGTATATAGAGAGAGAGTGAGTTTTCATAGAGAGAACAAAGGAATTTCTTCCACCTTACAGAACTGGAGAACCGAACGACATTTATGTTCTGGAGAATGTATAAAAGATCGGTGAAGAATCCAGCTACGAACTGGTCCGTTTGGTACAATTTTGTGAAACTCATGAGAGACAATACGGCCACATTACCATAATGCTGTTTATACAATAGCCTCAGTTATGAGGCTTAAATCTAATTGTTGTACAAAATGAATGAGTAAAGATGATACTATTTGTGAAATGACAGATGCTATGTAATGATGTTAATGTGAGAGAATTGTATTTCTGTTTAAAGTTTCACTAAGTCATTGGCACACACCCAGGTGCACAGACAGGACCTGGCATCATGAGACAGCCCTTTTCTATGTTCCGGATAAAACTCCACCTGGGTTTTCTATCACCATCTTTTAACCATACCACGTTGTTAAACTGTTAGACTATCGATACAGACAGAATAAGAACAAGTCTTTGATATTAATTACTAGTCTGCAGCTAGGAATTCGATATCATTGAACGTGAAGACCGACAACCGCCAAAACATCTATTCTATAACGACATGGAAGGTGAACCTTTACCCCAGTCTGAGGTCCTGAGCGCTCTGGAGCAGGTTTTCATCAAGCATCCCTCTGTACTTTGCTCATTCATCTTTCCTTCAAGCCTGACTAGTCTCCCAGTCCCAGTCCCAGTGCCGCTGAAAAACATCCTCACAGCATGATGCAGCCACCACCATGCTTCACCGTAGGGACGGTGCCAGGTTTCTTCCAGACGTGACACTTGGCATTCAGGCCAAAGAGTTCAATCTTGATTTCTTCAGACCAGATAATCTTTTTTCTCGTGGTCTGTATATTTCTAAAAACCTGTTTTTGCTTTCTCATTATGGAGTATTGTTTGTAGATTGATGAGAGTAAAAAAAATGTTTTAATCAATTTTAGAGGCTGTAACATAACAAAATGTGAAAAAACCGTCTGAATAGTTTCCAAATGCATTGTACATTCCACAGACCCTACTGAGTATTCCCTACAATACCTTCCCTACAATACCTTTGCTGCGGCACCCAGAACAGGTCTTGCTCTAAGCCAATATGTATTCCATATACTGTACAGTGATTCACATTGGGGGCATTTATTTGACCTTGGAACATGTTTCAAAACCCACATGTTATGTTCATGTCACTTAAATATGAACAAATATGAATCATTGTTAATGTTTAGACAATTATTTTTCATATGTCATCAATGGTTGACACTTTTTTACTATTACGTGAGAGACTTGTATTTGGAACATTTTTGAAATTCCGTGACCCAGAAGTACTTTTCTAGTGTCGCTGATGAGACGCTGATCATGTGATGAGTTCACAAATCAAAAGTCCACTTGTGCTGCCACTGGACAGTGAAAAACAACTAAGTTAACCTTTATTTATAGTATTTTAAATGAGTTTGTAGTAGTTAAGTGTTGAGTTAGATTACATACTATAGCTACCTCTCGTTATTTCAAATCATTTTCGGTGACTTCATTGCTGGACTATGACACTTCATGTATTTGTATTGTTTTAAAAATGTACAATTAAAGGAAATGTATGATTTAATCATGTCTTTAATGTTCATTTGTTTTAGCTGTTAGTGATAATTCCCTAAGTGTTAATACATTTGCGTTTACATCATTAAGCCTTTATGTATGTGCCTAGAGAGTTCTCAGCTATACTTTCAGATGAAGCACATGCTAAACTACAGGACTGCTTTGCTATCACAGACTGGAACATGTTCCGGGATTCTTCCGATGACATTGAGGAATACACCACATCAGTCACTGGCTTTATCAATAAGTGCATTGAGGACGTCGTCCCCACAGTAACTGTACGTACATACCCCAACCAGAAGCCATGGATTACAGGTAACATTCACACTGAGCTAAAGGGTAGAGCTTCCGGTTTCAAGGTGCGGGACTCTAACCTGGAAGCTTACAAGAAATCCCGCGACGAACCATCAAACAGGCAAAGCGCCAATACAGGGCTAAGATTGAATCATACTACACCGGCTCCGATGCTCGTCGGATGTGGCAGGGCTGGCAAACTATTACAGACTACAAAGGGAAGCACAGCCGCGAGCTGCCCAGTGACACGAGCCTACCAGACGAGCTAAATCCCTTCTATGCTCGCTTCGAGGCAAGCAACACTGAGGCATGCATGAGAGCATCAGCTGTTCCGGACGACTGTGTGATCACGCTCTCCGTAGCCGAATTAAGACCTTTAAAAAGGTCAACATACACAAGGCTGCGGGGCCAGATGGATTACCAGGACGTGTGCTCTGGGCATGTGCTGATCAACTGGCAGATGTCTTCGCTAACATTTTCAACATGTCCCCGATTGAGTCTGTAATAGCACCATACTTCAAGCAGACCACCATAGTCCCTGTGCCCAAGGACACAAAGGCAACCTGCCTAAATTACTACAGACCTGTAGCACTCACGTCCGTAGCCATGAAGTGCTTTGAAAGGCTGGTAATGGCTCACATCAACACCATTATCCCAGAAACTCTAGACCCACTCACATTTGCATACCGCCCAAACAGATGATGCAATCTCTATTGCACTCCACACTGCCCTTTCCCACCTGGACAAAAGGAACACCTATGTGTGAATGCTGTTCATTGACTACAGCTCAGTGTTCAACACCATAGTACCCTCAAAGCTCATCACCAAGCTAAGGATTCTGGGACTTAAACACCTCCCTCTGCAACTGGATCCTGAACTTCCTGATGGGCCGCCCCCAGTTGGTGAGGGTAGGCAGCAACACATCTGCCACACTGATCCTCAACACTGGAGCTCCCCAGGGGTGCGTGCTCAGTCCCCTCCTGTATTCCCTGTTCACCCATGACTGCATGGCCAGGCACTACTCCAACACCATCATTAAGTTTGCTGACGACACTACAGTGGTAGGCCTGATAACCGACAACGATGAGACAGCCTATAGGGAGGAGGTCAGAGACCTGGCCAGGTGGTGCCAGAATAACCTATCCCTCGCCCTTTTTTTCCGCACCGTTGGTTAGAGCCTGTAAGTAAGCATTTCACTGTAAGGTCTACATGTTGTATTCGGTGCACGTGACAAATAAACTTTGATTTGATATGAACAACCAAAGCTGTCTGACTTTGTAGTAAGTACAGCATCATATGATATAAGGCATTTATGTATGTTTTATGAATGACCAAAGGTGTCTGACTTTGTAGTAAGTACACCGTCATATGCAACACAATCTCTAAATTCTTGCAAATATATACAAAAAATACTTCAGCAGATTTTGTGTGTTTTAGTGTGGCTTAATTTGTGTGAAAATACACCACTTTTGTGCAACTTCATTCATAGGAAAATACATTTTTGGGGGGCCATCTTCTAAAAACAGTCTTTTGAAAGTTATAGGAGCAATGCGTTTTGGGTAAAGGTGTTCTACTCTGTCTTTTTTTTGTGTATCACATTTATTTATGTAAAAAAAACAATGTGTTAACAACCCAATATTGTTAAATCAACCAGATTGTCACCAACATACTTATATAATATAATAGTTGACTTATGTTTATTTATTTATTTTGATTAACACCAATACTGTTTTCTACGCTTGTTTTCACTTAATACCCTTGGGATACTGGTGCTATGTCAGATTTTAGGAGGGTTGACAGATTGGAGTAAAAAGCTGTATTTGTATATATTTTTTTGTGGTATCGATGTGTTAACATGGACAGAAATAAACCACATCCATGTTCTCCTTTTGGAAGGTATTTTTATTATTAAAACATGCAATAAACTACACAGAGGGAAAAGTACACTGTGCATTCAGCACCATGGACAGAACTATTGTTAACTTGTATACACAAAAACACAAGAAAGAAAGAGCTCAACATTACATGTAAACTACTCAATCAGTGAGAAACAAACTTTAAGTCTCTGATGCTCATTGACTAGGTATAGTTTCTGACTTCACTACGCGCAGGATTTCTGAGAGGAGAGAGTCAGTAGGAGATGATCTGTACCTTGGCTTATTTTTCATCACTGAAAATGTCTGTTCACATACATAGGTTGACCCAAAAGTACAAATATCTTCTGAGCATGACTCCTAATCTTTGGAAAGTTTTGTTCAAAAGATGCATAGAACCTCGTCAGTGACATTGTTTTGAATAGTTATCCAATTACTGCATCAGACTGAAGATCAATAAGCTCAATTTGCAGGTCATTGGGAGCATTATCTACATTGATGGTGAAAGGAGAGGAATCCAACAGCATGTCATTTTCCAACACATTGAAATGCTCAAAATGATGAGAAAACTCACCGTTCAAAGCACGCAGCAGCGATGTATACTTCTCCCGCTGGTCATCTGATAGGGAACAGACTAGTAGTGTCGGAAGGTGGGTGAGATGGCTTCTACTTGGTGGGTCAGGAGGAGTAATTTTGCCTTGAAGGCTTTGACAAGGATGTACATCCGATGTGCAAAAAGGCCCTTCCCTTGTAGTTTGGAATTCAGTTCATTCATGAGGGCCATGATGTCCACGGTGAAGGCAAAATCAGTCAATCATTATTTATCTTGCAGTTGAGGGAAATCCACATATTTTCTTTTCATTTGCAAAAACTCAGCAATCTTCAGGTCTCACACGCTTTTTAAGTACCTTCCCCAAACTCAGCCATCTCACCACATTTGTGTGGTAGGGGAGAACTGCATGACCCGACTTTGTCTCTTCCAACAGTGAGACAAACTGCCTGTGGTTTAAAGATTTTGCTCTTATGAAGTTCACTACTTTGGTGACTGTATCCACAATATGGCTCATTTTCAGAACACATCAACAGAGCACCTCCTGATGAATAATGCAATGCAGGAAAATAATTTTCTGATCTGGGTTCAGCTCAGCTACTTGATATTGTATCCTTGTCAAGTTTGGGCACCCATCAGTGGTCACACTGGATAACTTTTCAAAACTCAGTCCCAGCTTTACCACACACTTATTAACCTCCTCCAATAAATCTTTCCCTGTGGTTGTGCTCTTCATTGACTGCACTGAAGCTCCTCTGTAATTTCAACGTCTGGGGTTATGTCTCGTCAGAATATCAACAACTGTGCTGTTTCGTGGGCATCACTGCTCTCATCCAGGGCCAAGGAGAAATAGGTGAAATCCTTTACCTTGTCTTTCAACTGTTGTTCTATATTCTCTGCGATGTCTCCAACATGCCGTTTCACTGTTCGTCTTGAAGAGGAAACATTTTCAAACAGCTCTTTCTTGTCAGGGCAAAGTATTGCTGCAGAGTCAATTAAACATTCTTTAATGAATTCTCCCTCAGCGAATGGCTTGCTATGTTTAGAAATGTTGTGGGACAGTACATAGCTAGCTCTCACAATTCTGTTGTTTGCTGAATGCAGTTTTGTGAAATGTCCTTGCTGCTTTTGCAACTGAGAAAGCAACTCTTTCGATGCACTTGCCCTCTGCTAAGAAAAAGTATTCCTATATTTCTCTGCATGCTTCGTCTGGAAATAGCTGGACAAGTTGTAGTCTTTCAAGACAGCGATGCTCTCTTTGCACACTAAGCACACAGCTTTCCATGATACCTTAATAAATAAATATTTCGATGTCCACTCTTGCTGGAGGAACACCCTACATTCATTGTCTACTTTTCTTTTCCTTTTTTGCACAATTTCTAGCGAGCTACTAATTGTCCGTCACTGTCTGTCCTCATGCAGTTGTTATTTATACGTGCCTTCAAAAGAAATGTCCCACAAGTGGTGAGAATTAAATCATTACTGTCACGTTCTGTCCATCGTTTGTATGTGTTTTCCTTGTTTTAGTGTTGGTCAGGACGTGAGCTGGGTGGGCATTCTGTTGTGTGTCTGGTTTGTCTATTTCTATGTTTGGCCTGATATGGTTCTCAATCAGAGGCAGGTGTTAGTCATTGTCTCTGATTGGGAACCATATTTAGGTAGCCTGTTTTGTGTTGGGTTTTGTGGGTGATTGTTCCTGTCTCTGTGTTTGCACCAGATAGGACTGTTTAGGTTTTCGCTTTTCTTGTATAGTCTGTTCATGTATAGTCGTCTTTATTAAAAACATGAATAACCACCACTCTGCATTTTGGTCCGCCTCTCTTTCACCAGAAGAAAACCCTGACAATTACACAAAGGAGAGTATTCACTGGGCTTTTAATTTGAATAACAAATACGTTTTTCAAAACTTTACTATGGCAAATTCTTTGATCTGACCATGATTCCACGGGGTGTATTGAATCAGGTCGCTGGCAGGCCTTTGCACAGGCCTGAGCTAGAAGGTACAATTAACCTGTGTTGATGAAGTGGTTTAATTTGAACAGTACTCAAATCAGACAGAGGAATACAAATGAATGCCTCAAAGATTAAACATCAAACTCCACAATATACTGCAATACTGCACATTATAGACGGTAATTGTGTTAAGGGAACTGGAGTTGAGGAATCAAGCCTGATATTCACAATATACTGTATTTATCTTTTTACAACAGAGTTCAATATGAATGAATTTCAGCATTTCTAAAGGGCATTGTTTGTGAATGTTTACTCTGTTGTTCTGATCTGCTTATCTTGAACTGACCGTACAAGGTGCTAAGCAGAATACTTTATTTTTTGACGATATTGGTTTTGCAAGTCACACAAAATGAAATAATCCACCCCAAAAAATCACAGAGCACTAAGGCGCTAAAGTCTGGCAGGCTACAGATGTGTGCACATCCTTCCGGGGGTGTGAATCCATCTCCATGCTGCGCCACTGAACCAGGGCTCCGAGAGAGGAAAAAGTCGGAATGGGGGTAATTTCATAATTCACACAAGGGATCGATGTGACATAATCTGTAGGGAAGGCTATTATTCTGTGGTATTTCTACAAGTTGTGTAGGCAGACATTCGTGGATGGCAGGGCCAGCCAAAAAGTAGGCAGGCACTCGAAAATCATCATTAAATTATCATAAAGGTTTAGACTACCATATACCTTAATGTAATCAATTGCGCACAACAAACCATCTAACGTGATTTCACATTACAGACTAAATAGTATTGTGGGCCTACCGAAATCCATGACTCTTGCATTTAACATGCAACTCACATAGACCTAGACATAATAAACCATAGAATTAACAGACTATCAGACTTGAACATAATGCCCTGATATACAGTATATCACAAAAGTGAGTACACCGCTCACATTTTGTAAATATTTGAGTATATCCTTTCATGTGACAACACTGAAGAAATGACACTTTGCTACAATGTAAAGTAGTGAGTGTACAGATTGTATAACAGTGTACATTTGCTGTCCCCTCAAAATTACTCAACACACAGCCATTAATGTCTAAACCGCTGGCAACAAAAGGGAGTACACCCCTAAGTGAAAATGGTAAAACTGATTTGAGTTTGCCTGCTATTAAAGTCCCCGGCCACTAAGAGCGCCACTTCTGGGTGAGCATTTTCTTGTTTGCTTATGGCCTAGAATTGGTTGAGTGTGGTCTTAGTGCCTGCCTCGGTATGTGGTGGTAAATAGATGGCTAAGAATAATATAGATGAGAACTCTCTTGGTAGATAGTGTGGTCTACAGCTTATCATAAGGTACCCTACCTCAGGTGAGCAATACTGCGAGACTTCTTTAATTTTAGACATTGCGCACCAGCTGTTATTGACATTAAAGACACACACCCTCACCCCTACTCTTACCAGTCGTAGCTTCTCTGTTCCGTTGGTAGGATAATCATAATCGTATGTTATCAATTTTATTTTACAGTGATTGCATGTTAGCAAGTAGAATTGGTGGCAGTGGGAGTTTACTCGCTTGCCTACGAATTCTCAAAAGGCAGGCAGATCTGCGTCCTCTTTTCCTCGGGAAAGCAGTATATCTTTCTCGTCGGGGTCGTTAAAGGATAAAGCTTCTTCCAGTTCGTGGAGATCCTGGGCTGGCGTGTTTACACGTGGTCTGTTGTGAGGCCTGTTGAACGTACTGCCAAATTCTCTAAAAGAAGGTTGGAGGCGGCTTACGGTAGAGAAATTAACATTAAAATCTCTGGCAGCAGCTCTGGTTGACGCGGTCAGTGGACACTAACACCATGCTAATTGCACTCTCCCTCAAAACTTAAAATGTCTGTGGCATGGTGTTGTGTGACAAAACTGCACATTTGAGAGTGGCCTTCTATTGTCCCCAGCACAAGGTTCACCTGTGTAAAGTTAATGCTGTTTAATCAGCTTCTTGATATGCCACACCTGTCAGGTGGATGGATTATCTTGGAAAATTAGAATTTGTAAGGACAGACACTGGGAGACGAGGAGAAAGTACAGGGAGTGAATATTTAATGAATAAACAGACAGGAAACAAAACACGAACAGCGTCTGGACAAGGGAGACATTACGACATTAATGCTGACTCGGGGAACAAACTGAGGAAGTGACAGATATAGGGGAGGTAATTAATAACATGATGGAGTCCAGGTGAGACCGATGAAGCATTGATGAGCGTAACGATGGTGACAGGTGTGCGTAATGATAAGCAGCCTGTCAATCTCAAGCGCCAGAGAAGGGGAGCGGGAGCATACGTGACAAGAAATGCTCACTAACAGGGATGTAAACAAATTTGTGCACAACATTTGAGAGAAATACACTTTTTGTGAGTATGGAACATTTCTGGGATATTTTATTTCAGATCATGAAATATGGGACCAACACTTTACATGTTGCATTTATATTTTTGCTCAGTGTAGATACCCAAGTAGATACCCAAGAAAACAATGCAAATGACCAGGAGACCCATGGGGTGTTGCACAATTGGGGGATTAGTGAGAAACTGCTGTGCCTTGGCAGACAGAGTCACCAGGTGCACCCACAGATAGAAATCCCTTACAGAGGACACACACGCTGTGAAACTACACCAGGAACACAACTCAAGAAGGAGCACCACAAGGCAGAGCCACCAAGTGCAAGACGACATTTGTGACAGTTACAGCCTGAATTCAAAATTAATTAAATAGGTATTTTTCCTCGCACAATACCACAAACTGACAAAGTGAAAACATGTTTTTAGAAATGTTTGCAAATGTATTGATAATGAAATACAGAATGATGTAAATGAGATAAATATTCACACCCCTGAATCAATATTTGTTATAATCACCACTGGAAACGATTACAGCTGTTTCCGGGCAAATCTCTAAGATTGTTAATAATTTCTAGACTACCATTTTCAAGTCTTGCCATAGATTTCCAAGCAGATTTAAGCCAAAACAGCTGTCTTAGTATGCAACTCCAGTGTATATTTGGCCTTAGGTTTTACATTTCCTGTTATTTTCCTGCTAAAAGGTAAATTTGTCTCCCAGTGTCTGTTGGAAAGCAGACTGAACCAGGTTTTCCTCTAGGATTTTGTGTGTGCTTAGCTCTATTCAGTTCATTTTAAGCCTAGAAAACTCACTAATCTTTGACGATGACGAGCATGTCAGGATTTGGCCAGGGTTGTTCCGGTTTTTGGTCACTAGATGCCCCCATTGTGCCTTTTGACCTTTTGTTTTCCCTTGATCCCCATTATTATTTGCACCTGTGCCTCGTTTCCCCTGATTGTATTTAAACCCTTTGTTTTCCTCAGTTCTTTGCTCTGTGTTTTTATGTTAGCACCCAGCCCTAGTACTCTGTGAACTCTTGTTGATCCCGGTGGACTCTCTTGTGGAATTCTGTTTTTTGTTCTTGTTTGTTTGTTTTTGAGTATCTTTTGAGGCTTTTTGTGCTATACCTTCCACCTTGTGGGTTTACCTTTTTTGTCTTGGAGGATTACCTTTGTTCTTGTGGAATTCCTTTTGAGGTTGTGGAGTTACATGTTTTCCTGAAGAACTTCACTTTTTACTTCATTAAATACACCGTCTCAAGTACTGCTGTGTCTGCCTCATCTTCTGGGTTCTGCCGACTATTCGTGGCTCAGTTGGTTAAGTGACTGTTTCTCACTCCGGAGACCTGGGTTCGTAACCGGGTCCTGACAGAGCATACACAACATGATGCAGCCACAACTGTGCTTGAAAATATGAAGAGTGGTAGTCAGTGATGTGTTGGATTTGCCCCAAACATAATGCTTTGTATCACGTTCTGTATTCAGGATATGAAGTTAATTTCTTTGCCACATTTTTTGCAGTTTTACTTTAGTGCCTTTTAGCAAACAGAATGCATGTTTTGGAATATTTGTGTTCTGTACAGGCTTCCTTCTTTTCACTCTGTCATTTAGGTTAGTATTGTGGAGTAACTACAGTGTTGTTGATCCATCCTCAATTTTCTCCTATCACAGTCATTAAACCCTGTAACTTTTTAAAAGTCACAATTGGCCTCATGGTGAAATCCCTGAGTGGTTTCCTTCCTCTCTGGCAACTGAGTTAGAAAGGACACCTGTGTCTCTGTAGTGACTTTTTTTGATACACCATCCAAAGTGTAATTAATAACTTCCCCATTTTTTTTACACACCTACCAATAACAATAACATCTACCAATCCATCCTTCTTTGTGAGACAGGAAAAACCTCCCTGGTCTTGGTCTTTGTGGTTGAATCTGTGTTTGAAATTCACTGCTCGGCTGAGGGACCTTACATATGATTGTACAGTGGGGCAAAAAAGTATTTAGTCAGCCACCAATTGTGCAAGTTCTCCCACTTAAAAAGATGAGAGAGGCCTGTAATTTCCACCATAATTTGCAAATAAATTCATTAAAAATCCTACAATGTGATTTTCTGGATTTTTTCTTCTCATTTTGTCTGTCATAGTTGAAGTGTACCTATAATGAAAATTACAGGCCTCTCATCTTTTTAAATGGAAGAACTTGCACAATTGGTGGCTGACTAAATACTTTTTTGCCCCACTGTATGTGTGGGGTACAGAGATTAGGTAGTCATTAAAAACCATGTTAAACACTATTATTGCACGTAGGCCAGTTACACAACATCTCAATTTAATTAATTTTAAATTCAGGCTGTAACACAGCAAAATGTGGAAAAGGTCAAGGGGTGTGAATACTTTCTGAAGGCACTGTAGACTTCCCTTTCAGTCATATTATCCACAGCCCTCCAAAGAAGCAACCCTCGTCCCCAAAAATTATTTCAGCTGTTTTCCCTTTATACTGGTAGAGTAATCCCCTTAACATTCTACGTGACCACCAATGAAAATAACTGTTATCATGGAGTTTATAATTTGTTAATGGTCTCCAAATAGCTTCTATCAATGGAGGCCAACCCACCTTCGTTCCGACCGTAAATTATTATCACAGTCTCCTAGGAGCTTCTATCAATGGAGGCCAACCCACCTTCGTTCCTACCTTTGTTTATCATCACAGTCTCCCAGAATCTTCTACCAATGGAGTCCCACCCACCTTGGTTCATACCTATGCTTTTGGGTCAGTTTAGTTTAACATGGAGCAGCATGGGATGTGTGGATAGAGAGTGAGTCTAAATGTGTCCTCCAGCTGCTGTAGATTTAGAAGATTGCTGGGATTTATAGGGTTTTAGTACCAGTGCCACCATTAGATACTATTGGTGTTCCCTTCAGCAGATGACAGCTCAGCTCCACATTTACCTCCTGCACTTCCACAATTATTATGGGTCTTTATGAGACTATGAATCAGTCCTGAGGTTTGCTATTAAAGGAGGATGAAAATCTAAATTGTTAACACATGTTTGAATGACACATGGAGATAGGTCGGACTAAATTAACGTGTAACCAAGTATATGTTACATTGTACCTACAAAGTATTTCCACATCTTCAATGCCTAGTTTCTATGCCTATTCTTGTTGTTGTGTTTTTTACACTCTTTTTGAACCTGGCTTAATGGAATGTCTGCAGCATCCTGACTTGCTGCCTCTAAGGGGCAAAAGCACGAAGCCAAGCCCAGAGAACAGACTGTATTGAGTGTTGTGGGCTGCACTATGAAGTTCAACACTTCACACTGTCTTGTGACAGTGACAAGTTGTGACAGGATCATCATACAGCACACTGTAGCCTTATACAGCTGCCCGGTGTATGATTAGCACACAACAACAAAACAAAAGCACAGAAATATAGCTAATTCAGCATGCAGAAACATGGAACAACAACTTATTCGAACCTGGGGATAAAGACAGATCTCATAATTTCAGGGGATTCAGAATCATAGTTGTTCACAATAAATAATGCAATTTAGAGTTTATTGGATAGAAAATTACATGCAATTTATATTGTGAAATGAGATAAATAATGAACATGGTATAACAAAACAGAACATGACAGCGCAGCTTGACCACAACTGAAGTTACATGCAGTATTAGTCGTTGTGCCTCAACTCTCAACAATAGCCCCCACAATATATAGGCAATCAGGGGTTAAATGTTCAATGTTAAATTCAAATCTCCATCAGCCAATATTTTTTTATTTAACTAGGCAAGTCAGTTAAGAACAAATTCTTATTCTTGAGAATATGAGACCAGTCTCAATGAAAATCAACTTTGAGGTACACAACACACTCCCCTCCCCGTCTCTCATCATTTTAATTTTTTAATTTTTTTATTTTACCTTTATTTAACTAGGCAAGTCAGTTAAGTGCACATTCTTATTTTCAATGACGGCCTGGGAACAGTTAACTGCCTGTTCAGGGGCAGAACGACAGATTTGTACCTTGTCAGCTCAGGGGTTTGAACTCGCAACCTTCCAGTTACTAGTCCAACACTCTAACCACTAGGCTACGCTGCCGCACCCTCATGAGCCGTCCGTCTGTTACCAAGAACCACATTATGGATTTTTAACAGGGTCGTTAGCATTAGGGGAAAAAAATACAATTTCTTGCCCAGAACTAGCTCAACATCTAGGTGTCGGATAAGAACAAGACTACAGTACAGTGTCCATAAAGTGACCATTAGACTTTCCACCTTAATTCATTTGTAGGGCAACAGTTTAGATTAAATATATAATGTATCGCTCTCACGTGCACATTTCCGTTCATTAAGAAACATCAATTGGCTAGCTTTTTGTAGCATTTCTGTCAATGCTAACATATTTTCAGCCGTATCACAGAGTTCTATTTAACCGGGTCAGCAACTCGGTTGCTTGGCAACAACACAGCTTCTGTAAGCTAATATTAGCTTTGCTTGTCCAAGTCCAGCAGCCAGCCTTTGTAGCTAACTAACTAACACCAATGAGCTGAAAGCTAGCTAGCTAACGAACAGGCAAAGAAAGCTATATTTGCTTATGGAAGGTTAGTTACACAGATGACTTCAGCCATTAACTAGCTAGCGAGAGCCAGACAACAATAGCTGACGTCGACACAGAAGGCAGCTAACTATTGCTAGTGCGCGTCCAAATGCCAGTCCTACATTTTCCACAAAACATAGCTAGCTAGCTAACGTACATCAGTTCAAAACCAACACCAAACTTTGGTTAAATTGTCACACTGTTACCTTACTATGCATGCAATGTGCTTTTGCAGCTCTTTTGCAACAACTAGGTATTCCATAGTCCAAGCTACAGTATGAGCTTCAACACAGTACCTATTTGTGTATGAGATATTACCTATCCTAACTGCCATTGGTAATTGAACAGTAACTGTGTATGGAGCAAGCACAAGGAGACTTGCAAAATGATGTGATGAAGCTTAGACCGACAGACGGGCTTGGTACTGATGTCCGTGAATGGGGAGAACCCTGGCCCTGGCATTAACATTTGACTTGTATTGTATTTTTTAAATGATTGAGTTGATTGGTATCAGTTAATATGGGGAGGAAGAAAACTGTTGTATTCTGCACCAGGATCAGGAAACTCAAAAATACAAATTACACTAGATCATAGCTGTGTGCTGGAAGACCACTTGGTAGAGCATGGGTGGAATAGGCATTGTGGTGCTCATGTAAAATTCCTTTCTTTTTCACTTTCAGACCAATGCCTACTTCTCACTTAAAACATTTATTTGTATTTTTTATAATACAAATGCTTTTCCCGCCTTCCGTTCAAGGTTACCACCCCCCAATACACACACCATACTCAGAACTCTAGAGCACATCAATGATAAGACTGGAATAGTTGTTATGCCATACTTTTTCACAGCAAATGTTGTTTGAAGCAATAGCCTACCTGCATTGATCCATGGATTCATCCCCCTCTTCGGATTGCAGCCCAAAATAGGATAGATAAAAAATAGTAAACTTTTCAACCAGATGGAAAATCTTTGTCAATTACAGTCTTTTTCAAAGCCTGCAAATGAGAATCAACAGCTTTCACTTAAATCTGAGACTAATTTATGCCAGGCGTCTCCCGTTGCACATAACGGCAAGTTTTGTTGTGGGAGTAGGCGTGGGCCGATGTGGACGGATGTCTATTTGAATAAATCCATTGAATACACACCGTCACACCGAAATCCATTATTCATTTGTTTTACACAGAAACATTATAAGACTAATAAAATGTATTTTCAAAATGATAGAATGCCATATTTTGAGTTGAATTATGTTACTGGTCTGTGCAGCCTACACTGAGTATACAAATAACTAAGACCATCTTCTCTTTTCATGTCATAGACTGACCAGGTGGATCCAGATAAACTATGATCCGTTATTGATATCACTTCTTAAATCCACTTCTATCAGTGTAGAAGGGGATGAGACAGATTAAAGAAGGATTTTTAAGCCTTGAGACATTTCACACACAGATTGTGTTTGTGCCATTAAAAGGGTGAATGGGCAAGACTGTCAGGCGCACCAGTTTGTGTCAAAAACGGCAATGCTTCTGGGATTTTCTCGCTCAACAGTTTCCTGTGTGTATCAAGAAAGGTCCACCACCCAAAGGACATCCAGCCTACTTGACACAACTGTGGGAAGCATTGGAGTCAACATGGGTCAGTGGAATCCCTGTGGACTGCTTTCGATGTGAGGACAGACGCTGGGAGACGAGAAGCAAGTACAGGGAGTGAATATATGTAACGGTTTTCTGTATGTGAAGGAGAGTCGGACCAAACTGCAGCGTGTAGATTGCGATCCATGTTTATTGAAATAAACGTAACACGAATCAATACAAAAACACTACAAAACAATAAACGTAACGAAAACCGAAAACAGCCTATACTTGAGTAAACTAACACCGGACAAGGACATCAGGACACTAAGGACAATCACCCACAACACAACCAAAGAATATGGCTGCCTAAATATGGTTCCCAATCAGAGACAACGATAAACACCTGCCTCTGATTGAGAACCACTTCAGACAGCCATAGACCTACCTAGAACACCCCACTAAGCTACAATCCCACTACATACACACCACATACAAAAACCCATGTCACACCCTGGCCTGACCAAATAAATGAAGATAAACACAAAATACTTCGACCAGGGCGTGACAATATATTCATAAATAACGGACATGAAACAAAACAAGGTCAGCGTCTGGACGAGGGGAACAAAATGACATTAATGCAGACACGGGAAGAAACTGAGGAAGTGACAGATATAGGGCAGGCAATCAATAAGGTAATAGAGTCCAGGTGAGTCCCATGAAGAGCTGATGTGCGTAACGATGGTGACAAGTGTGCGTAATGACGGGCCACCTGGCCCTCGAGTGTCAGAGAGGGGGAGTGGGAGCAGGCTTGACACCTTGTAGAGTCCTTGCCCCGACGAATTGAGGATGTTCTCAGGGCAAAAGCGAGGGTGCAACTCAATATTAAGAAGGTTTTCCTAAAGTTTAGTATACTCAGTGTATATGCTACATGGCTGCAGACAAGACACACTTAGGCTACCCTAATCACATTCAACAACAGTCTAGGAATATAATGAAATATAACATAATAAAATACAAACAATATTTTTCCCATACAACTTGTTACATTGCAATGTATGGAACCGCTGTCATAAAAAAAAGGGATATTTTGTCAACAGTGCACAAGGCAAGCCCATGCTTTTTTAAATCCACGTTTCATCTCTTTCCAACCCTCACTCCGCTTCGGAGCAGGTATAGTATCTTCATCACGATACCAAAAGAAAATAATACCAATCTATATTTTCAAAGGCAAGTGTCTCCTGCTCATATTTCACAACTTCCATGGGCTTTTGGAGTTGCCTTTACGCAATTGAGCAAAAATAATAGGCATACATTTGATTTAGGCTACATTATTGCATGCTAAATGTTTCTGATCAGTGATAGATAGGCAAACGAATATAGAGATACCACCTCCACGTATTTGCCCTGCCGGAGAATTAACCAAATATACAGATGGAGATTCAGTGAAACAAAATCACATTGATTAATTAAGACAAGTCACAGGCTTTAGGTAGGGAGTAGACCTAGACTACTAAAAGACTGTGAGTGAAGAGCAAAACAATCCAGCTGTTAAACTACATGCTGGAAAAATGTTCTGATCAGTGCTAACGAATGAGCCAACTAAACAAGATGATCCTGAGCAGCACCTCAACTTAGCAAACAGTTCCACAACCAAATTCTAGCTTTAATCAATATCCAAATGGAGATTCAGTCAAAATAAAAATCTGACATTGATTGACTTATCAAGACAAGTCCCTATGCTTGTCTCAAAAGCAGCGTGAAATGGTGCTGAAATAGTTGAACACAAGCGGGTAGGCTATTGCTTCAAATGTATTATATCAATTGGATGACGTTGGGAGTTTCAGCAAGAAACAATTTGATGCCTTCAATTGCATTAGCCTTTTATTCCTATATTTTTGTCACCCAGTGATATTTATTCCCACAGTAAGTCTTTATGAATCCACCCAGTAGTGGTTAAGAACACAGTGCATATGGTGGGCTATGTGAAGAGATGGGTGAAGTGACATGTCTGGCAAAGGTTAGAACTGCAAGGAGGATAGTAGTAACAGGCACTGCCTAGCAAAAATCAAGACATTAAGAGCGTAGTGCGTGCCAATGCCACCTCAACATTATGGCTACATTTCATACTAAGCCGTAGGCAGAACTTTTATCTCAATCATGACTAGGTTGGTTGGCGGAAATACAAATAGTGGCTTTATCGCTGGCAATAACTTTCATAAATAAATAAAAGTCTGCAAAAAGTTGGCGGGAAAAACATCTTGGTTTGCATAAGATAAAAGTTTACAAAAGTGGCACGGGCGATACTATGTGACTAGAAAAGAGCTCTCTCTCTCCCTCATTCTCTTACTTCCTGACCTCTTTTAACTCCTGGACCTTGTGTTGCAGGTCGCCTACCAAGGGGCCTTCGCTTTTCATGGAAAGAACTAGTAACCGATAAGACAGGAAAAGTACCTTTCAGGGAAAGAGTAGCTGCAATTAAGTAAACTTCTAATTGGGACCAGGGCCGGTTCCAGGCGTAAGTGACATAAGCAGTCCCGGCTTGTTATGTGCGTCACTGACAGTCACTCAACTAGCCATGTCGGCTAACCAATCTTAGTTAGTATAGCCAGCTAGCCATTTCGGCTAACCTATCTTAGTTAGTATAGCCAGCTAGCCATGTCGGCTAACCAATCTTAGTTAGTATAGCCAGCTAGCCATGTCGGCTAACCAATCTTAGTTAGTATAGCCAACTATCAAACTTCTATTAAACGTAGTCGAATACCGACTGGGCACGCAGGGAACTTTCTCAGGGACCCTGACCTCCTGAGGTGCCCGATTGATTTTGTTAGTCATTCTCACTCAGATATTATATTAACATGGCTGCTCTCTGTGTCTTTCTATGACTGTCTTGGAGTGTGGATTTATATAATCGTTATCTCTGGATTTCTTTAAAGGGAGGAAATATACAATTATCTATGCCTGTGCTTTTGTGTGTATGTGTGTGTGTGCATTGTAGCAGTTTCAGGGGTTGTGTGGTGGATGGATGGTATGTGCCTGCGAGGTTTCTGTGTTTTCTGTCTGCCGGGACCACGGACAGCAATGGGAACTATTCCCCAGAGGCAGGACCATGGACAACAATGGGAACTATTCCCCAGAGGCAGGACCATGGACAGCTCAAGGGAAACTTCCAGACTGCAGCAGAACAGCCACACCTGTCTCCAGTTTACCCGGAATAAAGGAAATTATGATTTCAACAAGGAGTGAACTCTCAAAGACCAAGATTGGAAGACCTTCCACTGGTGACAAAGAATGTCCTTTCTTTGAGTTGTGTGTGGATATATAAGGAACACTGCCTGTACCTGATTTTAAAAAAGAACCGTGTTAACCCTTCACGTGGACTGGTGGTGTGTGTTTGTATGTGTAAACTCTGCCTTACTAAGATCATGGCGCTGAAACCGCCACATTATGCTAATATCATACACATACTAATCCTGCAAATCCCCCCAAACAGCTGGAGACCATGTTAATTAGAGTTTCACGGCTCATTACACCACACGTGACAGCAACTAAAAGAAGAGCTGCTAAGTTTGGTTTGTGGGAGCTCCCGTACGCAGGGAGGAACTCCCCTCCCTGGACCTCCTCAGGGGGATTAGAGAGAAACTGCTGTGCCTTGGCAGATAGTCACCAGGTGCACCCACAGATAGAAATCCCTTACAGAGGACACACACGCTGTGAAACTACACCAGGAACACAACTCAAGAAGGAGCACCACTAGGAGCACAGTCCAGAGGAAAAGAGCAACCAGCACCAGGAACACAACTCAAGAAGGAGCACCACTAGGAGCACAGTCCAGAGGAAAAGAGCAACCAGCACCAGGAACACAACTCAAGATATAAAAGAGACACAGCCTTCTCCTTTGATTGGTCAGGCTGCATAGAGGAGAACAGAGTTTGGATCACAGACTGGGTATTAACATTTAACATTCGGGAGCTGCAGGTCTTATACATTTTTTAAAAGTGCTTTTCACGACATCCAGAGTCACTTTACATACACAAAATCAGCAGGATAAAACACAATAACATCTCATATTAAATAAGTTTAGAAAATAACACTAAACATGATGACAGACTGACCATAGAGAACGATAAACATGATGACAGACTGACCATGGAGAACACTAAACATGATGACAGACTGACCATGGAGAACACTAAACATGATGACAGACTGACCATGGAGAACACTAAACATTATGACAGACTGACATTGGAGAACACTAAACATGATGACAGACTGACATTGGAGAACAGTGAACATGATGACAGACTGACCATGGAGAACACTAAACATGATGACAGACTGACCATAGAGAACACTAAACATTATGACAGACTGACCATGGAGAACACTAAACATGATGACAGACTGACCATGGAGAACACTAAACATGATGACAGACTGACCATGGAGAACAGTAAACATGATGACAGACTGACCATGGAGAACACTAAACATGATGACAGACTGACAATGGAGAACACTAAACATGATGACAGACTGACCATAGAGAATATTAAACATGATGACAGACTGACCATGGAGAACAGTTAACATGATGAGAGACTGACATTGGAGAACACTAAACATGATGACAGACTGACCATGGAGAACACTAAACGTGATGACAGACTGACCATGGAGAACAGTTAACATGATGACAGACTGACATTGGAGAACACTAAACATGATGACAGACTGACCATAGAGAATATTAAACATGATGACAGACTGACCATATTAAATGATGACATGATGACAGACTGACCACCATGGAGAACACTAAACATGATGACAGACTGACCATGGAGAACAGTGACAGACTGACCATGGAGAACACTAAACATGATGACAGACTGACCATGGAGAACAGTTAACATGATGACAGACTGACATTGGAGAACACTAAACATGATTACAGACTGACCATGGAGAACAGTTAACATGATGACAGACTGACCATGGAGAACACTAAACATGATTACAGACTAACCAGGAAGTGAACTAGACAGAGGTTAAAGCTAAGACAGAGAATCCGGGTAAGCCTCTGTGAAGAGGTGTGTCTTTAGTGTGGACTAGAATATCTGTATGGATTGTGAGGTTCTGACATGGAGAGGGAGGGAGTTCCAGAGTTGGGGAGCTGCACTGCTAAAAGGCCTGTCTCCCATGTAGTGGAGGCTGGTGAGAGGGAGGGTGAGGAGGCCAGTGTCAGAGGAGCGCAGTGAACAGGTGGGAGTGTAGGAGGTCAGTACGGTATGAGGGCGCCAGTACTTTGACTGCCTTGTAGGTGAGCATGAGCTATTTGATGATGATCCTGTATTGAAGTGAGTGGAGTTTGATGAGAGTGGGGGTGATGTGGGCCCAAGGTCTGGTGTGTGTGAGGACTCCCGCAGCTGAATTTTTATTATGTTGACGTCTGTCCAGTGTTTTGGCGGGGAGTCCGTAGAGAAGGCCGTTGAAGTAGTCCAGGTGTGGTGAAACCAAGACGTGAATGAGGGTTTCAGCACTGGGGTCAGTGAGAGAGGGTGTGAGTCGTGAGATGTTTTTGAGGTGGAAGAAGGCTGACTTGGTGATGTTCAGGATGTGGGGTTCAAATGACAGAGTGGGGTCAAATGTAACACCAAGGTTCCTGACTGTGGAGTAGGAGTGGATGGTCTTCACTTCACTTCTTGTCTTTCATTATATTTCCTACCTTTTCATGATCATTCTCATTATGTTTGTATTTTGATTTAGTGGTATTAAATGCTGATTGTATGAAGAAATTGTGGTTGTCTTGTTATTCTGGTAAAGAACTCCAATTGATTTTCATAAATAATTCATACCTTCAGATTAATAAATGTATTACTATTATTCTAATTTGTCTCATAAATACTGTGACTCATAAGTCACGTCTTCTGCCTCATTAATAATTTCATAGTAATAATTGTACACCCCACCTCCCCCTTACAATTGTAACTATAAAGGACAAAATACACAGTGTGTACAAAACATTAAGAACCCCTTCCTAATATTGATTTGCAACCCCCTCCCCCCTAACTTTCAGCTAGCTAATTAACAAATTAGCAGAAACAAATTCAGGGGACAAGACCGAGATGATTAAGTGATTGTTGGTCTTTTGAACACAATTTCCCATAAACGTTTCTTATTGTTGGTTCACTTCAACAGAAAAGTGCAGTATCACCGGCCTGGTTTCTTGTCTTGTAACATCACCCCCCCCCCCCGGATCAGTACCGTGGAAGGAATCAGTACCATGGAGGGGACTGGGACTACAGCAGTACAGGAGGATATCTTCGGAAAATCTTTTACCCAATCTAGATTTCACTCTCCATTGCACTGTTAATAGACTGTGTGGCTTGCTTTGTCAGTTAGATGAATTGATCCTTTCAGGCTATTCACACCATTATTCTTTGGGGGATGTTCAATAAGAAATGCAACAGTGAAGCTCTGATTAACTTACAATTGATTTACAATTAATCACGGCTTCATAACACAAGATGTCATTGCTGTTTTAAATCTAAGTTGCCTGCAAAGCACACTGAATGAGTCATCTTCACTAGGGACTCTGGATTCAAATCAATTCACTGAATGAGTCATCTTCACTAGGGACTCTGGATTCAAATCAATTCACTCAATGTATTTCAAACAGTAAGGTTTTTACTCACAACCCACTTTTTAATTGGTCAGTGTAATTTGTCTATGTCAACCTTTGCAGTTAATTATGTTTGTTGTTGAAATTAGTATTTTGTTTTGATTGGTGCAGATGAACTGAGGTGAGTAATTGTCATTGAGGTAATTCCAACGTTGTCTTAAAAAAACAGGTATGTGTTCGTTCGGGTTGATGTTTTGAAATAAATACTTGAAAAAAAGGCCAGTCATCATTGATTTAAATAAATCTCTGGCGTTTAATTCAAGCACATTGACCAGCTAGCTGCCTTACCTCTCTCTCACAAACACCCACAAAGACCTGCAAAAACATACTGTGAAGTCATATTTCTAGGTTTGTAATGATTTTGCGGTTTCAGCCCATAACAGCTTATGAGGTTTTAGAGGCAAGTCAATATTATGTTTAAACATAAGCTCAAATATGGATTTGTGTTGTTTACTGTAAAGAGCAGCATTGGAAACATTTACTGGAATTTCCTGGTTATTTAGCATAGATAAAATAAATGCTATAGAATTGCTCTCAAAAGTATATGAGTAAAAACAACAGTAAAAGAAAATGGCTGTCGACTCTCTCAAGGACGTATATAAACTCGCAAAGCTTCACCTCAATTCCTGATGAACAAAAAAGCTAGAATGGTGAGATTCTCTATTCACTTAGAAAAATTATAAAAAAATCTCTTACACCATTCAGGAGACGCTTCTCTAGGAGAGGGTAGTAAACTGGATTTTAGAGCCCCCTTGAGATAAGATGAACATTTTTGATATTTGCTCATTTCGTAGCATATGTATGTTTCCATTAAAATGATATCTTCTAGTCTCTTGTGACCGATTTGCTTCTGGGTGCCAACATTCACGCTTATATAAAGTTCACAGTCAATACCATCACTATCATCACATGGCTATATAAGCTTGAAAATATTTCCTTCCATTTCTTTGGACCCTCTCCACCCAACCCTAGTCCAAATTTCCTCCAAGTTGAAACAGAATGCTTGACGTCTCCTGCTCCCTTGGGGTCAAACCACAGGGACGGACCATAGTTAACATGGAAAATTATAATCCTCACATATAGACCTGGTAACAATAGAAGACACAAGTATACTACTCACACTAGAGATGCAAGCAACTGCAATTGACAAAAACCAATGTTCCTGCAGATACCGTAGCTCAGGCTAAAAAACACCATGATGTTATGTTTCCCCTGGCCCAGATGGGATCATAGTGCATCGCTTTTCTAGGCTACCTGCAGCTGTTTTTTTGTTTTGGTGTCAGGTATGGGCTTCCATATAAAACAGCTCTTTGTGGTGAATTCACCTATACCCACGTTTTCAGTTGCAATTTGCTTTTACCACATTTTATGATTTGCATTATATTCATAAAAACTAAGTTTAATGTTGTAAGGTCAGCCCAGTAGTGCCAGGTCAAGCTACAATTTCTAGCCCAATGACCCCTCAACACCTGCCCACAAGGCCTGAAAACTACCCCAATTGTTTTTTTCAGCAGCAGGAGAGGACATTCTAAATACTTATGGTCAAATTGCTTCTCTGCATTTCTCCCTTTGTTATTGGTTCATCACACCAAATGATTGAATCTGAACTATAGAAGTGATTGATAGTGAATGGTTAAGAGGTACATTTCTTTCAATAAAACATTCTTGTGAAATGGTGTTAATTTCACAACATCCAGTGAAATGGCAGCGCGCCAAATTCAAACTACAGAAATATCAATATTCAAGATTCGTGTAATACATCAAAATAAAGCTTAACTTCTTGTTAATCCAGCCGTAGTGTCAGATTTCAAAAAGGCTTTACGGCGAAAGCAGACCATGCGATTATCTGAGGACAGCGCCTGAGGACAGCGCCTCTCAAAAGAAAAATCATCAACCAATTTCTAAAGACTGTTGACATCTAGTCAAAGCCATAGGAACTGACTTTTAAAAAATGTATTTGTAATATTGACAATTACAACAATACTGAATAAACACTTATTTTAACTTAATATAATACATTATTAAAAATCTATTTAGCCTCAAATAAATTATGAAACATGTTCAATTTGGTTTAAATAATGCAAAAACAAAGTGTTGGAGAAGAAAGTAAAAGTGCAATATGTGCCATGTAAAAAAGCTAACGTTTAAGTTCCTTGCTTAGAACATGAGAACATATGAAAGTTGGTGGTTCCTTTTAACATGAGACTTCAATATTCCAAGGTAAGAGGTTTTAGGTTGTAGTTAATATAGTATTTATAGGACTATTTCTCTCTATACCATTTGTATTTCATATACCTTTGACTATTGGATGTTCTTATAGGCACTTTAGTATTGCCAGTGTAACAGTATAGCTTCCGTCCCTCTCCTCGCCCCTACCTGGGCTCGAACCAGGAACACATCGACAACAGCCACCCTCGAAGCAGCGTTACCCATCACTCCACAAAAGCCGCGGCCCTTGCAGAGCAAGGAGAACAACCACTCCAGGTCTCAGAGCAAGTGACGTTTTAAACGCTATTAGCGCGCACCCTGCTAACTAGCTAGCCATTTCACATCTGTTACACCAGCTAAATCTCGGGAGTTGAAAGGCTTGAAGTCATAAACGGCTGTGCTTGCGAAGAGCTGCTGGCAAAACGCACGAAAGTGCTATTTGAATGAATGCTTACGAGCCTGCTGCTGCCTACCATCGCTCAGTCAGACTGCTCTATCAAATATCAAACCATAGACTTAATTATAACATAATAACACACAGAAATACGAGCCTTTGGTCATTAATATGGTCGAATCCGGAAACTATCATTTCGAAAACAAAACGTTTATTATTTCAGTGAAATACGGAACCGTTCTGTATTTTATCTAATGGGTGGCATCCCTAAGTCTAAATATTCCTGTTACATTGTACAACCTTCAATGTTATGTCATAATTACGTAAAATTCTGGCAAATTAGTTCGCAACGAGCCAGGCTGCCCAAACTGTTGCATATACCCTGACTCTGCTTGCAATGAACGCAAGAGAAGTGACACAATTTCACCTCGTTAATATTGCCTGCTAACCTGGATTTCTTTTAGCTAAATATGCAGTTTTAAAAATATATACTTCTGTGTATTGAAAGGCATTGGTGTTTATGGTTTTCCCCCGCAAATGCCTTTTTGTTAAATAATCCCCCTGCATTGCATCGATTATATGCAACGCAGGACATGCTAGAAAAACGAGTAATATCATCAACCATGTGTAGTTAACTAGTGATTATGATTGATTGATTGTTTTTTATAAGATAAGTTTAATGCTAGCTAGCAACTTACCTTGGCTTCTACTGCATTCGCGTAACAGGCAGGCTCCTTGTGGAGTGCAATGAGAGGCAGGTGGTTAGAGCATTGGACTAGTTAACCGTAAGTTTGCAAGTTTGAATCCCGTCGCTGACAAGGTATAAATCTGTCATTCTGCCCCTGAACGAGGCAGTTAACCCACCATTCCTAGGCTGTCATTGAAAATAAGAATGTGTTCTTAACTGATTTTCCTAGTTAAATAAAGGTGTAAAAACAATATTTTTGTAAAATATATTTTTTAAATCGGCCAAATCGGTGTCCAAAAATACAGATTTTCGATTGTTATGAAAACTTCAAATATCCCCTAATTAATCGGCCATTCCGATTAATCGGTCAACCTCTATTTTCTATCCAAATCTACCAATTATATGCATATCCTAGCTTCTGGGCCTGAGTAACAGGCAGTTTACTTTTGGCACGCTTTTCATCCGGACGTGAAAATACTGCCCCCTATCCCTAAGAAGTTTTAACACAATGTTAATCATTGTGAAATAGTGTTAATACAAGTCACATTGCTCTAAAATTACTGTATTCCTTTAAACTGGAGTATAAAAATATCTAAGCCCCAACAGTTTGCTTTTCGGCTTCTTTTATTTAATAATAAACATAAATTAATGTGTAGAAATAAGTACTCACCAAAACAGTAGTGCTGGTTTGGTAGTAGCCCTCCAAAGATGACGAGGTGATCCCCATACAAGTTGCTGCTGCTGCTGCCATTCCCCATATGTTACTCTACAGGGAGCAGAGGAGCAGACAGAGATATAATGAGGGGTGAGTTAGATAAACAGGGGGAATGAGACTTTACAGACAGATGTGTGTGTTCTGCTCACCCACAACGTGCTGGGTTAGACCAACCAGGAGCCCCATTACCAGGTTGAAGTCATTTCTTGGACTTTAGGGTACACTCAGCAACAGTGCTCCAGTCAGTGAGGGTTCAAAGGGTGGAAAATGCTCATGATCCCAATACAAGTTGGTGCTCCTGTCCCCATCACCACAAAACAGATAAAGAGAGTAGAGAAACAGACAGATATACATTCATGAGGGATGAGTTAGAGAAACAGGGAGAATGAGACTTTACAGACTGACGGAAGTGTCTGTGTGTGTGTAGATTCAAAAATAACGCTTGTAAAAGTTACTCACCCTGCTTTTATATTGTGGGCTCTGCCCATATCCAGAGTACTATTTTCCTGCTGTGAACTAACACCCTGTCTGTTCTTTTTTGTTCCACATATCAAAACTATTCACATCAAATGTAACTATTTACAGTCTGTTTCTTCTACTTTTAGATAGGATGGTTGTCCTCATCTACCTCAGCCTGTTGTGAGTAGATGTCAGCGGTGAACAATGAGAGCATCCTTGCTGACGGCCTGTATTTGTGGCAGCATATCTTGTTCCTTTGCATGTGGGCTCGGACTCTCATGATGTTCCCAAGAGATCTTTCCTACATTCTGTTTCTCAGCTTGTTTTTTTATTAATGCCATCTGGGAGAAGGCACATTCACCAGCAGCATGGCTGAATGGCAACGAAAGCATGGAGAGAGCAGCATTTTCGTGTTCCTAATAATCTCTCTCCTCCGCAGCATGTCTAGACTCCTCTAACCAGAACCATTCTATTTTACTCTCTTCTTTGTTGGTCCATCCTTGAGTGTGGATCACTCTCCACTGTTGGTCAGCCTTTCCAGGATCTCCTTTGAAGAGAGGGAAGAAGGAGAGAGCATCTAGACGCTACAGAGCACAATGCTCAGGGAGAGAAACTTGAGTGCCTCCAGTTATTTGATATTATTCAGGAGTCTCTTCTTGATCTCCCTTGTCAGAACTACCATGTAATCTGCACTGGGTTTTCATGTCCTGTACTATTTGTGGGTCTATTCCTCTGGCTTCAGAGAGGGCAAGGCAGAACTGAACCCCAAAGTCCACAGCCTCGAGTGGCAGGCAATACTCATCTGTCAACTCGAATTCCATGAGTTCGCTCCAGGTGTGGAATTATTGTGGCACCACAATCCACAAGAGAGTAGTAGAAGGTCTTTAGATCAGATAAAAGTTTTCCTGGATTAGCTTGCTGAAAAGTTTGTTGATCTCTCACTATTGGCTGCAGAAACTTCAGGTACACTATGTTGCCTAGTTCAGTGTACATCTGCAGCATGGTTTCTCTCACCGTCTTTAACTATCTGAAAATGAAGCTTCAGCTCATCATACTGTGACATTACCCGATTGACAAACTCACTGATTGCAAGCCGTCTGGTGTCAGAGGGGTTGCAATATCTTCAGAGGGGCTTCACCAACATTGATGGTGGTATATATACAGTATATGTCCTCATATTTTGAGATTTGCTGGGTGGCATTGGAGAACCATGTACGGTGCATTCGTAAAGTATTCATGACCCTTTTCCAAATGTATCTTACAGCCTTATTCTAAAATGTATTAAATTATTATTATTCCTCATCACTCTATACACGATACCCCATAATGACAAAGCAAAAACTGGTTAAATTTTTTGTTGTTGTAACTTTATAAAAAATGTAAAACAGAAATAACTTATTTACATAAGTATTGTCCCTAGAGCTCTGAGACAGGATTGTGTCGAGGCACAGATCTGGGGAACGGTACCAACAAATCTGCAGCATTGAAGGTCCTCAAGAACACAGTGGCCTCCATCATATTTAAATAGAAGAAATTTGGAACCACCAAGACACTTCCTAGAGCTGGCCGCCTGGCCAAACTGAGCAATTGGGGAAGAAGGGCCTTGGTCAGGGAGGTGACCAAGATTTAACTCTTTGGCTTGAATGCCAAGAGTCACATCTGGAGGACACTTGGCACCATCCCTACGGTGACGCATGGTGGAGGCAGCATCATGCTGGTGAGGATGTTTTTCAGCGGCAGGGACTGGGAGACTAGTCATGATTGAGGGAAATATTAACGGAGCAAAGTACAGAGAGATCCTTGATGGAAACCTGCTCCAGAGTGCTCAGGACCTCAGACTGGGGCTAAGGTTCACCTTCCAACAGGACAGCAACGCTAAGCACACAGCCGAGACAAAGCAGGAGTGGCTTCAGGACAAGTCTCTTAATGTCCCTGAGTGGCCCTGCCAGAGTCCGGACTTGAACCCTATCGAACATCTCTGGAGAGACCTGAAAATAGCTGTGCAGCGACGCTCCCCATCCAACCTGACAGAGCTTGTCAGTATCTGCAGAAAACGATGAGAGAAACTTGCCAAATACAGGCGTGCCAAGTGTCATACCCAAGAAGACTCGAGGCTGTAATCACTGCCAAAGGTGATTCAACAAAGTACTGAGTAAAGGGTCTGAATACTTATGCAAATGTTAATTACATTTGTATAAATTAGCTAAAATTACAAATTACTTTTTGCTTTGTCATTATCGGTTATTGTGTGTAGATTGATCCATTTCAGAATAAGGCTGTAACGTAACAAAATGTGTGTGCTGTTCTGTGAAGGGAGGAGTACACAGCGTTGTACAAGATCTTCAGTTTCTTGGCAATTTCTCACATCCTTTCTTTTCCTTTCTCAGAACAAGAATGACAAGTTTCAGAAGAAAGGACTTTGTTTCTGGCCCTTTTGATCCGGTAATCGAACCCACAAATGCTGATGCTCCAGATACTCAACTAGTCTAAAAAGGCCAGATTTATTGTTTCCAGCTACAACAAGTCATTTACAACCATGTCTACACTGTATTTCTGATCAATTTGATGTTATTTTAATGGTCATAAAATGTGCTTTTCTTTCAAAAACAAGGACATTTCTAAGTGACCCCAAACTTTTGAATGGTGGTGTTGTTCCTGTGTCAAACAATGTTATTTCTTTAGAAAGTGGAGCAGCATTTCTCGTGTCTTTCTCTGTTTGTGCATGTGAAATAGGATCAGCGTGGTCGGCCCGCATTTCTGATTTCCAATACCTACAGTAAGCTTTTATGTAATCTGCTGGGATGCTCTTAATCCATTCCATTATACCCTGTTCTCTAGCCCAGCCTTTGCAATATTTTCACCATATTTTGCACATTTACCTGGCATTCTGACAGTAGAATCGTGTCTAGCCATTAAACTAGCCTGTCAAATCGTTCCTCTGCTCGTTGCTCCCTCTCCTGACCTCAGCTTTCTGGCCAGAGCCAAAGCACATTGTTCGATCCTCTCTCCCTCTCTCTGAAACGGTTGAATGATTATTTATCGGTTTCTCTCCCTTGCTCTGTTAGCTGTAATGACTGGTTGGACTGGATGCGGTCAGGGTACTAAGAACAAAGCAAATAATATGCAGCATCCTCTGGATATGTGTGCAACAAAAGTTCAACATTCACCTTCTGCTACCATTTCTGTCAAGCAGTCTACGCATACAGTTTGATGCATATGTTCGATGAATCCAACGTCCTCACCACACGGAACGCACTGCAACTGTCTCTGCAACGCAATGCTGCAAGGCTAACGCAGCGTTCCATTGGAAATGAAGGTACTTCTGAAGTACCAAAATGCAATGACACTATAAGTGTGATCGAGACGCGACTCAGCTGAGCTGCCTGCTGCAGCAGAAGCGTTCTCCGTCACAACAGTACACACACACACACACACCCCTCCGGCCCGCACCTCCCTTCCAATGACTGCATTCGGAAAGTATTCAGACCCCTTTACTCTTACCACATTTTTTTTTTACGTTACAGCCTTATTCTAATATTGATTCAATTGTTTTTTCCCCTCATCAATCTACACACAATACCCCATAATGATGAAGCAAAAACTGGTTTTTAGAAATATTTTTAAATGTATGAAACATTTAAAAATTAAATATCACATTTACATAAGTATTCAGACCCTTTACTCAGTACTTTAAGCAACTTGGATTACAGCCTCTAGTCTTCTTGGGTATGAAGCTACAAGCTTGGCACACCTTTATTTGGGGAGTTTCTCCCGTTTTTCTCTGTAGATCCTCTCAAGCTCTGTCAGGTTGGATGGGGAGATCTGTCAGGTTGGATGGGGAGATCTGTCAGGTTGGATGGGGAGCGTTGCTGCACAGTTATTTTCAGGTCTCCAGAGATGTTCGATCGGGTTCAAGTCCGGGCTCTGGCTGGGCCAGAGGCCAAAATACAGGGACTTGTCCCGAAGCCACTCCTGTGTTGTCTTGGCTGTGTGCCAAGGGTTGTTGTCATGTTGGAAGGTGAAACTTCACCCCAGTCTGAGGTCCTGAGCGCTATGGAGCAGGTTTTCAACAAGGATCTCTGTACTTTGTTCCATTTATATTTCCCTCAATCTTGACTAGTCTCACAATCACTGCCACTGAAAAACATCCCCACAGCATGATGCTGTCACCAACATGCTTCACCGTAGGGATGGTACCAGGTTTGCTCCAGACGTGATGCATGGCATTCAGGCCCAGAAAAATCTATCTTGTTTTCATCAGACCAGAGAATCTTGTTTCTCATGGTCTGAGAGTCCTGTAAGGGCTTTTTGGCTAACTCCAATTGGGCTGTCATGTGCCTTTTACTGAGGAATGGCTTCCGTCTGGCCATTCTACCAAAAAGGCCAGATTGGTGGAGTGCTGGAGAGATGGTTGTCCTTCTGGAAGTTACTCCCATCTCCACAGAGTAACTCTGTATCTCTGTCAGAGTGACCATCTGGTTCTTGGTCACCTCCTTCACCAAGGCCCTTTCTCCCCTGATTTCTCATTTCGGCAGGTGGCCAGCTTCAGGAAGAGTCTTGGTGGTTCCAAACTTCTTCCATTTAAGAATGATGGAAGCCACTGTGTCCTTTGGAACCGTCAATGCTGCAGCATTTTGCCCCAGATCTGTGCCTTAAGACAATACTGTGGGCAATTCCTTTGACCCTGTGGCTTGTTTTTTTTCTCTGACATGCACTGTCAACTGTGAGACCTTATATAGACAGGTGTGTACCTTTCCAAATCATGTCCAATCAATTGAATTTAGCACAGGTGAACTCCAATCAAGTTGTAGAAATATCTCAAGGATGATTAATGGATACAAGATGCACCTGAGCTCAATTTCGAGTCACATAGCAAAGGGTCTGAATACCTATGTACATTTCCCAAAATTACCACAAACCTGTTTTCACTTTGTCATTATGAGGTATTGTGATGTCATTATGGGATATTGTGATGTCATTATGAGGTATGGTGTGTAGACTGATGAGGAAAATGTTTTAGTAAATCCATTTTGGAATAATGCTGTAATGTGACAAAATGTGGAAAAGGGATGAATACCTTCCCTGTCACTTCCCCTCACTCACTCACTCACTCACTCACTCACTCACTCACTCACTCACTCACTCACTCACTCACTCACTCACTCACTCACTCACTCACTCACTCAGCAACAGCAGCCTGCCTTACTGCCTGATAGTCAGCAGGTGACAGGTGATAGTGAAATTAATAGATAATACAAAAAATAGAACTACCATGGTGGCCGCGGTACAATTAGGAAGTAAACCAAAAAAACAACCCGGAACCAATACATTTTCACCCACAACATCGCTTTCAAAGTAGCCCAATTTGGCAGGAAAACCGCCAACATGGAAATCCTGGTAAGCCTACTGTACTTTCATATTGATATGAGAGGGTTAATCGTTTAGTTTTGATTGGCTAACATTACTTAATGAAGACACGCTGTTAGCAACTCTGTGCTTTTGTGTTGAAGCTAAAATGTAACGAGTGTAGCCTACAGACGAGAAAATATACCCTTTAATTGTCTGCACCTGTATGCTTATGAATTGTTGTATTATTCAAATGTGTAATATGGTTTGATGCATTATTCAATAGAGTAATATGTTTTAGAAGAAAAATGTATGTCATTGTTGAATAGTTTGTGCTTACTGGCTATAGTGGCTACTGTGATATTTATGGTCACTTTGAGCTGAAGACCAAGAATGTTGCGTTGCCGACGACAACGACAGGTAAGACAAAGATGTAATGTGAATTGAAAAATATAATTCTCTTTCGTCACCACACTTCTCAGACTCTCTTTCATATTGTTGTGGTTTCAGATCTTCACTGTGTGTGAGCTAATGTTAGCTAATGCTCAATCACCTCAGCAGCTAACATTAACCTGGCTAGCACTGTGAATCTAGCAAACTAATAACTCACTGTACAGCTTATGTGGGTGGAAGGACAACAAACCTTCTTTCTGTAATGTTTATTGTACACAAACAACACATACTTTTAAGGATTCACTAGCTCCAGCACAGAACAATCTGTGTTCTATGCCGGGGCTATACGTAAAGCCAACTGCCCCAAAATTACAGTTACAGAGAACATGAATGTGGCGCGACTGGTGATTGGCCAACACTATTGCCAATCACTCCACACAGTAGGCAGGACATAAAAGGGGTATATGTGGTTTCACAACAATATCTCATTGTGGGAATAGGCCCTTTCATGGAAGAAGCAAAGGAATAGAGGATAGAATATGTGAATAGATTTTCGCTGACATATATCATGAGTTTGTAATGAACATAATTAAAGGATCAACTGTGGCCTCAATCAATACCATGAAATGATATGATGTCTCAGTGTGGGAAGGGAACTTTTAATATGTCCAGCATATCACATGGTTGTCATGGCGTCACTGCAAAATATCTAGAAAGTTCTTCAGATCAAACAGAGGACTGAATTGCCTTAGAAACATACATTTGCTTAGCAATTAGTTTTTGTATACATTGCATGGTTGTACCAATAAATGTGTCATCCTGTATATGTATACTGTATGTCCGATCTACAGTTCCCTACCCTGGATAGAGAAAGGTTTGGCAGGTAACCACTCTCCTCCCCATCTCCTAGTCATCCCCTAGTCTCCCAGGCATATCCAGGGAGACAAGTGGAGGGTGTCATGATGATTAATAGACGCTGAGGGGATAACCTTTGTATGCACAGAATTAGCAATTATGGCAGGAGCATGAGCATGTGTCTGGCTGCATCAAAGACCTGTCAGTCAGACTCTCTCACAGAGCACCGCTAGCTGCTCACTCTGTGGCGATAACCTCTGTAGACCGTGTGTGTGTGATAGAGAGAGAGAGAGAGAGAGAGAGAGAGAGAGAGAGAGAGAGAGAGAGAGAGAGAGAGAGAGAGAGAGAGAGAGACGGAGCAGTGCAAGTCAATAACCCCATCAACCCTGTCAATAACCCCATCAACCCTGTCAATAATCCCATCAACCCTGTCAATAATCCCATCAACCCTGTCAATAATCCCATCAACCCTGTCAATAACCCCACCAATGTCAATGGCCAGGAGTATGTCTTTCTCTGTTGCAATCAACATGAACTCCTCCAAGTGGCCTTGGGACATAGTGCTCCTTAGTCTGTTCTTTACAAACTTCAGAGTAGAGAAACTCCTTTCACATGTCACTTGATAGGCAGAGTGAGGAGGAATATTTAAGTGTGATACAGTTGAAGTCGGAAGTTTACATACACCTTAGCCAAATACATTTGAATTCAGTTTTTCACAATTCCTGACATTCAATTCTGGTAAAAACTCCCTGTCTTAGGTCAGTTAGGATCACCACTTTATTTTGAGAATGTGAAATGTCAGAATAATAGTAGAGAGAATGATTTATTTCAGCTTTTATTTCTTTCATCACATTCCCAGTGGGTCAGAAGTTTACATACACTCAATTAGTATTTGGTAGCATTGCCTTTAAATTGTTTAACTTGGGTCAAACATTTCAAGTAGCCTTCCACAAGCTTCCCACAATAAGTTGGGTGAATTTTGTCCCATTCCTCCTGACAGAGCTGGTGTAACTGAGTCAGGTTTGTAGGCCTCCTTGCTCGCACACGCTTTTCAGTTCTGCCCAAACATTTTCTATAGGATTGAGGTCAGAGCTTTGTGATGGCCACTCCAATACTTTGACTTTGTTGTCCTTAAGCCATTTTGCCACAACTTTGGAAGTATGCTTGGGGTCATTGTCCATTTGTAAGACCCATTTGCGATCAAGCTTTAACTTCCTGACTGATGTCTTGAGATGTTGCTTCAATATATCCACCTAATTTTCCGCCCTCATGATGCCATCTATTTTGTGAAGTGCACCGTTCCCTCCTGCAGCAAAGCACCCCCACAACATGATGTTGCCACCGCCGTGCTTCACGGTTGGGATGGTGTTCTTCGGCTTGCAAGCCACCCCCTTTTTCCTCCAAACATAATGATGGTCATTAGGGCCAAACATATCTATTTTTGTTCATTCAGACCAGAGGACAATTCTCCAAAAAGTACGATCTATGTCCCCATGTTCAGTTGCAAACCGTAGTCTGGCTTTTTTATGGCAGTTTTGGAGCAGTGGCTTCTTCCTTGCTGAGCGGCCTTTCAGGTTATGTCGATATAGGACTTGTTTAATTGTGGATATAGATACTTTTGTACCGGTTTCCTCCAGGTCCTTTGATGTTGTTCTGGGATTGATTTGCACTTTTCGCACCAAAGTACGTTCATCACTAGGAGACAGAACGTGTTTCCTTCCTGAGCGGTATGCGTGGTCCCATGGAGTTTATACTTGCGTACTATTGTTTGTACAGATGAACGTGGTACCTTCAGGAGTTTGGAAATTGCTCCCAAGGATGAACCAGACTCGTGGAGGTCTACAATGTTTTTTCTGAGGTCTTGGCTGTTTTCTCTTGATTTTCCCATGATTTCAAGCAAAGAGGCACTGAGTTTGAAGGTAGGCCTTGAAATACATCCACAGGTACACCTCCAATTGACTCAAATGATGTCAATTTGCCCATCAGAAGCTTCTAAAGCCATGACATCATCTGGAATTTTCCAATCTGTTGAAAGGCACAGTCAATTTAGTGTATGTAAACTTCTGACCCACTGGAATTATAATACAGTGAATTATAAGTGAAATAAAAACTAGCGTTTTTTAACAAGAATATTTTGGAGTGGTTGAAAAACGAGTTTAAATTCTTCAACCTAAGTGTATTCTAAACTTCCAACTTCAACTGTATTTATTGTTCCATGTATGCTGCTATACCTGTCCTCCTTGGCACAGCAACATAATCTCCGGACTGACTGATTTGGAAGCAGCCAGCCTTGGCCTACAGACCATGTCTGTTATGTTGTTGCAGTTGGCAGCATCTGCCTCAAGAGACCGTTGCCGTTTCCCTCTTAATTTCTCCACACCACTCTTCTTGTTTTATCCATTATGACACCACCAAGCTCCTCAGAATAGGTTTTTTGAAAATGTGCAGAAGACACAGAAAACAGAACCTGTTGCTTAAACAGAACCTGTTGCTTAGGCTATTGACCAATCATGTTCTGCAAAAATGCCAGGCGAGTTCAAACAAGGAGAGGGTCCCTCCTCCTCCCCAATTACATATTGCAATATTTAATCAATCCATGAAACGATCAGCCATTTTCCACAAAGTAAGATGAATAAATCCATGATTATGTAATAATGCATGCTAATATCTTTCAAAACTAATCAAAGAATCGTATATAAATATTTTAAAAACTACTCGTGACCCCTATAAGAAAAGGGCTGTGGTAAAACAATGGCCAAGTTATAGGAATAAAAAATAAAGAGACAAAATGCTTTGCATAAAAGTTACCTTAAACCACCACCATCCACTGGTCTGCCTGGACTTTAATCTTGGGCTGAAGATTGGGAGCTAAATTAGTCATTGTTCCTCATTCAAGTGCTAGCCTGATCTAGGAAACTCTGAAATTTCCCACTTGCTAAATGGTTGAACATGACACGTGTTTAACTACAACCAGTTACAAAGTCACACATTTCCAAGTGTCCTACTTCTGACTAGCACATGAACCCGCCATTAATGTGTTGGTAAAGGACCCGAATCACTACACTACAGCATATCTGACCTTGAAAAAAGTCAGGGGACACCAGTAATTACACAACAGCCCTTCATATCCCTGCACAGACTTTGGAGAGGAGTCACTGAGGCGAGTCACTGATAGGGTTTGATGCTCTCTGCCCGCTATCCAGACCAACAAGCCTCAATGGTGCAATTGTGGAGAGGGAGGAAGCAAGTGAGCAAAAGAAAATGAGAGAAAGAGACAGTCCGCAGATGAAACGGAGCTCTGACCTTTTTAGTGTCGCTGAGCCGGTTCACTCAAGTTGACAAAGTGACAAGAGAAGGACTTGTGAAAGAGACAAGGACACAAAAAATGACACCCTTCATTAAGGACTTGACTGAACGTATTCAATGGTAGGGTGCACTATATGGTACTACTGACCTACTACCTCCTCAGCCTGGTCTCATAGCCTACACGTAACATAGTAAATGTAAATCTGCGATACTCAAATTAGTATGATTTGTTACGTTTTGTATGGTTTCTTAATTAAGAGAGAAGGTTACTTAAGACAAAAGTAAAAGTAGGATGGTTGGATGGATGGGCATATGACTTGTACAGCTAGCAACCTAAAAGTTGCATGTTCGATTTATCACAGACAACTTGAGCATGTTAGCTAATTATTAACTCAACTACTTAATACTTTTTAACTACTTTGCAACTACTTATCATGTTAGCTAACCCTTCCCCTAGACCTTTAACCTAACTCAATCACATACAGTATTCACCTTTTAAACATTGAGCCTAAGCCCACAGTATCTTCTGCGGGGGGGGGGCTTTCTAATGGACTGTCTGTCTTTAGCACATTTATCATCAAACTCAACTGCTTAAAATGTATATATTACAGCTGTCTACATCAGTCTAACATTGCTATTGATCTGCTGACATAGCACCCCATATGCGCCTTTTTCAAGGAAATTACTGCAATGTCTCTCCTTGAGCTAATACCAGCTAACTCAGGCCATCAAGTGACCATTACAACACTCACTCTGATAATACTGTAAGTAATAGTTTGTGGGTCCTCGATGTCAGCTTCCATTGAAATAGAAAGATCATTGGGAAGAAATCCTTTCGCTCATTGTGAAGAGATGAGAATGAGAGAAATCTGACAATTCTCCTGGGAAAATAAATCATGAATTATGTATAGCCTACACATCTGGGAAAAACAGATATTTTAGAAATCTGTGTATTTTATCAAGGATAGAGCAGGAATGAATGATTCATGGGTTCACTCTCATAGTATCACCATTTAGCCACAAGCTACAGCAGTAATCCCTTTACCAGTAGAACATCCACATCTTTCAATACATTACAAATAAAAGAGAGAAAATACCGAACGATAAGGTATTCATTCTGGTCTCAAATTCTTAGCAGCAAAACTTTCATGAAAAATTACAATTTTCCAGTAGCATATCCTCCTTTCCTTACAAATTCATATTTAAACTGTCTTCCCAGTCTGGTCACTTTTGTTTGCTTCCATACTGCTTGTCTCGCCCCCTCTCCCACTCTCAAGTTTCACGTTTTATTAGTCGTATGTACAGGATACACATGGTATGCACGGTGCTGTAAAGTACTTCAGTAAAAACACTAGAAAGTACAACTTAAGTTGTTTTTTGGGGTATCTGTACTTTACATTACTATTTATATTTTTGACAAGTTTTACTTTTACTTCACTACATTCCTGAATAAAATGATGTACTTTTTACTCCATACTTTTTCCCTGACACCCAAAAGTACTCGTTACATTTTGAATGCTTAGCAGGACAGGAAAATGGTTGAATGCACACACTTATCAAGAGAACATCCCTGGTCATCACCACTGCCTCTTATCTGGCGGACTCACTAAACACAAATGCTTCATTTGTAAATGACGTCTGAGTGTTGGAGTGAGCCCCTAGCTATCCGTAAATAAAATGAAACAAGAAAATGTTGCTGTCTGGTTTGCTTAATATAAGGAATTTGAAATTATTTATACTTTTACTTTTGATACTTAAGTATATTTTAGCAGTTACATTTACTTTTGATACTTAAGTATATTTAAAAGCAAATAATTTTAGATTTTAACTCAAGTAGTATTTTACTGGGTGACTTTCACTTTTACTTGTGTCATTTTCTATTAAGGTATCTTTACTTTTACTCAAGTATGACAATTAGGTACTTTCCACCACTGGGTATACATCGTCCAATGAAATGCTTACGTGCAGGTTCCTTCTTGACAATGAAACAACAATAAGAGATAATAAAGATAATCAAATCAAATCAAATGTATTTATATAGCCCTTCGTACATCAGTTGATATCTCAAAGTGCTGTACAGGAACCCAGCCTAAAACCCCAAACAGCAAGCAATGCAGGTGTAGAAGCACGGTGGCTAGGAAAAACTCCCTAGAAAGGCCAAAACCTAGGAAGAAACCAAGAGAGGATAAAAATTAGAACATAAAGGAAATGGCTCAGTAGAATTCAGTAGAATGTATGTATGTATGTATGCACACATGACTGTAAGTCGCTTTGGATAAAAGCGTCTGCTAAATGGCATATATATAGAATAGAATAGACATGTTAGCACAAGTACAATACAGGAAGTCAAAATGTATAGTACAATATTTACACATGTATCAGAGAAAGGGGGCATTGGGGGCAAGTGTTTACATTTAGAAATATAAGCAACAGTAAATAAGAGTATGGTAGCAGTAGCAGCAATTGTGACGTATGTAGCTTGAATGTTTGTGTGTGTCTGTGTGTGTGTTTGAGTGAGTGAATGTGTGCTAAGGTGTGGAGAATCAGAGTAGGCGGTCAGTCCAGTGCGAGTGTTCAGCAGTCTGATGGCTTGTAGATAGAAACTGTTTCTGAGCTTGTTGGTATCAGACCTCATGCTCCAATACCATCTGCCCTACAGTAAGGGAATGAACAGCTCGTGGCTGTGGTGTGTGGTTTCCTTGATGATGCTGTGGAACTTTCTCAGGCATCGTTTCCAGTAGACGTCCTGGATGGGTGGAAACATGGCCAGTGATGTACTGGGCCCAGGGCCTTGGGGTCGTGGATGGAGCAATTCCCACACCAGATCGTGATGCACCCGTTAGGATGCTCTCGATCATGCAGCGGTAGTATTTGGAGAGGACAAATTTCTTCAGTCGCCATAGAAAATAGAGGCGCTGTTGCTCCCTCTTGACAAGAGTGGCGGTGTTGTTGGTTCAGGGCAAGACCTCGGTGATGTGGATGCTGAGGAACTTAAAACTGCAGACTCGCTTTACTGCAGTCCCGTGGATGTGGATCGGCGCATGTTCCTTCCTCTGCTTCCTGAAGTCAACTCCTTTGTTTTACTGACGTTGAGTAATAGGTTGTTGTCCTGGCTGACTCATCTTTGTTGGTAATCAAGCCGACAACTGTGGTGTCGTCAGCAAACTTGTTGATGGAGTTGGTGTAGTGCAAAGCCACACAGTCATGGGCGAAAAGGTAGTACAGCAGAGGGCTGAGGACACACCCCTGGGGGGCATCTGTGTTAAGAGTCCGTGTGGAGGAGGTGTTGTTGCCAATCCTCACAGCCTGTGGTCTGTCCAACAGGAAGTCCAGGATCCAGTTGCAGAGGGTAGTGTCCAGACCCAGAGCTCTGAGCTTGCGGGCGAGCTTGGAGGGAACAATAGTGTTGAATGCTGAACTGTAGGCAATGGACAGCATTCTCACATAGGTCTTCCTCTTGTCCAGATGTGTTAGAGCCATGTGAATAGCTCCTCTCACCATCTCCTCTCACCATCTAGCCTGTCACATTTACTAGCTATAATAGCCTCTGACGTAACAGCCTGCTCAATGGCAGTACCTTGGCCTCCTCACACTCTGAACCGCCCAGCTTGTCCAATTACGCGTCTCCTGCTGATTTCCGTCTGAACTATATGGAGACCAGGTCCGCCTCTAATTTGATAGAACCACGTGCCCACTAGTTTCATCTCTAAACTGTGTTCCACAGAATAAAACCAAAGCTTTCCCTCCCAGTATTACATTTCCTTTGATGAATGTCAATGAGAAAATGTTCCATTGATTAATTTGAAATTCTGGACTATGGTCCGCATGGGGGTTTTACCTATTCTGGTTTGTTCCCATAGTCTTTTATCTCTTGTATTTGACGAATGGTGAGCTGCTGTGCAAGTGAATATGAATAGATATCGCAACACTTGGGCAGATGAAACGCTCACAAAGGGCAGCCCTGCACGCCTAAATTAACACAGGATTTCCAACTGAGCAAATCACATATAGGTTTTGCTCTTCATTTGTCAAATGTATACTTGAGTTTACATCAACGTTTACATCAGACTAGACAGAGATTCACTCAGCCATAGCAACAAGACGTCACCTGTACACTTGAGGGGATTTAAGGATAGTGGATAAACTGGGGAGCATCACAGAAACACTTCGGTATCACAATTAGGAGATAAAATCATCTAGCATTTCCTTGAAGCTAAATTCGCCGTGACAGGAGTGTGTTGTGTGTAGTCTGTAGTGTGTAGCAGGCTGGGAAGACGGCGAGGCATGGGCCTTGTGTGTTTAAAGCGGCGATGGTGCTGTGAAGTCAAGTCAGCCTGAAGCATCCCCATTGATTTTCCCCAGTCCCCACACGCCTTCTCTCACAGCCCTGGTGTAGAGGAGCGTTATGCCCCATGACATCGGATGCTTCCCTGCATCAGTATGTTCAGTACAGATTGCGTTCCTATGGCGGCTATTAGTCAAATCAACTGCAGAGCAATTACAACCCTCAGTAGCTTGTGGTGTAGCTTAGATTTACACTGTTTTGTCTAATTCACTGATCCCCCTTGTTCCTACCGCCATCTAACCTTATTAATTAATATTCATTTCATGAGACAGCAGGGGGAGAGAAGCCCCTTTTAATTATGCTTAAGCACCTCATTCACAGGCAGGACCTTCATTAGCGAAGTAGCAGGCTGTGGAGATGCCCGTTAATTTGGACTATTCAAAACAATTTGCAGACGTCAACAGTTGTTACTGTTTCACTTTGTGGCATCTCCAGGAAATCGCAATAACATACTAGCTATGTTTTTTGAAGTGCCAGCATTCTGTCTCAATAACATGAAACCTATTGGGGCCATACTTGGGAACATTAGAAAAAGTTTTTCTCCGTCTCAAAATGTGCATCAGCCAATAACAAACGATAGTCATACACACGTGATCTAGTTACTTTGGTTGTCCGAGCATGCTGTTGGACTTCTTTTAAGGATGCTTTCATGAAGTGTTGCATCAAGTCCAACGCCGTCAACAATTTTAATTGGCTGATACGGAATTTGAACCCAATATAATCTCGGCCAGCTGTGCAGGTTAGCACAGATCTAACTAAGCCTGTCAGGTTATCTCATGGGAACAGCTAACATATCGCGTTTGTTCACTCACAACTATGTTTTTTCCAATTGCTTACACACGTTTTCAAAACTGTCCTCTTATTTTCATAACTCCACACACAATTCCCAAAACTGCACACATAAAATGCCTCACATCTCCTTCAAAATGTAACACTGCATTCAAAATGCCATAAACACATGTCAGAATGAAGCATTTGCATCAAATGGCAAACACTGCTTTCATAATAGTACAAACACCATTTAGCTTTCCAAAGCGACTACAGTCATGTGTGCATACATTTTGGGTGGTCCCGGATATACCCTGGCGTTATGTAAACTGAACAACACTGTTGTTCTAAATCTAAAGCTCTTTGGTCTTTCATAGGGGGGATTCAGGAATTGGTAAGGGAGGGGCAGTCACCAGTGCTAAGCTATGCTTCATCTCTTCTCTCGCCTGGGTCTGGACACAATACTTCGTCCACATCACAAGATACGTTTTCTCTTGCCAAACATCGAGGGAAGTATCTCCTAGCATGGCGTATCCAACCTTGGACAGAGGCAACCTCTATGTCCCCACATGGAGGGAAGTATCTCCTAGCATGTCGTATCCAACCTTGGACAGAGGCAACCTCTATGTCCCCACATGGAGGAAAGTATCTCCTAGCATGGCGTATCCAACCTTGGACAGAGGCAACCTCTATGTCCCCACATGGAGGAAAGTATCTCCTAGCATGGCGTATCCAACCTTGGACAGAGGCAACCTCTATGTCCCCACATGGAGGAAAGTATCTCCTAGCATGGCGTATCCAACCTTGGACAGAGGCAACCTCTATGTCCCCACATGGAGGAAAGTATCTCCTAGCATGGCGTATCCAACCTTGGTCAGAGGCAACCTCTATGTCCCCACATGGAGGAAAGTATCTCCTAGCATGGCGTATCCAACCTTGGACAGAGGCATCCCCCCACATGGAGGGAAGTATCTCCTAGCATGGCGTATCCAACCTTGGACAGAGGCAACCTCTATGTCCCCACATGGAGGAAAGTATCTCCTAGCATGGCGTATCCAACCTTGGACAGAGGCAACCTCTATGTCCCCACATGGAGGGAAGTATCTCCTAGCATGGCGTATCCAACCTTGGACAGAGGCAACCTCTATGTCCCCACATGGAGGAAAGTATCTCCTAGCATGGCGTATCCAACCTTGGACAGAGGCAACCTCTATGTCCCCACATGGAGGGAAGTATCTCCTAGCATGGCGTATCCAACCTTGGACAGAGGCAACCTCTATGTCCCCACATGGAGGAAAGTATCTCCTAGCATGGCGTATCCAATCCTGGATACAACCTCTATGTCCCCACATGGAGGAAAGTATCTCCTAGCATGGCGTATCCAACCTTGGACAGAGGCAACCTCTATGTCCCCACATGGAGGGAAGTATCTCCTAGCATGGCGTATCCAATCTTGGACAGAGGCAACCTCTATGTCCCCACATCGAGGAAAGTATCTCCTAGCATGGCGTATCCAACCTTGGACAGAGGCAACCTCTATGTCCCCACATGGAGGGAAGTATCTCCTAGCATGGCGTATCCAATCTTAGACAGAGGCAACCTCTATGTCTCCACATGGAGGGAAGTATCTCCTAGCATGGCGTATCCGACCTTGGACAGAGGCAACCTCTATGTCTCCACATGGAGGGAAGTATCTCCTAGCGTGGCGTATCCAACCATGGACAGAGGCAACCTCTATGTCCCCACATGCGTCCTCCATTGCCTGGAGAAGCGGCATGCGGGCATAGGGTTGGTGATCATACACTTTCCAGCGCCAAGCTGAGAAGAATTCCTCTATGGGATTTAGAAAAGGTGAATATGGGGGTAGGTACAAAACTACAAATTGTGGATGGGTGGCAAACCAGTTTTGGACCAGAACAGCCCGGTGAAAACTAACATTGCCCCATAAAACCACAAATCTAGCAGGCTCCTGATCTGGATCAGGGACAAGCATTGTGTAAATTGCATCCAGAAAAGTGAGCATATGGCCGGTGTTGTACGGACCCAGTGTGGCATTGTGATGGAGGACCCCGTTTTGAGTGATGGCAGCCCACATAGTTATATTACCCCACGCTGTCCGGGGACATTGGTAATTGCCCTCTGTTCTATTACATTTCTTCCATGGCGCCTGGTTTTGGTGAGGTTGAAGCCAACCTCATCCACATAAATAAATTCCTGGCGAATTACATGGGCATCCAGCTCCAATACTCTCTGTAACAGACAAAAGGATATACAGATGAGTAAATACGGTATGTCTGAAGTACTGGAAGTAGTATTGCTTAAATACCTCTACAAAGTCATGTTGCATATTCTTGACTCTGTCAGAGTTTCTCTCAAATGGCACCATGTAAAGTTGTTTCATCGTCACTCGGTGCCGTTGGAGGATGCGTTGTATGGTCGACAGGCTTACAGCATTGATGTTGTTACTGTAAATATGGTGTCATTATTCAAGATATGCTCTCTTATCTCTCGAATCCTAATTGCATTGTTGGCCAAAACCATATTTATAATTGCAGTCTCTTGTACATCTGTAAACAAGCGTCCTCGTCCTCCATGATGTCTTTGCCTTTCCACTCTGTAAAGAATTCAAACACAGTATGTGTTCAGCATAGGAACTGTAAACAATGTACAAAAAAATGTAGTACAGCATGATAACCAACCTCATTCATTCAATGCAGTGCAGTAAATGGATGGATTATCGTTACAAATGTTTATGCAATACCATGCAGTCATACGTATTTTACAGTACATTACTGTAATGCTAAAATAGTCATTAGATAGTTGCATACATGTTCTCATTTCTGAAGGTTCGAATTATGGACGGCACTGTAAATCGACTCAAGTTGGAATGGACTCTCAGTCCAGCCTCTCTCATGGTCAAACCGTGGTTGATCACATGACTGACAAGTGTTTCCCTAATCTCATCAGAGATGGCTCTCCTTCCTTCTTTTCTTTGCCCTTGTCCTCTTCTTCCTCTTCCTCTCACTCCTCTTGCTCTCTGTCCATTGTTGGCATCCATTGTTAAAAACAGGTAATCTGACCTTTGACCTATTTATAGGCCTATACTACAGTAAAGCAGTGATTGGTTAGTGATAAGTTAAGCTATTAGTGTTTGCACATGTGAGGAGTGTGTGTGTGACCTGGTGAATAAGTGTAGGATTTTGATTGGTTGTGTTTGGAAAAGGAAAGCAAGTCCACTTCCTGTTAGATTTTTGTGTTTTAGGTAGAGAATTGTGTGTAGTGTTTTGGAAAAAAGTGTTTTATGCAATTGACAACTGAGTCAAAGGCTGAGAAATAGCTTATGGTTTTGGATATTTGGTGTGTAGTTTTGCACTTTGAGTGAGAGGTTTCAAAAATCGTGTGACATGAAAAGATTTTGTGTGTAAGCAGTTGGAAAAAACTGTAATTAGCCAATGCGCATTTTGACACGGAGAAAATAACGTAAAACTTTTTCTAATGTTCGGAAGTACAGCCCCGGCAGGTTCTTCCTGGTTCACTGAAGAGGGACATTTTTCAGGAGACCTGACTGTGCCTATTATTCATACTAGATTATTTTATTAAATTTATTCAACCAGTTATTCTCAAGGAGTTATTCGCAAATCCCTTGAGAGTAAACATAACTTCACAAGAGAACTGGCAGAAGTAAGTGAACCAAAGTTGCCCTTTCCCCTGTAAATCAGATACAGCTGGAGGACTTGAATCCTTAGGGAGATGATTCTGTTTGTTTCAGTCAAATAGTGATAGGGAAGAAATCACCTCGGAGCGCTCAGAATTCCCTTAGAGTGAGCAAGTTGCTTAAAAAGACCAAAGAGTTCAGAGCTTTGTGTGTGTGTGTGTGTGTGCGTGTGCGTGTGCGTGTGTGTGTGTGTGTGTGTGTGTGTGTATGTGAGAGAGAGAGAGACAGACAGAGAGAGAGACCTAGAGAAGAGTCCCCTGAGCTAGTCCTGGGGCTCTGTTCACAAACATAAACAGACCCCACAGAGCCTCAGGACAGGAACAGCATCTCAATTAGACCCAACCAAATCATGAAAAACCTAAAAGATATTTACTTGACACGTTGGAAATAATTTAACAAAAAAACTGAGCAAACTGGAATGATATTTGGCCCTAAACTAAGAATACACAGTGGCAGAATACCTGACCATTGTGACTGACCCAAATGTAAAGGAAATCTTTGACTATGTTCAGACACAGTGAGCATGGCCTTGCTATTGAGAAAGGCCGCTGTAGGCAGACCTGGCTCTCAAGAGAAAACAAACTATGTGCACACTGCCCACAAAAGTAGGTGGAAAGTGAGCTGCACTTCCTAACCTACTGCCAAATGTATGATCATATTAGAGACACATATTTTCCCAGATTACACAGACCCACACATTTTGATAAACTCCCATATGTAACACCCTGCGCCATCACAGCAGTACATAGTCATAATATGACATTTGAAAAGTGTCTATTCCTTTGAAACTTTGAGTGTAATATTTACTGTTAATTTTGATAGATAATTAATTAACAAAAGTGAAATAATAAATGTCACTTGCATTGGCAATGTAAACATATGTCTCCCGTGCCAATAAAGCCCTTTGAATTGAATTTAATTGAGAGATCGAGACAGAGAGAGACAGAGAGAGATAACCTAACCACTTCTGGGAAATTTGGAAAACTCTAACTCAAACAACAACACGAAGAGTTATCTATCCAAAATGATGAATGGATAAACCACTTCTCCAATCTTTTTTGGCTCGATAACAAGAAACAAGAAACAAACAGCAAAAACATATCCATGATCAAATACACATCTTAGAATCAACTAGTAAAGACTAACAGAAGACACCGAATTCTCCAATTACATTGACTGAACTACAGGACAAAATACAAACCCTCCAACTCAAAAAAAGACTGTAGGATTGATGGTATCTTAAATTAAATGGTAAAATATACAGATCACAAATTCCAATTGGCTGCACAAAAAACTCTTTAACATCATCATCAGCTCTGGCATATTCCCCAATATTTGGAACCAAGGACTGATAACCCCAATCCACAAAAGTGAAGACAAATTTGACCCCAATAACTACCATGGGATAACCGTCAACAGCAACCTTGGGAAATTCCTCTGCATTATCATTGAGGGCAGACTCATATATTTCTTCAGTGAAAACAATGTACTGAGAAAATGTCATATTAGCTTTTTACCAAATTACCATATGACAGACCCTGCACACCCTAATTGACAAACACAACAAATCAAAGGTAGAGTCTTCTCATGAGAGAGAGAGAGAGAGAGAGAGAGAGAGAGAGAGAGAGAGAGAGAGAGAGAGATGTATATGTACATATATAAACAAATTACTTTATTTGTTTGGTACTTTTGTGAGTGTAATGTTTACTGTTCATTTTTAAATAGTTTTTTTTCACATTTGTTATTATCTATTTCAAATCAATTCAAATTGTATTTGTCACATGCGCCGAATACAACAGGTACAGTACCTTGCAAAAGTATTCATCCCCCCTGTCGTTCTCCTTATTTTGTTGCATTACAACCTGTAATTTAAAGACTTTTATTTGGATTTCATGTAATGGATATACACAAAATAGTCCAAATTGGTGAAGTGAAATATAAAAAATTAAAAAACGTTCATCCCCTTTGCTATTAAGCCCCTAAATAAAATCTGGTGCAACCAATTACCTTCAGAAGTCACATAATTAGTTAAATAAAGTTCACCTGTGTGCAATCTAAGTGTCACATGATCTGTCACATGATCTCAGTATATATACACCTCTTCTGAAAGAACCCAGAGTCTGCGACACCACCAAGCAAGCGGCACCATGAAGACCAAAGAGCTCTCCAAACAGGTCAAGGACAAAGTTGTGAAGTACAGATCAGGGTTGGGATATAGAAAAATCTCAGAAACTTTGAACATCCCACGGAGCACCATTAAATCCATTATTAAAAAATTGAAAGAATATGGCACCACAACAAACCTGCCAAGAGAGGGCTGCCCACAAAAACTCACGGACCAGGCAAGGAGGGCATTAACCAGAGAGGCAACAAAGAGACCAAAGATAACCCTGAAGGAGCTTCAAAGCTCCACAGCGGAGATTGAATTATCTGTCCATAGGATCACTTTCAGCTGTACACTCCACAGAGCTGGGCTTTACGGAAGTGTGGCCAGAAAAAAGCCATTGCTTCTAGAAAAAAAAAGCAAACGTGTGGTGGTCGCCAAAAGGCAAGTGGTAGACTCCCCAAACATATGGAAGAAAGTACTCTGGTTAGATGAGACAGAAATGTAGGTTTTTGGCCATCAAGGAAAATGCTGTGTCTGGCGCAAACCCAACACCTCTCATCACTGCGAGAATACCATCCCCACAGTAAAGCATGGTGTTGGCAGCATCAATATGTGGGGATGTTTTTCATCGGCAGGGACTGGGAAACTGGTCAGAATAGAAGGGATGATCAAATCAAATCACATTTATTTATATAGCCCTTCGTACATCAGCTGATATCTCAAAGTGCTGTACAGAAACCCAGCCTAAAACCCCAAACAGCAAACAATGCAGGTGTAAAAGCACGGTGGCTAGGAAAAACTCCCCAGAAAGGCCAAAACCTAGGAAGAAACCTAGAGAGGAACCGGGCTATGTGGGGTGGCCAGTCCTCTTCTGGCTGTGCCGGGTAGAGATTATAACAGAACATGACCAAGATGTTCAAATGTTCATAAATGACCAGCATGGTCGAATAATAATAAGGCAGAACAGTTGAAACTGGAGCAGCAGCACAGTCAGGTGGACTGGGGACAGCAAGGAGCCATCATGTCAGGTAGTCCTGGGGCACTGTCCTAGTGCTCAGGTCCTCCGAGAGAGAGAAAGAAAGAGAGAATTAGAGAGAGCATATGTGGGGTGGCCAGTCCTCTTCTGGCTGTGCCGGGTGGAGATTATAACAGAACGTGGCCAAGATGTTCAAATATGACCAGCATGGTTGAATAATAGTAATGCAGAACAGTTGAAACTGGAGCAGCAGCATGGCCAGGGAGTCATGGGTAGTCCTGGGGACCCAGGCCAGTTGAGGAGTCATCATGTCAGGTAGTCCTGGGGCATGGTTCTAGGGCTCAGGTCCTCCGAGAGAGAGAAAGAAAGAGAGAAGGAGAGAATTAGAGAACGGGGGGGGGGGGGGCAACCCAGACAGGCTGACCACAACAGTGAATCAACCCACCCAGGTGACACACCCCACCCCCCCAGGGACGGCACGAGAGAGCCCCAGCAAGCCAGTGACTCAGCCCCCGTAACAGGGTTAGAGGCAGAGAATCCCAGTGGAAAGAGGGGAACTGGCCAGGCAGAGACAGCAAGGGCGGTTCGTTGCTCCAGAGCCTTTCCGTTCACCTTCCCACTCCTGGGCCAGACTACACTCAATCATATGACCCACTGAAGAGATGAGTCTTCAGTAAAGACTTAAAGGTTGAGACCGAGTTTGCGTCTCTGACATGGGTAGGCAGACCGTTCCATAAAAATGGAGCTCTATAGGAGAAAGCCCTGCCTCCAGCTGTTTGCTTAGAAATTCTAGGGACAATTAGGAGGCCTGCGTCTTGTGACCGTAGCGTACGTGTAGGTATGTACGGCAGGACCAAATCAGAGAGGTAGGTAGGAGCAAGCCCATGTAATGCTTTGTAGGTTAGCAGTAAAACCTTGAAATCAGCCCTTGCTTTGACAGGAAGCCAGTGTAGAGAGGCTAGCACTGGAGTAATATGATCAAATTTTTTGGTTCTAGTCAGGATTCTAGCAGCCGTATTTAGCACTAACTGAAGTTTATTTAGTGCTTTATCCGGGTAGCCGGAAAATAGAGCATTGCAGTAGTCTAACCTAGAAGTGACAAAAGCATGGATTATTTTTTTGCATCATTTTTGGACAGAAAGTTTCTGATTTTTGCAATGTTACGTAGATGGAAAAAAGCTGTCCTCGAAATGGTCTTGATATGTTCTTCAAAAGAGAGATCAGGGTCCAGAGTAACGCCGAGGTCCTTCACAGTTTTATTTGAGACGACTGTACAACCATTAAGATTAATTGTCAGATTCAACAGAAGATCTCTTTGTTTCTTGGGACCTAGAACAAGCTGTTTTGTCCGAGTTTAATAGTAGAAAGTTTGCAGCCATCCACATCCTTATGTCTGAAACACATGCTTCTAGCGAGGGCAATTTTGGGGCTTCACCATGTTTCATTGAAATGTACAGCTGTGTGTCATCCGCATAGCAGTGAAAGTTTACATTATGTTTTCGAATAACATCCCCAAGAGGTAAAATATATAGTGAAAACAATAGTGGTCCTAAAACAGAACCTTGAGGAACACCGAAATGTACAGTTGATTTGTCAGAGGACAAACCATTCACAGAGACAAACTGATATCTTTCCGACAGATAAGACCTAAACCAGGCCAGAACATGTCCGTGTAGACCAATTTGGGTTTCCAATCTCTCCAAAAGAATGTGGTGATCGATGGTATCAAAAGCAGCACTAAGGTCTAGGAGCACGAGGACAGATGCAGAGCCTCGGTCCGATGCCATTAAAATGTCATTTACCACCTTCACAAGTGCCGTCTCAGTGCTATGATGGGGTCTAAAACCAGACTGAAGCATTTCGTATACATTGTTTGTCTTCAGGAAGGCAGTGAGTTGCTGCGCAACAGCCTTCTCTAAAACTTTTGAGAGGAATGGAAGATTCGATATAGGCCGATAGTTTTTTATATTTTCTGGGTCAAGGTTTGGCTTTTTCAAGAGAGGCTTTATTACTGCCACTTTTAGTGAGTTTGGTACACATCCAGTGGATAGAGAGACGTTTATTATGTTCAACATAGGAGGGCCAAGCACAGGAAGCAGCTCTTTCAGTAGTTTAGTTGGAATAGGGTCCAGTATACAGCTTGAAGGTTTAGAGACCATGATTATTTTCATCATTGTGTCAAGAGATATAGTACTAAAACACTTGAGCGTCTCTCTTGATCCTAGGTCCTGGCAGAGTTGTGCAGACTCAGGACAACTGAGGTTTGGAGGAATACGCAGGTTTAAAGAGGAGTCCGTAATTTGCTTTCTAATAATAATAATCTTTTCCTCAAAGAAGTTCATGAATTTATCACTGCTAAAGTGAAAGTCATCCTCTCTTGGGGAATGCTGCTTTTTAGTTAGCTTTGCCACAGTATCAAAAAGGAATTTCGGATTGTTCTTATTTTCCTCAATTAAGTTAGAAAAATAGGATGATCGAGCAGCAGTAAGGGCTCTTCGGTACTGCACGGTACCGTCCTTCCAAGCTAGTCGGAAGACTTCCAGTTTGGTGTGGCGCCATTTCCGTTCCAATTTTCTGGAAGCTTGCTTCAGAGCTCGGGTATTTTCTGTGTACCAGGGAGCTAGTTTCTTATGAGACATTTTTTTAGTTTTTAGGGGTGCAACTGCATCTAGGGTATTTCGCAAGGTTAAATTGAGATCCTCAGTTAGGTGGTTAACGGATTTTTGTCCTCTGGCGTCCTTGGGTAGGCAGAGGGAGTCTGGAAGGGCATCAAGGAATCTTTGTGTTGTCTGTGAATTTATAGCACGACTTTTGATGTTCCTTGGTTGGGGTCTGAGCAAATTATTTGTTGCAATTGCAAACGTAATAAAATGGTGGTCCGATAGTCCAGGATTATGAGGAAAAACATTAAGATCCACAACATTTATTCCATGGGACAAAACTAGGTCCAGCGTATGACATGTTGGACAAAACCCACTGAGTCGATGATGGCTCCAAAAGCCTTTTGGAGTGGGTCTGTGGACTTTTCCATGTGAATATTAAAGTCACCAAAGATTAGAATATTATCTGCAATGACTACAAGGTCCGATAGGAATTCAGGGAACTCAGTGAGAAACGCTGTATATGGCCCAGGAGGCCTGTTAACAGTAACTATAAAAAAGTGATTTTGTAGGCTGCATAGATTTCATGACTAGAAGCTCAAAAGACGAAAACGTCATTTTTTTTTTTGTAAATTGAAATTTGCTATCGTAAATGTTAGCAACACCTCCGCCTTTGCGGGATGCACGGGGGATATGGTCACTAGTGTAGCCAGGAGGTGAGGCCTCATTTAACACAGTAAATTCATCAGGCTTAAGCCATGTTTCAGTCAGGCCAATCACATCAAGATTATGATCAGTGATTAGTTAATTGACTATAATTGCCTTTGAAGTAAGGGATCTAACATTAAGTAGCCCTATTTTGAGATGTGAGGTATCATGATCTCTTTCAGTAATGACAGGAATGGAGGTGGTCTTTATCCTAGTGAGATTGCTAAGGCGAACACCGCCATGTTTAGTTTTGCCCAACCTAGGTCGAGGCACAGACACGGTCTCAATGGTGATAGCTGAGCTGACTACACTGACTATGCTAGTGGCAGACTCCACTATGCTGGCAGGCTGGCTAATAGCCTGCTGCCTGGCCTGCACCCTATTTCATTGTGGAGCTAGAGGAGTTAGAGCCCTGTCTATGTTGGCAGATAAGATGAGAGCACCCCTCCAGCTAGGATGGAGTCCGTCACTCCTCAGCAGGTCAGGCTTGGTCCTGTTTGTGGGTGAGTCCCAGAAAGAGGGCCAATTATCTACAAATTCTATCTTTTGGGAGGGGCAGAAAGCAGTTTTCAACCAGCGATTGAGTTGTGAGACTCTGCTGTAGAGCTCATCACTCCCCCTAACTGGGAGGGGGCCAGAGACAATTACTCGATGCCGACACATCTTTCTAGCTGATATGCACGCAGAAGCTATGTTGCGCTTGGTGATCTCTGACTGTTTCATCCTAACATCGTTGGTGTCGACGTGGATAACAATATCTCTATACTCTCTACACTCGCCAGTTTTAGCTTTAGCCAGCACCATCTTCAGATTAGCCTTAACGTCGGTAGCCCTGCCCCCTGGTAAACAGTGTATGATCGCTGGATGATTCGCTTTAAGTCTAATACTGCAGGTAATGGAGTCGCCAATGACTAGAGTTTTCAATTTGTCAGAGCTAATGGTGGGAAGCTTCGGCGTCTCAGACCCCGTAACGGGAGGAATAGAGACCAGAGAAGACTTGGCCTCTGACACCGACCCGCTGCTTAATGGGGAGAACCGGTTGAAAGTTTCTGTCGGCTGGATGGAGCTACGTAAATACAGGGTGAATTCTTGAGGGAAACCTATTTCAGTCTTCCAGAGATCTGTGACTGGACAGAGGTTCATCTTCCATCAGGACAATGACCCTAAGCATACTGCTAAAGCAACACTCAAGTGGTTTTAGGGGAAACATTTAAATGTCTTGGAATGGCTTAGTCAAAGCCCAGACATCAGTCCAATTGATAATCTGTGGTATGACTTAAAGATTTCTGAAGGAGCTGGAGCAGTTTTTCCTTAAAATGGGCAAAAATCCCAGTGGCTAGATGTGTCAAGGTTATAGAGACATACCCCCAAGAGACTTGCAGCTGCAATTGCTTAAAAAGGTGGATCTACAAAGTATTGACCTTGGGGGGTGTGTAACGGGATTCTTCCGTTGAAGGAGAGGCGGACCAAAATGCAGCGTGATTATAATTCATGGTTCTTTAATAAAGAAACTATACATGAATAAACTACAAAAACAAGAAATGTGAAAACCCAAAACAGTCCCGTGTGGTACAAATACTGACACAGGAGACAAACACCCACAAAACCCAACACAAAACAGGCTACCTAAATATGGTTCCCAATCAGAGACAATGAGTAACACCTGCCTCTGATAGAGAACCATATCAGGCCCAAACACAGAAACAGACAAACAAGACATCCAACATAGAATAACCACTCAGATCACACCCTGACCAAACAAAACATAGAACATACAAAGCAAACTATGGTCAGGGTGTGACAGTGTGAATAGTTTTTTTGTCAAATTGCTTGTTTGTTTCACAATGAAAAATATTTTGCATCTTCAAAGTGGTAGGCATGTTGTGTAAATCAAATGATACAATGAAAAATCGATTTTAATTCTAGGTTGTAGGGCAACAAAATAGGAAAAATACCAAGGGGCGTAAATACTTTCACAAACCACTGTACAGACCTTACTATGAAATGCTTACTTTAAAAGCCCTTAACCAACAATGCAGTTCAGGAAATAGAGTTAATCAAATATTTACAACAACAAAAAATAAAGTGAATAAATAAATAATAATAATAAAATATAAACAAAATCAAAAAGTAACACAAGAAAAACAACTGCATTGGCAATGTAAACATGTTCCCCATGTCCTTTGAATTGAAGAGAGAGAGAGAGAGAGAGAGAGAGAGAGAGAGAGAACAGAGTGTTTTTGAGCACAAGTGTTATGTGACTGTGTACAGTGTGTAATGAAAAAAAGCTCTTGACAGACTACGAACAGGTGAGAACGCTCTTATATACACTAATGGAAAGAACGGTAGGAAATTGTGGGTCAAAGCTATCATGGCTTACAGGTTTCAGTGTGAATATTCCCCACACACCATGCTCTATGTTTAAACAGAACAGAGGGCCAGCCATATGATTCAAATGTACCAAAGAGCTGTCAATAGACCGTAATGGAAAAATATGTCGCCCAAGCAGACAAATAAACATCTTAGAAGCACAGGCTGATTTTCACATTGAGTCAAATGTCCTACTGCATATTTCAGTGGAGTAGCTGAGTGACTGAAATGAGAAAGATACTGAATGTTCCAAAACGATCCTCCACTGAGTGATGCTCAAGCTGTGAAGTTAGATGAGGCAGGTGGGACGGGAGCGGGAACTAAACATCCATTAACACCAACACAGCCCTCGGCCGTGATGCTCACATAATGAACAGCCGCTGACAAAGCCTCAGCTGGTGTAGCAACACGAGGAAGCAAGGCAAAGATCAAAAGGGTAATGTTCCCATGACAACATAATGCCTGTCATCAAGGAAAGGGATTATGATTTCAAATGCACAGGTGGCTAGTCCCTTGTTGTTGACCAGATCTTGGGTTTTGGGACTAAACCTGGCTAAGTTACACTGTCCACATAAGAATTCCTGCCCAATACATTGCTTCATTCTAAGTAGTGTACTAATGTTGATATGGCTCTCTGCTAGGTGCAAGGCAGTTTAAGTGTGGTGAATTCTGAGATATAAACAAGTCCTGTCTTTACTGACTAATAAAACAAATTGGTTGATTTTTAATTCAGGATGTTGTTTTTAATTTTTTAATTTTATTTAACCAGGCAAGTCAGTTAAGAACACATTCTTATTTTCAATGACGGCCTGGGAACAGTGGGTTGCCTGTTCAGGGGCAGAACGACAGATTTGTACCTTGTCAGCTCGGGCGTTTGAACTCACAACCTTGCGGTTACTAGTCCAACGCTCTAACCACTAGGCTAATTAACCAGAACAGAGTTCCTTGGCAGAGCTTCATATTGGCGCCAAAACAACTTGACGTAAACAACTGCAGCGTTCGCACGATTAACAAATCCCACACAGGTTCCCTCAAAAATCCCTTACATCGCTTTTCAGCTCAGGCCTATAATACTCTGTAACTAGAACGTTAATGGGGAGACCTAAGTAGACTAGCTTACGCTAGCTTACAAAGCTACTGTGTGAGAGCGTTTGTTTCTCGCCAGGATTTCAACTGACAACCCTCGGGTGACGTGCCAAGTTCCTTATCTCCTGCTGCAGACAATTGGCCATTATATTACTGAGGTGAGCTGATGCCATCACTTTCGTGCATTACACAGAAAAGGCTGTGAGGAGATACTTCCCTCCGCTCTGCTGAGAGAGTGAGAGAGAGGGGCTGAGGGCGAGAGAAAGAGAGAGAGAGATGAGTGAGCGGACATAGTGATTCTACAGCATCAGACAGGTGTATGAAGTGGAAGCATCACCCAGGGGCAGATTCAGAGTGACATGGAAAATCTCCCAATGGAATTTGCTAGTTCTTTTATAACTGCTGGAGAGGAAAGTGTTTTCTTGGGGGAAGCCCAACTCTCAGCAGCTCCAAACCAGGCAATATGTGCACTAAGTCGTATGCAACAGGATTTGGTCAATTAGGCATAAAAGTGTGTGAAGATGCTGTTCGATAATCAAGCACAGGCAGGGAAAAAAAGCCTCCATCGATCTAAGCAAAAACCATCAATATAAGGACAGCTTCACCTGTATATCGCATGGACCTACAAAATCCAGAAACACAGCAACCACATAAGAAATGACCCTAAGTACCAGGGGCTGGTCTAGTGGTCATGCTGCCACCCCTGGACCACATATGCCCATAGAGGCAACGGCTTCATCCCCCTTTCCACCACTCAATTTCACTCATATTCCTCTCTTATAAATGCCCTGCCAAAAACACAAAATCTCCCCCAGTCCACTGAAAAAAAAGGACTCTAAAACAATTAACAAAATTATGAAATGACAACAACCTTTTTCACACCTGACTAAAACAGACTATTGTCATTAACTGGGGTTACCATCATTGTCTGTAACAGGCTCAGACACCATTTACCAGAAGTCCCGCTACCATTGCTAATATAATGCGACATAATCACATTCAGAAAGTGCTAATCATATTTCATGCTCCCACAGACTTTAGTGGGTAGTGTCCTCAGCCTGAGAGACCTTTTCCTGCCAGAGCAGGATCAACTGAGAGTATAATCAGCTATGCTTACAGCCACAGTACGCAATTGCCGTGAGCAATTACAGATGAGCCAGAAGTGGATTCCCTGAGGGGATGTGAAAGTGTGGAACAAACTAAAGGGAAATCATTCGACATTTAGCTCTTATCAAATGGTCTACCAAGGCTTTACATACGCAAACATATCACCGAGGTGACAAAGTTTGATAGATTTCTTCAGGTATTGCTAGTGCATAAGAGTGGACACCAAACACACTCAACCACTTGGATGTGTGGAGGAATACCCTTCTCAGGCAAATGTGTGCAGCCATGCCCGGGACCAGGAACAGAAACATGCACATTGATGCTTCATGTATGTGACATCAGGAAGTGCTTTACTAGAACCACATCAGAGGAGGCTGGTGTGAGAAGCTATAGGAGGACGGGCTTCAAGCCATTCCAATGAGCTTGTCCTCCTATCGTTCGCCCCACCAGCCTCCTCTGGACCACATATTGTTTTGTGACATGTTGACCTCTTACCATTACAATAACAGGGGAGGTTAGCATATTTGGAGGGAGTATGATATTTATGCCTCTGTAACCTTCTCACTCATCATTATTTATGATTCATTCAGGACTATCCGTAATCATGGTAGCATCCACATTAATGTAGAAGTGTTTAGAAACATATTCTATTCTTATTTACAATAAAAGTGTCTCCAAAATGACACCATGCATTATTTACCCTTCATTTCTATTGGGCACAAAATAATCTAAAACACAACCAAAACAAACAGCAAATGCATTCAACAAGTTTGTAGAGTCACACGCTTGATGTAATCATAGCGTGCTAGGAATGTGGAATCAAATACCAAACTTTTGACTACTTTAAAACACATAAGTGAGTTTGCCCCAATACGTTTGGTCCCCTAAAATGGATGGACTATGTACAAAAAGTGTTGTAACTTCAAAACGGTTCACTTGATCTGGATGCAAATACCCTCAAACTAAAGCCGACAGAATGCACTTTAAATCAAATCCAAAGTGCTGGAGTACAGATCCAAAACAACCAAAAAATATGTCACTGTCCCAATACTTTAGGAGTTTATTATCTGTTTTCCCATTCATGCCTGCTTCATGTGCTTACACAGCCATCTTTATGCATCGCCATCTAGCCATGAGCCACCATCATGAATCTCACTGTATGTGGCTAGTGGCTACAGTTTAGAGCCTGCTGTAGACTAACAGTTCAAATTGCAGAGACAGATTAATGATCCAATGTAAGGTGTATGTTTTACAAAAACTTTTCCTAAAGCACTTTATGGATGTGACATTACCCGTCCCAATCACAGCCCCTATGTTGTAAAGCATTCAAATACGCCCTCGATTGGGCCTACATCAACAAAATACTTCATTGCACAGAAACAAATGGTTCATAACCCCATGTTGCTCCTCAGGGTTAGGGGAGGGACACAGTTGAACCACTATCACATTTAATTGAGACAAAAACATTTTACATTTTCATCAAGAGCTTGATAGGGTTGTGGGAAAGTTCATTTGACTACAAATGTCTTCATTGGCACATTAAACTCTCTGAATTCCTCTCTAATTATCAAAGTCCAAGATCTAGCAGCAGGCAGTATTTACTGTTTGTCAAAGTAATAACTTCAAACATGTTCTCACTGTCTTACTCAGTGTGAAAAGCTGTGCTAGCAAGCATCTAACATTTATTGACTTAAAACTTATTGGTTTCCCTCCTTGTCTACAGGGCTGCCACATTTAAACACATCACCAACTATTTTTTTTGCAAAAGCTACATTCTATCCAGGGCCAGCACCAGAACATTTCCATAGGCAGGCACGTTGATTTCCATAGGCAGGCACGTTGATTTCCATAGGCAGGCACGTTGATTTCCATAGGCAGGCACGTTGATTTCCATAGGCAGGCACGTTGATTTCCATAGGCAGGCACGTTGATTTCCATAGGCAGGCACGTTGATTTCCATAGGCAGGTTGATTTCCATAGGCAGTTTGATTTCCATAGGCAGGCACGTTTGATTTCCATAGGCAGGCACGTTGATTTCCATAGGCAGGCACGTTGATTTCCATAGGCAGGCACGTTGATTTCCATAGGCAGGCACGTTGATTTCCATAGGCAGGCACGTTTGATTTCCATAGGCAGGCACGTTGATTTCCATAGGCAGGCACGTTGATTTCCATAGGCAGGCACGTTGATTTCCATAGGCAGGCACGTTGATTTCCATAGGCAGGTATGTTTGATTTCCATAGGCAGGCACGTTGATTTCCATAGGCAGGCACGTTGATTTCCATAGGCAGGCACGTTGATTTCCATAGGCAGGCACGTTGATTTCCATAGGCAGGCACGTTGATTTCCATAGGCAGGCACGTTGATTTCCATAGGCAGGCACGTTTGATTTCCATAGGCAGCCTTGTTTGATTTCCATAGGCAGGCACGTTGATTTCCATAGGCAGGCACGTTTGATTTCCATAGGCAGCCTTGTTTGATTTCCATAGGCAGGCATGTTTGATTTCCATAGGCAGGCATGTTGATTTCCATAGGCAGGCATGTTTGATTTCCATAGGCAGGCACGTTGATTTCCATAGGCAGGCACGTTGATTTCCATAGGCAGGCACGTTTGATTTCCATAGGCAGCCTTGTTTGATTTCCATAGGCAGGCATGTTTGATTTCCATAGGCAGGCATGTTTGATTTCCATAGGCAGGCATGTTTGATTTCCATAGGCAGGCACGTTGATTTCCATAGGCAGGCACGTTGATTTCCATAGGCAGGCACGTTTGATTTCCATAGGCAGCCTTGTTTGATTTCCATAGGCAGGCATGTTTGATTTCCATAGGCAGGCATGTTTGATTTCCATAGGCAGGCATGTTTGATTTCCATAGGCAGGCACATTGATTTCCATAGGCAGGCACATTTGTCCAGGGACCTCCTATGTGCACACGTGAAAAAGCTTGTGGAGTTTCAAGTTTATCCTACCATTTCTACCCATCTGCATGCCAGTTATTATTTTTGTGGAACAGTTTAATTTCAATAAAAAGGTTTTTCGCTTCTCAAAATCATTGTCATGTGTCATGCTGGTATAAAGTATTTGGAGAAAGGTGCAGGAATACATAATAGGGGTTTTTAATATATCCATAACACTTATACAAAACACTGGGATGGTACCCAAACAAAAGAGCAAGGATAAACCTCATAGAACAACGCGGGACGAGACCCGTAATGCACAAAAACATGCAGCACTGAAGCTGAAAAACCTCATAGGTACTGACACGACCAACGGACATGGGAAGTATAACCGACAAGGACAATGGGGAACAGAGGACAAATATATAACATACTAGCAGGGAGGTAAGAGGCGCGACCACCGTGCTGAAACCCCGGACGAACCTCTAAAAATAGTTGGCGAACCCCAGGAATCGCTGGACTGCTTAAACAGAATTGGTAATGGGCCATGACCTGACTGCGCTGACGCATTGCTCCTCCATCTCCACTCCCTCCGTGGAGATGAAATGGCCCAAGAAGGACACGGACCACTGGAAAAACAAACATTTCTCCTGTTTAACATATAGACCATGCTCCATCAGTCTTCTCAACACAGACCTGACCAATGAGACATGCTGGATGTGGTCAGCAGAATAGACCAAAATTTTGTCTATGTAGACCACTACGCCCCGTCCCAGCATGTCCCAAAACACTTTGCTGATGAAGGCCTGGAAGACTGAAGGAGCATTAGACAGGCCAAAGGGCATTACGAGATACTGTTCAGTGTTCAATAATCAATGCATCTTTCCTCTCAACAAATAAGAAGCTTGAGGAGGCTGGAGACTTCGAGGGGCGGATAAAACCCTGCTGGAGGCTCTCCTGTACCTAGGTCTCCATGGCCTCGGTCTCCGCATAGGATAGGGGATAGATGTGTCCTCCCGGGAGGACTGCGTCAGACAACAGGTCAATGACACAGTCCCAGGGGCAATGAGGAGGCAGGGGTGTAGCCTGGGTCTTAGAGAAAACCCGGTGCAGATCCTGGTGCTCCTCCGGTGAATCCACTTGAGGACCACAGTCCGGACTTTCCACCGTAGTGGTGTTGACAGACACTGCGATACACCTTACCTGACACTCCTGTGACCAACCCAGCAGTCTCCTTTCAGACCAGCAAACTCAACCAAGGGAGACCTAAAACAACGGGGTGTGTGTGGGTGTCTATAATCAAGAAGGTGATCTGTTCTGAATGAGTGTCCTGGGTCAGCAAAGAAACAGGAACAGCAATGTGATGTACGAACCCTGTCCCTATTGGACGATTATCCAAGGCTTGAACTGAAATGGGTGACTGTAGGGGAACCAAAGGGATGCGTAATGCAGTGGCCATCTAAAATTCCTGGCAGCTCCGGAATCAATCAGATCTAACGGGATTGAAGGGCGGGGATACACAGGGAATTTAACGGGAAAACACACTGCTTGATTTGACAGACAAGGAGAGGAGACCTTGCCTCTTACCTGGGTTGGTGCAGGGGATTTCCCTGGCTTGTCACATCCTCGCCTCCTAGGGGATAGAGAGCAGGTCGGGTAGAAATGACCCCTTTCCCCACAATAGAAGCAGAGGCCCAGATTCCTCCTTCTCCTATGCTCTGCCTCAGGCAAACGTGCCAAGCCTACCTCCATCGGCTCTGGCCATGGAGTAGGTGTAGCCATGGGCTCCGGATTCCACACAGGTTTACTTCAGGACCACAGGAGGTTGTCCAACCAGTTTGCCATGCTGACGAGCTGGTCGAGTGACAGGTTGCCATCACGGCAGGTTAACTCCAGCTGTACCTCCTCCCGCAGTCCACTGAGAGCCAACTCGTTCCATCCGGTGGAAGCCGCAATGATCTTGAACTCCAGGGCGAACTCCGAGGTGGTCCTAGCTCCTTGGCGTAGTTGGAGTAGATACTCACCGCCCTCTGCCCTCCACAGGATGATCAATATGATGATAATGAATCCAGTTCAGTGAAGCCTAGGAAGCCGGTGACATCAACCTCCGGTATTGGGGTGATCCGTGACATCATACATAGAAATCATACAAATCTGAAGTAAAATGCTAAAAATCTGAAAGTTAAAATATATCTATGGCGAGAGCACCAGCCTCTGGACACATTGATACACTGTGATCCATTGGTGGCTTTTTTGACTTGTGTGAGGTGAAGAAAAGATTGACTGAGAAGCTCAGCTTATTAGTGGCGTTTGTGATGAGTGAAGAAAATCAGAAATCAGACATTGCCAAATGGGCTCTTTCCTACATATGCATTCAGGAGAGAGACACACCATATCTATGCCACACAAAAACTCCCGTTCTTCTTGATGCAACATTTTAAATTATACCCAAGAGACATTATCTTCACATACTTTGAGACACTTTCACTGATTGCCACAACTCAATCAGCTAGACCTATCTTCACTTGCACTTCCCAAATTGAAGGCTTCCCAAATAGGCATAGGCCTACACACAGCTATTTCTTCAAAAGAGCCTAATGATCCTCTGTGGCTGAGTCATCCTCGCAGGTGAAGTATTTTGAATGATTTTATTTAGACAGGTGTAATGATATAATGTTGTCAAAACATTACTCTACTTCAGGGCAATCCAGCATCGTAACAGTGCACTGTGCACCTGCCGAAACTCATTTCCAATCCTGAAACCAGAGATTTGTATATAATAATGAAATGCTCATGTCTCCGTCCTAACAATGGAACTCTTTGTCCCAAAAGCGGGAAGGCAAGCACATTGGGCTTACGCATTGGACTTATCCTAGACAGATTTTGGTGAGAGTGAGCTCTCTTGCTTCGGCCTCTTCCTCTCTGCTGAAACTATTTCACTGGAGAAAGCATCAGAGCGAGCTAAACAGCGCCCCTCGGTCTAACTATATGTAGCCCGTGTATTTGAAGCTGTCTGAACAGAAATACTATGACATGCCATACTCTTTTGGTCCAGACAGCATCTGATACATGGTCAAAACATACAGAGACAGAGGACAGCTGTTTAGCTCGCTCTGCTGCTTTAACTGAGGTTGATGTGTCTTTCTCTCGGTCAAATAAGTGATCAATATTTCTATATTTTATTTGGACTGCCAAGGAGGTACGGTAGGGCGGCCCCATAACGGTTCTATCTCCTGCTGTCAGCCATAACTGACCGTGTGGGGAGTTAAGGAAGTGGTCATTACTCTACATTTGAAGTAGAGAAACTCCACAGAGAAATAAATAGATTGCTTCTGTCCCCTGATGTTGTGGGCACTCAGCACCTGTATGCCCTGCTGTAAGACTCCTGTCATTGGCACTCAGAACCTATATGCACTGCAGCAAGAGCATAGCCACCAGGAGATGTTTGGAGTTGGGGGTGCTGTGTCAATAATTGCATTTGCAAAGTGGCATACTGTTGAGCAGACAGGTTTTTAGGATTTCCACACATAGGGATTTTATTGGTTACAGGATCTGGATTGTTTTTTTGCTTTTTATATGCAATTCTATGTAATTTACATGATAGAAGACGTTAGCAGAATATTTTTTCATACCACACAAATGGCCAAATGCAGCAGGCTACTGTGCAACTCACTATTCAGGTTGGATGCAATTGTGGAACTATATTTCCTATATTTAACTTAAGTTCCAACTGTAATGTTGTGTTTGCCTGTGATATAATGTCCTGCTCATATTTTCCCTTGATTGGGAACTTCATGAAATGGGTTTCCATGGCCAAGCAGCCGCACACAACCCTAAAATCACCATGTGCAATGCCAAGTGTCGATTGGAGTGGAGTAAAGCTCGGCGCCATTGGACTCTCGAGCAGTGGAAACGCATTCTCTGGAGTGATGAATCACGATTCACCATCTGGCAGTCCTATGGACAAATCTGGGTTTGGCGGATGCCAGGAGAATGCTACTTGCCTGAATGCATAGTGCCAACTTTAAAGTTTGGTGGAGGATGAATAATAGTCTGGGGCTGTTTTCATGGTTCTGGCTAGGCCCCTTAGTTCCAGTGAAGGGAAATCAATGCTACAGCATACAATGACATTCTACATGATTCTGTGCTTCCAACTTTGTGGCAACAGTTTGGGGGAGGCGCTTTCCTATTTCAGCATGACAATGCCCCCGTTCACAAAGTGAGTTCCATACAGAAATGGTTTATCGAGATCGGTGTGGAAGAACGTGACTGGCCTGCACAGAGCCTTGACCTCAACCCCATCGAACACCTTTGGGATGAATTGGAACACCGACTGCGAGTCAGGTCTAATTGCCCAGTATTAGTGCCCGACTTCACTAATGCTCTTGTGTCTGAATGGAAGTCCCACCAGCAAGGTTCTAACATCTAGTGGAAAGCCTTCCCAGAAGAGTGGAGGCTGTTATAACAGCAAATGGGGGACCAACTCCATATCAATGCCCATGATTTTGGAATAAGATGTTCGACGAGCAGGTGTCCATTTACTTTTGGTCATGTAGTGTATGACCCTTCTGTTGTGCATTCGAGTGAAAGTCAACAAAATTGCAAGGTGAAATTGTCTGCTTCGAGAGACGTCTGTGTAATCTTTTGACACTACATGACACAAACAGTGATTTATAGCTTATTAGGGTGGTGCCTTCCTTTTGCGATTTCTCAAACAATGATCTTTAGGTCTGACAGAGTAGGGCCTTCCCTCCCCTTTCAAATATTATATCCATGTGTTTTAAAATGATAACCCTTAACAGCTGATTTTAGCTGGTGGAATCTCCACTTTTGTCGCCTGCCTAAAACCTTCATGTGATTTGAATGTCTCCAATTGTTGGCATGAACTACTTAAGGTACATACCTTGACTGTTGCGCTTCGAAATCACAGTGGATTCTGCAGGCTCAAAGATTGCTCAAAGAAAAGTTACTCAAATAAACTTTTAATGCTCAAAGAAAAGTTGTGCAGTGAAATACTTGGGTGCTGTCTACTAATACTACAACTCTACCTGAAAAGACTTACATTTGTACAGAAATAGAGAAGAAAAAAACCCGTCAGGAAACCTTTAAAAAAAAGGTGTCCATACGAAACATCAACACTAAAAAAGGTATCCGTTTAATGGTCTCGTCTTTGTTTCTCAGCAGTACACAGCACGGGGGATGTCTGTACACAGGCATGCTGATAACGGCTTTATCATTGCTGTGCAGAACACCGTTGACTTCACTGTTGGGCCGGAGGGAGGATGTGTAACTGTTTTTTATTTATTTATCTCTAATCCAAATTCTAGCCCAATTCTATTCAATGCCCGCCTACAGCTTGCAACTGTTCAGCGAGTGAGAACTGCAGGCAGCCCCAAGCTGCTGTGAGACTTCCTATCCAGCTGGTTCATCTGCTGCTGTCTCACTCCAAGTCCTCTTTCCATTGTGCACAGAACAATTAGTGCAGAGGAAAAAATGCATGAGATTGCTTGACTCCACCTCCATTCTTCCTCCAGAAGGAACAAAACATTCATGCTCCAATAAAATGGCCCTTCGGAAGCCATTAAGTATTCACACATCACACGCACACCGCACGGGCACACACACACACACACACACACACACACACACACACACACACACACACACACACACACACACACACACACACACACACACACACACACACACACACACACACACACACACACACACACACACACACACACACACACACACACACACACACACACACACACACACACACACACACACACACACACACACACACACACACACACACACACACACACACACACACAGTTTCTAGACTCCAGTCTAAAAGATGTGTCAGGCGTAATTAAGTATATAACTAGCACCTTAATTAAGATTTAGCAAATGTCGTGTTGAGGACGGAAACGTTCAGCGCATTGGTTCTAGGGAGAGAGAGACACCTAGTAAAGGTCATTAGGGGAGCACAGACCATTAACACAAGACAATACACAGCATGCCCCATAAACACAACACAATACACAGCATAGCCCATAAACACAAGACAATACACAGCATGCCCCATAAACACAACACAATACACAGCATAGCCCATTAACACAACACAATACACAGCATGCCCCATAAACACAACACAATACACAGCATAGCCCATTAACACAACACAATACACAGCATGCCCCATAAACACAACACAATACACAGCATGCCCCATAAACACAAGACAATACACAGCATGCCCCATAAACACAACACAATAGACAGCATGCCCCATAAACACAACACAATACACAGCATGCCCCATAAACACAACACAATACACAGCATGCCCCATAAACACAAGACAATACACAGGATAGCCCATAAACACAACACAATACACAGCATAGCCCATAAACACAACACAATACACAGCATAGCCCATAAACACAACACAATATGCCCCATAAACAAAACACAATGCACAACATCCCCCATAAACACAAGACAATACACAGGATAGCCCATAAACACAACACAATACACAGGATAGCCCATAAACACAACACAATACACAGCATAGCCCATAAACACAACACAATACACAGCATAGCCCATAAACACAACACAATACACAGCATAGCCCATAAACACAACACAATACACAGCATAGCCCATAAACACAACACAATACACAGCATAGCCCATAAACACAACACAATACACAGCATGCCCCATAAACACAACACAATACACAGCATAGCCCATAAACACAACACAATACACAGCACGCTCTGATTTCTCCTGCCTACTTTCTAAAGACTGGATTGTTCCCTAAAGCCAGTCTGCTAAGTTCTGAAGTGTTAGTTCCCTCATGTTCCCTGTCTCCGTCGGGAGCGAAGGAAGTGGACTGACTGAAAGCGAGTATTAGTTCCCTCATGTTCCCTGTCTCCGTCGGGAGCGAAGGAAGTGGACTGACTGAAAGCGAAGACTCTCAATTTTTTATTTCCACTTTAAACAGAATCCCAGCTTGTGGATGAGGGGTGCAAAATGATGCAATTGATCCCCTTATTAACATTCATATGACATTAAGAGGTGATTAATTAGCTTTTCATTCAGACCTCATACTGGTTCAATTAGAGATGAAGTAAAGCCGGGTGGGAAAAACACAATTCTGATCCAAGTGTTTAATGAACTACCTTGAAGAAAAAGAAACGCACACCTATTAAGACGAGGTGCTGGCTAGCGGAGTAGAAACTTGAAAATAAAAGAGAGCCGTACACTCTAGGAGCTCAGATGCAAAAATGTAATACCAACGTTTCGACAGCCAAGCTGTCTTCATCAGGGTATAAATAATGAACTACCTCACCTCTCCTTTCTTAGAACAGATCATTTAGACAAGTTTGAAAAGGCTGTTTTAAAGCTCAACCACTTGGGACATAAAAAGCTATATTTATATTTGTTATGCTGAAGTCTGCATGGAAACTGTTCTATCACAGGACAACATCACTAACACCTGAACTGTGCACTGAGTTAGGGACCTACCCTAGTGAGAACATAGGATGCTATGGAAGAAGCTTACTGCAGCTCAACAAGGAATAAAACAAATACATAACCTGAAGATCAAAGTCACCACCAACCAGAGGTGAAGATTGCCCTATTCGCTGTTTCAGGTCATCAATCATCCCTGTAAGGTTTGACATCCACATGGTTACTGTTTAGGCTGCAGTAGCCTACAATGTCAAATAGTACGTGATACAATTGAAAGATTTAACATATTTATTGGTAACATAGGTTAATAATGTATTATAACCATGGTAATCCAGTTTGACAACCCTATCAGCATACCCTCCAGTAATGGTATAGTACCGAAAGACCTACCGACATCAGCATAAATATACAACAAAATATAATCATTAGCGTCACGAGTTTGTGTAGAGTTCGGCCACTCAAAAGTAGAAGTATGAACAAACCTGTGAGTGAACGCACACGCACAGATTATGCAGAGTATGTTATGGACGCATTTCATCTTTGATGCATCATTTTCTTCAAGGCTGCATGGATACGCTTTATCATGAAACTCGTTGAGGTTTTACTAATTTACGCGAGAGCAATGAATCAATCCACAGCGCATCAGCACAGGGGTTGGTAATCCCTCTTCCGAATCGGAGCGTCTACAACTCATGCTGTTGACTCTGTGGCATGTACTGTAGCTCGTATTGGTAAATAAACAGTACGGGACGAAGAGACTGGTGCTATATTTCTCAATTTGGAAAGTGTAGCTTCAGTCGGTTTGTTTGGGGACTTATTCAAGCCGAGAAGTGTTTTCATTGGAAAGTATTCGTATACTACTTTTTCTGAGGTTTGAAGGGGAAATATATCGAAATATCTGTCAATGGGTTTCAATTCGAAAAAGAGGATGCTTCGCTATACATGAACTACAAACATTGGGACCACTCTAAAGTCTTGTAAACTATAAATGAACTACAAAACATTGGGACCACTCTAAAGTCTTGTGAAACGCAGTATGGACACCTTTGGAAACACCACAACATTTAGATGCCTGCTGTTATCTTTCAGCACAACAAAATCTTTCAATTTTCGAATTGGACGTGCGTAATGGACATTTCGCGTGTAACTTTGTAGGGATCTGGAGACTCATTTGTTAGATTACCATTCACTGCTCATATGAGGGCGAAAATAGGAAATTATCCTTGTGGCAAAATTGAAAACCATGGTAAGTAGACTATATACAGTTGTGAATGCATTTTCCCTTTTAGGCTATATTGCGCAGCCGTGCGGTCTCCGTTGCGGTCTCCGTTGCCATTGCGCGCTTGTCATTCAATATACACTGGTTCTGAGTACCTAAAATAAGATCTGGTCAGCTACTTGAATTTACACGATAGAGCTTTTCAATAAATGAAATACTAAGCATGAATTTGCATGAAGTTGTGACAGTTTTGTAAAACCACATCAGTTAGTAGTCAGGGCCATGCAGATGCAGTGTTCCAATTCTGTCTCAAAGAACAAACAACGCAAAACACATTAAGTTAAATAGGTGCGTTCAATTCAGTCATGTGGAGGTGCAGTGAATTTACCATAGAAACATTTCTCAACAAAATGTGGGTCGTGTAGGTCCGGTGTGCATGGTGTAGCCGTTTGCGCGAGAGTATGTGGTCGGTTGCGCAGGTTGCGCGTGTGGGGGAACTTGGCCAAGGGCTGTTGTATTTACTCGGCTCACCCAAGGACGAAGTATTATCTAAACTGGACAGTTTCGTTAAATGTGTCATGGGGATATACAATAGCAAATCCGACAAGATATAAGCAGAATTAGGTTTATAGGGTTAGGGGTTGGCAGTTCAACACCAATTACGGTTCACAACTTCAGATCTGATCTAATGTTGGTCTGGCTGGCGTCAAGAGGTCTTTGTACACAAACTGCTGCCATGGGCTGGGTCCATGAGCAATGTTGACTGTGACCTTCAGGGGCCAGGAAAAGGACAATGGCCACTGTCTGTAAGGAGGGGATTGCTTTAGTGCCTTCATGTCATAAGGGGATTGATAGTGAATGGTGATTTGTTCGGACTCCATTAGTCCATTTGTTTGGACTTCATTAGTGTTTCATACCAGGTCTTAGTGTGGTGGAGGAGCATTTTGTAACCCAGTTACATCGCTGATGTAGAGAGCCAGTTAAGGGCAATTCCATGGCATCAGGTCAAATGTATGTCAAACAAAACCAATGATTGCAAAGTTAAACAAACCATACAACTTTATCTACAGCACAAGGACTACTTTTAACAAATTCCACAGAAAATTTGACAAAAACACATTTACTTGAAGAACCGTGGAAATGCAAAGTTTGGTAACAGAATGATGTCATGTGCTGTTCTTACCATTCTTCTTTTACCAAACTTTGCATCTCCTTTGTTCTTCAAGTAAAAATGTTTTCTTTTTTTTTTCCTTTGGAAATTGAAAAAAATATTCCTTCAGCATATAGTTGTATTGTTTGTTTAACTTTGCAATTATTGTTTTTTGTTTGACATACATTTTAAAGTAAAACATCTGAGTCTCAGCATCACTCTGTTAACATGGAATTGCCCCCTCAAATCATCGAGAGTGAAGAGCAGACATCCAATTACTCTCATTAAATATTTTCCAGGGAGCGTAGGCATGTTCCCCCCCACCACCTCTCCTTCTTGTCTGGTTTTCTTTAATCTCATATATATCTCTCTCCCACACCATCCTCCGTTCCATGTTCTTTGGTGACTGAAGTGTGTGAAAGCATTAATGGCATCTCAGTGCTTTCATAACTATAATACAACTAATAATAGCAATGTGCCATTTTAGCAGATGCCTTTATCCAAAGCGATTTACCATCTTGAGTTCATACCATTGGACCATTGTGATAAAATAACCAATATAATTACCCCTTGATAGTATCGGGCAGAAGGTAGCCAAGCAGTAGGGGTGTTGGGCCAGTAACCAAAAGGTTGCTGGTTTGAATACCTGAGCCGACACGGTGAAACAATCTGTTGATGTGCACTTGAGCAAGGCACTTAACCCTAATTTGCTCCAGGGGTGCCGTACGACTATGGCTGACCCTGTAAAACAGCAGATTTCACTGCACCTATCTGGTGTATGTGACCAATACAACATAGTTTTTTTATATAGTGGTGAAATTAGGAGACGTCTATATTGAAAGCGTTGCATATATTCCTCATGCAGGAGGGAACATTTTAGGATGAGCCCCATCATTGGGAAAAGTATCAAATCTTTCTTTGATAATTAGTGTGGGAACAGAGTGTTAATGATTTAGAGGGCACATATCGGGCCAAGACGCCTGCCTCTTCCTACTAACAGAACATGTGGAGAGAAATAGAGATAGTTTCCCAGACCCTCATTTGGAGACTTGAATGAATTTAATGACAAAACCTTTCTTCCATATTTCTCTGGAGCCATCATGGCATGTTAAGGTCTGCTGGAGAGCTGTTTTCAGTGTGACAGAAAGACACTGTCCAGCTGAGATGTGCTTCCTTCCTGTTTGTAGGACAGGACAGCTGCACCACCAGGCAGTAGCAAAGTGACATAAATTGTTTGATATTGTCAGATTAAGGAGATTTTGTCAAGTGCGGGGGGATATGAGGGGGATTGTGAATTTGAGGGGAGGAGAGGCAGATCATCCCCCCCTGCTCTCTTCCACCCATACACACATGTGCCCACATGTACTTGCACACCATGGGTGTCTTCACATTGTCTCATGAGATGTGAAATGTTACTGCTCAGTAAGAGCAGAAACCTTTTCACCGTGGTCTTTTACTCTGACCCAAGGCTCCTCTCTATACTGGCTGTAGAATAGATAACCTGTCTTATACAGGCACTCTGCTGTGGAGAACAAATTCACCAAATGTCATCTTCATTTCAATTCACAGTACAGGCATACATATGAATAATAGGCCTACACTTTGCATGTGAATGTATGTTGAATATAATTAATATTTACTTGAGTCTGTGATGCATGGAAGAATTTGGGTATGACTTGGTCAGAAGCAAGACCTGGAAGTAATTCCATTGGAACTAGCTGAAAGTGATGAAATGAGAAACAGATATGGAGATAAATAAGCCACTCATCACCCCAGAAGTGGTCCTATGTAGAATCTTTGCTTAATATACCTGACATAAGGATAAATTAGCCAAGCTCTCTGTCTCAATACAGTGATGGTAAAAAAACATCATAAAAATTATTATGACCATGGGGCTAAAATAATTGTAATCTTCAAACACGCCTGAATCAAACAACCCCTGAAAATGGAGACAAAATTGCTAATCCCATTGGGTCTTAATCCAGGATTTCATTGCCATGACAAACACACAATTTCTCAGTCACAGATTTAACGCTTTCTCCCCTTCTCTCTGTTCATCTCCCTTCATCTCTTTTCTGGTTTTAGTCTCGCTTTCTCTGTTTCCATCTCTCCTTTTTTTGAATCCCCTCATCCTTTTGAATCCCCTCATCCTTTTGAATCCCCTCATCCTTTTGAATCCCCTGCCATCCCTTCCAATTATTCCTATCTCCGTATCCATATCTCTCAGTAATCTATGGATCAGGACAATTTATCAATCACAGGGGGGAAATGACAAGGAAAACATAAGCAGCCATAGTTGCCATATGTCGCAACAATTCTACAAAACCAATAGTGGTTAATGGTGACTCTAGAATGCCTGCTGTGCGTTGATAGATTCATGCATTTCTTAAAGTCACTTCCTGGGAGACATCCCGTCACTTTTATGAAAACTCCTCCAACTCGTGATTCGACAATCACTGCCTGTCACTGCGGAGGCATCAGGCATCTTGCAATATCAGATAGGTAGCTAAAGGCACTCAACGTGAGTTCCAATAGTTTCAACGCCATATATCGAACAAATACAAACCTACTTCAAAAGACATTCTGTGAGGCTCCCTCTGCTGCTGTCTGAACGTCTCGCGGTAACAGACAAGGGTCTCAGTCTGTCTGTCTCCTGTTCTCCCAGTGTTAATAAAATGTACAGTTATATCAGTGCGTGATAACCAGAGCTGGGGTGATAAACACAGGAGAAACAGACTCTCAGTTATCCTGAGTGTTACTGTAGTCAGATATTATCCTGAGTGTTACTGTAGTCAGATCTCATTGTGAGTGTTACTGTAGTCAAACCTTATCCTGAGTGTTACTGTAGTCAAACCTTATCCTGAGTGTTACTGTAGTCAGATATTATCCTGAGTGTTACTGTAGTCAGATCTAATCCTGAGTGTTACTGTAGTCAGATCTAATCCTGAGTGTTACTGTAGTCAGATCTAATCCTGAGTGTTACTGTAGTCAGATCTAATCCTGAGTGTTACTGTAGTCAGATCTAATCCTGAGTGTTACTGTAGTCAGATCTAATCCTGAGTGTTACTGTAGTCAGATCTATTCCTGAGTGTTACTGTAGTCAGATATTATCCTGAGTGTTACTGTAGTCAAACCTTATACTGAGTGTTACTGTAGTCAAACCGTATCCTGAGTGTTACCGTAGTCAGATCTAATCCTGAGTGTTACTGTAGTCAGATCTAATCCTGAGTGTTACTGTAGTCAAACCTTAGTGTTACTGTAGTCAGATCTAATCCTGAGTGTTACTGTAGTCAGATCTATTCCTGAGTGTTACTGTAGTCAAACCTTATACTGAGTGTTACTGTAGTCAGATCTAATCCTGAGTGTTACCGTAGTCAGATCTAATCCTGAGTGTTACTGTAGTCAGATCTAATCCTGAGTGTTACTGTAGTCAGATCTAATCCTGAGTGTTACTTTAGTCAGATCTATTCCTGAGTGTTACTGTAGTCAGATATTTTCCTGAGTGTTACTGTAGTCAGATCTATTCCTGAGTGTTACTGTAGTCAGATCTATTCCTGAGTGTTACTGTAGTCAGATCTAATCCTGAGTGTTACCGTAGTCAGATCTAATCCTGAGTGTTACCGTAGTCAGATCTAATCCTGAGTGTTACTGTAGTCAGATCTAATCCTGAGTGTCACTGTAGTCAGATCTATTCCTGAGTGTTACTGTAGTCAGATCTAATCCTGAGTGTTACTGTAGTCAGATCTAATCCTGAGTGTTACTGTAGTCAGATCTAATCCTGAGTGTTACTGTAGTCAGATCTATTCCTGAGTGTTACTGTAGTCAGATCTAATCCTGAGTGTTACTGTAGTCAGACCTATCCTGAGTGTTACTGTAGTCAGATCTATTCCTGAGTGTTACTGTAGTCAGATCTATTCCTGAGTGTTACTGTAGTCAGATCTAATCCTGAGTGTTACCGTAGTCAGATCTAATCCTGAGTGTCACTGTAGTCAGACCGTATCCTGAGTGTTACTGTAGTCAGATCTATTCCTGAGTGTTACTGTAGTCAGATCTATTCCTGAGTGTTACCGTAGTCAGATCTAATCCTGAGTGTTACTGTAGTCAGACCGTATCCTGAGTGTTACTGTAGTCAGATCTATTCCTGAGTGTTACTGTAGTCAGATCTAATCCTGAGTGTCACTGTAGTCAGACCGTATCCTGAGTGTTACTGTAGTCAGATCTAATCCTGAGTGTTACTGTAGTCAGACCGTATCCTGAGTGTTACTGTAGTCAGATCTATTCCTGAGTGTTACTGTAGTCAGATCTATTCCTGAGTGTTACTGTAGTCAGATCTATTCCTGAGTGTTACACTGTAGTCAGATCTATCCTGAGTGTTACTGTAGTCAGATCTATCCTGAGTGTTACTGTAGTCAGATCTATTCCTGAGTGTTACTGTAGTCAGATCTATTCCTGAGTGTTACTGTAGTCAGATCTAATCCTGAGTGTCACTGTAGTCAGACCGTATCCTGAGTGTTACTGTAGTCAGATCTATTCCTGAGTGTTACTGTAGTCAGATATTATCCTATCCTGAGTGTTACTGTAGTCAGATCTAATCCTTGTTACCGTAGTCAGATCTGAGTATTGAGTGTTACTGTAGTCAGATCTATCCTGAGTGTTACTGTAGTCAGATGTCACTGTAGTCCGTATCCTGAGTGTTACTGTAGTCAGATCTATTCCTGAGTGTTACTGTAGTCAGATCTATTCCTGAGTGTTACTGTAGTCAGATATTCTGATCCAGATGATCCTGAGTGTTACTGTAGTCAAACCTTATACTGAGTGTTACTGTAGTCAGATCTATTCCTGAGTGTTACTGTAGTCAGATCTATTCCTGAGTGTTACTGTAGTCAGATCTATTCCTGAGTGTTACCGTAGTCAGATCTAATCCTGAGTGTTACTGTAGTCAGATCTATTCCTGAGTGTTACTGTAGTCAGATCCCTGAGTGTTACTGTAGTCAGATCTAATCCTGATCTATTCCTGAGTGTTACTGTAGTCAGATCTATTCCTGAGTGTTACTGTAGTCAGATCTATTCCTGAGTGTTACCGTAGTCAGATCTAATCCTGAGTGTTACTGTAGTCAGACCTATATCCTGAGTGTTACTGTAGTCAGATCTATCCTGAGTGTTACTGTAGTCAGATCTAATCCTGAGTGTTACTGTAGTCAGATAATTATCCTGAGTGTTACCTGTAGTCAGATCTATTCCTGAGTGTTACTGTAGTCAGATCTAATCCTGAGTGTTACTGAGTGTTACTGTAGTCAGATCTTTCCTGAGTGTTACCGTAGTCAGATCTATGTTACTGTAGTCAGATCTGATTCCTGAGTGTTACTGTAGTCAGATCTGATCCTGAGTGTTACTGTAGTCAGACCGTATCCTGAGTGTTACCGTAGTCAGTCTAATCCTGAGTGTTACTGTAGTCAGATCTAATCCTGAGTGTCACTTACTATCCTGTAGTTCCTGAGTGTTACTGTAGTCAGATCTGATCCTGAGTGTTACTGTAGTCAGATCTGATCCTGAGTGTTACTGTAGTCAGACCTATTCCTGAGTGTTACTGTAGTCAGACCTCATCCTGAGTGTTACTGTAGTCAGATCTAATCCTGAGTGTTACTGTAGTCAGACCGTATCCTGAGTGTTACTGTAGTCAGATCTATTCCTGAGTGTTACTGTAGTCAGATCTGATCCTGAGTGTTACTGTAGTCAGATCGTATCCTGAGTGTTACTGTAGTCAGACCGTATCCTGAGTGTTACTGTAGTCAGACCTCATCCTGAGTGTTACTGTAGTCAGATCTATTCCTGAGTGTTACTGTAGACAGATTTAAAATTTTAGCCATTTAACAGATGCTCTTAACCAGAGCAACTTACAGGAGTAATTAGGTTTAAGTGCCTTGCTCAAGGGCACGTCGGCAGATGTTTCACCTAGTTGGTTCGAGGATTCTAAACCAGCAACCTTTTGGTTACTGTCCCAACGCTCTTAACCACTAATCTATCTGCTGCCCTATTATCCTAATTGTTACTGTAGTCAGATGAATTATTGGAGCTTCCACTGTTAGTCTGAAGAGGCTAAAATATCTAAACACACTGGCAATCGCAGCCCACTCCTACTCTCACATCCTCTAGTCTACACAATGGTAAAAATAGACCTACTTCAGAGTTATAACTGATTCGATTCCAACTTCCATGATACACTGAGACAGATTACTACGCTGAATAATTTCTTATATAAAAAGAACATAAATAATCACATATCATGGTGGGCTGGAGAGCCATTCTTTTGTAGGCCCAGATGGCATCAGATGGAACACCCCATGGCCCCCTCTTCCACCTGGGGCAGTTGTGAGTGAGATACAGCCCACATCAGCATACATGGACTGGTTTGATTAAGTCGACTGGTTCTACTGTACGTGAATGTTTGAGCCAAGTTCTGGATAAGGACAAGGTTCTGAAGGTGTAGCAGAGGAAAGTGGTTCGAGGGATGACGATAGCAATATAGTGGACATATACTAGGAAGAGACAGATAGATAGCTACAGACAGATTGATGAAGTGAAAAACTAGACATATAGTGTCCCAGACAGACAGACAAATTGTCTTCTTGTCTCTTGTGTTCTGTCTCCCCATATCCGCTTACGGACACAGAAGCAGAGATTATTTTCCCCAAACTCTCCGATCTGTCTGGTGGTTTGTGCCCAGAGGTTGGGATTACAGCATTGTCACTGCACCATCTGCACCTCCCACTACTGCAGTCATAATCAACACATGAAGCTTTCTCAGTCCTCCAAGTCTTCCAGCAGCATTGATGGGACAAACTTTCAGTGGTGGCTCAATAGCTGCAGCCCGGCTGTTGAATAGGTAGCTCCCCCACGGAATGTCAAGATATTAGAATGCTATGTAGGGCCTATCCCACAGAGTATAACAACAGTTTATAATCTCCAAAATCCTATTCTCCACCCCCCTAGCTCTCTCAACATTTCAAGACTCGGTCTATGGACCATTTTCAGGCTTACACGCTCTACCTTCAAAGTCGTGTAATAGAATTTTAATTGACTTAGGAAAGTTGATCTAATCCCCAAAATCTGTATTCCTGCATTTTTTTGCAGCCCTCCCAATTATAGACCATTGATCCACAACCCTAAACTCTGAATGTTCATGTAGTTGCATGAAACTGTTTAGATACAAGGTCAAACTTTGCTGTCTATATTCTTATCTAATATATTATTCACAGTTTTGTTAGCCTATACCGCACACACACAGCTACCGGATCAATAATTCATATCTACAGGCCTCAAGTGTATGAGATATTTATTGCCAACCAACGTGTGGTGAATCAGAATCAATATCTCTTCTGCGAAGTCAAACATAATGTACTGGTATTTATTTAATAATGTTGGTGTGTAAGGGTTAAACATTCTTCTTTGTGCACAGAAGAATTCCCTGGAAACCAACACATAAAAATACAGTAGCTATATTTTCAGAACAGGATAATATGTCCAAAGTGAGTGAAGGGTCTATGATGTAGCAGCCTACGATAGTTCAGTGTGTTTGTAATTTTGTATATTTGTATTCTATTTGTATTCTATTGTATTTAGTCAATTGTGTGCATGCAGGGCTCCCTTGCCTCAATGGGACTCCCTGTTAAAATAAAGATAAAAGAATCCTGCTGTTTCCATGGGGGAATGCATCAGTGGGGGAATGCATCAAGGTTTGTCGTTGAACTTTTAAAAGGGGAAAGGGAGATACCTAGTCAGTTGCACAACTGAACGCATTGAACATAAATGTGTCTTCTGCATAACCCAACCCTTCTGAATCAGAGAGCTGTGGGAGGCTGCCTTAATCCACATCCACGTCATCAGTGCCCGGGAAGCAGTTGTTGTTGGAGGTTAACTGATTTGCTTAATGTGGCATGAACACACAACCATTCATGTTTTCGTCTGATTGTCAAACAATTAGGTCAACTAGCTCTCACAGTCTCACGTCAGAATTAGATGTCCATGTTCCTCAAATGTGAAATTTCGAAAACATCACATTTTGAAGTGCTTAATGGTTAAATTTAGGCATTAACTCTTAATTTAAGGTTTGGGTTAAGATCTGGGATAGGCTTGAAACAAAAATCTCAAAAACATCTTTCTATTGCCGGATTCGATCTTGAAACCGAAACCTACTTGAAGGTAACAGTGCTCACTGTTGCCCCTAGTGGACGATTTCAACATCAGTTCCCGACTTCCTCAGACATGGATGGACATCAAATATTGACTTGCATAACGGATAACCTGGCTGCATATACAGTAGGCTACCTGAGCCTTGCTCTGTCATGCTGGTATAAAGGACTTTGGAGACAGGCACAGGAATACACAGTAGGGTTTTATAATACACCCAAAACAAACATGTATACAAAAACACTGGGCTGTGCCCAAACAAAAGTGCCAGGGTAAACCTCGTTGACCGACACGGGACGATACCCGTAATACACAATATATATAGCACACAGCATAACAGCTGCACCAACGCAAAGATACTCACACCACCAACGGACATGGGAACAATCATTGACAAGACCATGGTGAACAAAGGACACATATATACAAATACAATCAGTGGGAATAGGGGCCAGGTGTGTGCAATGAAAGTTCCAGATGCTCACCAGAATGGTGTCATAAATCGCTGAAATTATCAATGTATCCACAACAATTTAGTTGACTCCGGTGAAGTTTTCACTTTCATTTCTACTTCTCTCACGGAGTGAGGAAGTTGAGGGACCAGAGAGATTTCCAAATTACATCAGTTTGATCAGTTTTAAGGAAACTTTAAAAAAAAAAAAATGTGCAAAAAGTTTCTGATAGTATTTCATTTAGTCTTGAATGCATATTTTATTTGGTTGAATATTAAATACTGTCAGCTTTTATGTCACTGAAAGAAATGGCACATGTAGGATTACACAACAGGTCCTTAGGTGCACATTTGCATTCTCTCAAGATGCTCAAAGAAATAAATTATATTTCTCTACTCCTGTCCCAGAGCAAAAAATGTACATTTGTGCTCTCATTTTAATGAGAGGAACACTTAATTCTGCAAGAGTGAACCTTTTACTGCAGTGGGCTAAATCAGGGTCACACAGAGTGTTTCTTGGTAGTCTTAAACACATCTACTTTGAAACCAAAGTATACACTTCACGTACATGGTTATGGGCTTAAAAAAAAGAAGATACCTGTACCAATGTCAGATAAAGAGTTGAAATGTATTACATTTTGAGTTTGCAACACATTATATATATCACAGAAGACTGAAATATAACAAAACTGTTTGACATAAAAACACCAGATTTTCAGCAGTTTTAAAAATGTGTTTATTAATGATTAAAAATGTGAATAACATTCCACCCATGAGGCCACTAGTCATTTGACTGCAGGATAGGGCTAGTATTATAATAGGTTACATGTGAGGCCTACAGTCAGTGTCCAGACTTCAGTTACTATTCCAACCATTATGCTACTTCACTCTAAAATAATTCCGGCATCCAATATGGTACCATTTAATAAGTGCAAATTGACATCACATACAAAACACCAGAAAGGGTTATGAGTTACATTCAGTGATGGTCATTTATTAGGGCCCACACAAGTCATGTAACCTGAATTGATGTGTACACTGCTGTCCGTGCGCATCTCGTTTTCGGCCACTCATCTCTGCCTTGGCAACATTTCTGTAAAGTTATCATCGAACCACAACGGATTTTGGAGCATGTTCCACAATTGTGATGATTTTTTAATTTTACATTTTTTTTTTACCTTTATTTAACCAGGCAAGTCAGTTAAGAACATATTCTTATTTTCAATGACGGCCTGGGAACAGTGGGTTAACTGCCTGTTCAGGGGCAGAACGACAGATTTGTACCTTGTCAGCTTGGGGGTTTGAACTCGCAACCTTCTGGTTACTAGTTCAACGCTCTAACCACTAGGCTACCCTGCCGCCCCATGATGATAAATAATGTAATAGCCTACAGTTTACTTGAAATCTACACTGAGTGTATAAAACATGAAGGAAACCTGCTCTTCCCATGACATAGGCTGCAGTCCAAACACGTTAATTTGACCCCTTCAGCACTCACGCTAGCCACTCTCCCTCTGGGGAATCCCCATCGAAATTGAAAGCAGTTTGATTGCCATCTTAAGTGGAGGTCCAATTCACAAAAGTTGCCCCCTCGGCCCTCGCTCCACTCGAGGGAGCGAGTGAAGAACTTTGATCACCTGTGGGGTTGATGTGACCAACAATTCAATGCAAAGTGTCGTCACGTGTCAAACTCCGGTAGCAGCGAAGTGTAAATTGTAATCAACACGGCTGCATTTTTGACATGTCAGACAAAATTATGAACCTAGCTTGCTAAAATAAATATATACAGAAACCAGTCAGAAGTTTGGACATACCTACTCACTCAAGGGTTTTTCTTGATTTTTGCTATTTTCTACATTTTAAGACATCAAAACTATGAAAAAACACACATGGAATCATGTAGTAAACAAAAAAGTGTTAAACAAATCAAAATAGATTTGAGATTTTAGATTCTTCAAAGTTGCCACCCTTTGCCTTGATGACAGCTTTGCGCCCACTCTTGGAATTCTCCAAACCAGCTTCACCTGAAATGCTTTTCTAACAGTCTTGAAGGAGTTCCCACACATGCTGAGCACTTGTTGGCTGCTTTTCCTTCACTCTGCGGTCCAACTCATCCCCAAACCACCTCAATTGGGTTGAGGTCGGTTGATTGTGGAGGCCAGGTCATCTGATGCAGCACTCCATCACTCTCCTTCTTGTTTAAATAGCCCTTTAGTAGTGGTTTCTTTGCAGCAATTCGACCATGAAAGCCTAATTCACGTAGTTTCCTCTGAACAGTTGATGTTGAGATGTGTCTGTTACTTTAACTCTGTGAAGCATTTATTTGGGTTGCAATTTCTGAGGCTGGTAACTATAATGAACTTATGCTCTGCATCAAAGGTAACTCTGGGTCTTCCTTTCCTGTGGCGGTCCTCATGAGAGCCAGTTTCATCATAGTGCTTGATGGTTTTTGCAAGTACACTTTAAGACATTTTCCAGATTGACTGACCTTCATGTCTTAAAGTCATAATGAACTGTCATTTGTCTTTGCTTATTTGAGCTGTTCTTGCCATAATATGGACTTGGTCTTTTATCAAAGGGCTATCTTCTGTATACCACCCCTACCGTGTCACAACACAACTGATTGGCTCAAACTCATTAAGAAGGAAAGAAATTCCACAAATTAACTTTTAACAAGGCACTTTTAAATGCATTCCAGGTTACTACCTCATGAAGCTGGTTGAGTGAATGCCAAGAGTATGCAAAGGATGGCTACTGTGAAGAATCTCAAATGTAAAATATATTTTGATGTGTTAAACACTTTTTTGATTACTAAATGATTTCATGTGTTCTTTAATAGTTTTGATGTCTTCACTATTGTTCTACAATGCAGAAAATAGTCCAAATAAAGAAAAACCCTTGAGTGAATAGGTGTGTCCAAACTTTTGACTGGTTTCTGTAGCGTTGGCAAATGGGAATGAGGCTTAAAGTGGCTTAGTCTCGTAGTGAGGAGCCTATAAAACGTAGCTAGCTTCATCAACATACTTTTGGGGAATTCTGAAATGTATTGGAATAAATTACCAAACTATAAAACTAGCAAGCCAGTTATGGTTAACTGTACCCAGATACCTGACATGAGTGCTAGCATGCTACATTAGCTTGCTAGCTACATTAATAGTTTTAGGTTGGTTGTTTTTAAGCTCAACTTCAAGATTTCCACCAAGGACGTTGTCTCTCAGGTCACCACCCTCCCTCACTTGGGAAAGGGACATTTAAGGTACACCCGGATGTGACAATGGAAAACGCAATTCAAGGGCTGAGGGCTGTCTACTTTGCATTTGGACTGCAGCCACAGACAAACCAGGTGAATCCAGGTGAAAGCTATCATCCCTTATTGATGTCACTTGTTAAATCCAAGAGACAGGTTAAAGAAGGATTTTTAAGACTTGAGACAATTGAGACAATGGATTGAATCCAGAGTAAGAACCATGCTGTTTTTTCACTCCTCCATCCCCTAATTAGGATGCCACGCTGTGGAGTTGACTCAGCGTACACGCCTGGCTGTCACAGTTCATCTCACGAATGCTGTGCAATCGAACAAACATCTGCCGAGCCCAGACATGTCAGGGGGGCAGGCGACTCAAATGACATCAAAGAGACACGGCAGACCCCCTCAGCACAGTTAACAAGCAGCATACCTTAAGCTGTTTCTCCCCAGAATAGGCTACGTTACATATATCGGAAGTGACAGGTAGAGAAGCAAAATGGTGTTGGAACTTCGTAATTAAGCTCCAAGGGAGACCCTCCCCCCCTAAAAAAAAGACAGGATAGAATGTTACTGCAGATAGTTAGCTGCCTTCAAGTTGAAAGATGAAGACTGCATTGCTACTGTATGAGTTATGCTGTTTTGGTGATAAGCTCTTATTTAGTCTCAGTCATTTTAGACATTCATATGGTGTTGTGAGTTAGATTTGTTAAGGGTTCCCTTCAGAGGATAAGTTACGCACAATTACTCCTTTTATCTCTCTCTCGGTCTTTCTCACGGTCTCTCTCTCGGTCTCTCTCTCGGTCTCTCGGTCTCTCTCTCTGTCTCTCTCTCTCTCTCTCTCTCTCTCTCTCTCTCTCTCTCTCTCTCTCTGTCTCTCTGTCTCTCTCTCTCTCTCTCTAAATCTAATTTGGCCTGTACTACAGTAGACTATACTGTAGTGGGCAACACTGTAGTAGTGTTTACAGTAGTACACTATACTGTAGTAGATTATACTATACTATAGTATAATATATTGTAGTATATTTTACTCTAACAGGCTATACTGTGGTAAGTTATACTGTAGTAGGCTATCTATACTGTAATAGATTATACTGTAGTAGACTATACTGTAATAGGCTTCACTATTGTATATTATACTATAGTAGACTATAATGTAGTAGACTGTACTGTAGTAGGCTATGCTGTGGTTAGCTAAACTGTAGTAGACTATACTGTAGTAGGCTATACAGTACTATACGTACCGTGGTAGATTATACTGAAGCAGGCTATTCTATAGTAGGCTATACTATAGTAGATTATACTATACTGTAGTATATTATACTTTATAGGGCTATTCTGTAGTAAGCTATACTGTAGGAGACTAAACTGTCGTAGACTATACTGTAGTAGACTATACTGTAGTAAACCATACTGTAGTGGACTATACTGTAGTTGGCTAAACTATACTGTAGCAGATTATACCATAGTAAGTTATAGTGGAGTATACTATACTGTAGTATAGTATTCTGTGGTAGGCTATACTGTAGTAGACTATACTGTAGTAGGCTATACTGTAGTAGACTATATTGTAGTAGACTCTACTGTAGACTATACTAGACTATAGTGGACTAAACAACTCTTCGGTAGACTATACTGTAGTAGGCTAAAATGTAGTAGGCTATACCATACTGTAGTAGATTATACTATAATTTACTATAGTGTATTAGACTATAGTGTAGTAGACAATGCAATACTATAGTAGATTATACTGTTGTAGACTATACTGTAGTAAACTGTAATGAATTCAATTACAATGTAGTAGACTATACTGTTGTAGACTATACTGTAGTTGAATATACTGTCGTATTCTATACTGCAGAAGACTATGCTGTCATAGACTATACAGTGGTCGACCATACTATATCAGTAGACTATACTGTAGTAGAAGTGTGGTAGAAGATACAATACTGTACAATAGTAGGCTATACTGTGGAAAACTATACTGTAGTAGATTATACTGTAGTAGGCTTTACTGAAGTAGACTATGCTGTAGTATACACTACAATACAGTGTAGTGGACTATAGTGTAGTAGATTATACTGTAGTAGACTATATTGTCATAGGCTATACAGTAGTAGACTTTACTGTAGTAGATTATACTGTAGTAGACTACAACACTTCAGTAGACTATACTATAGTATATAGTAGACTTTACCATACTGTAGTATATTACACTATACTGTGGTATATTACACTGTACTGTAGTAGATAGTAGACCATACTTTAGTAGACTATACTGTAAAATATTATACTGCAGTAGACTATACTGTAGTAGGCTTTACTGTAGTAGGCTATACTATAGTAGACTTACTACACTAGTAGATTATACTTTAATAGGCTTCATTATAGTATATCATACTATAGCAGTAATAACGTAATAACGTAGTAGACTGTACTGTACTTTAATAGGCTATACTGTAGTATGCTATACTGTAGTAGGCAATACTGTAGTAGACTATACTTCACTAGACTATACTATAGTAGTCTATATTGTTGTAGACTTTACTGTACTGTGGTGTATTATGCTACAGGAGACTATAGTGTTGTAGACTATTCCAAACTAGTAGATAGTAGTAGATCATACTGTAGTCGACTATACCTTAGTAGACTATATATAGTGTGTTAGATTATACTGTAGTAGACTTTACTGTAGAAGGATATACGGTAGTATGCTGTAGTAAGCTGTACTGTAGTAGACAATACCATACTGTAGTAGGTTATGATACAGCAGACTATACTAGACTATACCATACTGTAGTAGATTATGATATAGCAGACTACACTGTAGTATGCTATACTGTAGTAGACTATACCATACTGTAGTAGATTAGGATATAGCAGACTACACTGTAGTATGCTATACTGTAGTAGACTATGCCATGCTGTAGTAGATTATACTATAGTAGACTATACTGTAGTAGAATTTACAATACTCTGGTAGATTATACTGTAGTAGGCTAAACTACAATACAGTACATCATACTATACTGTAGTATGTTATTCTGTAGCAGGCTATACTATAGTAAGCTATAATGTAGTAGACTAAACTGTCATACACTATACTGTAGTAGACTATACTGAAGTAGACCATACTGTAGTAGACCATACTGTAGTTGTCTAAACTATACTGTAGTAGTGTTTTCTATAGTAGGCTATGTTAGACATTACTATCCTGTAGTATGGTATTCTGTAGAAGGCTATACTGTTGTAGGCTATATTGCAATAGACTATACTGCTGCAGACTGTACTGTAGTTAAATATATTATCTTATTCTATACTACAGTAGACTTTGCTGTAGTAGACTATACAGTTGTAGACTTTACTATATTTCAGTAGACTATACTGTAGTAGAATATACTGTGGTAGAAGATATCATACTGCAGTATATTAGTAGTTCCTTAGTGTAGTATATTGTACTATAGCAGGCTATAATGTACTAGAAAATGCTGTAGTAGGCTATTCTGTAGAAGGCTATATTGTGGTAGTCTATACTGTAGTGGACTATACTATACTTTGGTAGACTATACTGTAGTAAGCTAAAATGTAGTTGACGATACCATACTGTAGTAGATGATACTATCGTAGACTATAGTGTATTAGACTATACCGTACTATAGTATATTATACTGTTGTAGACTATACTGTTGTAGACGGTAGTGTATTCAATTACAATGTAGTAGACTATACTGTTGGTGACTATACTGTAGTTTAAAATACTATAGTATTCTATAGTGCAGTAGACTTTTCTGTAGTAGACTATACAGTAGTAGACTACTATAATTCAGTAGACTATACTGTAGTAGAATATACTGTGGTAGAAGATACCATACAGTAGTAAATTGTACTATCGTCGGCTATGCTGTGGTAAACTATACTGTAGTAGACTATACCATACAGTCGTGAATTATACTGTCGTAGGCTGCACTGTAGTAGACTATACTGAAGTAGTCTATAATATAGTATATTTTACTAGGGTAGACACTACTGTAGTAGACTATACTATTCTGTAGTAGATTATACTGTATTAGGCTATCCTGCAGTAGACTATACTGTTGTAGACTATGCTGCAGAATACTATACTGTAGTAGACGATACTGTACTGTTGTAGATTATCTATAGTAGACTGTACTATAGTAGAATATACTATACTGTAGTATATTTTACTGTATTAGGCTGTACTGTAGCAGACTAAACTGTAGTAGGCTATATTGTAGTAGAATATACTTTTTAGACTATTTACATTTACATTTAAGTCATTTAGCAGACGCTCTTATCCAGAGCGACTTACAAATTGGTGCATTCACCTTATCTTTTGTGTACTATACTATGTTGTATTAGATAATACTGTAGTAGGCGATACTATAGTAGGCGATACTCTTCTGTAGTATATTTTACTGTTGTAAACTATACTGTGGTAGGCTATAATGTAGAAGGCTAAACTGTTGTAGGCTAAACTGTTGTAGGCTATACTGTAGTAGAATATACTGTGGTAGACTATAGGGCCATTCTGTAGTAGGCTATACTATAGTAGACTTACTACACTTTAGCTGATTATACTGTAGTAGGCTATACTGTAGTATGCGGTACCATAGTAAACTATACTATACAGTGGTATATTATACCATAATAGGCTATACTGTAGTATATTATACTGTAGTAGGTTATAATGTAGTAGTTCTTCAATGCAGTATACTTAAATGTAATAGCCTATTCTGAAATGAATATACTGTCTTAGACTATACTGTAGTGTACTATACCATAGTATATTATACTAAAGTCGACTATAATGTACTGTACTGTACTGTAGTAGGCTATACTGTAGTATACTATACTGTAGTAGGTTATACTGTTTTAGACTATACTTCAGTAGACTATACTGTAGCAGTCTATATTGTAGTTGACTATACCATACTGTGGTTGATTATACTATAGTAGACTGTAGTGTAATAGACTATAATGTAGTAGATTGTTTGTAGATTTTACTGTTCTTTTGTGTACTATACTATGTTGTAGTAGGCTATTGTCACGAACCGGCTCAAAGCCCGTAACAAAAGGGAGACAACGTGGAGATAAGGAGTAACTAAATATATATTTATTAAATAAGTAACTAAGTATAATATACAATGGTGTCTGTAATCAGTAATCAGTAGTGTAAGTGAGTGTTTTGCATGAATGTGATAATGCAGGGTGTTGAGAGATGCTAAAGCAAACAACCAAAAAACCACCAAGAAAAACAACCAAATCTATAAAGGTGTCTGCATGGAGAGAGTCTCCTCCATGAATGTGGAAGTGGTGTATTTATCCTGGGAGACACTGGGCCCAGGTGTGTCTGCATGGAGAGAGTCTCCTCCATGAATGGGGAAGTGGTGTATTTATCCTGGGAGACACCCCAGGTGCCCAGAATGTGGTGTATTTATCCTGGGAGTGTCTGCATGGAGAGAGTCTCCTCCATGAATGGGGAAGTGGTGTATTTATCCTGGGAGACACCGGGCCCAGGTGTGTCTGCATGGAGAGAGTCTCCTCCATGAATGGGGAAGTGGTGTATTTATCCTGGGAGACACCGGGCCCAGGTGTGTCTGCATGGAGAGAGTCTCCTCCATGAATGAATGGGAAGTGGTGTATTTATCCTGGGAGACACCGGGCCCAGGTGTGTCTGCATGGAGAGAGTCTCCTCCATGAATGGGAAGTGGTGTATTTATCCTGGGAGACACCAGGCCCAGGTGTGTCTGCATGGAGAGAGTCTCCTCCATGAATGGGGAAGTGGTGTATTTATCCTGGGAGACACCGGTGTCTGCATGGTCTCCTCCATGAATGGGGAAGTGGTGTTTCAGGTGTGTCTGCATGGATCTCCTCCATGAATGGGGAAGTGGTGTATTTATCCTGGGAGACACCGGGACCAGGTGTGTCCCTCCTCCAACTTATCCTGGGAGACCCACCAGCATCCTAATAAGTGAAATAGCAAATGGGGAAGAGAGACATAACGGCAGAAATAGCAAAGAGTGGGACAGAGTGGGAGGGTCGTCACACTATACTATAGTATACAATACCATTCTGTAGTATATTTTAGTGTTGTAAACTATACTGTGGTAGGCTGTAATTTAGAAGACTAAACTGTCGTAGACTATACTGTAGTAGACTATACTGCAGTAGACTATTCTGTAGTAGGCTATTCTGTAGTATGCTGTACTATTTAGACTTACTACACTTTAGCTGATTATACTGTAGTAGGCTATACTGTAGTATGCTGTACTATAGCAGACTATACTATACAGTGGTATATTATACCGTAATAGGCTATACTGTAGTATATTATACTGTAGTAGGCTATAATCTAGTAGGCTACACTGTAGTATACTTAACTGTAGTAGCCTATATTGTAATGCATATAGACTATACTGTAGTAGACTATACTGTAGTAGGCTATACCATAGTATATTATAAACTATAATGTAGTAGACTGTACTGTAGTAGGCTATACTGTAGTATACTATACTCTAGTAGGTTATACTGTTTTAGACTATACTTCCGTAGACTATACTGTAGCAGTCTATATTGTAGTGGACTATACCATACTGTGGTGGATTATACTATAGTAGACTGTAGTGTAATAGCCTATAATGTAGTAGACTGTTAGTAGATTATACTGTACTAGACTATACCTTTTCAGACTATATTGTATACGATTTGAATATGCTGTAGTAGACTATACTGTAGTAGATTATACTGCAGTAGACTATACTGTAGTAGATTATACTGCAGTAGACTATACTGTAGTAGATTATACTGAAGAAGGCCATACTGTAGTAGACTATACTGTAGTAGATTATACTGTAGTAGGCTATGCTGCTGTAGACTATACTGTAGTAGACTATACTGCAGTAGAATATACTGTAGCAAACTATTCTGCAGTAGGCTAGACTACAGTGGACTGTACTGCTGTAGACGATACTGTAGACCTGACAAGACTAAAGGACAGAGCTACCATCTTTAGTTGTAACCAATCACAGCTCAGAAGTCAGTGTTTTTATAGGTGACCGGCTAGGTAGGGATTTAAGTCTTTTGCAACATCATGACGCTTAATAATATCATAATTGTTTTCTCTGCAAAGCTCCTGTGAATCATGCTAATAACTTTATTCCATTATTTAAACTCCTCACAATCAAGGCAAAATGTAGGTTACCTAACTCATAAAAAAAACCATCATGGCAACAGTGGGATGATAGCTTTATAAGTGCTAGGTTTAAGCCTCACCCACACAACTGAACCAAATTAAAACCTTGTACCTTTAGACCTGAGCCCTATTCTCCACATGGAAATTCTCTGCCCTCTAAATCCTTTAAATCCCTCTCAGTCACCATTAATATTGGTTATTGCGGTCTGTCTGGCCCCTAAAGCTCTCCGCTAAATGAATTACAGTGGAATCTCATCTCTCCAGATAAACTGTGCCCTGCCTTTGCTTCTGTTAGACGGGGCTTTATTCAGTTTGCCGGAGTAATTGAAAAGAGCAGAAAGCAACGTCCCTCCTAGATGTATCATAAGGCACTACACCACGAAGACTGTCTCTATCTCACTCTGGCACAATGGAATCTTTAGCAGCGCCAGAGTCTCCATTTTTCCTCTGCCTTGTCTCGTGGTGACTGAGAATTTATTCGTCCAGCTCAATTGGTAGTAAATTGAGTTTAGACACCTTGAGAATTGATTGTATCTCTGATACAGGACATTTTCTTGTTGTTCTTTCACCCTCTGTACATAATCAAACAATATAAATATAAATATAAATATATATATATATATATATACAATATATCAATATTTACAATATATAAAAGTGTAAAGCAAATACCCTCTAAAGCAAAAGATATTATATGCCTCGTTGTAATTACTTAAAACTCTTCCGTGTCTATTTTGTCTATGGAATGTCACATCACTTTGCATATGGGGAAAGACTCCCATAGTTCAAAGTGTAACATAGCGTTTTTTTGGAGCGTGCATTGATTTGAATCAGATCTCCATCTACACGTCCTCTCTGAAGTACGGCAGCCAACTTCCTCGTCAGACTCATTGGTATCTCTATCTACATGTCCTGTCACGCCCTGACCATAGAGAGCCTTTGTTTTTCTATGGTATAGTAGGTCAGGGCGTGACTCGGGGGTATTCTAGTTATTCTTTTCTATGTGGGGTTCTAGTATAGTTTTTCTATGTTGGTGTTTGGTATGATTCTCAATTAGAGGCAGCTGGCTATCATTGTCTCTAATTGGGGATCATATTTAAGTAGCATTTTTTCCACCTGTGTTTTATGGGATATTGTTTTGAGTTAGTGTATGTTACATCTTTTTGTTACCGTTCGTTTCATTCTTTCTTTGTTGTTTTGCGCGTTTCGAATAAATAATATGTGGAAATCATATCGCGCTGCAGCTTGGTCTGATAATTATTACGACGAACGTGACACTCCTCTGAAGTACGGCAGGCAACTTCCTCCTCAGACTCATTGTTATCTCCATCTACACGTCCTCTCTGAAGTACGGCAGCCAACTTCTCTGACTTGCTAGAAATGTATGCTAAGACTATTATTCCCACACACCTACGCTTCTGGCAAACAGCAAGAGGCAAAGGATCTCTGCAAATGAATCCAAAAAGCTTGTTATTTTGTCACACTATTATAAAACTGTAATCTCCTCTACTGGCTACTTGTCAATCACCACTATTCTGTAAATGGAGGTGATTTACTGTGTCATATCAGGATGAAACATGCACAGTTCAATCTCCCTGGGCTGTCATTTGGGACTGTGCAGGGATGTGCAACTGTGAAACGACAGGAGTAGACATACCCTAGCACTCATTCAGCACTCTAATTAAACAATCTGTCAGTGCCAAATCTCAACCACCTCGTCAGTGAAGTTCCGTTCCTTATTTTCAGCCACGTTTCAAAGCTCGTGGGGTCACAGAAACATGAAATTCTTTCTGGAAATAAACAACATGAAAAACTATGAGCTTTGAGTTATCACACGTGACTTGTTAATCCTAGTCTGTGACATTAATTTGATATTTCAAAACCCTCTCGTTCTTGTGATGAATGACTTTTGTTTTGTAGCCATATTGTTTTCTTTCAAAACCCAACAAATTAGAAGTATCCATTTTGCAGCTGTGTTATTTCAGTCATATTTGTATTTGTATTTATTAAGGATCCCCATTGGCAGCAGCTACTCTTCCTGGGGTCCAGCAATATTAAGACAGTTATATACAGTTTACAATATTACATGGCATTACATTTCACAACACTTTACCCAGTATATTTAGTGTGTTCCCTCAGGCCACTACTCCACTATCACATATTTACAATACAACTTCCATGTCTACGTGTGTAGAGTGTGTCTTATCATGTGTGCCTCTTTACAGTCCCTACTGTTCCATAAGGTGTTTTTTAATCTGTTTTTTAAAATGTGATTCTACTGCTTGCATCAGTTACCTGATGTGGAAAGAGTTTGATGTGGACATGGCTCTATGTAGTATACTGTGCGCCTCCAATAGTCTTTTCTTGATTTGCGGATTGAGAGGAGACCTTTGGTGGCATGTCTTGTGGGGTACATATGGGTGTCTGAGCTTAGTGCTAGTAGTAAAACAGACACCTCAGTGCATTAAGCATGTCAACACTTTTTTACAAAAACAAGTAATGATGAAGTTTATCTCTCCTCAACTTTGAGCCATGAGAGATGTACATGCATACTATTAATGTTAGCTCTCCGTGTACATTTAAGGGCCAGCCATGCTGCTCTGTTCTGAGCCAATTGTAATTTTCTGAGGTTCCTCTTTGTGGCACTTGACCACAAGACTGAACAGTAGTCCAGGTGCGACAAAACAAGAGCCTGTACGACCTGCCTTGTTGATAGTATTGTACAAAGGCAGAGCAGCGCTTTATTATGGACAGACTTCTCCCCATCTTAGCTACTGCTGTATCAACATGTTTTGATCATGACAGTTTACAATGTTACTCCAAGCATTTTAGTCACCTCAACTTGCTCAATTTCCACATGATTAATTATCAGATTTAGTAGAGGTTTATGGTTTAGTGAATGATTTGTCCCAAATACAATGCTTTTGGTTTTTGAAATATTTAGGACTTAGTTATTCCTTGCCACCCATTCTGAAACTAACTGCAGCTCTTTGTTAAGTGTTACAGTGATTTAATTTGCGGGAGTAGTTGACATGTATAGTGTTGAGTCATCTGCATACATAGCCACACTGGCTTTACTGAAGGCCAGTGGCATGTCATTAGTAAAGATTGAAAAAAGTAAGGGGCCTAGACAGTTGCCCTGGGGAATTCCAGATTCTACCTGGATAATGTTGGAGAGGCTTCCATTAAAGAACACCCTCTGTGGTCTTTTAGACAGAACAAAGAGGGTGTTCTTTAATGGAAGTCTCTCCAACATAATCCACAATATAGCAGTGGGTGTAAAGCCATAATACATACATTTTTCCATCAGCAGAATATGATCAATAATGTCAAAAGTCGCATTGAAGTCTGTAAATCATACATTTCTCTCAGCCAATCATTAGTCATTTGTGTAAGTGCTGTGCTTGTTGAATGTCCTCCCCTATAAGCATGCCGAAAGTCTGTTGTTAATTTGTTTACAGTAAAATAACATTGTATCTGTTAACATTTTTTTTCTCCAAAAGTTTACTTAAGGTTGATAACAGGCTGATTGGTCGGCGATTTGGGCCAGTAATGGGAGCTTACTATTCATGGATAGCGGAATTACTTTTGCTTCCCTCCAGGCCTTCCCTCCAGGGCACACACTTTCTAGTGGGCTTAGATTGAAGATATGGCAAACAGGAGTGGCAATACTGTCCACTATTATCCTTAGTAGTTTTCCATCCAAGTTGTCAAATCCCATGGGCTTGTCATTGTTGATAGACAACAATCATTTTTCCACTTCTTCCACACTCACTTTACAGAATAAATTTGATCACTTGTACTTGGATGTGTAGTGTCAGCGTTTGTTGCTGGCATGTCATGCCTAAATTTGCTAATCTTTAAATTTAAAAAATCATTAAAGTAATTGGCAATATCAGTGGGTTTTGTGATGAAGGAGCCATCTGATTCAATGAATGATGGAGCTGAGTTAGCCTTTTTGCACAAAATTGAATTTAAGGTGCTCCAAAGCTTTTTACTATCATTCTTTATCTCATTTATCTTTGTTTCATAGCGTAGTTTCTTATTATTTTTATTCAGTTTAGTCACATGATTTCTCAATATGCAGTACGTTTGCCAATCGGTTGTGCAGCCAGACTTATTTGACGTTCCTTTTGCCTCATCCCTCTAAACCAAATAATTTTTCAATTCCTCATCAATCCACAGGGATTTAACAGTTTTTACAGTAATTTTCTTAATGGGTGTGTGCTTATTTGTAACTGGAATAAGGAATTTATCCTTCTGGGGTTCCCTCATTCAAAGCAAAGATTGTTGAGGGAGTGAGGAGTCTTAATAGCTTTTTTCTGTCATTTGTGGTTCCCTCAGCCAATGTCTTGCCATATAGATCCTCATTACAGAGAATAATGGATTAACCTTGTGACTTTATGTGTGCCAATAATTACGTTTTGCAATGTAAGGTACTTCGGGCAGGTGTACTGAGAGCAGTATGATATTTGCTGCTCCTCTCCCTCAATAACGAATTTTCTAATAACGGGTAGTTGTGGACTTGGCCGGCACATTACCATTACCTTAGGTACGATGCCTGTGATGCCCCAGTATTGAGCAGAGTGATCATCGTTCGTATACTACTGTATAGGTGTAGTGCGTTCCACGTATCATATCATGTATACCATAACCTGTCCCCATCCTGTGCCTGTAAGAGCAATCAGTGGTTCTTTTGAAACGATAATCAGAAATGTGCTACAGGTCCATCAATTTGCATTTCATTATGATATAGGCATATACAAGATGCCCTTCACATTACAGCCCCGCTCCAAAGAAATGAGGGTATAGGGATGTAGGTGGTAGAAATATGTCTCATGGCATGAGATTGCAGAGATGTCGAGGTCACGTATTGTTCATTATTACGTGTATCACTGCATGTAGGATACTTTTCGTAGGTGGGATTATTGGTGGTTTGAAAAGGTGACTCGTATGTATTTCTAATGCACACAATTTCTGTCTCTCTCTTTCCTCTTCTTAGGTTGTCATGCTGTAATAGAAGCCTGGAATAAGCTGTGCAGTACTATTCCCCTCTGGACCTCAAACCTGAATGCTTAACTGACCAACAAAGCTTTGACAGGAAAAAAGTTAACACACACTGGAAATCAATACAACACATGCTGTGCTTCGTCTCACTGGGAGTCTGCAAACGCCTTGGCCTTTATCTCATTGAGTTGCGAATTTCTAAGGCATAGACAAAAACATATGGCATGAAGAAGGGATATTGACTTTTTGTCCATGACTGGACCGGTTGAAAAGGACTCCCCACCTGATGTGGATCATGTTAACATTCTAGCTCACTCTCAACATCAACATGGCTGGACCGCCCAGGCTTTGACTCTGAAACCAAATTAAATAACCCCTGATTCAGCTTTAAACTAGGACAGAGCGAGCCATCCATGTGTATTACTATCATCTATGAGTGTGGACTCACTGAGGGTTATTGAAGAGGATGAGACCATGAAAGCAGCAGTTGATAGGGAGCCGTGGTCTGGGGTGTTGTGCTCGGCCTGGCTGGAGTGGAGATAAGAGCTTGGGCGAGCGAGAAAGCAGAGGTTTGATGAGACCAGAGCAGAATACAAATCAGCGTCTGCCGTCCCTCCGCCGGACTTCAGTGTCAAACCAATATTAGTGTGTCTACTGAATTAATAATGCCAACAGTTGTGCATTGAAAGGTACGAGTATAACAAAAATCTATAATATGAAACTAAATAGCAATTGTCACTTTTGAGACGATCAAAACGGAGATAAGCAAATAACCCAGTGTGTCTTCAAGACTGAAATAAGGGATAAAGGATCCATCACGTCCCATGGATACGTGTGACAACCAAAAGTGACATCCATCGATGCAGTCCTCTTTACCATGCGGAGAAGACAACGTGAAGCGTAGGCTGTGATCGATTGAGGTGATGTGCCTCATCTAGACCTGGAACAAAGGGTTACAGGGGAACGGCGAGATGGATCAGGATAATAGCTCCGTTGATTCAATCTTCACCAATGCCACAGAGAGCCCCAAAACTTCAGAGGCACACTGGGACGAGGCCATTCTCCTAGGTCTGCAGATCTCCCTGTCGGCCATCCTGGCCATCATCACCCTGGCCACCGTACTGTCCAACGCCTTTGTTATTGCCACCATCTTCCTGACCCGGAAGCTGCACACGCCAGCCAATTTTCTGATCGGTTCGCTAGCCGTGACAGACCTGCTGGTGTCCATATTGGTCATGCCTATCAGCATCGTGTACACGGTGAGTAAGACCTGGTCCCTGGGGCAGATCGTCTGCGATATCTGGCTGTCATCAGATATCACCTTTTGCACCGCCTCCATCCTGCACCTGTGTGTCATCGCGCTGGACCGCTACTGGGCCATCACTGATGCCCTGGAGTACTCCAAGCGCCGGACGATGCGTCGAGCGGGCCTGATGATAGCAGTGGTGTGGGTGATCTCCATCTCTATCTCCATACCGCCGCTCTTCTGGAGGCAGGCCAAGGCCAACGAGGAAGTGATGGAGTGCCTGGTAAACACAGACCAGATCTCCTACACGCTCTACTCCACCTTTGGGGCCTTCTACGTGCCCACCGTGCTGCTGATCATCCTCTATGGCCGGATCTACGTGGCCGCCCGCTCGCGCATCTTCAAGACTCCGGTGTCGTCCGGCAAGCGTTTCACCACGGCCCATCTCATCCAGACGTCAGCCGGCTCCTCCCTCTGCTCCATCAATTCTTCCGCCTCCAACCAGGAAAGCCACCTGCAACCTGGAGGGGGAACCAACGGGGGTGGAGGAGGAGGCAGAGGTGGGTCGCCTCTCTTCAATAGCGTGAAGGTGAAGCTGGCAGACAGTGTGCTGGAGAGGAAGCGTCTGTGCGCCGCCCGGGAGAAGAAGGCCACCAAGACGCTGGGCATCATCCTGGGAGCTTTCATCGTGTGCTGGCTGCCTTTCTTTGTGGGTACCCTGGTACTGGCCATCTGCAAAGAATGCTGGTTCCACCCAGTGCTCTTCGACGTGTTCACCTGGCTTGGCTACCTGAACTCGCTCATCAATCCCGTCATCTACACCGCCTTCAATGACGAGTTCAAACTGGCCTTCCACAAACTCATCAAGTTCAAGAGATGCTACTGAGGGAATGCGAGGATTGAACATTCAAAATGTAAATCCATAACCTATTCTCTTGCCTTACTTAGTAAATACCGGTATGATAATATAGGGCCTATTCATAGAAACACTCTACTGTTGCATTAGTTCATGTTGTAAACACACATGCTCATTGTGTTTGGTCTCTGTACATGTTTCTGTACATTGGAACTTCATTGACCGGCTTATGAGGTGCCACAGCTCTTTCAGATATTTCCTTAATACAGATGTATGCATGAATTTCTAAAAGAAGAGAGAGTAAAACATATTCAGACTACAAAACTAATTATAAATGACGGTTTGGGTTTGTATATTACAGACCCCAAAAGAACAGACTTATCATACATTGAGACAAATGAATGAGACTACGCAGTATGAGACTGGGATCTCCTTTGGATGGTAGACATGAGGGGATTGATCCATGGATTATAACTGAGAAGCGGATTATAAACCCCCATCGTACTGGAAAAGCCATAGCATGTTGTCACAGAAATGTCACATTACAGAGGCTCATCGTCCATAACACGTCTGTGGTACAGTACAATAGAGAAATATATAAAGATGAAGTCGTACGCTCTTTATGTGTATGCGCTTGTTTCTGTGTGGAGGAGTTGTCACTTTGCTCTAGGTGTGAGTGTGTGTGCGTATTGGGTCCGTATTGAGTGTGTCAAGAACTGTAATGCTGCTGGGTTTTTCACGCTCAACAGTTTCCTGTGTGTAACAAGAATAGTCCACCAACCAAAGGATATCCAGCCAACTTGACACAAATGTGGGAAACATTGGAGTCAACATGTGCCAGTATCCCTATGGAACGCCTTGCAGATTCATGCCCCCAGCGAATTGAGGCTGTTTTGAAGGCAATAGGGGGTGCAACTCAATATTAGGAAGGTGTTCCTAATGTTTTGTACACATAGTGTACATTTTTTAAATAATACTATCTTTGAGAACTAACAATCTAACTAACAAAAGCGAGACAGTCACAGAGAATCAAACATTCCCAAAACCAATCATTCAGTACACAGGCCCATTGATTTAGTTATAATGTTTGAGCATAGGAACACCGTATTAGCGTTGACAAAATACATAGAATTGCAGGAAATTTGCTTTAAACTCCAAGATGGTCTCTCAGCTTCATGCCAAACTGTGTAGAACTAGATAATATATTCAAACTGCAATATTTTCTCTCAGCTCAATGGAAAAATAGCCCAAAACTGCTTTACAAATGCAAAACTGTCTCTCCAACTGTGGGAAGGTCTACAAAATGTATTAATTTTAAAATGTTGATTACTTCTACTTGCCATTATCAACTGACCTGATGATAAGACGTGACTATTTTTTTTTTGCTAAGATATGATGAGGGAGTCCCTGGGCAAGAAAAGTAAAAAAAAAAAAAAAAAACTGCTCTAAGAGGCTGACTTCTCTGTGTAGAACACAGCATTTACCTTCGGATTGAACCTAAAAATGAATTATGGCCTCTTTCCAGTCAACATCTTAATCTGCATGAGCTATTGTGAAGTTGTCATAAGGAATCATTGATTCAACATGCAGGCTGTCTAGAACACATTTGTCAAATGCCTTACTGAAGAGGATTACAAATATGACAGGATTGTTTCCATTGAGGCTTGGTCATGTGTACAGCTACTGTTTCTGTGGTGTTAAAAACATCAGTGATGGAAAGAGTTTATCATCATTCCTCCAATTTGGCTCCTACAAAAAAAAATAGGCCTAAGCAATTCAAATATTGATCTGTCCTTCCCCATAAGAGAAAATGGTACTACTAGTATAGTACATGGGGTAACTGGTGACAGCTTAGGTCAAGTGACCTTTGTCAGCCTTGCCGTATCTTTCACATCTTTTCCTGACACCCTGGTTTGTGTTTATTATGACTGAAACTTGCCCGTAAACAACACTGTCAGAGTCATGACATGCTCACGTGGGGTGGAAAAGGTCAGAAACGAGGTGATAAAGCGAACCGTGTCAGAAAGTTAGAATCATACTGAGAGGTGTCACATAGAGAGTGGAATTCAATCTTATTTGTCAGGTGACAAAATGTTCATTTAGATTGTGAGCGAGAAAGAAAACCCTAGAAGCTCTGTTGCTAGAGATTGGCACTTGCAACACCAGGGTTGTGGGTTCAATTCCCATGGTGGACCGGTACAAAAATGTATGCACTCATTGCTCTGGATAAGAGCATCTGCTAAATGACAAACATTTAAGACTGTGCTGCAAATGGTATGGTTACACAATATTATGTGTTCCTAACTTTGCTGTGAGAATCTCTGTGTGCTCATTTCGGGAAAGAACATGGTGTGCAGATATGTTGTTTGGAAGCACCTTTAGATAAAGCACTTTAGCTGCTACAGCCCTGCACACGCATCAGAGCAGAGCCTACTGTAGTCAGACCTAATGCACCTCCATCTGTGCCTGCCATCAATTCTTCATGCTTTCCCGCCAAGTTTCTTTCCCAAAAAATGTACCTTGCTTCATGATACCTATGTGCTTCTTACATGGTTTGACCACGAGTGTCACAAGTGTCAAAAGGGGATACTCAGACCGTCATGATTGACCAAGACCCAACCATGAGGAAGACTTGACCAGATGTGGGTAACCACTTACTGACAATTCATTATTTACGGTCAATTTATTTTTGTTAATGTTGGCGAATGACACAACTGCTACATGTCTGGCTATTTATGTTGACCTGCTATAAAAAAAAGTCAATTGATGGAATTAAACCTGCCAACAGCAAAACTACAAAGCCAATAAACCAATTGTATATCGATTAGCATAAAATAATGAATTACCAAGGTAATTATCTGACCTTGAGAGGGTCACACTAATTGTGTTGTTCGAGTCCAGTTAGAACAGCCGCTTGATTACCTCCTTGCAGCCCAGAGCTAAATGAAGGTTGCTGCAGGATGTCAAGGTGGTTCACGTATCTCAGAGTGAAGACAAATGAATGGAACTCAATCACAAAACCCACAGCATTAAACATGCCCTGATTAGCTGTCCAGCAATTGATTTCCCCCTTCCGGCAATCACAAGGGGTTCCAAACCTGTCCCTGTTAATTAAAGGGGATGTGGAAAGATAACTAAGAAGGCCAAATAAGTTGCCACCTTCTATTCTGAGATGAGGGTGATGGTTTCGAATAGCATTGGTGCTTCTCTGACATAAAACCAAAAGCTCCCTGGGTGGAGGATGTTACTTCATGGCTTGTGTTAACAGACTGCGAGGTGGGAGAGGGAACAACCCTGACAGCCCCACAAACAAGCAAAATTAGCCTCAGGAGAAAGTTTGGCCTGGACTATATCAGCTCATATGAATAGCGTTGTCTTAAAGCAACTTAAATATCCCATTAAGAAGATATCTCAAACATGCAAGTCACAAATGCCATGAATGAGAGAGAAAATCTGTATCTTGTCTTTTTAACGTGAATTACTGGACATGCCATTCTTAATGTTATAGATTTGAGTCTATAAATGTCAGAATAGTTTAAATGACATACATAATTCACTCTTCATGGGAAACATCATATCAACATCATAGTTCATATGACATCCATGTTTAAGGAAACTGCAGAGAGACTCATGCTAGGTGATACGTGACAGATGTCACATTCTCAATGCCTTTCCATGGGTTTATCACTAATGTGGATGAGATGTCAAAGCAAATCAAAAACAAGAGTGAAGAAAAAGGTTAGGAGAGCTCACAGACACAGTGGAACTACTAGAACAGACCTGCAATAGTTGTGCTACAATAACTGCCTGTGGGAACACTGTTCATGAAATGTTTCAGTGGCATTCATAGCCGCGGGAAGATGTTTGGGGGTAGAGGTGATTTTTTTTTCTCTGTCGGGTGGGTGGGGGGCTGAGAATGTTTTCCCGAAGCTACAGATGGCTATATTGGTCAGCTAATACAAGAGTAATAAAGGCCCAGTTCACTATTTTTGTTAAGACAATATATTCTTTAAATTAATATTTCATTTTTTTATTATGATTTTTCGGGGGATTCTGCAGCACCCTCAGCACCACTGCTTCACGCAGCTAGGGTGGCATTGTACCGAATGTCTATCAATAGTTTCTCAAGAAGAAGAAGGCGCCGGAGAAGATGGCTGCCGTTTTATGGGCTCTTGACCAACTGTGCTATTTAGTTAGTTTTTTTCACATTGTTTGTAGCTTATTTTGTACATAATGTTTCTGCTACCATTGCTTATGACTGAAAAGAGCTTATGGATATCAGAACAGTGATTACTCACCTTGAACTGGACAAAGTTTTTCTCTTTAATGAATCGGACGTTAGGGATTTACTCTAGACACCCAAACAGGCCCTCATCCCAGTCATTTACAGAAGGAGATTGAGGTGCCTTGTGAGGATCGTAGCTGTCTACATACCACCATAGACAATGCTGGCACTAAGAACGCACTCAATGAGCTGTATACAGCCATAAGCAAACAGGAAAGCGCACATCCAGAGGCGGCGCTCCTATTGGCCAAGGATATTAATGCAGGGAAACTTAAATCCATTTTACCTCATTTCTACCAGCACATTTAATGTACAACCAGAAGAAAACAACTCTAGACCACCTTTACTCCACACACAAAGACACGTACAAAGCTCTCCCTCACACTCCCCCATAATTTTATCCTCCTGATTCCTTCTTACAAGCAAAACTAAAGCAGGAAGCACCAGTGACTCGGTCAATAGAAATGTGGTCAGATGTAGCAGATGCTAAGCTACAGGACTGTTTTGCTAGAACAGACTGGAATATGTTCTGAGATTCTCCCGATGGCATTGAGGAGTACACCACATCAGTCACTGGCTTCATCAATAAGTGCATTGATGATGTCGTCTCCACAGTGACTGTACGTACAGACCCCAACCAGAAGCCCTGGATTTCAGGCAACATCCACACTGAGATGGAAAGCAAAGGAAAGCACAGCCAAGAGTTGCCCAGTGACACGAACCTACCAGACGAGCTAAATAACTTCTATGGTCTCTTCGAGGCTAGTATAACACTGAAACATGCATGAGAGCATCAGCTGTTCCGGATGACTGTGTGATCACGCTCTCCGCAGGACAACAAATTACTCCGTGAGTAAGACCTTTAAACAGGTCAACTTTTATTTAAAACATTTTTATTTCACCTTTATTTAACCGGGTAGGCCAGTTGAGAACAAGTTCTCAACATTCACAAGGCCGCAGGGCCAGACGGATTACCAGGACGTGTACTCCTAGCATGCGCTGACCAACTGGCAAGTGTCTTCACTGACATTTTCAACCTCCCCCTGTCTGTGTCTGTAATACCAACATGTTTTAAGCAGACCACCATAGTCCCTGTACCCAAGAACACTAAGATGACCTGCCTAAATGACTACCGACCCGTAGCACTCACATCTGTAGCCAAGAAATGCTTTGAAAGGCTGGTCATGGCTCACATCAACACCATTATCCCAGAAACCCTAGTCCCACTCCAATTTGCATACCGCCCCAACAGATCCACAGATGATGCAATCTCTACACTGCCCTTTCACACCCGGACAAAAGGAACACCAATGTGAGAATGCTGTTCATTGACTACAGATCAGTGTTCATTACCATGGTGCCCTCAAAGCTCATCACTAAGCTAAGGACTGTGGTACTAAACACCTCCCTCTGCAACTGGATCCTGGACTTCCTGACGGGCCGCCCCCAGGTGGTAAGTGTAGGTAACAACACATCCGCCACGCTGATCCTCAACATGGGGGCCCCATAGTCCCCTCCTGTACTGATTGGTCACTCATGACTGCACGGCCAGGCACGACTACAACACCATCATTAAGTTTACCAATGACACAACAGTGGTAGGACTGATCACCAACAATGACAAGACAGCATAAAGGGAGGAGGTCAGAGACCTGGCCGTGTAGTGCCAGGACAACAACCTCTCCCTCAACGTGATCAAGACAAAGGAGATGAATGTGGACTACAGGAAAAGGAGTCCCGAGCACACCCACATTCTCATCAACAGGGCTGTAGTGGAGCAGGTTGAGAGCTTCAAGTTCCTTGGTGTCCACATCACCAACAAACTACGGCAAGCTGTACCAGAGCGCCAAGTCTAGGCTCAAGAGGCTTCTAAACAGCTTCTACCACCAAGCCATAAGACTACTGAACATCTAGTCAAATGGCTACCCAGACTATTTGCATTGCCCCCCCCTTTTACGCTGCTGCTACTCTCTGTTATCTATGCATAAGTCACTTTAATAACTATACCTACATGTATATATTACCTCAATTACCTCGACTAACCCGTGCCCCCGCACATTGACTGTACCGTTACCCCCTGTATATAGCCTCGCTATTGTTGTTTTTAGTTATGTTTTTAGTTATTCTTCTTAAATCTGCATTGTTGGTTAAAAGGGCTTGATAGTAAGCATTTCACTGTAAGGTCTACTACATATGTTGTATTCAGAGCATGTGACAAATAAAATGTGATTTAATTTGAGAAATTACAATTGTCTTCTACGAATCAAAGTCTATTTCTGGGTGATCTTAAGTGTGTCCTTGCCATCTGCCTACACACATTTCCTGATGATGTTAGGATGAAATTCCTCACTGTAAACTTAACATGAACCCAGAGATCACATTAAAGCTAATCTACCTGGCGTCCATGCTGCCTACGAGTGCAATGCCATTCTCAAACATGGTCTGCATCCCCTGTCATGGTTTGTCAGTGTTCATGGGAGTCAAGATGGCGGCTTTGCTTTTCAAGTCCATGTACTAGCCTATAACTGCCTTAGAGTGGGAGGGCAGAAAGCTCATTATCAAAACTGGCCCGGTTCTTGAGCTCAGAAATGAGTTTGGTATGAAGAGCTCATGGTTTATCACAATGGCTGTTAAACCTGTCTAAAATCCCAATTAGCAACAGTGCTTTAAGGGGGGCTCCGTTATCAAATTCCTCAGGCGAACACACACATGGAGATAAGACTGTCTAATGCTCCTTGGTGTTCAAAAGGAGGTTGCAAGTGTAAGAGGAAATAAGAATTATGCAATCATTCGAAACAGAGTGCATATTACTGTCACATACAAATACACAGTTTGTTCTTTCAGTCGGAGAGTAGCTTGGTTTTACCTGAGATTATTTTATTACCTTTATTTAACTAGGCAAGTCAGTTAAGAACAAATTCTTATTTACAATGACGGCCTAGGAACAATGGGTTAACTGCCTTGTTCAGGGGCAGAATGACAGTTTTTTTTTACCTTGTTAGCTTGGGGATTCAATCTAGCAACCTTTCAATTATTGCCCCAGCTCTCTAACCACTAGGCTACCTGCCACCCCTATTAGCAGTCAACAGTCAAGTTAGATCGAGATACCCAAAATCCAGGTGTATTGTGTAAGACCCAAATGTCAATGAATAAGTAACGTTCTGTTTTTCTTGTTTGTTCTTTAGATGACCTTGTTCAGTGTGTATACAGTACATAGCCAAAAGGTTTTCTCATCTTGGCCAAACCATCATATATTGTGTTTGGAGCAAAAAGGAAGTTGGGAAGAAGATTCCATAAAGACATTTGTTTAAAACATGTAAGACACATGTACTTGTCACTGTTCGTTTGCATATTTTCTATTAAAGTGTCAGTTTATATTTCAGTATCTATGATTTGAACGGACAAGTCGAAAGTCATAAAGTGGGTATTATTTTAGCTCAGATTCACCACCTAGTCTAAGCAAAAGTACCCAAAAACATAATATGGAAATGGAAAAACTTATTCAGATAGGGTTTCTACGGCAATGGGAAGAGAATACTGGCAGACAGACAGGCAGGCAGGCAGGCACAGGAAGGCAGACAGACATACAGACCTGTTCTCTGTTTATTTATAAATGATCTGACCTACTGTATAATCCACATCTATAATCCAGATCTGCCCATCTGTACACAATCCCTGAAATTAAAGCCACCGGTTGAGAACAGAAAGGTCCCATAACCTCAATGTTGAATATGTGACACCAATGGTCATGGGAGATGGCCACCAAGACACCGATGGCCATGGGAGAAGTTCAACAGAATAATTTAAAACACATCCAAAAGTGGTCAATGGTCCCTGCTCATATAAATTATTGTAAAAAGTCAAAAAATGTGCTGAAAATGTCCTATCTTGATCCCATTCAGTCAGTAGACAATCCCTATAATGATAGACTTACTGTATCTGCTGAGGGTCTCCCCACTCTGTAATTCATCACTCCAGAGAACACGTTTCCGCTGCTCCAGAGTCCGATGGCGGCGAGCTTTACACCACTCCAGCCGACGCTTGGCATTGTGCATGGTGATCTTAGGCTTGTGTGCCGCTGCTCAGCCATGGAAACCCATTTCATGAAGCTCCCAACAAACAGAGGCCGTTTGAAACTCGCCGGTGAGGGTTGCAACTGAGGACAGAGAGATAATTTTTATGCGCTTCAGCACTCGGTAGTCCAGTTCTGTGCGCTTGTGTGGCCTACCACTTCGCAACTGAGACATTGTTGCTCCTAGACATTTACACTTCACAATAGTTGCACTTACAGTTGCAGCAATAGCAGGGCAGAAAGTGAAAGACACTGAGCAGTTCAGTAAAACCATTCTACTGCCAATGTTTGTCTATGTTGATCGTATGGCTGTGTGCTCGATTTTTATACACCTGTCAGCAACGGATGTGGCTGAAATAACCGAATCCACTAATTTGAAGGGGTGTCCAAACACTTTTGAACTGGTTTCTCTTAACGATTTCGGAACAGAAAGCGCCATTCGATTCTGTCAAATGCATTTTGTGCATCCATGACAACAATTATTGGTGTGTTATGCGAGCCAATTTGAACGAGATTAAACAAAGGGACACATTGATTTCTATGGTCCCATGTGAATGTCACGTTCTTTCAAAATCAAACCCAGAAGCAGACCAGGACAAGGTGAGTAGGAAGAAGGTGAGTATTTATTTACAAGTGAATGTGAATGGGTAGATATATCCAGGTGGCGTAGCGGGCAGCGGTGGTGAGTTGATGGGAGTAAATAGGTGGATCCAATGGGGTAGCGGAATCCTCCGACGACCAGGCGGGAATGGGGTAAATGATCCGGGTGAGTAACTGAAGACAGAACAAACGGAGGTAAGTTTAAGGCAAGCAATACGTAAAAAACAACAAAACAAATTCTATCCAACTTGAGACTGATACTATGGCACAACATACTGTTCATGGCTAACGATCCGGCAGGGAATGGATGTCAGGTCCGGGCTTATGAAGAGGAGAGATAATGATCAGGACCAGGTGTGCAGATAGCTGATGGGATACCGGTGCGGGTAATCAGAACTCCCAACTGGCTACATTGCCCGGCAACCAGACAGGGTGCGTTCCAGGACGCCGGAAAAAACACTCCAGGACAGAACACAGGCAAAAAACAGACTCAGGAAACATGATTCGTGACAGTGAATTTATTAGAAAACGTTTCAAGCATTTCAAAATTCACATGGGAGCATAGAATGCAGTTTGAAGAGTCCCCTTTCCCTTTTTATTGACATGTTTTATATCCTGTTCTTCTAAGGCAATAGATGCAATATATTTTCTATTTAGCATTTTGAAATTGACAGTGGGATCTGATAACCTCGTCACATTACGTCTACCATTCATTTCCCAAAGGGACATTGCCTGAAAGTCATATTTTCAGTGATGAGACATGCACTTTGAATCTAAATAAAAACACACAGTTGTGTTGTCTCTTGCTTGGAACGAGCACTAGCAATATTTCTTAGAGAGAGCTTCTTCCCAGCAATAGCATTGTTTTGACATGGTAAGACTAAAGAACCAAGGTAGACTTCAACAATGGTTGCCCATTTGTTAAACTTTTTTGGTTGATTTGCACCCATTTTCCATGCTCACAGCCAAGCCATTATTCCTTCAAAATGATTCCCTGAAAGCACATCTTTATTCATCAGACGTTACGGAGAAAGTTTTCCATCTCTCTTTCTTTTACTTTGTCATTACTATGATTACAACTGACACTTACCACAGCCAAAGGGAAGGGCCTTATAATGAAGGAGATATGAATTATGTATAATTTAATGAAAAGAGAGAGAAAGAGAGAGAAAGAGAGAAAGAAAGAAAGAAAGAAAGAAAGAGAGAGAGAGGGTGAGAGAGAGAGAGAGAGCGAAAGAGAAACAGAGTGAGTGAGAGCATGGGAGAAAGAGAGAGAGAAAGAAAGAAAGAAAGAAAGAAAGAAAGAAAGAAAGAAAGAAAGAGAGGATGAGAGAGAGAGAGAGAGAGAGAGAGAGAGAGAGAGAGAGAGAGAGAGAGAGAGAGACAGAGAGAGAGAGAGAGAGAAAGAAAGAGAGAGAGAGAGAGAGAGAGAGAGAGAGAGAGAGAGAGAGAGAGAGAGAGAGAGAGAAAAAAGAGAGAGAGAGAAAAAGAGAGAGAGAGAAAAAGAGAGAGCGAGAGCACGAGAAAGAGAGAGAGAGAGAAAGAAAGAGAGGATGAGAGAGAGAGAGAGAGAGAGAGAGAGAGAGAGAGAGAGAGAGAGAGAGAGAGAGAGAGAGAGAGAGAGAGAGAGAGAGAAAGAGAGAGCGAGAGCACGGGCGAAAGAGAGAGAGAGAGAGAGAGAGAGATAGGGAGAGAGCGAGAGAGAAAGAGAGAGAGAGAGAGAGAGAGAGAGAGAGAGAGAGAGAGAGAGAGAGAGAAGAGAGAAAAGCAAGAACACGGGAGAAAGAGAGAGGGGGATATTGAGGTGAAGGTGGAGAGATAAAGATATAAAAAATAAAATCCCCAAATCCCAAAGTCTCAACGGTCTGTGTGAGCTTTGGCAGTGTTGTCAGCATAGCAGGGTGTTCTGCCCTCATTCAGGTGAAGACCAGAACCATTAAATCTTCCGAGACACAGCCTCACAATGGTAACGTTTTAGGTGGATGTAGCATGTTGGCCTTTACAGTTCAATTAAAAAAGCATCTGGTTTATTCCTTTGCAGCCGCACAACTGCTGTCCCCATAGCAGAGACTCTTAGCCGCTAACCTTCTTAACTATCTAGCTGCTTACACAAAGACCAGAGCCAACGGCAAGGGAGTAGAGGGAAGGGATTAATGCTAAGCAACGATGAACGCTAAGCAACGATGAACGTGGAAAATCATTAAAGACTCCAGCCACCTAAGCCATAGACTGTTCTCTCTGCTTCCGCATGACAAGCGGTCCCGGTGCATCAAGTCTGACACTAACAGGCTCCTGAACAACTTCTATCCCCAAGCAATAAGACTACTAAATAGCTTAGAAATGGCTACACTCACAATGTACACCCTACTCTATGCACACCCTACACACTCACGCACACTGACACTGACACTTCAACACACACAAACACTCACTCCATTATTTGCTCACACACACATAATATGCACATACATTTATACTGACTCTACACACACTTACACCCAGTCACATACAATCATCATATATGCTGCTGCTACTCTGCTTATTATATAACTTGATGCTTAGTTACCTTACCCCAATACATTTCTATCTCTGTCACTCCAGTATCCCTGCACATTATAGTTATGGTACTAGACCTGACTCTGTATATAGTATCCTTACTTACTTTATCGTGTTTCTTCTTATTTCAGATTTGTTTATGCTTTTGTTCTAACTTGTTATTTTTTAGTATTACATTGTTATTGATTACTGTGTTGTTGGGTTTAGAGCTTGCAAAAAAGACATTTCACTGTACTTGTGTACGTAACATTAAAACTTAATCTATCACTCAACGTACACTTCTGACTAATTTAAGTCTAACCCACATGAAAAAGATACTATAGTTTAAATAAGTGAAGAAAGCATGAGGCATTAATGACCAAATTACAGTCTAAATCATGAAGAATAAATGAGAATATGATTCCCAATTCAGACAGGCTGTCAAAATGATGGTCAACGGCTAAGTTCCATTTCACGGATGAGGGAACATGTAATTAAAGGCAATGATGTGGCAAATAATGGATTTATATGAAAAAGCATAGGCTGATCATAGGCTGGTCATAGGCTGGTCATAGGCTGGTCATAGACTGATCATAGGCTGATCATAGGCTGGTCATAGACTGATCATAGGCTAATCATAGGCAGATCATAGGCTTTATCAAAGCTGCAATCACTCCCTTTTGCTGAACTTTTCCCCAAACATTTGTATTTTTCCTCTTGCCAGGCACTTTCATATCCAATCACATTTTGTTCTTCACATGCCTTGTAAAAAACAGGTGTGGAATTAGCAGCAGGAAGTAGAGGTGCTGCAGGAAGCAGCAGGAAGTAGAGGTGCTGCAGGAAGCAACAGGAAGTAGAGGTGCTGCAGGAAGCAGCAGGAAGTAGAGGTGCTGCAGGAAGCAGCAGGAAGTAGAGGTGCTGCAGGAAGCAGCAGGAAGTAGAGGTGCTGAGGGTGCTGTCGCATACCCTAAAAACATTGACATTTTAAATACAGTACCAGTCAAAACATTTGGACACATTCCAAGGTTATCAGTGCGCTAATGCAGGACTAGTGTAATGCGAGGCTACTGGCGGCAGAGAAGTCAGGCGCAGGAGAGCGGAAACTGATTTACAACGGTTTAGTTTAATAACCAGAAACCACCGTAAACAGAATCAATACAAAAAACGGATCAAACAAAACCCAGTACACACCAGTAATAACGTGCACAAGCATTACAACAAACAATTACGGACAAGGACATGGGGGGGAACAGAGGGTTAAATACACAACATGTAATTGATGGAATTGGAACCAGGTGTGACGGAAGACAAGACAAAACCAATGGAAAATGAAAAGTGGATTGGCAATGGCTAGAAGGTCGGTGACGTCGACCGCCGTCCAAACAAGGACAGAGACCGACTTCGGCGGAAGTCGTGACAACTAGTCAAGGCCCAGTGCACTACTTCAGTGAACAATTTCTTTTTCATTTTTACATTTTGTATTACTATAAACAGTATATATTAATTAAAATAAAACAAAATAATTGCCAACATTTTTTTTTGTTCACTGAAGTAGTGCACTGGGCCTTGACTATTCCTGCATTAGTGGACTGATATAGCTGTCTGTAGCGCAGGCCCATAACAAAATTCCCTGGCCAAACAGTTTGGGAACCACTGAGATAAACAATGAGTAATGATCTATGTACCAGGGACACCAGTAGAGAGTGAATGTGCAGTGAAACAAGGTAATTGAGGTAGATATGTACATGGAACTAGACATAAAGTGACAGATAATAAACAGTAACAGTTCACAGTCTTCCCCTCACATCCTGGGGTATGTGAGTCAAAAAAGTTAGTAGAAAAGGATCCAATAGTTGACCAAATAGCTACCTGGAATAACTATTTAGTAGTCTTATGGCTTGGGGGTAGCAGCTGTTCAGGGTCCTGTTGATTCCATACTTCCTCTGACACCACCTGGTATAGAGGTCCTGGGTGGCAGGGAGGTCAGCCCCAGTGTTGTACTGGGCCGTCAGCACTACCCTCTGTAGAGGTCAGATACCAAGCAGTTGCCATTTATTTTTTATTGAACCTTTATTTAACTTGGCAAGTCAGTTAAGAACAAATTCTTATTTTCAATGACGGCCAAGGGACAGTGGGTTAACTGCCAGTTCAGGGGCAGAACGACAGATTTAGTACCTTGTCAGTTTTGGGATTTGAACTTGCAACCTTCCGGTTACTAGTCCAACACTCTAACCACTAGGCTACCCTGCCGCCATACCAAGAGGTCAGTCAAGATGCTCTCAATGGTGCAGCTATAGAACTTTCTGCAAAATCTTTTCAGTTCTCTGAGGGGGAAGATGCATTGTTGTGTCCCTTTCACAAATGTGTTGGTGTGTTATGACAACGATAGATCCTTAGTGATGTGGACACCAAGGAACTGGATGCTCCCGACCCACTCCACTATAGCCCCATCGATGGGGGTGAGCTCGGCCCTCCGTTTCCTGTAGTCCACAATCAGCTCCTTTGTTTTGCTGATGTAGAGGGAAAGGTTGTTGTTCTGGCCAGGTCTCTGAACTCCTGCCTATAGACTGTCTCATCATGGTCGGTGATCAGGTTTACCACCGTTGTGTCGTCGGTGGACTTAATGATGGTGTTGGAGTCATGTTGGTGCACTATGGTGTTGAACGCTGAGCTGTAGTCAATGAACAGTATTCTTATGTAGGTGTTCCTTTTGTCCAAGTGGAAAAAGTCAGTGTGTGGTGCAAAAGAGATTGCGTCATCTGTGGATCTGTTGGGGCGGTATGTGAATTGGTGTGGCACCAGGGTGTCTGGGATGATGGTGTTGATGTGCACCATGACCAGCCTTTCAAAAGATTTCATGGTTATAGCTTACCCGACGCTGCCGTTCTGTCCTGCCCGATGCATAAAAAAAACAGCCAAGTTTCCGAGAAATGTAGGTTATTACAGTTCTTCAGGTCGCATTGGTGGGATAGTCTCGAACAGAGCTAATCCAGTTTGTTCTCCAGTGATTGTACATTCGCCAATAGAACAGAGGGTAGAGGCAAAGGATTTACTCGCTGCCGTAGTTTCATCAGGGTATCCGCACGTCGGCCTCTATATCGGTGTTTTCTTTCTCTTCCGAGTGTCGGGGATTAGGGCCTGGTCTGGGGTGAGCAGCATGTCCTGTGCCACTGACTCATTGAAGTAGAAATCCTAATCCAAATTGAGGTTAGTAGTCGCGGTTCTGATGTCCAGAAGCTTTTATTGCTCCTAGGAAACGATGATGGAAACATTATGTCCAAAAAAGTAAAGATCCACGCAAAAAACCACACACAATAGCAGAATTGTTCAGGAGCCCGTAAAATGTCCGCAGTACATTCCAGCACCATTCTTCAAAGACATATGCACTCTTATCCTGTAATACAAGCTGATTTCAATTCAATTCAATTAGAAAATCAGATAATAATTCTAAGCCATATACAACTTTCTACTGAAAATGAGTCATTCTCTTGGAAAATATTCTACCTCGATCTGAGTAATACAGCATGCTCATTACACAGGTGCACCTTGTGCTGGGGACAATAAGGGCCACTCTAAAATGTGCAGTTTTGTCACACAAGACAATGCCACAGATGTCTCAAGCATTTGGCATGCTGACTGCAGAATTGTCCACCAGAGCTGTTGCCAGAGAATTGAATGTTAATTTCTCTATATAAGCTAAGCTCTACAATGTAATTTTATAGAATTTGGCAGTACGTCCAACCGGCCTTTAAACCTCTTAAGGATCTGACCCTTTTTTAACATTTTTGCTTCAAATGTCATACCCAAATCTAACTGCCTGTAGCTCAGGACCTGAAGCAAGGATATGCATATTCATGATAGCATTTGAAAGGAAACACTTTGAAGTTTGTGGAAATGTAGGAGAATATAACACATTAGATCTGGTAAAACATAATACAAAGATTTTTTTTTTGTTTGTTTGTACCATCATCTTTGAAATCCAAGAGAAAGGCCATAATGTATTATTCCAGAACAGGCGTAATTTAGCCACTTGATGGCAGCAGTGTATGTGCAAATTTTAGACTGATCCAATGAACCATTGCATATCTGTTCAAAATGTTGTATCCAGACTGCCCAAATGTGCCTAATTGGTTTATTAATACATTTTCAAGATCATAATTGTGCACTCTCCTCAAACAATAGCATGGTATTCTTTAACTGTACTAGCTACTGTAAATTGGGTGGCAGGTAGCCTAGTGGTTAGAGTGTTGGACTAGTAACTGTAAGGTTGCAAGATCAAATCCCCACGCTGACAAGGTAAAAATCTGTCATTATGCCCCTGAGCAAGGCAGTTAACCCACTGTCCCAAAGCCATCATTGAAAATAAGAATTTGTTCTTAACTGACTTGCCTAGTGAAATAAAGGTAAAACATAATAATAACAATTGGACAGTGCAGTTAGATTAACTAGAATTGAAGGAAATGCTTTTGTTACTTACAACCTCACCTCATGCTAATCATATTAGCCTACTTTAGCTCAAGCGTCACACACACACACACACACACACACACACACACACACACACACACACACACACACACACACACACACACACACACACACACACACACACACACACACACACACACACACACACACACACACACACACACGACATACACGGGTCCAGTAGAGGTTGTGTGTAACCATATGTAACCATACTATCCCAGGGTCTCCATATCCGGCTTCTTCACCTGCGGGATCTTTTGAGACCAGCCACCCGGACAGCTGATGAAACTGAGGAGTATTTTATGTCTGTAATAAAGCCCTTTTGCAGGGAAAAAGATATTCTGATTGGCTGGGCCTTGCTCACCACTGGGTGCCCTCCCAGGCCTAAACATGTGTGCGCCCTTGCTCAGTCATGTGAAATCCATAGATTAGGGCCTAATGAATTTATTTCGATTGACTCATTTCCATCTATGAACTGTGACTCAGTAAAATCATTGAAATTGTTGCATTTTGCGTTGATATTCTTGTTCAGTATTTAAATTGTACCAGTCAAAAGTTTGGACACATCTACTCATTCAACGATTTTTCTTTATTTTTACTATTTTCTACATTGTAGAATAATAGTGAAGACATCAAAACAATGAAATAACACAGATGGAATCATGTAGTAATCAACAACAAAAAATGTTAAAAATAAAGAAACTCTTGAATGAGTAGGTGTGTCCAAACGTTTGACTGGTACTGTATATATTCACAGTGTCTGCAAAGCCTAATCTGACTTTGCACAGTTGATCTTATGTTGAATACGGTGGGTGCCCTTCTCTTTGGACTCCTTAGAAGTTATCTGCATTTGTTATGGGGCCAATGTTGTACATCTCCGCGTCAGCACTGCTGGAGCTATTGAGTCATACTTTGTGACTCTCTCATAATTCCATTAATTAAAGCATGGAATGTTAAAGCCGGAACAGGAAGAAAATGGATCGAATCCAAACTCACTTCCAGTTCCAGCTCACGTAGTGAAGGGATTATGCAATGTCTGTGGAGAAGGGAGTTGGTTTGGGGCTACACCATGACAGAGGAGGAAGATGATGAATAGTAGAAGTAGGTTGGGGAGCAGGGACTAGATGGCCAGTGACTCTAAGCCTGCTGGGTAGATAGATTCCCACCTGCCTGAACCCATGACCCCTGACCAGTGCCAACAGAGCTACTGAATGCTTTATAACTCCAGGTGCCCTCTCTTCTCTATTGGTTAGGACGTCTCTATGGATCTTTTTTCACAGATGGCTTTGAGCTTTAAACCATGTGCATGGCTTTTGCTGAGATGCTGATTTTTTTATGAAAATATCAAAGCGATCACTGGGATATTGGAACTCTTTCTCAACAAAACTAAACCTAAGAGAACCTAAAATGATCCATATCCCTGGGTCTAAACAACCCCCATGTTTAACCACAATTCTATAATTCCCAGCTGTTGATGCTGAAATCAGATCTATTTCTAATCGTGGTTATAAAGCCATGGGCAGGCATTAAGTGCTTAGTGGTCATTTCCATAATTGCTGTGATGCTTTAAACTAACCGTGGGACTAATTAACATAGAAAATGCAATAAAGGGTTTGGTTTACAGCACGCCTGAAAATCCCCATTAACTTGGTGTTTTTAACTATAGTCAATATAATAAGGACAAATTACGGGTGTATGGCGAGTCTAACAAATCTGTAAAAATCAACCTCTTAAAAACAACACACAAAGAAAGTAATGGCGCAGTACTATAACATGCTGACCAGACCGGACACGTCGCGTGCGCGTGCGTCACAAAATTAATGTAGAAATCCATGTTATTCAATTATTGCACACACACTGTCGCGCGCCAAGGAGCGTCTGCGATGCCAAGGGCTAAAATAGAAGTCATTCCTATTTCTGATGCAGATCGCGCTGCAAGTCCTGCCTCTCCCATCTCCTCATTGGTTTATAGAAGCAGGTACCCACGTGCCATCTCCTCATTGGTTATACCCACGTGGGTGATTGAAAGACAAAATGTTTTGCCTGTTGTCGTGGTAAAAGTGTAGATGCCAATCACCATATAAGTTCAAAGATGAAAAAGCCTGGAAGGAGGAGAGATGACTAGAAACGATTCAGTTGGCCGTTTTATGTGTGGATTAATTGTCGGAGTCGAAGACCTTGTGCATTTCAGGTAAAATAACAACACAATGTTTATATCCCAGGACAAATTAGCTAGCAACAGCAAGCTAGCTAAATAGGACAAATTACCTAGCAAGTGCAAGCTAACTAGCTAAATTGCCATACATGTTTACTGCTTTTCGACCTGTCGCCAAATTAATGTAATTGGTTCAGATTGTTTTGATATTTTAACCTGCGTGTCGTGATCGCGTTTGGTGTAGGGGGACAAAATGTATTTATGCATGATAGCGCACGATGGCGCATGCACGCAGCCGGTTTGGGTTCCGTGTAACATGGAGGATAATGGCAGATCGCTCCAATATTTTTTTGCATATTTATTACGATTTTGTTGTTTATAAGTGTTTTTGTTTTTGATTGCTCTTTTGAATTTGTTGTAATGGGTCATCTCGACAGTGATTCAAGACTGATGTTGTCTTGCTTGGCTCAGCTAGCTAGCAGCCATGGACTGTTTGGACTGTTTGTGTCACGCCCTGATCTTAGAGATCCTTATTATTCTCTATGTTTGGTTAGGTCAGGGTGTGACTCGTGTGGGAAAATCTATGTTTTCTATTTCTTTGTGTTTTTGGCTGAGTATGGTTCCCAATCAGAGACAGCTGTCTATCGTTGTCTCTGATTGGAGATCATATATAAGTTGTCATTTTCATTTTGGGTTTTGTGGGATCTTGTTTTCTGTATAGTTTATTTTGCCTTACAGAACTGTGCGCTTTCGTTTTTGTCGTCGTTATTTTGCTTTTGGTGTCATCAATAAAAAGAAGGATGTACGCCTACCACGCTGCACCTTGTCATTCCACCAACGAGAGCCGTAACAGTTTGAATTGTTTGGATTTGAACGCCACAACACTGCCCACTGGGGACAGACGTCAACTCAACCTCTATTTGACATTGGTTCAACTTAATTTAATTGAAATGATGTGGAAACAACATTGATTCAACCAGTGTGTGCCCAGTGGGCGGCTTCATGAGAAGCCTGAAGTATTGGACTGCATACAGAGTTGGCTTGTTCTAGTGAAGATAATCTTGACTGTTAATTATCTGTGGGGAGATTACTGTGTCTGTGACAGCAGTAGCATCCCCACAGACTTAGTGGTGAGGAGTAACTTGACAGCTAGTTAGCTAACCATCAGGCTATAATGACCGGAGCACTGACGTTGGGGTCAGCAGAGTGCGCTGCAGAGCCTCTGCTGACCCCAACGTCAGTGTTCCGGTCATTTTACTGCTCACTGACTGCTCACTGACTCTGACCAGTTCCATTCTGCATGACCATCCATGCCTGAAGTTCCTCCTCTATCAATGCCATCGACGTAAGTCCTTGATCCATCCTTCCACCTTCCATTCCCTGACTTCAATACTATGTAACCAGTTGTGTAAAGTAACTAAGTAAAAGTACTTTGATGTACTACTTAATTAAGTCCTTTTTCTGGAGTAGCTCTATTTTACTATTTATATACAGTATATTTTTATGACAACTTTAACTTTTGCTCCACGACATTCCTAAAGAATACAAATAAATGAATAATAATCATCTTTACTCCCATACATTCAGTGGCTTCCCCAAATATTTGACCAATAAAAAAATTGTTTCATCCGTCTCTGTGCTTTCATAATTTCCCAACAATTCACATGTGGCTGAATCTCACCATAGAAACCATTCCCTCTGTCTCTGTATGTGTAACCCATGTATCTGATGCTGTCTGGACCAAAAGAGTAGGACATGCATGTTGCCACCGTAGCATTTGATAGATGCCAGCAAGCATTTGGCCTCATTGATAAAAGAAAACTATATAATTAGCCAATCAGCTTGTGTTGATGTCCTGCAGTAGCTAGCTTGGATGGAGATGGGTATTTGGACTTGTGGTTTTGACTTAATAATAATAATAATAATATATGCCATTTAGCAGACGCTTTTATCCAAAGCGACTTACAGTCATGTGTGCATAATTCTCTGTATAGGCCAATGATTATGACAGTGATTCTGATCTAACCAGAAATGCATATGTTGTGCCACTGGCCTGAGATGATTGAAGTTCAATATGTAGGCTAGTAGGCTCATGTTAACTAGCTAGCTAACTTACCTGATTCATTGTTGCCCATGAGAGGAACTTAGGCAAGCAGACATTTTAGCTAGATAGCCTATGACAAAAAATAAATAAAAGTATGACAGAGCCAAAGACCATTTATAGCCAACATGAAGAGAGGAGGATGGCATTGGCATTCAACTAGTAATTAAGTTCTCCTTCACCCAAATGGAGATAGCAGATGTTCTGAAAGAGCTGCAAAACCTGGACCCATACAAATCAGCTGGGCTAGACAATCTGGACCCTCTCTTTGTTGCAACCCCTATTACCAGTCTGTTCAACCTCTCTTTCGTATCGTCTGAGATCCCTAAAGATTGGAAAGCTGCCACGGTCATCCCCCTCTTCAAAGGGGGAGACACTCTAGACCCAAACTGTTACAGACCTATATCCATCCTGCCCTGCCTTTCTAAAGTCTTCGAAAGCCAAATTAATAAACAGATCACTGACCATTTCGAATCCCACCGTACCTTCTCCGACACCATTCTGTATACATCTGGCCTTTCTTTGGACACTGTGTTAACTAACCTCCAAATGATCTTCAATGCCATACAACACTCATTCCGTGGCCTCCAACTGCTCTTAAACACTAGTAAAACTAAATGCATGCTTTTCAACCGTTCGCTGCTCGCACCCGCCAGACTAGCATCACTACTCTGGACGGTTCTAACTTAGAATATGTGGACAACTACAAATACCTAGGTGTCTGGCTAGACTGTAAACTCTCCTTCCAGACTCATATTAAACATCTCCAATCCAAAATTAAATATAGAATAGGCTTCCTATTTTGCAACAAAGCCTCCTTCACTCACGCCGCCAAACATACCCTCTTAAAACAGACTATCCTACCGATCCTCGACTTCGGTTCTGTCATTTACAAAATAGCTTCCAATATTCTACTCAGAAAACTGGATGCAGTCTATCACAGTGCCATCCGTTTTGTTACCAAAGCCCCTTATACCACCCACCACTGCGACCTGTATGCTCTAGTCGGCTGGCCCTCGCTACATATTCGTCGCCAGACCCACTGGCTCGATGTTAGGTAAAGCTCCGCCTTCAGCTCACTGGTCACGATAACAACACCCACCCATAGCACGCGCTCCAGCAGGTATATCTCACTGGTTATCCCCAAAGCCAACACCTCCTTTGGCCGCCTTTCCTTCCAGTTCTCTGCTGCCAATGACTGGAATGAATTGCAAAAATTGCTGAAGCTGGAGACTTATATTTCCCTTACTAACTTTAAACATCAGCTATCTGAGCAGCTAACCGATCGCTGCAGCTGTACATAGCCCATCTGTAAATAGCCCACCCAATCTACCTACCTCATTCCCATATTTACTTTCTGCTCTTTTGCACACCAGTATTTCTACTTGCACATCATCTGCTCATCTGTCACTCCAATGTTAATTTTCTAAATTGTAATTACTTCGCTACTATGGCCTATCTATTGCCCTACCTCCTCATGCCATTTGCACACACTGTATATAGACTTTCTTTTTTTCTATGGTGTTATTGACTGTATGCTTGTCTATTCCATGTGTAACTCTGTGTTGTTGTTTGTGTCACACTGCTTTGCTTTATATTGGCCAGGTCGCAGTTGTAAATGAGAACTTGTTCTCAACTAGCTTACCTGGTTAAACAAAGGTGAAATAAAAAATTGAATTGTTTTAGAAAAGGGTGAGTCAACATTTTTTTATTTTACTTACTTACTTACACACACTCACACTCACACTCACACTCACACACACACACACACTCACACACAAAAACACACGCAGAAATCAGTACCATGGACATTCACATGATATTTAGCAACATTGATTGGACTAAATAGCGATTGGCATCTTTAAGTTTGTTTTCAGTGTATTAAACTAAGCATATATGGCCTTGTTGATGTGATTATGTTTAAATGTTTAAGTGGAAATGGTGCTGGAATACCGGAGGCAGGGCTCCTGTTGTTTTTGTGCTGACTTGAGGTAACTCTGTGGTTCTAAATCAGTAGTTGATTCGTAAACCGTCTAAAACATGAATTTGCTTAACTATGCTGCAGGTCATATAACTGTTTGTTACATGCAATATTTGCTTTGTGGACTTCACATGATAGATGTTGCTGTCTGGTTTTGTGATTAAACAAATGTATGTGTAGTTTAATTTATTCTGCCACTGTGTGATAGTTGTATTTTTGTTGTCACAGCCTTATTGTATGTCATGGTGGTGTATGAACAAATGGGTTATAGAGCAAACAACACAATTATCACAACAGAGGTTGGAATATGGATTTTTTACTCACTCCCCAGTGATTTTACCCACGCAACACTACTGCATACATTTTCACTGACACCCAAAAGTACTTTAAATGCTCAGACAGGACAGCAATAATAGACCTAGGGACCACATCACCCCCACCCTCATCAAACTCCACTGGCTCTCAGTTCAATACAGGAGCATCTTTAAATCAAATGTTATTGGTCACATACATGTGTTTAGTATATGTTATTGTGGGTGTAGTGAAATGCTTGTAAATTGTTCATGCTTAGCTACAAAGCACTCAATGGACTGGCGCCCACATACCTTACTAACCTCCTGCACCCATACACTCCCACCTGTTCACTGCACTCTTCTGAAACTGACCTCCTACACTCCCACCTGTTCACTGCGCTCCTCTGACACTGGCCTCCTCACCCTCCCTCTCACCAGCCTCCACTCCATGGGAGACGGGCCTTTTAGCAGTGCAGCTCCCCAACTCTGGAACTCCCTCCCTATCCATGTCAGAACCTCACAATCCATACAGATATTCTAGTCCACACTAAAGACACACCTCTTCACACAGGCTTACACAGATTATCTGTTGTCTTAGCTTTAACCTCTGTCTAGTTCACTTCCTGGTCAGTCTGTCATCATGTTTAGTGTTCTCCATGGTCAGTCTGTCATCATGTTAACTGTTCTCCATGGTCAGTCTGTCATCATGTTTAGTATTCTCCTTGGTCAGTCTGTCATCATGTTTAGTGTTCTCAATGGTCAGTCTGTCATCATGTTTAGTGTTCTCCAATGTCAGTCTGTCATCATGTTTAGTGTTCTCCATGGTCAGTCTGTCATCATGTTTAGTGTTCTCCATGGTCAGTCTGTCATCATGTTTAGTGTTCTCCATGGTCAGTCTGTCATCATGTTTAGTATTCTCTATGGTCAGTCTGTCATCATGTTTAGTGTTCTCCATGGTCAGTCTGTCATCATGTTTAGTGTTCTCAATTGTCAGTCTGTCATCATGTTTAGTGTTCTCCAATGTCAGTCTGTCATCATGTTTAGTGTTCTCCATGGTCAGTCTGTCATCATGTTTAGTGTTCTCCAATGTTAGTCTGTCATCATGTTTAGTGTTCTCCAATGTCAGTCTGTCATCATGTTTAGTGTTCTCCATGGTCAGTCTGTCATCATGTTTAGTGTTCTCCATGGTCAGTCTGTCATCATGTTTAGTGTTCTCCATGGTCAGTCTGTCATCATGTTTAGTGTTCTCCATGGTCAGTCTGTCATCATGTTTAGTATTCTCTATGGTCAGTCTGTCATCATGTTTAGTGTTCTCCATGGTCAGTCTGTCATCATGTTTAGTGTTCTCCATGGTCAGTCTGTCATCATGTTTAGTGTTCTCAATGGTCAGTCTGTCATCATGTTTAGTATTCTCCATGTCAGTCTGTCATCATGTTTAGTGTTCTCCATGGTCAGTCTGTCATCATGTTTAGTGTTCTCCAATGTTAGTCTGTCATCATGTTTAGTGTTCTCCAATGTCAGTCTGTCATCATGTTTAGTGTTCTCCATGGTCAGTCTGTCATCATGTTTAGTGTTCTCCATGGTCAGTCTGTCATCATGTTTAGTATTCTCTATGGTCAGTCTGTCATCATGTTTAGTGTTCTCCAATGTCAGTCTGTCATCATGTTTAGTGTTCTCCATGGTCAGTCTGTCATCATGTTTAGTGTTCTCAATGGTCAGTCTGTCATCATGTTTAGTGTTCTCCAATGTCAGTCTGTCATCATGTTTAGTGTTCTCCATGGTCAGTCTGTCATCATGTTTAGTGTTCTCCAATGTTAGTCTGTCATCATGTTTAGTGTTCTCCAATGTCAGTCTGTCATCATGTTTAGTGTTCTCCAATGTTAGTCTGTCATCATGTTTAGTGTTCTCCAATGTCAGTCTGTCATCATGTTTAGTGTTCTCCATGGTCAGTCTGTCATCATGTTTAGTGTTCTCCATGGTCAGTCTGTCATCATGTTTAGTGTTCTCCATGGTCAGTCTGTCATCATGTTTAGTGTTCTCCATGGTCAGTCTGTCATCATGTTTAGTATTCTCTATGGTCAGTCTGTCATCATGTTTAGTGTTCTCCAATGTCAGTCTGTCATCATGTTTAGTATTCTCCATGGTCAGTCTGTCATCATGTTTAGTATTCTCTATGGTCAGTCTGTCATCATGTTTAGTGTTCTCCTTGGTCAGTCTGTCATCATGTTTAGTGTTCTCCTTGGTCAGTCTGTCACCATGTTTAGTGTTCTCTATGGTTAGTCTGTCATCATGTTTAGTGTTCTCTATGGTCAGTATGTCATCATGTTTAGTATTCTCCATGGTCAGTCTGTCATCATGTTTGGTGTTCTCTATGGTCAGTCTGTCATCATGTTTAGTATTCTCTATGGTCAGTCTGTCATCATGTTTAGTGTTCTCCATGGTCAGTCTGTCATCATGTTTAGTGTTCTCAATGGTCAGTCTGTCATCATGTTTAGTGTTCTCCAATGTCAGTCTGTCATCATGTTTAGTGTTCTCCATGGTCAGTCTGTCATCATGTTTAGTGTTCTCCAATGTTAGTCTGTCATCATGTTTAGTGTTCTCCAATGTCAGTCTGTCATCATGTTTAGTGTTCTCCATGGTCAGTCTGTCATCATGTTTAGTGTTCTCCATGGTCAGTCTGTCATCATGTTTAGTGTTCTCCATGGTCAGTCTGTCATCATGTTTAGTGTTCTCCATGGTCAGTCTGTCATCATGTTTAGTATTCTCTATGGTCAGTCTGTCATCATGTTTAGTGTTCTCCAATGTCAGTCTGTCATCATGTTTAGTGTTCTCCATGGTCAGTCTGTCATCATGTTTAGTATTCTCTATGGGCAGTCTGTCATCATGTTTAGTGTTCTTCAATGTCAGTCTGTCATCATGTTCAGTATTCTCCATGGTCAGTCTGTCATCATGTTTGGTGTTCTCTATGGTCAGTATGTCATCATGTTTAGTATTCTCTATGGTCAGTCTGTCATCATGTTTAGTGTTCTCCATGGTCAGTCTGTCATCATGTTTGGTGTTCTCTATGGTCAGTCTGTCATCATGTTTAGTATTCTCCATGGTCAGTCTGTCATCATGTTTGGTGTTCTCTATGGTCAGTCTGTCATCATGTTTAGTATTCTCTATGGTCAGTCTGTCATCATGTTTAGTGTTCTCCATGGTCAGTCTGTCATCATGTTTAGTGTTCTCCATGGTCAGTCTGTCATCATGTTTGGTGTTCTCTATGATCAGTCTGTCATCATGTTTAGTGTTCTCTATGGTCAGTCTGTCATCATGTTTAGTATTCTCCATGGTCAGTCTGTCATCATGTTTGGTGTTCTCTATGGTCAGTCTGTCATCATGTTTAGTGTTCTCTATGGTCAGCCTGTCATCATGTTTAGTGTTCTCTATGGTCAGTCTGTCATCATGTTTAGTGTTCTCCATGGTCAGTCTGTCATCATGTTTAGTGTTCCCCATGGTCAGTCTGTCATCATGTTTAGTATTCTCTATGATCAGTCTGTCATCATGTTTAGTGTTCTCTATGGTCAGTCTGTCATCATGTTTAGTATTCTCCATGGTCAGTCTGTCATCATGTTTGGTGTTCTCTATGGTCAGTCTGTCATCATGTTTAGTGTTCTCTATGGTCAGTCTGTCATCATGTTTAGTGTTCTCTATGGTCAGTCTGTCATCATGTTTAGTATTCTCTATGGTCAGTCTGTCATCATGTTTGGTGTTCTCTATGGTCAGTCTGTCATCATGTTTGGTGTTCTCTATGGTCAGTCTGTCATCATGTTTAGTATTCTCTATGGTCAGTCTGTCATCATGTTTAGTGTTCTCTATGGTCAGTCTGTCATCATGTTTGGTGTTCTCTATGGTCAGTCTGTCATCATGTTTGGTGTTCTCTATGGTCAGTCTGTCATCATGTTTAGTGTTCTCTATGGTCAGTCTGTCATCATGTTTAGTGTTCTCTATGGTCAGTCTGTCATCATGTTTGGTGTTCTCTATGGTCAGTCTGTCATCATGTTTAGTATTCTCTATGGTCTGTCTGTCATCATGTTTAGTGTTCTCCATGGTCTTTTATATACTTATTTAAAATGAGATTGTATTACTTTGTATCCTGCTGATTTGATTGTGTATGTAATGTGACTTTGGGTGTTGTGAAAAGCACTTAAAATAAAATGTATTATTATTATTAAATAAACACAAAGTTTTTGTAAATTATGTCTGGTTTGATTTATTTATTTAATTTGATTTACTTTTACTCAAGTATGACAATTTAGTACTTTTTCCACCACTGTACTTAGTACATTTAATACTAAATACTTTAATACCTCAAGTAGTATTTTAATGGGTGACTTTCACTTTTACTTAAGTCCTTTTCCATTAAGGTATCTTTACTTTTACTCAAGTAGGACAATCTTAGGTGGCATGCCAGCTGGTAAGGTTGGTAGACTACAAAAAACAAGCAATTACTAAATGTACTGAATCTTTCAATCTTTCACCCAGACATTTGCTGAGATGCAGAGAAGGATACTTTGTGTCTTTAAAAAAATAACCACTAGTTAGGAGGATACAGACAGCTCAAGAGGTATGCTTAGATAAAAATAAAAATAAACATGGAATTAAGCATAATGATTATGGCTCTGGATTGCAGAAAAAAAGCTGATTCTCCAATTGACAGACAGGGGAACACCCCCCCAGCCATCCTAATGTACTTTGTGCCCCCTCAAAATTCTGGGGTGCATGATGCCCCTGCAGCAGCATGTGGTTATATGATAGTGAAATTATGATGTTCCATTAACAACTTGTAGCATGTTATTTCCTGACACTTCCTCTTCAGCCCGGTGCCACATGTACCACATGTACCGGTCCCACGCATCAGTCCTCCAGTGAGCTTCCACAGTCCAGAGCTTCCGGCTACAGTTCCCAGTCCAGAGCTTCCGGCGACAGTTCTCAGTCCAGAGCTTCCGGCGACAGTTCCCAGTCCAGAGCTTCCGGCTAAAGTTCCCAGTCCAGAGCTTCCGGCGACAGTTCTCAGTCCAGAGCTTCCGGCGACAGTTCCCAGTCCAGAGCTTCCGGCTAAAGTTCCCAGTCCAGAGCTTCCGGCAACGTTTCACAGTCCGGAACCTCCTGAGACGGTCTACAGTCCGGAACTTCCTGAGTCGGTCTACAGTCTGGAACCTCCTGAGACGGTCCAGAGTCCGGAACCTCCTGAGATGGTCCAGAGTCCGGAACCTCCTGAGACGGTCCAGAGTCCGGAACCTCCTGAGACGGTCCACAGTCCGGAACCTCTGGCGACGGTCCACAGTCCGGAACCTCTGGCGACGGTCCACAGTCCAGAACCTCTGGTGACGGTCCACAGTCCGGAACCTCTGGCGACGGTCCCCAGTCCAGAGCCTCTGGCGATGATCCACAGTCCGGTTCTACAAAGGCCGGAGGAATCAGCGTAAAGATGGGGGGCTGCATCCAGAACCGGAGCCGCCACCGAAGGTATATGCCCACCCGGACCCTCCCCTATAGGTTCAGGTTTGCGGCCGGGAGTCCGCACCTTTGGGGGGGATGGATACTGTCACACCCTGACCTTAGTTATCTCTGTTTTCTTTATATTTTGGTTAGGTCAGGGTGTGACGAGGGTGGTTACACTAGTTTTTGTATTGTCTAGGGTCTTTGTATGTCTAGAGTTGGCCTGATATGGTTCTCAATCAGAGACAGCTGTTTATCGTTGTCTCTGATTGGGGATCATATGGATCGTGGGATCTTGTCTATGTGTAGTTGCCTGTCAGCACTCGTTTGTATAGCGTCACGTTTTGTTATTTTGTTCAGTGTTCATTCTTTTAATAAATAAGAATGTACGCATACCACGCTGCGCCTTGGTCCGATCCTTATTACAAACGTGACATGAACATTCTCCAGACGTAGCGGCAACCAAGGTATGCTTACAGGTGAAGTTGGACTATCTCTGGTTCAACACGCATTCAGAGCTTTTATTTATTTTATTTATCTGGCCTTTGCTTCAACCTCTCTCCAGCCAGCTGTACTTCCCAGATTAGGAAAACAGGTTCATGTTTTAGTCTGAAAGGTCCACACGGGTAAAGAGGAACGTGGGATGAGAGAGAGAGAGAGAGAGAGAGAGAGAGAGAGAGAGAGAGAGAGAGAGAGAGAGAGAGAGAGAGAGAGAGAGAGAGAGAGAGAGAGACTGAATGAATGAATGTGTCAGGGAAACCCGAGACAGGAGGGGAAGAGGAAGTGTATTAGAGGGATCAGAGGACTATAGGAGCCTTGAATTCAAAAGGCATCCATTGGCCCTTCTCTCACAGGACTTTATCACAAATGATATGTGGAGTATCAAAGCCTTGGTGAACACTCCAAGGGAAGATTGCGGTTTTCCTCTAAAGGCCACCAGCATAATCTGCTTTTCTCATTTAAAAAAAAGAGGGGTATCCTCAAACAAACAAATTCTCTCTCTCACGCAGGCAGACATTGACATGAAACACAGTCAGAACTCCACAGATAGGAAAGAGTGGCATGGAAGTCCCACTAGGCACAGACGTCAATTAAATGTTTATTCCACGTTGGTTCCAAGTCATTTCATTGAAATGGCATGAAAACAATGTTGATTCAACCATTGTGTGCCAAGTGGCGTGGTAGTCTTTGATATCTTCACGTGGAGTGGTAGTCTTTGATATCTTTACGTGGAGTGGTAGTCTTTGATATCTTCAAGTGGCGTGGTAGTCTTTGATATCTTTACGTGGAGTGGTAGTCTTTGATATCTTCAAGTGGCGTGGTAGTCTTTGATATCTTTACGTGGAGTGGTAGTCTTTGATATCTTCAAGTGGCGTGGTAGTCTTTGATATCTTTATGTGGAGTGGTAGTCTTTGATATCTTCACGTGGAGTGGTAGTCTTTGATATCTTCAAGTGGCGTGGTAGTCTTTGATATCTTTACGTGGAGTGGTAGTCTTTGATATCTTCACGTGGAGTGGTAGTCTTTGATATCTTCACGTGGCGTGGTAGTCTTTGATATCTTCAAGTGGCGTGGTAGTCTTTGATATCTTCAAGTGGCGTGGTAGTCTTTGATATCTTCACGTGGAGTGGTAGTCTTTGATATCTTCAAGTGGCGTGGTAGTCTTTGATATCTTCAAGTGGCGTGGTAGTCTTTGATATCTTCAAGTGGCGTGGTAGTCTTTGATATCTTCAAGTGGCGTGGTAGTCTTTGATATCTTTATGTGGAGTGGTAGTCTTTGATATCTTCACGTGGAGTGGTAGTCTTTGATATCTTCAAGTGGCGTGGTAGTCTTTGATATCTTTACGTGGAGTGGTAGTCTTTGATATCTTCACGTGGAGTGGTAGTCTTTGATATCTTCACGTGGCGTGGTAGTCTTTGATATCTTCAAGTGGCGTGGTAGTCTTTGATATCTTCAAGTGGCGTGGTAGTCTTTGATATCTTCACGTGGAGTGGTAGTCTTTGATATCTTCAAGTGGCGTGGTAGTCTTTGATATCTTCAAGTGGCGTGGTAGTCTTTGATATCTTCAAGTGGCGTGGTAGTCTTTGATATCTTCAAGTGGCGTGGTAGTCTTTGATATCTTTACGTGGAGTGGTAGTCTTTGATATCTTCAAGTGGCGTGGTAGTCTTTGATATCTTCACGTGGCGTGGTAGTCTTTGATATCTTTATGTGGAGTGGTAGTCTTTGATATCTTCACGTGGAGTGGTAGTCTTTGATATCTTTACGTGGAGTGGTAGTCTTTGATATCTTCAAGTGGCGTGGTAGTCTTTGATATCTTTATGTGGAGTGGTAGTCTTTGATATCTTCACGTGGAGTGGTAGTCTTTGATATCTTCAAGTGGCGTGGTAGTCTTTGATATCTTTATGTGGAGTGGTAGTCTTTGATATCTTTACGTGGAGTGGTAGTCTTTGATATCTTCAAGTGGCGTGGTAGTCTTTGATATCTTTATGTGGCGTGGTAGTCTTTGATATCTTCACGTGGAGTGGTAGTCTTTGATATCTTCAAGTGGCGTGGTAGTCTTTGATATCTTCAAGTGGCGTGGTAGTCTTTGATATCTTCAAGTGGCGTGGTAGTCTTTGATATCTTCACGTGGAGTGGTAGTCTTTGATATCTTCAAGTGGCGTGGTAGTCTTTGATATCTTCAAGTGGCGTGGTAGTCTTTGATATCTTCAAGTGGCGTGGTAGTCTTTGATATCTTTATGTGGAGTGGTAGTCTTTGATATCTTCACGTGGAGTGGTAGTCTTTGATATCTTCAAGTCTTTGATATCTTCAAGTGGCGTGGTAGTCTTTGATATCTTCAAGTGGCGTGGTAGTCTTTGATATCTTTATGTGGAGTGGTAGTCTTTGATATCTTCACGTGGAGTGGTAGTCTTTGATATCTTCAAGTGGCGTGGTAGTCTTTGATATCTTTACGTGGAGTGGTAGTCTTTGATATCTTTACGTGGAGTGGTAGTCTTTGATATCTTCAAGTGGCGTGGTAGTCTTTGATATCTTTATGTGGAGTGGTAGTCTTTGATATCTTCACGTGGAGTGGTAGTCTTTGATATCTTTATGTGGAGTGGTAGTCTTTGATATCTTCACGTGGAGTGGTAGTCTTTGATATCTTCAAGTGGCGTGGTAGTCTTTGATATCTTCAAGTGGCGTGGTAGTCTTTGATATCTTCAAGTGGCGTGGTAGTCTTTGATATCTTCAAGTGGCGTGGTAGTCTTTGATATCTTCAAGTGGCGTGGTAGTCTTTGATATCTTCAAGTGGAGTGGTAGTCTTTGATATCTTCAAGTGGCGTGGTAGTCTTTGATATCTTTACGTGGAGTGGTAGTCTTTGATATCTTCAAGTGGCGTGGTAGTCTTTGATATCTTTATGTGGAGTGGTAGTCTTTGATATCTTCAAGTGGCGTGGTAGTCTTTGATATCTTCACGTGGAGTGGTAGTCTGATATCTTCAAGTGGCGTGGTAGTCTTTGATATCTTCAAGTGGAGTGGTAGTCTTTGATATCTTCAAGTGGCGTGGTAGTCTTTGATATCTTCAAGTGGAGTGGTAGTCTGATATCTTCAAGTGGAGTGGTTGTCTTTGGAGGTGTCAGTCATACCTCCTCCAGTCGATGGACTCCCTCTCATCCCTCTCAAAACAGGCGTTTTTTTAATCCCTCTCTTCTCTCTTTCCTCCTCTGGAAAGTGTTGTATGCGTAAAAAACATGGCATGCATCCTGGTGGCGCAGTGGACTAATTCCATGGAAACAGATGTAGTCGTACAATAAAAAGTGAATGTGTTTGCATGATTAAGGCCTAAGGAAATTAATTTCTATGTGTCCTATCTGTACTTGGAGTTCAAAAAAGTGAACCCAAAATAAGATAGCAGTGTGATTAAAAATCTTATTGAAACATTCAGTGGAAGTTATTCAAAAACGTCACGATAACATAATTTCCGTTCTCAGAGCGTGAATAAAACCTTCCAGGAAAACATTTAAGGAACCAGAATAAAACGTTCTCAGAACCTCCCTGCAACATAAAAAAAATAAACGTTCCCAGAAAAGGCAAAATGTTCACGTTTAAAAAACAGTCATGAAACAGTCACACTGCTACTCCTACTGCTCTCTCCTCGTCCGCCCACGTGTTCTCGCACACCCCGAGAGCTTCTGGTCAGCGGGGTGGTGGCACCGGGATCCTCATCTCTCCCAAGTGGTCTTTCTCTCTTTCTCCCCTTACCCATCTGTCTATTGCCTCCTTTGAATTCCATGCTGTCACAGTTACCAGCCCTTTCAAGCTTAACATCCTTATCATTTATCGCCCTCCAGGTTCCCTCGGAGAGTTCATCAATGAGCTTGATGCCTTGATAAGCTCCTTTCCTGAGGACGGCTCACCTCTCACAGTTCTGGGCGACTTTAACCTCCCCACGTCTACCTTTGACTCATTCCTCTCTGCCTCCTTCTTTCCACTCCTCTCCTCTTTTGACCTCACCCTCTCACCTTCCCCCCTACTCACAAGGCAGGCAATACGCTTGACCTCATCTTTACTAGATGCTGTCTTCCACTAACCTCATTGCAACTCCCCTCCAAGTCTCCGACCACTACCTTGTATCCTTTTCCCTCTCGCTCTCATCCAACACTTCCCACACTGCCCCTACTCGGATGGTATCGCGCCGTCCCAACCTTCGCTCTCTCTCCCCCAATTACTCTCTCCTCTTCCATCCTATCTTCTCTTCCCTCTGCTCAAACTTTCTCCAACCTATCTCCTGATTCTGCCTCCTCAACCCTCCTCTCCTCCCTTACTGCATCCTTTGACTCCCTATGTCCCCTATCCTCCAGGCCGGCTCGGTCTCCCCTCCCGCTCCGTGGCTCGACGACTCATTGCGAGCTCACAGAACAGGGCTCCGGGCAGCCGAGCGGAAATGGAGGAAAACTCGCCTCCCTGCGGACCTGGCATCCTTTCACTCCCTCCTCTCTACATTTTCCTCCTCTGTCTCTGCTGCGAAAGCCACTTTCTACCATTCTAAATTCCAAGCATCCGCCTCTAACCCTAGGAAGCTCTTTGCCACCTTCTCCTCCCTCCTGAATCCTCCCCCCTCCCTCCTCCCTCTCTGCAGATGACTTCGTCAACCATTTTGAAAAGAAGGTCGATGACATCCGATCCTCGTTTGCTAAGTCAAACGACACCGCTGGTTCTGCTCACACTCCCCTACCCTATGCTCTGACCTCTTTCTCCCCTCTCTCTCAGATGAAATCTCGCGTCTTGTGACGGCCGGCCGCCCAACAACCTGCCCGCTTGACCCTATCCCCTCCTCTCTTCTCCAGACCATTTCCGGAGACCTTCTCCCTTACCTCACCTCGCTCATCAACTCATCCCTGACCGCTGGCTACGTCCCTCCCGTCTTCAAGAGAGCGAGAGTTGCACCCCTTCTGAAAAAACCTACACTCGATCCCTCCGATGTCAACAACTACAGACCAGTATCCCTTCTCTCTTTTCTCTCCAAAACTCTTGAGCGTGCCGTCCTTGGCCAGCTCTACCGCTATCTCTCTCAGAATGACCTTCTTGATCCAAATCAGTCAGGTTTCAAGACTAGTCATTCAACTGAGACTGCTCTTCTCTGTATCACGGAGGCGCTCCGCACTGCTAAAGCTAACTCTCTCCTCTGCTCTCATCCTTCTAGACCTATCGGCTGCCTTCGATACTGTGAACCATCAGATCCTCCTCTCCACCCTCTCCGAGTTGGGCATCTCCGGCGCGGCCCACGCTTGGATTGCGTTACCTGACAGGTCGCTCCTACCAGGTGGCGTGGCGAGAATCTGTCTCCTCACCACGCGCTCTCACCACTGGTGTCCCCAGGGCTCTGTTCTAGGCCCTCTCTTATTCTCGCTATACACCAAGTCACTTGGCTCTGTCATAACCTCACATGGTCTCTCCTATCATTGCTATGCAGACGACACACAATTAATCTTCTCCTTTCCCCCTTCTGATGACCAGGTGGCGAATCGCATCTCTGCATGTCTGGCAGACATATCAGTGTGGATGACGGATCACCACCTCAAGCTGAACCTCAGCAAGACGGAGCTCCTCTTCCTCCCGGGGAAGGACTGCCCGTTCCATGATCTCGCCATCACGGTTGACAACTCCATTGTGTCCTCCTCCCAGAGCGCTAAGAACCTTGGCGTGATCCTGGACAACACCCTGACGTTCTCAACTAACATCAAGGCGGTGTCCCGTTCCTGTAGGTTCATGCTCTACAACATCCGCAGAGTACGACCCTGCCTCACACAGGAAGCGGCGCAGGTCCTAATCCAGGCACTTGTCATCTCCCGTCTTGATTACTGCAACTCGCTGTTGGCTGGGCTCCCTGCCTGTGCCATTAAACCCCTACAACTCATCCAGAACGCCGCAGCCCGTCTGGTGTTCAACCTTCCCAAGTTCTCTCACGTCACCCCGCTCCTCCGCTCTCTCCACTGGCTTCCAGTTGAAGCTCGCATCCGCTACAAGACCATGGTGCTCGCCTACGGAGCTGTGAGGGAACGGCACCTCAGTACCTCCAGGCTCTGATCAGGCCCTACACCCAAACAAGGGCACTGCGTTCATCCACCTCTGGCCTGCTCGCCTCCCTACCACTGAGGAAGTACAGTTCCCGCTCAGCCCAGTCAAAACTGTTCGCTGCTCTGGCCCCCAATGGTGGAACAAACTCCCTCACGACGCCAGGACAGAGTCAATCACCACCTTCCGGAGACACCTGAAACCCCACCTCTTCAAGGAATACCTAGGATAGGGTAAGTAAGGGTAAGTAATCCTTCTCACCCCCTTCTCACCCCCCCAACAAGATTTAGATGCAAGTGGCTGTTCCACTGGTTGTCATAAGGTGTATGCACCAATTTGTAAGTCGCTCTGGATAAGAGCGTCTGCTAAATGACTTAAATGTAAATGTAAATGTATGGCTTTGTTCTTACAACCAATATGAAACCAAAAATATTCCAAGGCTAGCTGGGCTGTCTGACTGACTAGTGGTAGTTTCATTGTGTGTGGTTAGTTCCTCTGTGAATGTTTGTGACAGGTCGACACACAGATCCTTACAATAACCCTCAGGGAAAGGCTTTATTATCAGCAGTGTCAAATAAGCAGAGTTTCCTTAGCTGAAATACTGAAAATGGTGGCTGGTCAAATCTATTATGAAAAATGTTCTCATGCTGTAGTAGCCAACCCAAAAAAAGGAATGTAAGGCTCGCAAGATATATTGGGTAAGCGAAACAGTAGCTTTAATCCCCAAAAAGATGTATATATTTTTTTCATAACCTTGTTGGATGACATAACAGGGTGCTTTGTAATACATTGTAAGATATGCATCATTCAGTGATGTAGTGGTAAAACAAAGAAGGGTCAATTCTGAGGTTCCATTTGCTTTCAAAGCATTTTTCCCCCCCCGAAAAAGGTGCGTAAACAGTCTTTACGTGTGTTTTGACCCTCTACTGCACAGCTGGCATCACTGCAGCAGAGAAATTGCCATGCCCAGCACTAATATGTGAGGTGTCAGTCCCAGCACCTTGTCTACAACACATATCGCTCTGTCAATCAAACCAGATGTTGAAAGTGCTTTAGGCTGGCAGTGTTGGGTAATAATAGAACTGATAAACACCAAGGATATCCACATAGCCAAACATTTATTTGATTTATTTATTAACAGGCGACAATGCACATTAATCAACATCAATATTACAATAATGCAACATCCATGTAAATGTGTCGGGGTTAGCCAAAAACTCATTTGCACCCGTAGTCTCAGGACAGCTAAGGACAATTACACAACAACAATACACATACCCACTAAGACAATACAACATACCAATACATTATATCCAATAATATATCTTTCTAACAACAACAACACTATCATCAACTGTCTTCTAACATATGAGGAACCACAGATAACTCAGGTGTACAGGTTTGGATAGATTTTAGCCATGTTTTCAATTCAAAGGGAAAAGTACGAGAGTCAGTGCAGCTTCTCAAGTCCATGGGCATTGCATTCCAGTAACAGAAAACTTGACGTAAGAGGCACGCATTAAACCTCTCTGACAACATTACAATGTAACTCTGGGAAATATATATACATAGCAAACAATGAGATTATGGAGAGTCTGGCTAAACAATGAAAACCGGGTTGATCCAGCTAGCTCCAACAAGAAGACGTCGTCAATAATAGAACAATACAAGTAATGTGGTGTATAAATTTGACCGAAACGAAAAGCCTTTTTTTAAAGACCTCTTCTCTCCTCCCTTTATTTCCAGTATCTATTCTGGTCCCTAATCAACCTCAGACAGAGATCATTGAACGTCAGGGAGAGTTTTTAATAAAAACGGGAGAGGCTTGTAAGGCAGTGGCAGCTGTGTGGTGAATACTGAGTTGTCGCAAACGCGAGATGAACATACTGTTATCAGCACAATGGGAAGATGCTAGTGGAGAGTGGAACTGGGACAGGCTTTTCACCACATATGGTCTGACTGGAACTCTCAATGGCAGAACATCTGGTTGAGAGAGCATTGAGATGCACAAGCACCGGAGGATTCAGTGAGTCAGCGGTACATAAGAATATCAAAGGCAAACATTTAATTTGTGTTGCTGTTCTTGTCCCTTGGAGTTCTGTATGTTTTGTGTGGACCCCGGGAAGAATAGCTGCTGCTTCTTCAACAGCTAATGGGGATCCAAATATAAATCCTAAATCATCTCATGCAGTAGTCACAATCTGCATCTCAAACAATGGCACTGAAGCATTGTTATTGTGAAGACTATGAAAGAGAGACACAAAAGCAATTTCTTAAAGATGAAATGTATTACAGAGGAAACACAGCAGAATGATGGCCGGCCAAGTGCAAAAGAGTGTCTATGAACAGAACATTGTCTGTTATTTTCTGTTAATTTTTAGATGTTTCTACAGGTTGAGTACGTGACAATAGCCACTGCCCGCTGACACCCAGCAAGTGGTTGCTATAACACACTGCAGCAACAGCAAACGATAGGACGGTCACCCGCTGAGCTGTTCGTCCTCACAGTGGGGCCAAAGCTTAAGAGAAGTTATGTCTTCTAGTTGAGCTTAACTAATAATAAAGTGTTGGTCAATTGTTTTCCATTTTCCTTTTTGTCTTATTGAACAAAATCATGACGTTTGTTTCTTTCAGCCACAGTTCATTACCAACTTCATCAGAGAATAGAGATGTCTAATTATTGAGTTTCTCTCCAAAGATGTTTGATTAATTCCCCTTTATAAGAAAAAGACACAATGGTTGGGTTGAATGGTCCCTGACAGAATATTACATTGAATAAAATGGACAGGACAAGAGTAAAAGGTGAGGACGGAGTTTATTGAAGGTATAGGTGCTGTACATCTATTAAATGTATAGGTGCTGTACATCTATTAAATGTATAGGTGCTGTACATCTATTAAATGTATAGGTGCTGTACATCTATTAAATGTATAGGTGCTGTACATCTATTAAATGTATAGGTGCTGTACATCTATTAAATGTATAGGTGCTGTACATCTATTAAATGTATAGGTGCTGTACATCTATTAAATGTATAGGTGCTGTACATCTATTAAATGTATAGGTGCTGTACATCTATTAAATGTATAGGTGCTGTACATCTATTAAATGTATAGGTGCTGTACATCTATTAAATGTATAGGTGCTGTACATCTATTAAATGTATAGGTGCTGTACATCTATTAAATGTATAGGTGCTGTACATCTATTAAATGTATAGGTGCTGTACATCTAGGAAATGTATAGGTGCTGTACATCTATTAAATGTATAGGTGCTGTACATCTATGAAATGTATAGGTGCTGTATATCTATTAAATGTATAGGTGCTGTACATCTATTAAATGTATAGGTGCTGTACATCTATTAAATGTATAGGTGCTGTACATCTATTAAATGTATAGGTGCTGTACATCTATTAAATGTATAGGTGCTGTACATCTATTAAATGTATAGGTGCTGTACATCTATGAAATGTATAGGTGCTGTACATCTATTAAATGTATAGGTGCTGTACATCTATTAAATGTATAGGTGCTGTACATCTATTAAATGTATAGGTGCTGTACATCTATTAAATGTATAGGTGCTGTACATCTATTAAATGTATAGGTGCTGTACATCTATTAAATGTATAGGTGCTGTACATCTATTAAATGTATAGGTGCTGTACATCTATTAAATGTATAGGTGCTGTACATCTAATAAATGTATAGGTGCTGTACATCTATTAAATGTATAGGTGCTGTACATCTATTAAACGTATAGGTGCTGTACATCTATTAAATGTATAGGTGCTGTACATCTATTAAATGTATAGGTGCTGTACATCTATGAAATGTATAGGTGCTGTACATCTATTAAATGTATAGGTGCTGTACATCTATTAAATGTATAGGTGCTGTACATCTATTAAATGTATAGGTGCTGTACATCTATTAAATGTATAGGTGCTGTACATCTATTAAATGTATAGGTGCTGTACATCTATTAAATGTATATGTGCTGTACATCAGTGGGGTCATTAGTCTCCATTTCAGAACTGAATATTTTCCCTGATTGGTATGGAGTGGGTTTTAAATAGCATAGCAGGCTAGAAAGATTGACCATGGATTGCCTTTACTAGACTGTGCCCCCGTCTAGTCAGTCGGCATAAACCTTCAGCGACCTCTGAAATTGAAATGAACTGAGCTAAAGCACATTAATCTTTTTCAAAGATATATTTTAGGAACTTTTGAGAGTACATGAAAACCCTCCGGCTAGCTCCAACTTAAACACAGAATAAAAACAAAGAGCTAATTCGACCTTTTCAAAAGTTTTGCACTGAAATATACAAATATGCTCTTTCCATGACATAGGATGAGGGTGAATGGGCAAGATTTAAGTGCCTTTGAACGGGGTATGGTAGTAGGTGCCAGGCGCATCGGTTTGTGTCAAGAACTGCACACTAAACAGTTTCCAGTGTGTACCAAGAATGGTCCACCACCCAAAGGACATCCAGCCAACTTGACACAACTGTGGAAAGCATTAGAGTCAACATGGGCCAATATCCCTGTGGAACATCTTTCGACACGTTGTAGAGTCCACATTGAGGCTGTTCTGAGGGCAAAGGTGTTCCTAAAGTTTGGTTTAATCAGTGTGTGTATTATGATTTATCCCAATTACAGTACATTCGGAAAGTTTTCAGACCCTTAGAAAAATTCAATGTTTTGTTATGTTACAGCCTTATTCTAAAAATGGATTAAGTCAAAATGTTCCCTCGTCATTCTACACACAATGCCCCATAATGACAAAGCAAAAACATTTGCAAAAAAAAAATACAAAACAGAAAATTCAGACCCTTTACTCAGTACTTTATTGAGGCACCTTTGGCAGCGATTACAGCCTTGAATCTTCTTGGATATGATTCTACAAGCTTGGCAACACCTGTATTTGGGGAGTTTCTCCCATTCTTCTCTGCAGATCCTCTCAAGCTCTGTATGGGTGGATGAGAACCGTCACTGCACAGCTATTTTCAGGTCTTTCCTGGAGAGTCCGGGCTCTGGCTGGGCCACTCAAAGACATTCAGAGACTTGTCCCTAAGCCACTCCTGCATTGTCATGGCTGTGTGCTTGGGATCATTGTACTGTTGGAAGGTGAATCTTTGTCCCCAGTCTGAGGTCCTGAGCGCTCTGGAGGATCTCTCTTTACTTTGCTCCGTTGATCTTTCTCTTGATCCCAACTAGTCTCCCAGTCCCTGCCACTGAAAAACATCCCCACGGCATGATGCTGCCATCAAGATGCTTCACTGTAGGGATGATGTCAGGTTTCCTCCAGATGTGATGCTTGGCATTCAGGCCAAATAGTTAAATATTGGTTTCATCAGGACAGAGAATCTTGTTTCTCATGGTCTGAGAGTCCTTTAGGTGCCTTTTGGAAAACTCTAAGTGGGCTGTCGTGTGCCTTTTACTGCAGAGTGGCTTCCGTCTGGCCACTCTACCATAAAGGCCAGATTGCTGGAATGCTGCAGAGATGGTGGTCCTTCTTGAAGGTTCTCCCATCTCCACAGAGGAACTCTGGAGCTCTGTCAGGGTGACCATCAGGTTCTTGGCCACCTCCCTGAACAAGGCCCTTCTCCCCCATTGCTTAGTTTGGCCGGGCAGTCAGCTCTAGGAAGAGTCTTGGTGGTTCCAAAATTCTTCCATTTAAGAATGATGGAGGCTACTTGGTTCTTGGGGACCGTCAATGCTGCAGACATTTTTTGCTACACTTCCCCAGATATGTGCCTCGACACAATCCTGTCTCTGCGTTCTACGGACAATTTCTTTCACCTCATCGCTTTGGTTTTTGCTCTGACGTGCACTGTCAACTGTGGGACCTTATATAGACAGGTGTGTTCCTTTCCAAATCATCACCAATCAATTGCATTTAGCACAGGTGGACTCCAATCAAGATGTAGAAACATCTCAAGGATGATCAATGGAAACAAGATGCACCTGAGCTCAATTTCTCATAGCAAAGAGTCCCATAGCAAAGAGTCTAAATATATTTAAGGTATTCTTTAAAAAAAAAATGTTTTATACATTTGCAAAAAAAAAATGTTTTCGCTTTGTCATGATGGGATATTGTGTGTAGATCAATGATGGGGAAAAACAATGTAAACCATTTTAAAATACGGCTGTAATGTAACAAAATGGGAAAAAGTCAGGGGGTCAGAATAATTTCCAAATGCACTGTATGTGTTGTGATTACATACAGTATGTATCTCAATTTATCACAATTGTATGTGTTGTGATTCCATACAGTATGTATCTCAATTTGTGATTCCATACAGTATGTATCTCGATTTATCACAATTATATGTGTTGTGATTCCATACAGTATGTATCTCGATTTGTGATTCCATACAGTATGTATCTCAATTTGTGATTCCATACAGTATGTATCTCAATTTGTGATTCCATACAGTATGTATCTCGATTTATCACAATTATATGTGTTGTGATTCCATACAGTATGTATCTCGATTTATCACAATTATATGTGTTGTGATTCCATACAGTATGTATCTCAATTTATCACACTTATATGTGTTGTGATTCCATACAGTATGTATCTCAATTTATGATTCCATACAGTATGTATCTCGATTTATCACAATTATATGTGTTGTGATTCCATACAGTATGTATCTCAATTTATCACACTTATATGTGTTGTGATTCCATACAGTATGTATCTCAATTTATCACACTTATATGTGTTGTGATTCCATACAGTATGTATCTCGATTTGTCACAATTATATGTGTTGTGATTCCATACAGTATGTATCTCAATTTATCACACTTATATGTGTTGTGATTCCATACAGTATGTATCTCGATTTGTCACAATTATATGTGTTATGATTCCATACAGTATGTATCTCAATTTATCACACTTATATGTGTTGTGATTCCATACAGTATGTATCTCGATTTGTCACAATTATATGTGTTGTGATTCCATATAGTATGTATCTCAATTTATCACACTTATATGTGTTGTGATTCCATACAGTATGTATCTCAATTTATCACAATTATATGTGTTGTGATTCCATACAGTATGTATCTCAATTTATGATTCCATACAGTATGTATCTCGATTTATCACAATTATATGTGTTGTGATTCCATACAGTATGTATCTCAATTTATCACAATTATATGTGTTGTGATTCCATACAGTATGTATCTCGATTTATCACAATTATATGTGTTGTGATTCCATACAGTATGTATCTCGATTTATCACAATTATATGTGTTGTGATTCCATACAGTATGTATCTCGATTTATCACAATTATATGTGTTGTGATTCCATACAGTATGTATCTCAATTTATCACACTTATATGTGTTGTGATTCCATACAGTATGTATCTCAATTTATCACACTTATATGTGTTGTGATTCCATACAGTATGTATCTCGATTTATCACAATTATATGTGTTGTGATTCCATACAGTATGTATCTCGATTTATCACACTTATATGTGTTGTGATTCCATACAGTATGTATCTCGATTTATCACACTTATATGTGTTGTGATTCCATACAGTATGTATCTCGATTTATCACAATTATATGTGTTGTGATTCCATACAGTATGTATCTCGATTTATCACACTTATATGTGTTGTGATTCCATACAGTATGTATCTCGATTTATCACAATTATATGTGTTGTGATTCCATACAGTATGTATCTCGATTTATCACAATTATATGTGTTGTGATTCCATACAGTATGTATCTCAATTTATCACACTTATATGTGTTGTGATTCCATACAGTATGTATCTCGATTTATCACACTTATATGTGTTGTGATTCCATACAGTATGTATCTCGATTTATCACAATTGTATGTGTTGTGATTCCATACAGTATGTATCTCGATTTGTGATTCCATACAGTATGTATCTCGATTTATCACAATTATATGTGTTGTGATTCCATACAGTATGTATCTCGATTTGTGATTCCATACAGTATGTATCTCGATTTATCACAATTGTATGTGTTGTGATTCCATACAGTATGTATCTCGATTTATCACAATTATATGTGTTGTGATTCCATACAGTATGTATCTCGATTTGTGATTCCATACAGTATGTATCTCGATTTATCACAATTATATGTGTTGTGATTCCATACAGTATGTATCTCGATTTATCACAATTATATGTGTTGTGATTCCATACAGTATGTATCTCAATTTATCACACTTATATGTGTTGTGATTCCATACAGTATGTATCTCGATTTGTGATTCCATACAGTATGTATCTCGATTTATCACACTTATATGTGTTGTGATTCCATACAGTATGTATCTCAATTTATCACACTTATATGTGTTGTGATTCCATACAGTATGTATCTCGATTTGTGATTCCATACAGTATGTATCTCGATTTATCACACTTATATGTGTTGTGATTCCATACAGTATGTATCTCAATTTATCACACTTATATGTGTTGTGATTCCATACAGTATGTATCTCAATTTATCACACTTATATGTGTTGTGATTCCATACAGTATGTATCTCGATTTATCACACTTATATGTGTTGTGATTCCATACAGTATGTATCTCAATTTATCACAATTATATGTGTTGTGATTCCATACAGTATGTATCTCGATTTGTGATTCCATACAGTATGTATCTCGATTTATCACACTTATATGTGTTGTGATTACATACAGTATGTATCTCGATTTGTGATTCCATACAGTATGTATCTCAATTTATCACACTTATATGTGTTGTGATTCCATACAGTATGTATCTCGATTTGTGATTCCATACAGTATGTATCTCGATTTATCACACTTATATGTGTTGTGATTACATACAGTATGTATCTCGATTTGTGATTCCATACAGTATGTATCTCGATTTATCACACTTATATGTGTTGTGATTCCATACAGTATGTATCTCGATTTATCACAATTATATGTGTTGTGATTCCATACAGTATGTATCTCGATTTGTGATTCCATACAGTATGTATCTCGATTTATCACACTTATATGTGTTGTGATTCCATACAGTATGTATCTCGATTTATCACAATTATATGTGTTGTGATTCCATACAGTATGTATCTCAATTTATCACACTTATATGTGTTGTGATTCCATACAGTATGTATCTCGATTTGTGATTCCATACAGTATGTATCTCGATTTATCACACTTATATGTGTTGTGATTCCATACAGTATGTATCTCAATTTATCACACTTATATGTGTTGTGATTCCATACAGTATGTATCTCGATTTGTGATTCCATACAGTATGTATCTCGATTTATCACACTTATATGTGTTGTGATTCCATACAGTATGTATCTCAATTTATCACACTTATATGTGTTGTGATTCCATACAGTATGTATCTCAATTTATCACACTTATATGTGTTGTGATTCCATACAGTATGTATCTCGATTTATCACACTTATATGTGTTGTGATTCCATACAGTATGTATCTCAATTTATCACAATTATATGTGTTGTGATTCCATACAGTATGTATCTCGATTTGTGATTCCATACAGTATGTATCTCGATTTATCACACTTATATGTGTTGTGATTACATACAGTATGTATCTCGATTTGTGATTCCATACAGTATGTATCTCAATTTATCACACTTATATGTGTTGTGATTCCATACAGTATGTATCTCGATTTGTGATTCCATACAGTATGTATCTCGATTTATCACACTTATATGTGTTGTGATTACATACAGTATGTATCTCGATTTGTGATTACATACAGTATGTATCTCGATTTATCACACTTATATGTGTTGTGATTACATACAGTATGTATCTCGATTTGTGATTCCATACAGTATGTATCTCAATTTATCACACTTATATGTGTTGTGATTCCATACAGTATGTATCTCGATTTGTGATTCCATACAGTATGTATCTCGATTTATCACACTTATATGTGTTGTGATTCCATACAGTATGTATCTCAATTTATCACAATTATATGTGTTGTGATTCCATACAGTATGTATCTCGATTTATCACACTTATATGTGTTGTGATTCCATACAGTATGTATCTCGATTTGTGATTCCATACAGTATGTATCTCGATTTATCACAATTATATGTGTTGTGATTCCATACAGTATGTATCTCAATTTATCACACTTATATGTGTTGTGATTCCATACAGTATGTATCTCGATTTGTGATTCCATACAGTATGTATCTCGATTTATCACACTTATATGTGTTGTGATTCCATACAGTATGTATCTCGATTTGTGATTCCATACAGTATGTATCTCAATTTATCACACTTATATGTGTTGTGATTCCATACAGTATGTATCTCAATTTATCACAATTATATGTGTTGTGATTCCATACAGTATGTATCTCGATTTGTGATTCCATACAGTATGTATCTCGATTTATCACAATTGTATGTGTTGTGATTCCATACAGTATGTATCTCGATTTATCACAATTATATGTGTTGTGATTCCATACAGTATGTATCTCGATTTGTGATTCCATACAGTATGTATCTCGATTTATCACAATTATATGTGTTGTGATTCCATACAGTATGTATCTCGATTTGTGATTCCATACAGTATGTATCTCGATTTATCACAATTATATGTGTTGTGATTCCATACAGTATGTATCTCGATTTGTGATTCCATACAGTATGTATCTCGATTTATCACAATTATATGTGTTGTGATTCCATACAGTATGTATCTCGATTTATCACAATTATATGTGTTGTGATTCCATACAGTATGTATCTCGATTTATCACAATTGTATGTGTTGTGATTCCATACAGTATGTATCTCGATTTATCACAATTATATGTGTTGTGATTCCATACAGTATGTATCTCGATTTGTGATTCCATACAGTATGTATCTCGATTTATCACAATTGTATGTGTTGTGATTCCATACAGTATGTATCTCGATTTATCACAATTGTATGTGTTGTGATTCCATACAGTATGTATCTCGATTTGTGATTCCATACAGTATGTATCTCGATTTATCACAATTATATGTGTTGTGATTCCATACAGTATGTATCTCGATTTATCACAATTATATGTGTTGTGATTCCATACAGTATGTATCTCGATTTATCACAATTATATGTGTTGTGATTCCATACAGTATGTATCTCGATTTGTGATTCCATACAGTATGTATCTCGATTTATCACAATTATATGTGTTGTGATTCCATACAGTATGTATCTCGATTTGTGATTCCATACAGTATGTATCTCGATTTATCACAATTATATGTGTTGTGATTCCATACAGTATGTATCTCGATTTGTGATTCCATACAGTATGTATCTCGATTTATCACAATTATATGTGTTGTGATTCCATACAGTATGTATCTCGATTTATCACAATTATATGTGTTGTGATTCCATACAGTATGTATCTCGATTTATCACAATTGTATGTGTTGTGATTCCATACAGTATGTATCTCGATTTATCACAATTGTATGTGTTGTGATTCCATACAGTATGTATCTCAATTTGTGATTCCATACAGTATGTATCTCGATTTATCACAATTATATGTGTTGTGATTCCATACAGTATGTATCTCAATTTGTGATTCCATACAGTATGTATCTCGATTTATCACAATTATATGTGTTGTGATTCCATACAGTATGTATCTCGATTTATCACAATTATATGTGTTGTGATTCCATACAGTATGTATCTCAATTTGTGATTCCATACAGTATGTATCTCGATTTATCACAATTATATGTGTTGTGATTCCATACAGTATGTATCTCAATTTGTGATTCCATACAGTATGTATCTCGATTTATCACAATTATATGTGTTGTGATTCCATACAGTATGTATCTCGATTTATCACAATTATATGTGTTGTGATTCCATATATATTATCATTTATCACAATTATATGTATTGCGATTCGATACTGCAATTTTATTGCGATTCAATGTTCCAAACATATTGCTCACTATATATCTGCTGCGGAGGGACAAGAGAAAGCCATAATAAAAACACATTTTGATCAGTCATGGAAATACAGGTGCTGAAAACATGTTGACTCACAATTTAAAAAGAAGATTGAGGTCAAGTTATAGGAGGAGAAATACAAATGTTTTGACACAGCTACAGCCGACTAGCGCTAGCTAACGTTAACTACCTGGCAAAAAAGATATATATATTTGTATTATTGTTTAGAGCATCGATACTTAGAGTCATAGAATATATATAATATAGTCAAAAATAATAGATTAATTTTCTGAATCGATTCCCCCCCATCTCTAGAAGCTACACAGTCTGATGGTTAAGAATACGCCTCCATGAGAAATACCTTTCTCTGTGTGTGTGTGTGTGTGTCACGTGGCTGGACATTCTCTTTACTCAGAGAAAAGTATGGATTATCGATCAATCACTTAACTCAAAGAAATAAACAACAAGCATATTCCTGAATTACCCTCCTTATACCCTTCTCTCTTTTGATCAAATCAACAGTTGTCTAAACCCAGGCCATTTGTACAACATTAGCCAATGCACAAAGCGAGGTCCATACAGAAATGGTTTGTCAAGATCGTTGTGGAAGAACTTGACTGGCCTGCACAGAGCCCTGACCTCAACCCCATCGAAAACCTTTTGGATGAATTGGAACGCCGACTGCGAGCCAGGCCTAATTGCCCAACATCAGTGCCCGACCTCACTAATGCTCTTTTGGCTGAATGGAAGCAAGTCCCCGCAGCAATGTTCCAAAATCTAGTTGAAATACCCATGAGATTGGAATGAGATATTCAACAAGCAGGTGTCAACATGCGTTTGGTCATGTAGTGTATCTATAGCTTAAACTGACACATCTTTAGAGGTGATTTTTTTTTACTATGCAAATTAGGTTTCCACAGGACGAGGACATCAACTATAGGAGGTTTAAAAGGGAGAAAAAAATGGAGGGATGTGTTGAGATTTAAAATCCAAGAACACCATGCCCTTGGTATCTTGTCTTCTCTCTCATGGTCATCAAACGGTACCGTTAGGCTTGACCCAGTTCTGTCTGGAAGATTTATGACTTCAATAACGTAAGAAATATTGTCAGCTGTTGATAGTTTACATACTGTAGTTGGCTATGTTTGAAATATGTGCAGTGCGTACTCGTCTCAATTATTGAAAGCAGTTACCGCTAAATCCACCTAATAATAGCAACAGATAGTCTATTTGTTAGTATGGCGGTATGAAAAGGTCAAATCACAGATAGTATCAACATTAGACTACCGCTTTTTCCAATAGTTCCCATCTATTCAGTGGTTTTACAGGTCCACAGAATAGGTCACTGGTTTGGCCAATATACTCAGTCATCCAACAACAACTAAAATCCCGCTGCTGAAAGCTTAATTAAGATATTAAGATTCAGCTTTTTTCAAATTACTTTTCCCAATGACAAATTATATCCCAAGTATAAATACAGTAAGCCAGGGGTGTTAAACATACGGCGAGCTCATTCAATCCCAAATATATTTAAATGGGGAGGGGGTGGGGGGGGGGTGTGATCTTAATCGACATTGAAATGACTCAAACTAAATCTAAACTGTAAAGACATTGCTCATTTGTGCTGGCGTGGAAATAAAGGGGTGTGGGGAACGTACTCTGCGTCGCTGCGATCAAGTGTCGATGGCGCTGAGCGGACTCTATTTCTCACTCTATCAAGCTTCCACCTGACAAACAACTCAGCCTCACCCCGCTTCAATCGCTTCATTCGTGAAAAACATCTGGACCAACACAGCATCGCGCTCACTCTCCCTCTATTTTTCCCTTTCTCTATTCTGGTTCTCTGAACAGTAAACAAATTTTCTTCTGGGGCCCAGCTTGCCTGACAGCTCGCTAACGATAAAGCAGCTGTTGTTATGACAACTCCCACCACATCAATAATACTGTGATGTACAACAGTAGGGTTACCAGGTATTACTGTGTGAACTTGTCCAACATCAACACGAATCATAATTAGCCCAGGAAAAAGAACATGTTGCTTGATGAAAAGTCATGTGGGTACAGGCTACCACAAGATGAGCCAGTACTCATGAACATATGGTGCAAGAGAGGAACTACTTTCACTCTAATAATGATGACCCTGCGTCTTTGTGGGGGTGTACGTTGGACAAATTGACATGACCAAATTGTTGATTGATATTTTTGCGGTGTGAGGAATACAGACTGGCCTCTGCATCATCGTCATGCTTCACCATCGATTGCTTTATTTCATTTATTTTGAAAAGATATGACATATTGCGCCCAGTGTGTGTGTGTGTGTGTGTGTGTGTGTGTGTGTGTGTGTGCGACACAGTGACAGTGCAATACGTCTTACAATCAGCTGTGACAGGAGACGGCTTCTGCTCCTTTACCCTTCCCTTTCAATAACGCTGCCGTTCTGCCTTCACACGGCTGGAGAAACAGGAAATGAAGGGAGCCGTATCGCAGAGTAATAACACCACACAGATGATGAAGCTCGGCACTATAGGCAGGGAAAATGGGCTCACGCTGACACATAACACAATAATTCAGATAGCCACGCTAGCTTCACCCCAATATGGGTGCTAGCAAGGTAGCAAGTAGGCTACCTAGTGCTAGGTATCAACAGCAAATCCAGTAGGGGAAGCTACAGGGAGCTTCGACTGGTCAATCGCTTCACAATATTGCTTAGTATTTGCATAAAGTTCAGCTTTCCCCAACTTTGGTGCCGCTCTGTTCACGCTCCCTCACCCATGCTCGCGTCGCCCAATGATCCCCCCCACCCACTTCACTTCCCTCCACTGAAAATGAATTGCGCTCCATTGTTTCAAATCCCCCATTGTGTTATATGGAAATGCACTGTAAGGCTACAGCCAATCAGTTGTGTTGTGACAAGGTAGGATTAGTTTACAGAAGATAGCCCTATTTGGGAAAAATAGGCTATTATTATGGCAAGAACAGCTCAAATAGGCAAAGACAAACGACAGTCCATCGTTACTTTAAGACATGAAGGTCAGTCAATACGGAACATTTCAAGAACTTTGTAAGATTCTTCGAGTGCAGTCGCAAAAACCATATTAAAAAAGACACAAGCCGCTATTAATAACAAGACAAGCTTATGGAAACACCTTGCTAGAATCATTCATTGCAGCTGCAGTGCTGGTTGTATCGTGAGTGGAAGTAGGGAGAACTAGCAATTTATGGCTTATGAAAGTGTTGAATAAAGTGCTGAAAAACAACTTAAACATTAACTTATAAAAACAGCAGCTCTTTGCTGAATGCATTGATCTCTCTAGTGAAGTTTTGAAATCTCACAGTATCAAATTTAAGCTTGGAATATCAGCTATCCAACTTTTTCAGGAGTTATCCTGAGTTTATTTTCAATGATAATCAATTTGTTTACACAGCAGGAAATGCATAAGTATTTTCTTTTTCGCTATGATTGGCTGATGGATACAAACTTGAAACCACTGATCATGACATTTTAGCCCATGGGTTAAACAGCAGTTGTAAGTAGCCTGATTGTCCATTCCATATTGTTAATTTTACTTTGATCTGTCCTGTTTTTAGGATATGGTGTTCGTCAACATGTCAGCGCATTTTTTATTTGATTGGGCGTCATTTAGTTAAGGCTATTTGATCTGAGAAATGTGCATGATGTTTAAAAAGGGTCAATCTCACTACAATGTCATACATTTTATCTCCAGCGTGTAAGGCTACAGAAAAGGCCATGACCTACTCTTTCTACCATAGACTGTATCTGCTACATGATTTATGTTAGATCATTTTTTTAAACATTGGAGTGCCGCAGCGATGTGTCTCTCCAACAGCACCCTGGAGAGGTGCGCTGGGAATGAAGAAGCAAAATATTTTGCGCCCCTGCCTTTGACAAAGTGGGCACTGTTTAGCTCAGAAAATGCCGCCCTCACTAATCTGCCACCCTAGGTGGCCGCCTAATCCTGTCTAATGAGGGGTCCGGCCCTGCTTCAAGATGATGGACTTTGATTAACGCACTCAGCATGGATTTATTATTTCCTCATCTTCTCCACACTTCTTCTTTTCGTCATGATCACATGCAGGCTGGATAGACATGACGTGAGCACAGGTAGGCCATGTGGTATTTCAGCTTTTTTTTTAAATGTCCCTCTCCCTCTCACCACTGGCATGTACTCATGCATACCAAGGGAAGCCCACCCCTCCCTCCAAAATAAAAATTAATAAAAAATACAATTACAAAAATGTGGTATCTTTCGTCTCTGTGTTTCATTATTTTTCATTTTTTTTGCAAGAGCTTGAATTTATCTCACCGGAGAAAGATTCCGGCAAGCAAAAACAGCACCCCTCTTCCTCTGTATGTGTAGCCTTTCTATCTGATGCTGTATGGTCAAAAAGAGTATGGTATTGTTGCCGCCCACAGCAATGAATGCAAGGGAAGCCAGCGAGCATTTGCACTCCCTTGATAATTTAAAAAATAAAATAATAGCCAATCAGCGCTGAGCTCAAGTGAGCGTGCTATACTGAGCGTGCTCAACTGTAAATGGTTGTGGCGCACCAAAATAAAATGTAAAGGGAAACCAGTTAGGATTTGGCTTCACACCAAATCAAAAGCAGAACGTAATTTACAGAAAAAACTTGAATTGTATCCCGTTGTTTCTTTGTCCTCTGGTGGCTAGCTAGCTAGATAAAATTGTAATTGGCTATTATTTTATTTAAAATACTTTGGGGGTTTCGCCAGACAGATGTTGCTCTACGGTTTTGTGATGAAACAAATGTGTGGTTGAATTTATTCAGCCACGGTGTCTTCTTATTGTCTCGGCCTTAGGCCTATAGTTCTTATGCCTTGCCATATTGATACAGATTATAGAGCAAATAACGCAATTATCACAACACACAGGTTGTAATTTGGCTTTTTTTCCCTGGCTTGGCTTCCCCAGTGATTTTACCCACGCATTGCTACTGCCTCTTACACTGTCATGTGAGAAAGTAAAGCAAATTCTAGTTAGGTATATAAATAGCATAATCTCATGTGGAGGAAATATGCAAATTAGCATTCAACAACATCATTTAAAGTGGTTTCCCAGATGAACAATTGACAAGCTACTCCATGGTGTGCTTGTCACTATCTCCTTCAAAGACGTTGAGTTAGGCTACACAGGCATACTGCCAGGGAATTAATTGGATAGATTACTGGAAAATCATGGTTTATATTAAATATGGATATCAATCCCCCTTTTGTATCAAATCAAAGGCAAGTCAACAAAATCTAGCTTATAATACACGGCATTGACATGGACCAACTGCTTTTTGACAAACTACAAGAAAAGCCTAAACTACATGCAACAAACTCAGGAGATTACAGTGCAATCTATAGAATATGGAGATGCACTGCAGTGCATCATTTCAATGTGGGGCAGATGTTTTGTTACTCACAAATTATGCAGCCACTTCCCGATTGATCTACAATAACCGTCCCTTATGAAGCCTATGCCTGCAAGTTCCTCGGCGTACACATCACCGACGTTCTGAAATGGTCCACCTACACAGAAAGTGTGGTGAAGAAGGCGCAACAGCGGCTCTTCAACCTCAGGAGGCTGAAGAAATTTGGCTTGGCCACTAAGACCCTCACAAACTTTTACAGATGTACAATTGAGAACATTCTGTCTGGCTGTATCCCTGGCTGGTATGGCAACCGCACCGCCCGCCACCGCAGGGCTCTCCAGAGGGTGGTGCAGTCTGCCAAACCCATCACCGGAGGCACACTGCCTGCCCTCCAGGACACCTACAGAACCCGATGTTACAGGAAGGACAAAAGATCATCAAGGACATCAATCACCTGAGCCACGGCCTGTTCACTCCGCTACCATCCAGAAGACGAGGTCAGTACAGGTACATCAAGCTGGGACCGAGAGACTGAAAAACAGCTTCTATCTCAAGGCCATTAGACTGTTAAATAGCCATCACCAGCCGGCTACCACCCAGTTACTCAACCCTGAATCTTAGAGGCTGCTGCCCTATGTATATAGACATGGAATCACTGGTCACTTTAATAATGGAACACTAGTCACTTTAATAATGTTTACATACTGCTTTACTCATCTCATATGTATATACTGTATTCTATTCTACTGTATTTTAGTCAATGCCACTGACATTGCTCGTCCTAATATTTATATAGTTCTTAACTCCATTCTTTTACTTTAGATTTGTGTGTATTGTTGTGAATTGTTAGATATTACTGCACTGTTGGAGCTAGGAACATAAGCATTTTCGCTACACCTGCAATAACAACTGCTAAAAATGTGTGTGACCAATAAAATTTGATTTGATGTTAGAGAGAAAGGTGTGCGACACTGCCATCTACTGGACAAGTATAACAATTGCAGTCTTCAGAGCAAAATTTCAGCATAGGATGTAGCGCAGCCTACGTTCAGAAATGTATGTAAGGCAGAGGCACACACGTCAAATCAAATCAAAAGTATTCATATAGCCCTTCGTACATCAGCTGATATCTCAAAGTGCTGTACAGAAACCCAGGCTAAAACCCCAAACAGCAAGCATTGCAGGTGTTTTTCCAAGCACGTTGGCTAGGAAAAACTCCCTAGAAAGGCCAAAACTTAGGAAGAAACCTAGAGGAACCAGGCTATGAGGGGTGGCCAGTCCTCCTCTGGCTGTGCCGGGTGGAGATTCTAACAGAACATGGCCAAGATGTTCAAATGTTCATAAATGACCAGAATGGTCAAATAATAGGTCTGGGACAGGTAGCACGTCCGGTGAACAGGTCAGGATTCCATAGCCGCAGGCAGAACAGTTGAAACTGGAGCAGCAGCATGGCCAGGTGGACTGGGGACAACAAGGAGTCATCATGCCAGGTAGTCCTGAGGCATGGTCCTAGGGCTCAGGTCCTCCGAGAGAGAGAAAGAAAGAGAGAAAGAGAGAATTAGAGAGAGCATACTTAAATTCACACAGGACACCGGATAGGACAGGAGAAGTACTCCAGATATAACAAACTGACCCTAGCCCCTCGACACATAAACGACTGCAGCATAAATACTGGAGGCTGAGACAGGAGGGGTCAGGAGACACTGTGGCCCCATCCGATGATACCCCCAGACAGGGCCAAACAGGAAGGATATAACCCCACCCACTTTGCCAAAGCACAGCCCCCACACCACTAGAGAGATATCTTCAACCACCAACTTACCATCCTGAGACAAGGCCGAGTATAGCCCACAAAGATCTCCGCCAACCCGGACAGGAAGATCACATCAGTGACTCAACCCACTCAAGTGACGCACCCCTCCTAGGGACGGCATGAAAGAGCCCTAGTAAGCCAGTGACTCAGCAGAGGCAGAGAATCTCAGTGGAAAGAGGGGAACCGGCCAGGCAGAGACAGCAAGGGCGGTTCGTTGCTCCAGAGCCTTTCCGTTCACCTTCAATGCAGTCAATGCAGTGTTTGCACGTTTAGATACAAATAACGAATTGATTGATTCGCTAATGTAAACGAGAGGCAAAAGACATGTACATTTTTTTCATTCCACTTTGAGAAAACCATGGTCAAAGATGGTAGAATGGGTGCTTCGATACAGGTGCTTTTCTTTAGTTTTTCTGACAGGTAGGCGGGCCTATGTATGGAGAATTGGTTCCCTTGCTATTACTTGACTCTTTCAAAACTTAGAATTATATTTAGTCCCAAATTACGGTAGGAAAAAAATATCTTAATCAACATGAACAGAACTGCCATCATTTCATGGGATCATTTTGACGTAAATAGTTTACCTGTCCTCCAATGTGGGAGTGTCATTTAATCTCATCACAAATATGCCAAAGTATTCATTTAATTAAAATGCAGTCATATCTCGTATGGGAACGTCACACGTATTAAATTATAATAATAACAGCGATTGGTCAAATAAAGTCATTTTTTCTAAATGATATGTCACTATTGATTTGGAAATCAAACTGTCAAATGCTGCATAATGTAGCCAAAGTCAAACCATTTCCAGTAATCCTCAAAATCATTAGGTCTTTTTGATGTGATTTATATATCTTGCTTTACCTAATTTCCCATTTCAATTTTTTAAATTATATATATCAAGCATATATCCTTGGTTTAGAATAATATTCTATGGACCTTAAATAAAAGGTAAACAATTCTGATGCAATTTCACACATTTTATTTTTAAATCATTTAAAAATGTTTTTAAAATGCTTATTTTACCAAATGCACTAAAACTGTCCATAAAACAGAATCCCAAAATCAGTAGACATAAAACAGTCTCCATAAACCGGGTGTTCGGGTGTTGAGCGGTTAATCAGGTATTAGTCGGAGCGGTCAGAGAAGCCCGGGACATCTCTGTACTTGTCAGCGGCCTCCTGTTTGCCATCGCCTCTGGATCTCCTCCTCCAAATGGATCTGAGGAAACTCTCCAGGGAAACCATACGCTGCTCCATGCCATCCATCTTGAGCAGGACCTGCTCCTGCAACTCAAATCCCTGGCGCAGTTTCTGCATGCTGCCTTTGCACTGGAGGAATCCTGCTTTGCCCTGACAGAAATGTTGGCAGACATAAATTCAAAAAACAAAAATGTGTCCTTCAAAAAACAGTAACATAGAAATACATAGAAAGCAGTATGATTTCAGGACTTTTCACCAACCTGTCCCAGCAGGCTTCTTTGTAAGCTAGCTATGTAGCTAAGTACACAGAGGTGCATATTTTCAATGTAGACCATATGTAAAACTAGGGCAGAGATTTTATTACCATCAAAAATGATGTAACTGGATTCACAAATTGACGAAGAGTAACTAAATATTCACCAACCTGTCCAGGGCTATTCTTCCTGCTGATCCACAGGTAAATCATGTAGACGACCAGAAAGGCCATGCAGAGAGCCAGGATCATGCAGCCAACATTGTGCAGGGCCATGTCCAAGAAGGAGGTGTCATACTCCTTGCTCTCCATTACCTTTCTCAGTTCATCAGGTGTGATCTCCATCCCAACCCTTGACCAGGTTGGGTGTTTGCAGTGCCCCACGCCAATACCAACACAGACCATCTTCAGATAATGGAGTAGTTCAAAAAAACAGCTCTGGGTTCTTATCTCTGGAGGCCAGAGATGTGAATCCAATCGTATCTGAGTAACGAATGAGGACCTGAGCCAGTGCAACCTCAGAATAGCTCAGCAGCCCCATTATTACATCATCTGTGCCGTGATTGCATCATGACAGCCAAGTGACAACTATACCAACTTTGGAAATTAATCATTTGTGAAAATAGCACCCTGGTTTGCTCATCAAATCAAGTGTAACAAGCACAATGCATCTTAAATAATGAATTATACCATTTTCTAATTATTCTAATACTAATAGTTTTCTTAAAACAAACACAGTACAGAGGTGTATCAACACACAAGAAGGCAACATTTTGTTCAGAACTCAGTTATATTTTAGGTTCAAGAACAGAACAGGCTCCAAGTCGTCTCGTTGTCAGCGCTCCGCGGTTCTGGTTGTCAAAGCTCCTGATTGGTTGCCCTCGTCTTCACTCTCTCCTGATGAGCAGCAACACGAGGAAGACTCCACAGCGTCACAGCGGGTTAGTTCTCGGCCCCTGTTATTTCGAGGTGCTTTCCCCCAACTCCTACGTTCCACCACCCGAAGCTTCTTCTCCAGGGCTAGCAGCCTCACCTCCACGCCCTTCAGCTGTTGGAGATGCTCTGACAGCATGGCAGATGTGTTAAGCATATCCGACTTCTGCAGGAAAAACACATTCAGAGATGACCCCCCCCCCCTCCTGGATTCTTTTTACTTTTTTTAACCACCATTTTGATAAGTTAAATCCTTAGTATTACTCAATGTTTTGGGGCAGAAATGTCTGTTTACCACCAGCTTTTTTGAGACTTAACCTGGACAAGCACCAATATAGAAGAAGCAGACTTCCATATCTAGTGATGCTTCTCAAAATCTAAAATGTTGCCCTGATGTGAACGTGGATGATAATGTTACTTACCAGTAATGTCTTGATCAGCTTCCTCTTGTATATTTTGTGAAGAATATTAAAGGCAAAAAATGGCAAGAAGATCACCAGCAGGTACGGGAGCGCAGGTTCTATTGCACTGAAAACTTGGCTAATCCCACTGGTACTGGGCCGGAAAAATGCAGCAAGTTCCTCTGGAGTTATATCTATCCCAACCGTTGCCCATGCCGGCAGGCTGGGGAAAATTGAATGTTTGGGGGGTGGGGGACTGGAAAAGGGCCATATAGAAAAGACCATCTCCACCAGATTAAACCACACACAGTGAAGCTGAGACAGGCATTAGACATGTATAATGTGTCAAACTGAGCATAGAATCTTTGGCAACATTCCACTCAGAGCTGTAATTGTGACAATTCTATGGAACTGTCAGAGCCTTCTTTGACAATCATTGATGATGCAACCTTAATTCCATATCAACTCAACAAAGGGATGGCAGAGAGCTATCAGTTCATTCCTCAAGTTGTACATTTATTATTTCAGAGAAAACAAATTAAAATTCACCAAGGAATTTTCTAAATTCCATTACAAGAAACATACTGCAATAAAAACATGTTTAAAAGAGGATGTTCAGTTATGTGCAGTATATTACAACCCTGAGATATATTCCCATTAGAAAAGGTTACAGCAAAACATTTCAGATACATCAATTCAGAAATGTTATCCAATAACAAATGGCAATACAATTCTATGGCTTATACATGTCCTGTCTAAAAATAACAATCACTCCATGTTTGTAAATGATCCTCTACTTTTCAGAAATCTATAACAAACAGTATGAACAGATTGGGCTTTTCTGACCCATGATAAAAGCTGCAGTTACCAATGTGACGTAACGCAACAAAAATAGGTTTTTATGAATGGCTTTTTCATCCTAAGGTCTTAAACTATACAAGAATATTCAAATGCAGCTTTCCCAGAGTAACAAATTACATAGCTTTTAAAAACTTTAAAATGTCCAACTTGACCTCACTCACCTCTTAACTAAAACCCTTAATGAACTATGCAAAGAGCCCTCTATCAACTCTCCCAGTAAATCCTAATTCTCTCAACGAGATTCAATATTGGACAGACATGGCAGTATAATCAAGTAATTTAAAGTTATTAAATTTACCCAGATAATGACAAACCTCTAAAAGGTCAAATGGAGCCGGAACATTAATCATCCTCAGGGAACTTGAACTTAGCATACACAATGAGCATAACCATCGACATGACAACACACAAAGATCCAACCACCAGGTAAGCGATGCCCAGGAACTGGTTCTTTCCGCCCATCCAGGACACGTTGCTGAAGACCACCTTCTTCCTCCCACCGAAGCTCAACACGGGATAGTCTGGAGGAGGAGTGTGTTAAGGTCGAACAGGACATAGAGTGCCATGTGAGAGTGACCATACAAATTAGACACTGTTGGTAATATTTATATAGAAAGATTTACTCTTTCCCTAGCATATGCTTTCTCCAAGGTCGAAAAACTACCACGTCATGTCTACCATTCTCCTCTGTTTGAAAAGCAGAGTCCCACCCAACTGGTAAGACCAGTTGAGCTGAAATGCAGGTGTAAACCATTGAGCAACAAACTGTTGTAACACGAGACACTAGCCCCACGGGAGTGAAATACAACTCACTCCGAGCGGAGTAAAAAAAAGTACGAGCGGAGTAAAAAAAAGTATTATTACAGTTTCTTGCATTTAGCTGGAGTAATAGCATCAACATGCAGTTTATGTTCTCATTTCCACTCACTCTGGTGAATGAGTGAATGGAAATGCCAATTGGATTAGAATTAAATAAGCACTCATCCATTTACAGGAGTGGTCATTGAATTACGTAATGACATTGTAATGCTTGAATCATCGGTCATTCCGTATGTAATTACAGAACTGCTCAGTTCTTCTGTCTTCAGGCAAAACAAACGCTTCATAAGGACTTAAGCCTGCACCCTTTCACACATGCCCACTGACTTATAGACATTTCCATAGACCTATACATATTGTAGTGAAAGATACTGTAGGCGATTTCAAGGGAGTAGTTCCCTGCAGGTAGGCCCCTGGCGTAGTCACCCTCTGTGATTCGTCGATACAGCTTCCTGAAGTCTGGCAGGGCAGCCCTTCTCATCCACACCAGGAAGTCCTGGTTCACGAAGCCGTTGTTTGATGGTTCAGAGGTGTCCAGCTCATAAGCCGGCTTGGACCAAAAGGATGGCTTCACAGTACCTACGTGAGGAAAGCAAATTAAAGTCGATGTAACGTCCAACTTCTAGGTCAGTGTAGAAACAAATGCAGGAAGGGAAGCGTTGCTAAGGTACACAGTAGCTGGTTTTTGGTAGACAGAAGGTGCGGAGGTACACAAGTCAGATTTTGGTAGACAGAAGGGGCTCTTTGGTTAAAGGGGTAAATTGGTCATCAAAAAGAAAGGAGGACCAAGGCATCCTTCATAGAATGAATTATAAATGCCTTTATTTGTATAGCATGTTCAAAGGAAACAAAGTTTAAAAACTCCTAGGTCAGTGTGTTAAGACATGTGGATGTAGGGTATTATTGATTAGGCATCTCAAGTTAGGATGTCTGTATACATTAATGTCATGGTCTCTGGATGGAGCTCATTACCATTGAATGCGTTCTTTAGAGGCATAACAGAAGGGTTCCTGTATTTGATGTTGTAGTCAGTCCACCATGCTATTCCTTTTCCATCAAAGGGAACAAGCTTCTTGGTACCGTTCATGATCTGATAGAGCTTAAAGGTGTCTTTAAAAAAACAATGCAGAGATTTAATTACTGGACAACGTTGAACCGAATATTTACTCCAAGTGCAGCGTGGTAATAAAACAGTCTACTAGAGTTCTGATTAATGAATGATGGGCTTGTACCATTGAACATGCTGTTTGCTAATGATCCACAGGGCACAATTGGATTTTGGTTGGCATCATACTGATAGGGAGAGCATGCAGAAATAGGTGTCTGCAACAAAGAGGGGAAAACAGTTGGTGATAGGTCATCAGTCACAACATTTGAGGCTGTTCATAGATCATGTCACACATTCACATCTCTTCCCACCTTAAAGTAGTCCAGATCCCCTGAGAGCTGGTATTCATCTTTTGAAGCCCCATATGAGCGTTGGCTCTGAAAGTAGTTGGACAGACCATAGTAGAAAAACACAGGACCCTGAAGAACAAAAAGTGAGTTAGAACCAGCTCTTTGCTACATAAATGAGCAGACCTCACATTACTGTGATAACTTAAATAAGCGAAGGGGTACGAATGTCACGTTACCTCAAATAGATTGGAGAGGGAGAACTCCAGTTTGCACGTACAGTTCTTGTCACTGGGGTTGGAGCACTTGTAGCAGTCTGAGGTGGTCTCTATTCCGGTGTAATCTTTCTGCATTAACATGAAGCATTGCATTAAATATTGATCAGCACCTATCAACATAAAACCACAACTCACACCTCCATTATGTTGTGTGCCAGAAACCATCATCTTCATCCTGTGTGACCGAATGAGCTAGTAAACAAGCTTGAACAGATCGCAAGAGTAACATTCAAGGAGAAGATGCACACAAGTACCTAAAGAGTTACAGGCCATGTCTAATTTGAACTAGTAAAAATGTAGCTACTCTGATGAAGTTCATAACTAAATTGAGAACACACAACTGGACAATGACATTTTATGCAAATGGACAATAAATGGGTATCATAAATCCTGAAACTAGGAGTCACTTTTGACCAGTGATGCCCTTGTCAGTCATACTCTTACCTCCAACACTGTGATGTTCTGTGAGGTGATGAAGAGGGCAACACCTATGCCAATGAATGCCAGGCCAATGAGCACAAACCCAGGGATAACAATACCAGCCGACAGCATGGGCTGCCAAGCAGGGAGTCTCTGCTGTGTGAAGGCTGTGTTGTCTGGCCGGTTGGTCGTTTCTAGCTCTTCTTTCATCATGATTCTGTTAGTAAGAAACAATAGGGAGGGACTTTTTTTTAATTCAGGGAGCTGTGGCCCAGCAGATCAGGGCTGGGGTCAATTCAAATTGAAGGCAATAAATTCAGGAAGTGATTTAAGTGTAATATTCAAAAACATTTGAAATAAATACTATAGCTTCTACTCAGTTTATTGAGAAGTAATTGAAAATAGATGCAGATCACATTTTGATTTGTTTTTGAAGTTTACTTCCTGAATTGACTACCTTCAATTTTAATTGAAACATATGTAGGCCTCAGAGTTTCTCCATGCAGGAATTCCTAAGGAAAAACTAAAATAATACTATGCAGTTGCACTGACATGATTAGGGCCCTGTCTTTCATGCAATCATGTGACAGATATTTAACTTTACTTAAAGCTTTTTAAAAAATCAAACTGTCCCAGCACCATTATAATCCAACTATGATAAACATAACCTTTGGCAAAATAAGTAAAACAACTGTAAAGTTAAAAAGGTAGACTCAGCAAAATGACATTGCCAGGAGCAGCACAGCAGAGGATGGGCGCATTTGAGTGGTAAACTTAAAGTAGTCGACTGTAGACGGATGTCGAGGAGTAGACGCGATCAGGACACGCACATTGAATTATCAAAATTATCTCTGAACCAATTATATTCATTTGGGGACCGGTCGAAAATCATTAAACATTTTTGCCAATTTAGCCAGCAAGCTTGCTGTTGCTAGCTAATTTGTCTGGGGATATAAACATTGGGTTGTTATTTTACTTGAAATGCAAGTCCTTTACTCCGACAATTAAATAGACAGATAAAAGGGTAAACTGAGTTGGTTTCTAGTAATCTCTCCTACTTCAGGCTTTTTCTTCTTCTGTGGGTTTTATGGCGGACTACAACCCAAATAAACTGTGTACTGCTGCCACCAACTGGACGGGTTGAAAACCCAAAACAAGGTGAAAAGAAAATCCGTATGTGATAGGGAAACTCATATAAGAATAGTACTTTGACAACAAAACACAACTCTCACTTCTTCCTTCTTTCAAATGTCCATATCTCCCTTCTCAGACTCTAGGGCCTGAGGGTGGTATGGCTTGTGACAATATTCCATGTAACTCCTCCGCAGAGGTATCTTTCAGTCCCAGGAACCACTCCGCCGCAGCCACAATTTCTATCCTCCTGGACCTTTTCTCCACCTTGGCAGTGCCCTTTAACCCCATAGCTATGAAGGCCACCTTCTTAACCTTTAAAATGCCAGGGTCCTGCTGGTGAAAGGCAACCCCTGCAGCGAAGGCCTATCCACCACCATGGACTCTTCAGGAGCACCATTCAAAATCTCAACCCTTTTAACAGCTGCTGCATATGAAATGTTCTGGACAGCCCTGACTTTGGCCACCTCATTCTCTTTTATCCTTGTCAGGCAATCGAAAGATGTAGCTTCATGGTTCCCACCACAATTGCAATATGTCACATTTTCAACACAATCTTTTCCACAACTTGGACATCTCGGCTTCTCCCTTCGACAAACACTTGAAACATGATCAAAAGCTTTACTATGATCACACTGCATTGGTCTTGGGACAAATGCTCTGTAGTTTATATACCAACTGCAAGTAGGGAGACTCAAAAAGAACAGAGACTTCCCTTTTTCACCATACGATTCAACTGACGTGCATCAAGGACTCCAGGAATATTTTTAATCTCTTCAAAATTGACTTCCCACGAGACGCCAGATATAGCCCCCTTGAAGGGTGCCCTGTTCCAAAGACTCACACACACACACGACACTTCAAACGTATCAAAATAGTGTGAGATGCAACGCACATTCCTTCTGATCCGCAGAAGCATAAAAAATAAAAAAAAATAAAAATCGAAACAAGCAAGCCTCTTATAATCATCACAGCCTTCGCTTTACCCAGCACTCTCTGCCCCATGTCTGGATAACTCAAATGGATTCTTCAAAATTGGTACTTTGCTCAGCTACTCCTCATTAACAAACCATAATCCTACTAGATATGAAGGGTCACTTTCATCACTGTACAATATTTTTCTCAGTTTTCAATTATTTTGGACAATACTCCAATTCTCCTTGATTCTACCACCATTGGATTCAGAATCCACTTCATTGTCCGCTTCCGCAATATTTTCAGATTTGCAATCTCCCATTGCGGTCTCCTTCAGGCTTCTTCTTCAGACTTTATATGGCGGTTGACAACCTACTTTAAAAAGGTGCATTACCACTACCAACTGGACTGGAGAGTGGACCTCAGTTCATCTTTCAATCACCCAAGTGGGTATATGCTCCTCAAAACCAATGAGAAGATTGGAGAGGCGGGACTTGCAGCGCGTCAAGCATCACAAATAGAACCAAGTTTTATTTTAGCGCCTGGATACGCAGACGCCCTTTTGACGCGTGCGAGCAGTGTGGGTGCAAAGATGAAATAACATGTATGTGTAAATGTATTTTTGTGACATGGGCGGTGTGGTCACGTTAGACATCTTAGACAATACATGTCAGTTCACATAAGTTACTGGGTAAACACAATGTCAAGCAGTCAAATACACTTGATATTGACCCCAAGACTGGTGTTTGGGGTACTTGCTCATTAAGGTCAGCCATGGGGGGGATATTGCAGTCGAGGGTGCCTTTGGTAGCAAATCAGTGATCTCAATAGCAATGGATTGGCCAGTAGACTGGAGGGAAGAGGTGGCACGGTATTGCCTTCCCCTTAATCTCACCAGGATCTCCCCCATCCCTTGCCTCTAATGCCAGCATTTCCTCTTGAGCAGCCCGAGAATTGGGTCGGAATTACACAAGGAGCCCAGGGCAGATGGGTCGAGGTTAAAGATGGAATTAAGGCAAGTAACTGCTGACCTGATGTTCAAAAGGTTGTAAGAAATGGAAGCGGATACATTGTGAAAATAAAGTAAAAATAAACTACAAAAGAATCACAAAAATAGTAAAGTTGGGTTGGCGCTTGCAAAACGGTAGCAATCCAGTATGGCGCCATCTCTGCTTTTTGCTTCCAAAAAACCCAGAAGTTTGTCTCCCACAATGCTTTGGCTACGACTTCAAGTTGCAGTTGGTGAGGAGCAACTGCAGAAAACTCTAGTCGACTGCAGTCGAAAGTTCATGACCTTTGATCACATGGTTGTTGAGGTCATGCAGTTCCAAGTCGGATCCTTTTTATACCCATAATGCAAAACAAAGGTGGTGACCAATGTTGGGTAACGTCTTGAAAAAAGTGCTCAGCTCGAACGCTCCCATTGAGATGAGCGAGATGCAAGACTTCGCTCTCACACAGTATCTTCGCAGGTGCATGGGTTCACCTTCCGCTGGTAGCCAGGGAACCAAAACGTTGGAGAAGTTGAGCCTTGTGCTTCAACGCTGTAAATGTTCAGCTGGCACCTAGCCAAACTCCGCTAGGCGAACCCAATGAGTGAGCTCACATACTCCCTTAAAATACCTTCGCTTGAAAAACAAGAAAAAAAAGTTGCAATAGTACTGCGTCCATCTTGAGATGTCGTAGCCACTTCATCAAAAGTCCGAATTAATCTAAGAATCAAGTTTTTGCAGAGATCTTAGTTGCATAATTTTAAATTTAACTAAGATGCTTAGTGCAGTATTTCTCAAGTGAAGACTTGCATGAAACGAGTCATCCTCGTTGAATGACAAACACTTCATTGAAGCATCCCTACTGTTGTCAAATGAAGGGGAGTAGACTTCAGCTACGAACTTCGGCTTGCCTCGAGAAAAAGTGGTGTGTGCACGAACAGTCCCCCCAAAAACGACCAAAAAAACCTGTTCATTAACGTTTCGGATTGGGATCCAGTGGCAGCCCGCCCATTAGCCCGCCCAATGTTTAATGGTGCCCCACTTGTGATTGGTAAAAAAAAGTTCCATACACACCGTTGAAGTCGAACGTTTACATACAACTTAACCAAATACATTTAAACTCAGTTTCACAATTACTGACATTTAATCCTAGTAAAAATTAACTGTCTTAGGTCAGTTAGGATCACCACTTTATTTTAAGAATGTGAAATGTCAGAATAATAGTACAGAAAATAATTTATGTATTATTTCCTTCAACACCTTCCCAGTAGGGCAGAAGTTTACATACACTCAATTAGTATTTGGTAGCATTGCTGTGAAATTGTTTAACTTCGGTCAAACATTTCAGGTAGCCTTCCACAAGCTTCCCACAATAAGTTGGGGGAATTTTGGCCCATTCCTCCTGACAGAGCTGGTGTAACTCAGGATTGTAGGCCTCCTTGCTCGCACACGCCTTTTCAGTTCTGCACACACATATTCTATAGGGTTGAGGTCAGGGCTTTGTGATGGCCACTCCAATACCTTGACTTTGTTGTCCTTAAGTCTTGGCTGATTTATTTAGATTTTCCCATGATATCAAGCAAAGAGGCACTGATTTTGAAGGTAGGCCTTGAAATACATCCACAGGTACACATCCAATTGACTCAAATGATGTCAATTAGCCTATCAGAAACTTCTAAAGCCATGACATCAAAAAAAGCCAGGTAAATGTGTACATTTTCTTGTTTAAAAAAATATGGTTCAAAACAAGATGTTCAGTTATCACTCTGCTTCTCAGTGACAGCCAGGCAGCGCCTCCTCAGAGGGCGCATAGGCCATGAGAACATTGCTTGGATTGCTTTGCCAGCTATTTGCTATGAAGGGGAACTGCACCAATGACGTCGCAGAATTTCATAGCATAAATTACAACAGCACAAAGTAAAATGTACCATCCTGGGATCTCAAATGTTCAGTCAGAACTTCTTGGTCTGCTTTAGTCTCCTCCTCCCAATGAGTCTCTCGCACCAGACGGCTTACTTCCTCACGTGAGACTAGATCCGCTATATCAGGTACAGATGGCGTATAAAGCAAATTGTAATAAGCTTGTAAATAAATAAATAATAAGTTATGAGAGCCTGGGACCTGATAAACTGGACAACTACACCCAAAAAGAGTCACAAGACAGAGGGATACACTACTAGCTAGAACCTTCTCATCACAGATCTGGGGGAACAAAAACAACATGGCCATTTGTCTCGTCCTCCCATGTTTTTCATCATCAGGTTCTACTGACAGGGCGACATGTGTACACTAAACAGCACAAAACCAGGTGTATTCTTTCAGAATGAAAGTTAACTGGCTAGTGCAACATGCTTTGTGACATTATGTTAGCTAGCTATCCCCAGTTAGATCATGCTTTGTGACATTATGTTAGCTAACTATACCCAGTTAGATCATGTGTTTTCACTTATTGCATCTACATGCTGCTTGTTGCATTTGCCCTGGTGCACTCGTTCGTTTGTGAAGTGGCTGCTCATTCGAGTTTCTAAACCCAGAGGCCGGAACATCTCTAACTTCCGGGAATGCTTGCAAAACAGACCAGGGTTTGAGAAGTCAATGAGAGAAGTGAACAATTAGTCTTTATTTAAATGTTCTCTAAAATCTAAAAAAGGCACAACCTCAATTCGAGCCAATGTCTTGAACATGTTATTACTTTAACGTCGTGAAAGTGACAAACTGACTGATTTGACAGCCTGCACATGCTCAGGTTTGGCGACCGTTAAGACCCATTGACAATGTTTCTGCTAATGAGCTTAGCTAACCAACGTTCTACTGGAGAAGCAGTTTATGCCCATCTTCCCACTGTACCATCTTTGGTATAATCTAATCTGTTCAAAACAGTGGCAGCATGTGCAGCAGTGGTGATTCGGTTTTTGACCTGCAAAAGTGAAACAGGTGTATTTATACTGGTTGTTTAAATACACAGATCACTTTATATATTTTCAAAGAAACTACAGGTAGTTAAAAAAATGTGCATCATAATTCAATCATGCTGCTTTAATGACAACTCCAACCACCTCTCACCCAGTGTATTCAGCCAATCAGTGGCTGCCACCGATGGGAAGCCTTTAGAAATTGATGGTGCTTACAAGACAACTGGGAGATGAGGTCAAATCATGACGTCAGTGATCTTCAAGTTGTTAAAAGTTAGAGCTTCAGAAAGAGGCCCAAGTTCTCGATATGGAATTCCGAGTTGGATGACCATAAAAATAAAAAATAAATCCCATTTGGAGCTCGTTTCTCACCCCCTTCTCATTCCAATTTGTCCTAAACACACTGGAGTTGGAAATGTAAGAGTTCCCAGTTGTTTTGAATGGGGCATGAACCACTATGCTGTTTACTTCCTCCATCACGTCATATCGCTGAGGCTACCTTTAAATACCAGTACAGCTTCTTTGATATTGGCTTTTATATAATTCCAAGTATGATGATTTGCCTCAAACAGCTGATAGAAATAATGAGCATTGTTATGTTTATGTCAACTGTATTTTTGTTTTACTTCTAGTGTGGAGAAATGGTGTATGGACAACTGAATGATTGCACTTATGAATACTAGTTGTCTTTTCAAAAGGGACGATTGAGGTAAAATGAGAGCATTTCTTATTTTGTTAAAAGAAATACAGGTTAGTATTTCGAGTGTGGTATCACATTAGTGACTAGCATTTGGCCAACAAGGCATTCTCCACTGGCAGAATTTAAGAATATTTGTAATATTTCCGCGTGCCTGTCGCCTACGTTTGTTCAAGAGACAATGAACCGCCCCATTCTTCACTCTGATAAGTTGCAAAGTAAATAACTGCAAACTAGCTTACTTACCCGTTTTAACGAAGAAGAAAATCTTTCTTTATTTCCAGATTCGTTTGAGGAATATCCAAAATAGGCAGCGTAAAGTCAATAGACAATAAACAGGGCGCTGCCTTCCGGTAACACCTTTACCTGACTGACCGTTCCTTCCCTTTTCCTTTCTCTTCCTGCCTCAATGGTGTTCCTCACAGTGACGTCATTTCAAATCAAATGTTATTGGTCACATACACATACATGGTCAGCAGAAGTTAATGCGAGTGTAGCGAATGCTTGTGCTTTTAGTTCCGACAGTGCAGTAATATCTAACAAGCAATCTAACAATTCCCCAACTGTCTAATACACACAAATCGAAAGGGGTGAATGAGAATATGTACATATTCATATGGATGAGCGATGGCTGAGGTGCAATAGATGGTATAGAATACAGTATATACATGTGATATGGGTAATGTAAGATATGTAAACATTATTAAAGTGGCATTATTTAAAGTGGCATTTATTAAAGTGCCCTGTGATTGGGTCTCAATGTAGGCAGCAGCCTCTCTGAGTTGGTGATTGCTGTTTAAGCAGTCTGATGGCCTTGAGATAGAAGCTGTTTTTCAGTCTCTCGGTCCAAGCTTTGATGCACCTGTACTGACCTCACCTTCTGGATGGTAGTAGTGGTGTGAACAGGCAGTGGCTCGGGTGGTTGTTGTCCTTGATGATCTTTTTGGTCTTGCTGTGACATCGGGTGCTGTAGGTGTTATGGAGGGCAGGTAGTTTACCCCCGGTGATACGTTGCGCAGACCGCACCACCTTCTGGAGAGCCTTGCGGTTGAGGGCGGTGCAGTTGCCGTACCAGGCGGTGATACAGACCGACAGGATGCGCTCGGTTACTCTAGCTTGAGTAATGATTTCATGGAATGTTTTTGCTTGAGCAGCATAGATCAAGTGATACTAAAAGGGATGTATTTTGCTCCATTTTTTGTTGGTGACCTACCCTATGTGCACATAGTGTGAGTTTCTTTCTCTATGGAATTTACATGGACTTCAATTAATTAATTATTTTCATTAACTCTGAAAACAAATGCACTAGTAGCCTACAGAACATGCAATTCGTGTTAGTTTTCGGCGTTATTGAAAAAAAATCGTCTCTTCCTTGGTAATTGACAATGTCCAAAACCAATCATTGCGTTCACGAGCTTTTAGACGGTCTCCTCCTTAACCAATATGATGATAGTGAGGGGCGGGTCATATCATTCAACGGGAGAGGACGAGTTGTCTTTGTGTTGACAAATTGCGAAGATCTAGAGGTAAAATGATCATATTATGCATATAGCTAGTTCTGTTTTACTTTTCATCTCACGGCCCAGTATCGCATGAATAGTGAAATGCGATATTATTTTATAGCGTAGCTAGCATGTCATTGGAGTGCAATGTTTTCACGGACACGGGTAACGTTAGCTAGTTGCTAACTAGCTCATACAGACCCAGTTCATCTGCTGAGACTCATTGTTAGCCTGCTAACGTTAGCTAACTAGTTAGTTATCCACATACATCGATTCGTTTGAATCCGATGAGGGTAGTACAACACAACACCCGGAATATCGACCTTGTTAAGTCAGAGAAGCTAGCTAGGTAGTAATAATGTCAGACTGGGTTTTATAAGATGGTTAGCTTGCTAACCGTAGCCATACAAATGGCTTGCTAGCTCGACTGACTGGCTGCTGTACGTCGACATGTTTTTTTAGTTACGAAAAAGGCGAATGGTTGAACCAAGTCATGTTAGATAGCTAGCTGGCCTAACTACTAATACCAACGGTTGTTTTTCTCTGCATGTTTAAAATACAATTACAATACCTGAAGTAGTTAGCTACCTAAAAATAGCTAGATAGATACATGGCTAGTTAGCTAAATTGCTAACTCCTAGTTAGCTAATACAACTGGAGATCTTAATTTATTAAGGCTAAGTTCATCGTTAGCTAGATAGAACCTTCTAAGGATGAACTTAGCCTTAAGATGCCTTTGGTGAACCGGGCCCAGGACTGATTGGCTGGCTGGGTGGATTTAGCTAACTATTTCTCAATTTCTGTTGTTCATGACCATATTTCTGATTCTGTCTTTATTTCTTAGTGTTTGAATGGATATTACCAGGTGCCCGGAGAAATGGTTAAAACAAGACAAGGTTATTGTGGCGTCCTCTTACATTTGTCATCATGCATATCTGTCAACGCATCTAGATAGTAATGCAGTACTTAGGCACGCTAACGTTACAATTCCCGTGACTAGCAGGTGCATTTAAAGCTCCAACAATACACATTATATAAATGTATTTAGCTAGCTGTTATGGAGTTGTTCAGAACACTTTTTCATATTTTTTTCATCATGATATGGATATTATCCATGTAGAAAGTGAGAATGTGAATGCATTTAATCAGACAAATAAAGTTATAAAACCTGAAATAAAAATGTAACATTCAGTTAGACTGGGAAATGTTAGTTGAGCTGGTAAACTACAAAATTATCTAATTAAAACATTTGTGAACAGCTAGTCATTTTCATTTGCGAAATGCAGCTAATATGCAACTTCATAGCCGTTTATTATTTTTGATCACACCACAATGGATCAACGTTGTAAAAAAACTAAAACACTGGCCATCCTAGAGCATCACATCACCAACGGTAACTCTAGAGCACCGAATGGATTTGTCTCATGCCTATTTTTGTGGTTCCACTTTCCAGGAGAGACCTCTGTCTTCCTCCATTATGCTGTCGAGTAAGAAGTCGGATGCAGGTACCTCTTCTTCCGCATCTTCCTCCTCCTCGGCGGCAGGGGGAGCTGAACGGGCCCCTGAAGCCCAGGCTACTGCCCAGGCTGGGGCCCCTGCTTCAGCACCAGGCCCCATGGAGATCAAGAAGAAAGAGCGGGCCTCCCCAAGCGGGGAGCCTGGCGGACCCCCGCTGCCCCACCCTCCCGGCCTCGGGGGTGTGGACCCAGACACGGCCGAGGGCCGCAGGACAAGCCGTCGCAAGCGATCAAAAGTAAAAAACCTATTACTCCTGTCCCCCCCTATCTTAGAGAGAAATAGAATAAGTCACTACAAACACATGCCTAGACCAGGAGCACAATGAATGACTATTGAGAATACAGCAATCTTTGTATGGCCATCTAATTAGTGGTGAACAACACCAGAGGAACACAGGGAGCTTGACCTTTGACCTCATCTCAGGTGAGCCGGAACATGGTTTTAATGGAGCGTTTATTGTGCCCATTGTTGCAGGTGGAGTACCGCGAGATGGACGAAAGCCTGGCCAATCTGTCTGAGGACGAATACTACTCGGAGGAGGAGCGCAACGCCAAGGCAGAAAAAGAGAGAAAGCAGGTGATCCCACCGCCGGCTCCGCCTGTGGAGGAGGAGCCGGACAGCGAGCCTGAGGAGCCTTCTGGTGAGTGTGAGTCGGACTGTGCGAAAGTGTGTGTCTGCGAGCGTGAATGTAACATTGGGCAGCGAAAGGTGTGTGTGTATGTGTAAGGGCAGGTAGTGAGTGTGTGTTGGTGGTTTTTCAGGCGTGGAGGGAGCTGCGTTCCAGAGCCGCCTCCCACATGACCGCATGACCTCCCAGGAGGCCGCCTGCTTCCCGGACATCATCAGCGGGCCCCAGCAGACGCAGAAAGTGTTCCTGTATATCCGCAACCGCACGGTGAGAATTTTATCTATTTGAATTTTTATTTAACTAGGCAAGTCAGTTAAGAACAAATTCTTGGCCTAGGAACAGTGGGTTAACTGCCTTGTTCAGGGGCAGAGCGACAGATTTTCACCTTGTCAGCTCGGGGATTTGATCTTGCAACCTTTCGATTACTAGTCCAACGCTCTAACCACTAGGCTACCTGCCGCCCCATATGCACACGCGCACTGCATTAACACGACTTGCTTCATTCTGGAGAATATTGTACATTTTGGGCTTTGGTCTGAAGTAGTGGCGAATTCTCCATTCTAGCTCCAACTTTGGCTCGATAACCCGAAAATCCAGCTGACCTTCGAAGCCACAGCACAGCAACTTGAAGCGCCATACAACAGTGATACAGTGCTGGTGCACAGGATACACAGTTACCTGGAGAGACACGGCCTCATCAACTTTGGCATCTACAAGAGAGTCAAGCCTTTGCCAAGTGAGTATATTAGCTTTCCACTATCTGCGTGATACATAAACTTTATGTACAATGCCTACACTCATTTAGATATGTGCATATTAAACACACCAGTGGTACTTATAGGTATTTAGGCATGCATATACAATGTTTTCCACAAGCACATGGAGTAGCCCGACAAAAGAGAAAGTAGCCGCTCAGGGGGGGGGGGTTAAGACATCAGGGGTTAAGAGATTTTTGCTGAACAAGTTTTATTTTGGTGTCCTCTGGTACATCCTAATGCTAGATTGTATTTTCAATCAGCAACTATCAAATGTTCATTTTCTCAGCTATCTGCAATACAGGGATGATTAAAGAATGAAGAAGGTGTTTAACATAAGCTTTGCTACACAGAAAGCAGCAGTTGATTACTCCATTGTCAGCACTTAGATTTAAATCAGTAGACCTTGCATCAATATCTGAAAATTCCATATATGTATCATTAGGTTTTAAAACAATTAAATCTGTTTTCTTTTATAATATTTTGGACCAGTGTGAGGTTCTTTCTCCGCTAGCCTACCTATTGTTTCTGCAGTAAGGAGGATTCACCATCTGCATCTAATGTTTTCATAATTTATCTGTAGATAATCGCCAAAAAGCCTACCGGTATGCAAATGAAGGAGCCAAATGAACAGCTCTCTTACCGATTCAATTCAGTAGGATACTGACTAGTCCCTCACTTTAACGTCACTGTCTGGCAAATCCTGATGCACTTTATATGGAAAATACAAACAAGATTTAGTTGTCCCAATGCGATACAGTGGATATATAACTGCATTGTAAGATTTATGAATGGGAAGGTTGTAGGAGATCGACTTCATTCAGTCAGTTCAACACTTTTTTTATAAAACGAGTCAAGCTTGCTGTTTGTTAATCGAAGCTCAGTATGTAGCCTTTACGTCACCACTTCATGGCTACATATGAAACATGCCAGAATCCAATGTTAACTGTTTTTCCTCACTGGCCTGGTCGGTCCAGTTGGCCAAAAATTTCTACAGGTCCGGACATAGTGTAGTTCTTAAATGCATTGGGATCATGCAGGGCCTATAGGTTGGCATGTTTTCTCTCTATATTCAGCTATTAATAGGCTACATTTGGTTATTATCAAATGTATTTAAAAGTTGTGTAATAATTTAGCAATGCAAGTCATTAGTCGATTCATTAGATTAGCTTTGTATTAATTACCTTGTTTTTGTTTGTGAAGTATGTCATTTTGAGAAGATCTGAAAATAGGACGCTGCCCCTTTTAAGACTGAAGGTCCAAAAGAGAGATTGACTTTGTTCTCATTTACAACTGCAAACTGGCCAAGATAAAGCAAAGCAGTGTAGCAGTGTCCATTATTGCAATTAGATGTGAGGTAAAATAGTTTTTCTTTATCCTTATTATAGTAAAGGAAACGGAGCAGCACGTTCTCCCATAACGAACAAAAGTCATCAAGAATATTAACAATTATAAAACTATGAATGTTTTTCCATATTTATTTTTACATGTAGACAATGCCAAAATAAATGCAAAACTGTTTCTGGATGGGTAATATTATGGATAATTCTGAAAGAGACCTCTTTGACCTTGTTAACAAGCGGGTATTTGTATGGTAATAAACATACTTTTCCCCCAACAGATATTATTGACAAATGTATTCCAGTAAGTTGTGACGTAAGGAATGGATAAAATATCCCTTTGAAATAAAGCACGTATAGATCTGTTGTTCTGAGGGAGCAAGGAGAAACACATTTTCCCTATTGGAGAGTCAACTGGATTAAGCGAGGGTAGGTCAAGAAGGTGAGGTCTGGTAACACCTCTAAACAACATGAGATTTCCAGATGGAATAGCATCAGACTATGGCTAACTCTATAGGTGTAACAGGGATATTGTAACAAGATAAAAATGCCTCGTGAAATTAAGTATATTTTTTTAGCAATGTGTGTGTCAAAATAACTTATGTGATAGGGATGGAAATTGACAAGGACCTATCGATACGATTTTATCACGATACATAGATGCTGATACAATATGTATTGCAATTCTCAGCATTCTATATGTGTTGCGATTCAATACTAATTTTATTGCGATTTAATTTTCAAAACGTATTGCTCACTATACGTCTGTTGCAGAGAGACAAGATGGTATTATAATGAGTTTTGATCAGTCAGGGAAATAAAAATGCTGAAAACATGTTGACTCACTATTTAAAAAGAACATGGAGAACAAGCGATGGGATGAGGAATACCCGTTTTGGCTCAGGTACAGATGGCTAGCTAACTAACGCTACCTTGCAACAAAAAAAAATGATACTTGGAGCCAAAGCATCCATTTAATATCGGTCAAAAATAATATTGCGATATGCAACTATCCATTTCATCCCACATCACTATGATGTGATTGCCAACCACTCTGGTTCTCCTGTGTCCCTGCAGCGAAGAAGACAGGGAAGGTGATCATCATCGGAGGGGGTGTGTCTGGGCTGGCAGCCGCACGGCAGCTGCAGAGCTTCGGCATGGACGTGACCGTACTGGAGGCCAGGGTGGGTCAACAGCACATTGCTTGTCAACAGAGCTCAATAACCGTAGAAAAACAAATCATTATTATTGGACAAGCTCAGAAAGTTTGTTTCACTCCGCCTCCGATGGATTTCTTCTGTTTTGTGCTAATTGAACACAACCACAACCCATTAGCTAATACACTGAACTGACCAGTAATATATTATTTTCAGCCTTGTGTCCTGTTTTGACCTGGTGTAACAGCTAATGGTTAAGGTGTTCCTCTTCACTATGGTAATTGTGTCATATGGTTATTGTCTCCTCAGGACCGCGTTGGGGGGAGAGTGGCCACCTTCCGGAAGGGCAACTATGTGGCTGATCTGGGGGCCATGGTGGTGACAGGACTGGGTAAGGATTACAGTTACAAAATTCTGCTAACTCTCCCAAAAAGACCATGTTTTCCAGAAATCCAGATGGGAAGATCCCCAGAATCAGTGGGGAATAAGCAGGAAATCCAGATGGGTAGATCCCCAGAATCAGTGGGGAATAAGCAGGAAATCCAGATGGGAAGATCCCCAGAATCAGTGGGGAATAAGCAGGAAATCCAGATGGGAAGATCCCCAGAATCAGTGGGGAATAAGCAGGAAATCCAGATTGGAAGATCCCCAGAATCAGTGGGGAATAAGCAGGAAATCCAGATTGGCAGATCCCCCAAAATCAGTGGGGAATAAGCAGGAAATCCAGATGGGAATATCCCCAGAATCAGTGGGGAATAAGCAGGAAATCCAGATGGGAAGATCCCCAGAATCAGTGGGGAATAAGCAGGAAATCCAGATGGGAATATCCCCAGAATCAGTGGGGAATAAGCAGGAAATCCAGATGGGAAGATCCCCAGAATCAGTGGGGAATAAGCAGGAAATCCTCCAACTGGGATTTTTAGAAATTCTGGGAAATTTTAATGGAGTTTTGCAACCCTAGTAAGGATGAACCAGAGACGTGCATTTTTTTTTGACACAAACAATTACATACATGTACAGGTGAGGATGTAGATTATTGAAACTAACTTTAAACAGTCATTTCCAATTTTCCTCATTCCTCTCACCTATTATCAAGGAACAATTTACTCTGAAGTATCTATTGACTTCATGATACCGCTACTTTGAATTTGTCAATGTTCCTGTTAGGACAGCTTCTCACCAGCAGAGGGTGGTGTTGACCATTTCAATGTCGTCTATAATCAAATGTAGTCTGAATAAATAGGACAGGAGAGGCAAAAACAATACTTGTTCACCACTTTTCTCCAGTTTCTTAAAAACGATACAAAAACTACTAATGAATATCAGGACGATGAGATTCCTAAGATGTGTTTTAATAGATATCAAGTTTGTTCATATTCAGCTTGTTGTGTGTTCATAATATGTACACAATATATATCATCAAGTGATCTGCCAGGCTAGTAAACAGTGACATGCCTTGTAGTTGAAATGGATGAAATGGAGGCTATGTGATGGTTCTATGGTTGTGTAGGCCTATATTCTGATGTTCTATCTGGTGTGTTCTAGGAGGGAATCCCATGGCAGTGGTCAGTAAGCAGGTCAACATGGAGCTGGCCAAGATTAAACAGAAGTGCCCTCTGTACGAAGCAAACGGTCAAGCTGTGAGTGCTGCATCGCTAACTATTTAGTTAACTTACTTTGCATTATGAGGTTTAGGCCACGCTCCCCGTTGATGCCAATGAACTGCAGTTGAAGTGGAATGCCTGTGTGTAGATATGACAATACATTTTGGTGTAATGTTCTATGAGGCCTACATTGGCGTGTTGGTGTCTCGTGCAAGCGTGCTCGGTTTCAGCAGTTTAAATGTCTGCTTACTCCAGATGCAACTTTCTACCATTGGAACCTATTACCATTGGAACCTACTGCTATTGTACACATCACTATTTGGGTACATCACTATTTGGTTCTCGTTCCTCTATGTTAACTTGCTCCATTTGTTATTTGTGCTGAAGATGTTTAGATTTTTATTCAGGACACAACTATGTGCTGTGTTAGCAGGGCCCTTCACTTTGTCTGCAGTGTGGATTCAGTTAGCCGCTTAACAGGGTGGATTCAGTTAGCGCTTAGCCTAGCATTGCCCAATAGCTCAGCCCTCTCCAGGTTGAGACCGGACTCTCCCAATGTAATACTGTTAGACTGGAAATAAACAGCAGTGTCCTTTCTGAATGATAATTTTCTCCCTCCTCTCTGTCATGCAGCGGTACGATGTTTGGGGTTATTTTCAGGCCAGAGTTTTATTCATTGGGGCAAAACACCAAAGACAATTTAAATAAGCCTTTCTTATTAGACATGTTGAGGTAGTCCCTCCCTGTTTCAGTCCATTTTCTTCTGTTTTGTACCTAATGAATATGACAAAGTTCACACAGGTGGTAGACATGTGTAAGGCTTCTTCTCACACCACGTGCAACTGTTTTCCTTTCCTGCAGGGGACGCTAATTGTCATTTTCTAGTGTATGTAAATCTGTTCAATGTTAAGTTTGTGTTTTGTTTATCTAATTTGTTATTTCTTTGACCCCTGGCCTCAATCCCTCCCTTTGTTCACCTCCTGGTTCATCTCCTGGCTGACTGCTAAAGGGCGAACGATGCACAAGTGTATGTATTGTTTTGGGATTGTTTTACTACATGATAACATTGTTCATCTATTGTTAATAATTAACGTCAAATCTGCTGTCAGTTCCCAATGAAGCAACGGTGTAGTAGACCGTAATAGAACTGGGTCTGTTCTTGAGTGTGTCTATGGTTCAATTGGCTGTAGTATGTTTGTAGTCAGCTATTTTTTTCCCTTCCAATCCGATACCTTAATGGTAAACGATACTTCCTTTAGGTTAATTTCTTTTTGCAGAGAAAATAAGGATTGCTTTCTAAATTGGATTGCCCTCCCTGCTGACTTCATGTTCATGATTGACCTGAAATTGTTAGTATCAAATGTTGTAATCCTATGGGTGATTCTTAACATGTCATTGTATGAATGACTGCTCCCCCAGGTGCCCAAGGAGAAGGATGAGATGGTGGAGCAGGAGTTTAACCGTCTGCTGGAGGCCACCTCCTACCTCAGCCACCAGCTGGACTTCAACTTCCTTAACAACAAGCCTGTGTCTCTGGGACAGGCCCTGGAGGTGGTCATTCAGTAAGTGTTTGGCCCTTTGGCCAGGTCATCTCAATTAACCCAGAAATAAAATCTTGGACAATTTGGTGAGCTGCATGATTTAGTTCTGGGTCCATACGTGTTAGAAATTGGGAGTTTTCTTCACTAATTTCACCACATGTGCGAAGCAGTTCAAGTTTAAGCACCACTTTCACCCAATCCTGATATACCCAAATAATCGTCAAAAACCCAAACCCTACGCATCCCGTAGCGATAGATTCTTCGGATTACGTGCTGAATCTGCCCACTAGAGATTAACGGCCAAGCAACTTGTTCAAATTCTGTGATAGTGGTTGTATTTTGTTTCTCATTTGAAAAAGTATCCCTCTTTCTCAATGGCACATTATTATCACTGATGTGTTTGTTTGTCTGGTAACGTCCAATAGGCTGGGGTGTTCGTTTGTCTGATAACGTCCAATAGGCTGCGGTGTTCGTTTGTCTGGTAACGTCCAATAGGCTGCGGTGTTCGTTTGTCTGGTAACGTCCAATAGGCTGCGGTGTTCGTTTGTCTGGTAACGTCCAATAGGCTGCGGTGTTCGTTTGTCTGGTAACGTCCAATAGGCTGCGGTGTTCGTTTGTCTGGTAACGTCCAATAGGCTGCGGTGTTCGTTTGTCTGGTAACGTCCAATAGGCTGCGGTGTTCGTTTGTCTGGTAACGTCCAATAGGCTGCGGTGTTCGTTTGTCTGGTAACGTCCAATAGGCTGAGGTGTTCTTTGTCTGGTATCATCCAATAGGTTGCAGGAGAAGCATGTGAAAGATGAGCAGATAGAACACTGGAAGAAGATAGTCAAGACCCAAGAGGATCTCAAGGAGCTGTTGAACAAGGTGACCATGAGAGCCACTATCTCAGGTCAAAATAACAACAAGAGTAGCTTGCTTGTAGATGTACTTTGTCCCTCCTTTTAATATTTCTTCTCTTTTGTATATCTACCTTTCTCGCTTTCCCTCATGTCCTCAGATGGTGGGTACCAAGGAGAGGGTCAAAGAGCTGCATCAGCAGCACAAGGAGGCCAGCGAGGTCAAGCCCCCAAGAGACATCACCGCTGAGTTCCTGGTCAAGAGCAAGCACCGCGACCTGACCGCACTCTGCAAGGTGAGACCACAAGTCAACCACTCACATTCTGTCACACCACCCTACAGTAGAGGCAGAGTAGAGGTACAGAGGAAGGATAGATGAAAATGGATTAAGGGATGATTGATAATGGTGGTTTTTGAAATGGATAGGAACAAAATGCGATTGAAATCTTCATCACCTCAATTGACTTGTTCCATACAAATGACTTCAGGCTGCAAGCAGTTAATGACACATTACTTTGATTACTGTCCTGTTTACTTATTTGTTTTTCCAAAACAAACTAATTCCATTCCTCTGTGGTGTGGTACTTTCTCGACTCACACACCATGTGGATAAGCTATAAATCTAACAGCTGGAGTTGTTAGCAGGAGCAATCATCTATTTCTAGGCTCCAGACACAATTTGATTCAATTAAAGGCGTTATGAACGTATGTGTTTTGAATCACAACTATTTTAAGCCACTTTCATGTGATTATCAGAGTATGTTTTCTGTGGACTGGAACTCCAAATAGCAGCTTGACTAGTAGAATGGCCTGCAGCTACAGTAAAGGCCTAGTCTCTCTACCACTCACTCTTGAATTACTTTCCATCAACTCATAAAGACTTTCCATTGTCATTTTTGTGGTTGTTATGTAGCAAGGATCTCCCCCATTCAAGTATTTTCTTCATTTGAGTAAACTGATTTGCAAGGCGAAATATAGAGACTAATGACTAAAGACTGCTGCCTGTCACACTATGGCTGCGTTTACACCGGAAGCCTAATTCAGATCGTTTGCCCAATAGACCAATTAGTGGAAAAAGAATCTGAGTCGGACTGCCTGTTTAAACGCAGCCTAAGAGCTTTAACAGAAATCATGTTAATGTAACAAATGGAGAGATTGGATTTGGGCCATTAAGCCAAGGACAAAGAAGTGTACTTGATACCTAACTTTCACCTAAGTCCAACTTTCATTCAGCCTCCTATTGACATCAACACACGACTAAGTGAGAATTAGACTTCAATAGAATGTTAGGATAGAGACGAAAAAATGCTATAAGTTGTGACAATGGCATTAGCTCTGAGCAAAACAGACCGTTTCAGCAGCATGTGTTTGACTGGTCTAATGCCTTGTCTGGTGTGTCATTAAAGCCACAGATAAAGCTTCACCTCAGACGTGTACTTTCAGGAGGAAAGTTTAAACACAGCTGCTGTCTGAACTTGTCCACTGCCTCGGTCGACTGCCTCCTGAAAAAGCCACTTCGAAGGCGTGACTCAGGCCGGTCTGTCTGGTTGGAAATGGTCCACACACACACTGAGAGCGTGTTTGATACACACGTAGAGGCTAGGTCATGGTCGGGGAAGCCTTGGGCAGAAGGTTGTGGGGTTTTCGTTTTAGTTGGGCATATTTTTTAGGCCGTGTCAGCCAGCTGGTGGCTGCAGGGGTAAGTGGTGAAATTTGGATAGGGTGAGTCAGCCCGTTTAACTGACTAAGCTGCTGTCCTTCCTACTTGACTTAGAACCTCCTTTGGGGGTGTATGCAGCGCAGAACATACACCCCGCTGTTTCCCTTAATATCACTTAGCGTACAGTACACACACACACACACCTCTGTATGTCCCGCAGTGTTTATACCTTGCTGTCTCCTGTAGGAGTATGATGAGCTGGTGGAGTCGCAGGTCAAACTGGAGGAGAAGCTCCAGGAGCTAGAGGCCAACCCACCCAGGTAAACCTTTAACCCCTGAACTCCAGTGTAAAGGCCTGTTGTAGAACTCCAGCGTATTCTTAAGACCTCTTAAGGATCGGACCCGTTTTCTATTTTTTTTGGTCCATCATATTTGAAACACAGAAGGCCATAATATAATATTGCAGTTTAGGATCAATTTAGCAGTGTGTGCAAAGTTTCAGATTGATCCAGTGAAGCATTGCAAAACCTGACAAGATTTTGTATCAAGTCTTCCCAAATGTGCCGAATTGGTCAATTGACACATTTTCAAGTACTTAACTATAGAGATCATACAAAAATGATATGGTAATACAACATTTAAGTTTACACACTGCCAGGAATGTCATACATGATGGATAATTAGCTTATACACAAACTATCACACATCTTGATGGCCGTGGGGGGTGGGTGTAGAGCTAGAGACAGCAGGGGTTCAAACTGGAGAACCCAGTTCCTACATTTGAATATAAAAATAGATTTTATCAAACAAAACTATGCTACATTTTTATCTCTGGGACCCTCAGGATGACAAATCAGAGCAAGATTACTGAATGTAAGTACATTATTTACCTTCAGAGGTGAATGTATCAAACCAGTTGCCGTGATACGTGTTTTGTTGTTGTGCAATCTCCTCAAACAATAGCCTGGTGTTTTTCAACGGTAATAGCTACTGTAAATTGGACAGTGCAGATAGATTAACAAAAATGTATGCTTTCTGCCCATATAAGACATGTCTATGTCCTGGAAGGTTTGCTGTTACTTACAATGTCATGCTAATCACATTAGCGCATGTTAGCTCAACCGTCCCGGTTTAGGGACACCGATTCCGTAGAGGTTTAAGCGTGGGTGTGCTCTAGCCTGGGTGCCAGGTTGTTTCTGCTCTCTTGCCAGCTCTTTATGGAATTGTCATGCCAATGTTTGGCTTTACAATGACATTGGAGTAGGCAAGAAGTACAGACGGATCAGGGAGCGGGCTACAGACGGATCAGGGAGCGGGCTACAGACTGATCAGGGAGTGGGCTACAGACGGGTCTGGGAGAGGGCTACAGGCGGGTCTGGGAGCGGGCTACAGACGGGTCTGGGAGAGGGCTACAGGCGGGTCTGGGAGCGGGCTACAGACTGATCAGGGAGCGGGCTACAGACTGATCAGGGAGTGGGCTACAGACGGGTCTGGGAGAGGGCTACAGGCGGGTCTGGGAGCGGGCTACAGACTGATCAGCGAGCGGGCTACAGACTGATCAGGGAGTGGGCTACAGACAGGTCTGGGAGAGGGCTACAGGCGGGTCTGGGAGCGGGCTACAGACTGGTCTGGGAGCGGGCTACAGACGGATCAGGGAGCGGGCTACAGACTGGTCTGGGAGCGGGCTACAGACTGGTCTGGGAGCGGGCTACAGACGGATCAGGGAGCGGGCTACAGACGGATCAGGGAGCGGGCTACAGACGGATCAGGGAGCGGGCTACAGACGGGTCTGGGAGCGGGCTACAGGCGGGTCTGGGAGCGGGCTACAGGCGGGTCTGGGAGCGGGCCACAGGCGGGTCTGGGAGCGGGCTACAGACTGATCAGGGAGCGGGCTACAGACGGATCAGGGAGCGGGCTACAGACGGGTCTGGGAGCGGGCTACAGGCGGGTCTGGGAGCGGGCTACAGGCGGTTCTGGGAGCGGGCTACAGACGGGTCTGGGAGCGGGCTACAGACGGGTCTGGGAGCGGGCTACAGACGGGTCTGGGAGCGGGCTACAGACGGATCAGGGAGCGGGCTACAGACGGATCAGGGAGCGGGCTACAGACGGATCAGGGAGCGGGCTACAGACGGGTCTGGGAGCGGGCTACAGACGGATCTGGGAGCGGGCCACAGGCGGGTCTGGGAGCGGGCCACAGGCGGGTCTGGGAGCGGGCCACAGGCGGGTCTGGGAGCGGGCCACAGGCGGGTCTGGGAGCGGGCCACAGGCGGGTCTGGGAGCGGGCCACAGGCGGGTCTGGGAGCGGGCCACAGGCGGGTCTGGGAGCGGGCCACAGGCGGGTCTGGGAGCGGGCCACAGGCGGGTCTGGGAGCGGGCCACAGGCGGGTCTGGGAGCGGGCCACAGGCGGGTCTGGGAGCGGGCCACAGGCGGGTCTGGGAGCGGGCCACAGGCGGGTCTGGGAGCGGGCTACAGGCGGGTCTGGGAGCGGGCTAGATGTGTTCGTATCCATCCTTTCTTTATCTAACCCTCTGATATTCTCTCCACAGTGACGTGTACCTGTCGTCCCGGGACAGACAGATCCTCGACTGGCACTTTGCCAACCTGGAGTTCGCCAATGCCACACCCCTCTCCACCCTCTCGCTCAAGCACTGGGACCAGGTACACTCCCACTCATACTCACTCATTAAAGGTTGACTTAGCGAGATGAGTTGCATACTAAAAGTAAACACAATATCGGGTGAATTTTGGCAACAGCTAAGAGCGTTGAAGCTCGAGGCTAAACTTGTCAGCTCTTTTTCTCCAGTAGCTACCAGGTTGTAGCAGCGTGAAGCGCAGATACTGTGTGACTGTGAGAGCAAAGGATTGAATCACACGCATCTCATTATCTACGGTGCTGCTCATTGCAACGTCATCTTGCTGAGTCTACCTTTAAGATTTCTTCTTGCCCTTCCACTAACCCAATCTGTCTTGTCCTGGCACTTCTCTCCTAGTAAGCACATCCACACTAGATCAGATGATGACATCAGTATGCACTGATAAACTGCTATTAGACACCAGGTCCAGTTGAATCTAGGCCATTCAAACCACCAGACTAGTCTCCATAAACCACACATAACTGACATTGAGCCCGTTTGAATGTTTTCTAGTCCCTGTAAACCATATATTTTCTCCCTCCCTCTCCTGTCCAGGACGACGACTTTGAGTTCACAGGCAGCCACCTGACAGTGAGGAACGGCTACTCCTGTGTCCCTGTGGCTCTGGCCGAGGGCCTGGACATCAAACTGAACACTGCAGTACGGCAGGTCCGGTACACAGCCTCCGGTAAGTGTACAGGATGTGTGTGAGTAGCTGTCTCTGTTTGTCAATCTGTGTGTCTTGTTTATGTGTGTTAAACTAGACTAACCATGTGTATATCTCCAGGCTGTGAGGTGATAGCAGTCAACACGCGCTCCACCACCCAGACGTTCATATACAAGTGTGACGCGGTGCTGTGCACCCTACCCCTGGGTGTCATGAAACAACAGCCCCCCGCCGTGCAGTTTGTCCCCCCCCTGCCCGAGTGGAAGACCGCAGCTATCCAGAGGATGGGCTTTGGAAACCTCAACAAGGTACAGGACACCCCTCCAATTGGCGTTGTAACACTTTGCGTCTCTGTTATGTTTGGTGTTTGTACTGAGATACAAGTCCTTTGGGAGTCTTGCTGCTAAAACAAGGTACTGAAAATCCCTCACTGGGGTGCTGTGACATCTTGTGTCTCTGTTGTCTTGGTGTGTGTGTTATTTTCGGTGTTTCTACCCATCTGGACTGAGATGGATGGAATACTCATTTTGCAGTCTTGCTGCTGTGTCCTTGAAGAAGGAACTTCAGTGAGAAGCCTGCTGCTGTAAAAATGGATGTGTACAGATAAAAAGCCTCTTGGCTCACTTGATACAACACTACCTGGAAGTGAAGTAAAATTCTGATAATCTCTCCCGCTGTTAAGACATGTATTTCACTCATTCAGTCACCCTATCAATTTACATGAGCATCTTTATTCCATTGTATCAAGCATTATTCAGCCTGGGGGTTTTGGACATCGTGCAGAGAACAATATTATTATGCCCCTGCACCACTCTCCCCTGGTTGGAGGACTTGTTGAAAAACGGAAATGAAATATATACAGTGCCTTGCATAAGTATTCACCCCACCTTGGTGTTTTTCCCTGTTTTGTTGCATTACAACCTGTAATTTAAATTGATTTTTGAGAATTTACAATGACGTTGTCGTGGAAATTCTACACAGGGACACTCAAAGTCAACCTTAAATGAATCATTCTTTATTAACAGCATGCTGGAGATGCATAAAGTACCTGTCTGAAGTGAGCTCCGCCAGGGCAGTCCCGTTAGGTGTCTGTGTAAGCAGTATATAAGACGGGTTATATTTGCATGATTTAGCTTATTCATCATTAATGTTTGGTTTATGCATGTGACTGACCAATACCTCACAATACCTCTCTCCAAGCTGAGACCTTGAAACTGAAATATCCCTTTCGTTCTCAAACAATGTTCTGGGCGTATTGCCAGATTGCAGATACTGATAGTGAGGATTCCCTCCAAGGCACGATCAATCAGTCACATGCAAGAACACAGTCGAATTGGTTATTAGAAAAGCACAAACATAAAATGTTTCATCACAGCATGCTCCCTCAACTTAAGACTTCTGTGGCGTCGTGTGATGAAACTGGACATTTTAATGCCCCCAGCACAAGGTGCATCTATATAATGATCATGCTGTTTAATCAGCCACACCTGTCAGGTGTAGGAATTATTTTGGCAAAGGAGAAATGATCCCTAACAGGGATATAAACAAATTTGTGCACAAAATTTGATAGATTTTCCATACGCATAAAAGGCTAATTTCTAAGGTGTTTTATTTCAGCTCATTAAACATGGGACCAATACTTTACATGTTGTGTTTATATTTTTGTTCAGTGTATCTAAAAAAATGAATTTTAACAAAATGTAATTTTGACATTATGGGGTATTCAGGCTGTAACACAACAAAATGTAGAACAAGTCAAGGGATGTGAATACTTTCTGAAGGCACTGTGGATATACAGTACCAGTCAAACGACACACCTAGTCCAGGGTTTTTCTTTATTTTTACTATTTTCTACATTGTAGAATAATAGTGAAGACAAAACTATGAAATAACGTTAAACAAATCAAAATATGTTATATTTGAGATTTTTCAAAGTAGCCACCCTTTGCATTCTCTCAATCAGCTTCACCTGGAATGCTTTTCCAACCGTATTGAAGGAGTTCCCACATATGCTAAGCACTTGTTGGCTGCTTTTCCTTTACTCTGCGGTCCAACTCATCCCAAACCATCTTAATTGGGTTAAGGTTGAGTGATTGTGGAGGTCAGGTCATCTGATGCAACACTTCATCACTCACCTTCTTGGTCAAATAGCCCTTACACTAAGCGTAAACCAGATGGGATGGTGTATCGCTGTAGAATGCTGTGGTAAGCATGCTGGTTAAGTGTGCCAGACAATGTCACCAGCGAAGCACCATCACACCTCCTCCTCCATGTTTCACTGTGGGAACCACACATGTGGAGATCATCCGTTCACCTACTCTGTGTCTCACAAAGACACGGCGGTTGGAACCAAAAATCTCACATTTGGTCATTTCGTGGCCCAAGCAAGCCTCCTCTTCTTATTTGTGTCCTTTTAGTAGTGGTTTCTTTGCAGTAATTCAACCATGAAGGTCTGATTCACACAGTCTCCTCTGAACAGTTGATGTTGAGATGTGTCTGTGACTTGAAATCTGAAGCATTTATTTGAGCTGCAATTTCTGAGGCTGGTAACTCTAATTAACGTATCCTCTGCAGCAGAGGTAACTCTGGGTCTTCCATTCCTGTGGCGGTCCTCATGAGAGCCAGGTTCATCATAACGCTTTATGCTTTTTGCGACTGCACATGAAGAAACTTTAAAAGTTTCCCAGATTGACTGTCTTTCATGTCTTAACATAAGGATGGACTGTTTCTCTTTGCTTATTTGAGCTGCTCTTGTCATAATATGGACTTGGTCTTTTGCCAAATAGGGCTATGATCTGTATACCACTACTACCTTGTCACAACACAACTGATTGGCTCAAACGCATTAAGAAGGAAAGAAATTCCACAAATGTACTTTTAACAAGGCACACTTGTTAATTGAAATGCATTCCAGGTGACTGACTACCTCATGAAGCTGGTTGAGAAAATGCCAAGTGTGTGCAAAGGGTGGCTACTTAGAATAATCTCAAATGTTATTTCATAGTTTAGGGTTTTATTATTATTCTACAATATAGAAAATAGTAAAAAAAAAAATATAAGAAAAACCCTGGAATGAGTAGATGTCCAATCTTTTGTGTGTGTGTGTGTGTGTGTGTGTGTGTAAATATATATACCGTAAAAAAAAAAAAAAAAAATGGACTGGACTCCAAGTGTATCGGCTCATCAATGAATCACTCCGGTCTTAGTTCAGACAAAACCATCTTTCCCTTCTATTTTACTGATGTCTTACGAGGGTCTTGAACCTCTATTTGGACCATTTCTACAGAGATTGCCTCTTAAAATAAACACTTTACCTAAGAGTATAATCATATTTCCCATTGATTGATTATAGTTTTCCGGATCTCCTAACAGTACTGTTTATAGGTCCATGTGAACACAGACATTATGACTTAACAACCACTCCTTGACCTGATGCCAAAAGCAGTACCAAAAGAGATGATCTATTGATTCTGTTCCCTCATGGCAGTCTGCACAGAGCTGACTGTCCAAAGCTCCATATATTAAGCATTCCTTTTGTGGTGAGAATTTTATACAATAGTTAAAATGGAAAAGAACGGCTCGATGCGTCACTTGTAAATCAGTTCATAAATCCGTAGCCATGGTATTGGGACCTTTAGACTTGTTCCCAACTGTCATGGATTTTATGCAGCGTAGTTGTCAAACCTATCGACCTTAACTGATACATTTGAGGATTTATACTAGTCATTTTAAGCCATGGATGGTTTTTCATTGGAGGCAGACAAAACCAATTCATTACTTTGAGCAATTGCCTCTTCCATTTTTGTGCCAGAGCTGCGATGAGTTGGTTATACACCTCCATACACCTTGAATTGCTGGTGTAACACTTTCACAGTCCTTATTTACGATGTCCTTCATAAACATGATACCTCCCTTAGACATTTGTATTAGTACATTGGATTTTAGCCATATTATTTGCTCTTTTATTTGTTCTACATTTTCTGAAGGATGAAATTGGAATTGTAACCAACTCTTTATGGCTTCCATTTAAAATAAAAAGTACAAGGTTACCTCTCTCCCCAACACAGCTATTTATCCTGCTTTATAGCAATTCAGGGAGAGAGGAATGTGTGCGGGTGAGTGAGTGTTTTGGAAATCTGTTAGTGATCAGATAAGAGTCCTCCCCCACTCTCTCTCGCTCCTCTTCTTTTCTTCCTGAGCCCTGATGTGCATCATCTACTGCAGAGTTTCAATCTGCTAATTCGGCTGCAGCAGAAAATGCGGCATTATTATGCAATGAGACCTTTTTGTGGCACCTCGTGGCCACCAGAGGGAGCTCCGTCTCTGGATCACTTGAATGGAGCAATCTGCTTCTAATGACAGCGTTTGCATATGAAAAGATTATTGTGCGTGAAATGGGTCTTAAACAACTTCTCACAAATATAGGACAGGCAGTTGGAACAATAGAGATTTATATAATTCAGTTGGGTTTAATACTGTGGGTCAGAACGATGTTGAAATGCAGTTGCTCAGACTTCACATTTGGTCCGGTTCCAATTTTCCCTTTGGTGTCTCCTTATAAAACAGTTCAATTCTGATTTCTGACACTCCTGGTTTCGTTCTGATCACTAGTGTCATCAGAAAGGCCTAGAGCTCAGAATTTCCCTCAATCTCTGGCTCCCTGCCCAATTTATTGACTCATTGCTCAACTCCAAACTGTGTCTGGGAAACTGTCCTGAATAGACTGGTATCTGTGGGGTGTATTGAGTCACTCATGCTGATGTATGTTCCTCCCGCCACCAGGTGGTGCTGTGTTTTGACCGTGTGTTCTGGGACCCCAGTGTGAACCTGTTTGGCCATGTGGGCAGCACTACAGCCAGCAGGGGAGAACTCTTCCTCTTCTGGAACCTTTACAAAGGTGAGTAGGGTTGGGTGATATGGACAAAATATAATTTCATGGTCAAAAAATAGTTGTGTTTTTAATAATAATAAGTTCACAATTTCCTGCACTCGTTTGAGAATTTCCACACTGACACGTAGTGCTTCTAGATATAGGCAAACAATCTAGGCCTTTTTTTTTTACCAAATGTTGCAATTGTGATTTAGAGCAAAACACTTGGAATCAAATTCTAAATTTAGAATATAATAGTGGGCACTTTGAATACAGTGTTTGACTTGACAACAAATAAAAATGCCAGGGAGGAGTTATTGTGACAGGGTAGGAACCTAAGTGTTGACAAGTGTTTCCTAGGGGACTCTAATCTTTGGCTACATTGAATGTTTTCTCTGAGCAACTTCATGTAGCTAACATTCTTGCTTCACATATTCGTCTTTGATTTAGAAGATACTGTTGCACAAAAAACATGCACTGGTATTATCAGGCTGTATCGCTAGTTATGTTTGCTCTGACTCAGTACATTTATTAGCTACCTAGTGACTAGTATTAGCTAGCTAACAAGGTTTAGGCCCAACTTATTAAGACGAGACAAACTGATAGTGTAATTATATTAAGAAGCAAAGTGAAAACAGCATTGTTGTCATCAACATTGTTGCATGTGCTGCATTGACCATGCAGACTGAACGCAAGTGTCTCGTGCTCAAGGAAAAACAAATGTGCTCCTTGAGTGTCAGGGGGCGGGGCTAAATCTATGGAAAGCGGCATGGAGAGAGAGAGAGATGACTCCAGTAGCAAAGTCAACTATAAAAATGGACATTACACACGGCATATCACATTTAACAAACCAAACATTGAAATACCATTATAGAAGGTAAAGTAAAAACTCAAACCAGTCCATGTAAAATACAGTATACCACCCAGCCCTAAAGGTGAGCACAGTGAACTAGTCTGTTTTGATCTCCTTCATTGCACTGATCAGGTGAAAGCCAGCCTGATGATAAGCTTCTTCCACCAGGTGGTTTTCAATTGTCAAGTCTTCTCCCGTGGCAGATAAAGGAGAGGATAGATTTATAAGCAACTGAGTTAGACGTTGATATTTGGATATAGTCACACATTGTCTTTTTGACAGAATTTCCTTCTCTAAATTAATATTACATTTTCAATGGTGGAATAATTACTCAATTGTCATCTTTACTTTTACTCAAGTATATCTTAATAGAAAATGACTCAAGTGAAAGTCACGCATTAAAAGACTAAAAGTATCTGGTTTTAAATGTACTTAAGTACAGTGGTGGGAAAATAACTTAAATGTCATACTTGAATAAAAGTAAATGCCATCCATCAAATTCCTCATATTAAGCAAACCACATGGTACACTTGTCTTGCTGCTTGTTATTTACAGACAGCCAGGGGCACACTAACACTCAGACGTAATTTACCAACGCAGTATTTGTGTTTAGTATGTCTGTCATAGCGATATATTGATAGGTTTGTGAATTGGACCATTTAGCTGTCCTGCCTGAGCATTTGAAATGTAACAAGTACTTTTGGGTGTCAGGGAAAATGTATAAAGTACAGATTTTCTTTAGGAATGTAGGGGAGTAAAAGTTGTGGCAGCACGTCGCCTAATGGTTAGTGTTGGGACAGTAACTGAAAGGTTGCTAGATTGAATCCCCAAGCTGACAAGGTAAAGATCTGTCATTCTGCCCCTGAATTAAGGCAGTTAACCCACTGTTCCTAGGCCATCATTGTAAATAAGAATTTGTTCTTAACTGACTTGCCTAGTTAAATAAAATACAGTACAGATACCCCACAAAATGACTTAAGTGGTACTTTAAAGTATTTTTACGTAGTTACTTTACACAACTGCCTTTTTGACAGTGTTACTGCGAAATTGACCCATGTGTCCCCCCCCCAGCCCCCATACTGCTGGCGCTGATGGCCGGAGAGGCGGCCGGCATCATGGAGAACATCAGCGACGACGTCATTGTCGGACGCTGCCTTGCCATCCTCAAAGGTATCTTCGGAAGCAGCGCTGTACCTCAGGTATGTGTGAATTTGCTTGTTTTGTACATAAAAATAGAATAACACTCAATATGGCCGCCACCGGTCCTCCCACCACGTAACGTAAACTTGAATCATAATATCAATTTCTATAGTTGAGTCCTTTCCAACCACCAGTCAAATACATCATGAAGAAATGGTTCATATGTAATTATTCGTGTTGGAACTGTAGTGTTTCGCAACCATGTTTACTGGAATCTAATATCGGTATGGAAACTGTCTTTTCTTTGATGTCACGGCAGCCCAAGGAAACGGTGGTGACGCGTTGGCGTGCCGACCCCTGGGCACGGGGCTCCTACTCGTACGTGGCGGCCGGTTCCTCCGGTAACGACTATGACCTCATGGCCCAGCCCATCACCCCCGGTCCCGCCATCCCTGGAGCATCACAGGTAACACATGGGACTACTAACACATACGATACATTACGAGACCGTTTCCCAGATACAAATTAAGCGCAGTCCTGGGTCAATAAGTACACTCAGTGGAAAATCTCCATTCAAAGTGCTTTCAGGTCCAGGAATAGGCTACTTCTGTGCAGTACTCTGCTTTGTGATTAACCTGTCTGGGAACAGGGAACCCCTCGCCAACAGCCAATGAAATTGCAGGGCGCCAAATACAAATCAACATAAATCAAATTTCTCAAACATACAAGTATTAGGCACCATTTTAAAGATAAAATTCTCATTAATCCAGCCACAGTGTCTTATTTCAAAAATGCTTTACAGCGAAAGCTCCACAAACGATTGTTAGGTCACCACCAAGTCACAGAAAAACCCAGCCAAATATCAGAATTCGATTTTATGTATTTTTGATCATTTTCAATGAGGTTGACTACTTTCAAAGTATTCTTATCCAGAACCACTGGACCAATCGGCACCAACTTTGGTATATTACATCTATGGATGCACATCTTCAAACGCAAGAATCTGTTGCCAGAAGAGTAGTGTTTTTCTCAAAATGGCGGACCTGAGAAATAAGTATAATAATAATGAACCAGATCAAATATGATAAGGTGTCACCATCACTGCTGAACCCCTAATAACACACTCCACTACTTATTTCTGTACTGGCATTCCACTTTTGATTCTGATATAGTGAATGGAGTGGCAAAGGCCCGAACCCGACATTATTTTGCATACATGCATGTTGTCCTTATGAATAAAGAGTGTAAAGCCCAATCTATTACATCATCAGAACCTTCACCTTGTTCTAAGCCAATGAGAACACTGGATATTAGCGCAAGTTTATATTTAAAAAACATACCCGGAACCATCAGAGCCATCAACCATCTCATCCTCCTTAGCAAACCCAAGTCGTTCTGACATGGGAACTCATATTTCTGTGTTGGTTGATATGTTTGTCATTTCCCCCCCTTCGTTCGCAGCCCGTCCCACGTCTGTTCTTCGCCGGCGAGCACACGATCCGCAACTACCCGGCCACGGTGCACGGCGCTTTGCTCAGCGGCCTGCGAGAGGCAGGACGCATCGCCGACCAGTTCCTGGGCGCCATGTACACCCTCCCTCGACAAGCCACGCCGACTGCCGCCCCTCAGCCCTCCCCCAGTGTCTAGAACCCTGCCCCTTTTACCAGTGTCCTTCTATGTTCAAGTGATGTCGGTGACTCCCGCTAACTAAGGTGTAAAAAAAAAATTGCCTGTCATTTTGTGTTAATGTTTAACCACCATCGATGTTACTGGACAAACAAACTGCACATTCCCAAAGGACCGAGCCAGCACCAGTCATGTCTCGGGCACATCTCTTATCCTGCATCGTGCCCCCTCATCCCTCGACAGTCAATGCAGTTAAGTGGAACCTCCAATGGAACTCTCAGCTCGTTTCGTGTCCCTTCCAGCACCACTAGTTAACCATAGTGCTGTTTGAACAGGCTCATGCTAGGATCTGGTTGTTGAAGGTAATGAAAGCCTCTTTGGGAGGACAGATCTGGTTCCCAGTCTTATTCCAGTAGGAAGACACTACACTAGGTGTAATGCTAACCCTGGTCCACTTTATCGTCGCCCAGCCCGGGACTTGAACCAGCGACCTTCCTGTTACTGGTCCACCTCCCTAACATTAAATGGATGGAGGGGCTGAAGAGAAGGATCAGCAGCCAATAAGCCACAAAGGACAGCCAATCACTCGCTGATCCATCCCTAGCTAGCATTAGCACTGTTTCACTCCTGATGTATTTTTCTATTAAACATATTCTAGCTGCTACGATGTTGTAGCCTACAGTGCATTGTATTGATTGTTTTAAGGATAATGTTAGTTGTATGCCTCCTACTGAATAGGACCTGTACCGTGTAGAGTATGATGCATAGAGGAGTAGTGGAGGAAAAGATAAATACTATGACTTATGTTGTGAATGTTTTTGTTACTTATTGTATTTAGCAGCTTGTCTTGGTGTATTTTATTGTCGGCGTCGCATACCCTTTTGATATGTTTTCAACATTTGGGTATACAAATCTAATAAATGCATGTGTGTCCCAAAAAATGGTTTGTTATTGAACAGGTTCAGATAGTACCTCCCTGTTTCACTTCTTCCATTTCATGCCTAGTGAACACAACCCAGGCAATTATGAGTGGAGGAGATGGTCAATGACTTGCTTCCTGTATCCACACACAGAGGTTGCTTTCCAATCATCTCCTGAAGTGTACACACTTTCAAATATGATCTATTAAATTGACAAGCTAGTCGAGGTGACTACTCTAACCATGGAAATAGATGTCAATTATTCAAGGAAGGCAAGAGCAGGTGGGACCATTCTAGCCAATGAGAGGGCAGATAGTTGTGCATGTAGTTCACACATGTAAATTGTTTGTCTCAAAGTTGCCAGAATGCCACATGCATTCACTTGTAACAGCCTGGAAACTTCTATTCGATCAAATAGACCTCCATACAAAAAAAGGGCTTATCTCAGACATCTTTTGGATGGAGTAAATCTCTCGCTTGGCTACTTCCAACAAATCCATTGGTTTAGTGGAGGCATGGGCTTGTGGGAGTTTCCACAATTTGGAATTTAACATTTAACTTTTTGCAAATGCGTAACGTTCTGTACGTACAGTTGACGGAGGTTTACATGCACCTTAGCCAAATACATTTAAACTCAGTTTTTCACAATTCCGGACATTTAATAACAAGTGCTATAAATAATTGTTGGGGAAATTACTTGTGTCATGCACAGTAGATGTCCTAACCGACTTGCTAAAACTATAGTTTGTTAACAAATTTGTGAAGTGTTTGAAAATGAAGTTGACTCCAACTGTACATCCACAGATGAATACATACCGTACAAAATGTAACATACTAAATGGAGTATCTCGGATTTACATACAGAATAATACAAAATGCTCTGAGACCAGGTTGGGTTTCCATGTTGAATCCTGATTTGTATCATGGGTGACCTGCCTGCTTTTATAGCAGTCATTTCCTTTCGAATCAGTAAAGGGTAGTGAACAAGTGCACACTGGGAAGAAAGAGAGAATTGGGATATCGCCGCACATGTCTGATCTGGGTGGCCTCTATGTAGCACTGATTCTCCCAGTCCTCTGACCATTTGCCTGCTCCCTGGAGCATGTGTGTGGTGGCCGGGCAAGGCTTTGGCAACCAACGCCATTGTGGGGGTCTGATGGACCAAAGGAGAAATTGCACTAGGTGGTTTGGGAACATAGTTTAGTACCAGTACCCCTATATTATTAGTGAGATTTTCCCTGGGCATGAGGGCCCCTCGACCACAGTAGGGAGGTTTGACTTAACTATAGTAACTTTGGTTGGGAAATAGCTCTCATCAAGGTTGGCACTAGGTTATTTCCATGTGTGGTTCACCATGGGGCCAGGGTAGAAGTTGGTGGCTAGTGGGCTTTACGCTATTATACACAACCGTTTCCATTGGAGTTCTCAAACACCACTTTGCTCTCCTACTGGCAGGTGTATGTCTCCCTGCTGGTCGAGGTTAGTTACACAAGGCTGAGGCTTGTCTGAACGCATCTCCTCCAACAGCCTTGTGACTCACACTGCAGCCTGTACAGACGTCACAGGTGGGGTGAAAATGTGTACACAGACACACACACACAAAAGAACAAAGAAAAGCAGATGCCAGTCACAAGATGTGACAGCCGTTCCAAGAATCAACTCGTAGACGAGGTACTCTGACCAAAGTCAGGATGACAGAATTAATGGAAAATAATCTATGGGCACATAAAGTGTCAAAATGCAGGCCCTAACAGGTAGCGAGTCGTGTAAGCTTGTGTTCCTTACTTTTCTAGAACCACTTTGAAACATAAATCACATCTGTCTGTATACAGGAAAGTACTGCACAGACATCCGCATCCTGTTTTTTTGTCTTACATTTTAGTCAGTTAGCAGATACTCTTATCCAGAGCAACTTACAGTAATGAGTGCATACATTTTCATAGTTGTTGGATGTGGGAATCGAACCCAAAACCCTGGCGCTGCAAGTTCCATGCTCTACCAATTGAGTAAATATTCCTAGGTTTATATATTAAAAAGTTGGATGTTGAAACAGTTCTTTCACACCATACGAACTTGCATAGATTACAATTTTGCATAGAGGATGATTAATTTGTATTCTTGACACACACAACATTTAGGTCACCCACTCCAGATGGGACCCACTCCAGATGGGACCTGTGTACCATGCTCAGTGGTTCACAGTGAAGTCCCTATCCAGCAGACGACCTGGTGATTATGATCTGATTCAACCTCCACAGTGGTTCCCTAAACCTTTTCTGCACTGTGACCTAAACTAAAGCCATGTAGCACATTTCCAGAATTCAATTCATGGGATAATTCACACTCAGTTTGTACAAATGATGTGCTGGGTGTCTTCACAACAGTTTAAAGACAATTTTTAGACAAACTCGTAAAAAATATGCATGCTATCACAACATGCATGCTATCAAATTCACTGTGTGAACTGGGCCAACCCTTCATTTGGGCAACTGCCGTTACTAATCCAAGTCTCCAGAACAACTCTATAACCCTTTTACTAGATCTGCTAGCCGTAAGACTGTCAGGGAACAAGCTTAGCCTTTTCACTACCTGGTGGAGAGGTGTGTGCTGACTAGGCATTCCACAAGTTTCACCATCTCCTGGTGTATTTGCCTAATTTATCTGCTAGTTTGCTTATCTTGCACAGTCAAACACCTCTCTCTAGACAAGCCAATTGCAGGTGGTATAAAGCAATGGAAGTGTTGCTCACACACACACACACACACACAGGGGAAAGGTGCTGTCAAATCGTTAAACTAAAATTAGTTGGTTGGGTTTTCCATTTACCCATAACACAAAGTATAGTCAAGATAGACACAAAAACATGGTTACAAACAGGTAGTTTATTTTATTGGAATACATAATCCACTGTACAGTTGGCAGCTTCGAGAGACCTACATGCAGAATGCGGTAAGATTAAACATGCACAAACGTATATTACCCTAGGACAGGAAAAGCATCCCGCAGTTTGCCGTGTATCTCTGAAGCTCAGAGCAGCGACATCCACAATAACCCTTTTGATCTGATTTCATTACAAATGTTTCTCTTTGATATGACCATAGGTTCCCTCCAGCCGCTTAAGAGTCATTTCTAAACACACTGCAATATAAAATACATGATTTCCAACTTGATCGTACAGGACGAAATTCCTCTGTGTGTCTATGTGGGAGTGTGAGTAGGTGTGTGTGGAGAATATCCAGTTGTTCATGTTGGAGTGTGTGTAGGTGTGTGTGGAGAATATCCAGTTGTTCATGTTGGAGTGTGTGTAGGTGTGTGTGGAGAATATCCAGTTGTTCATGTTGGAGTGTGTGTAGGTGTGTGTGGAGAATATCCAGTTGTTCATGTTGGAGTGTGTGTAGGTGTGTGTGGAGAATATCCAGTTGTTCATGTTGGAGTGTGTGTAGGTGTGTGGAGAATATCCAGTTGTTCATGTTGGAGTGTGTGTAGGTGTGTGTGGAGAATATCCAGTTGTTCATGTTGGAGTGTGTGTAGGTGTGTGTGGAGAATATCCAGTTGTTCATGTTGGAGTGTGTGTAGGTGTGTGTGGAGAATATCCAGTTGTTCATGTTGGAGTGTGTGTAGGTGTGTGTGTGTATCGAGGCCTGAACATCTCTTTCTTTGGCAGCACTTACATACAGCACACAAGACGAATAAACCCTGAATGCATGTGAGAGAAAACAGAGAACCTGTTAGAATGACTGATTCCTGAACCACTAATACCAGGATGCCACATGGAGAATGACTTCAGACTGCGTGGACAGAGCAGACACGCTCTTGATAAAACGTACATTACTCTCAAATCGACAGAGACTATGACAAGTCTCTGTTGGCTTGCCATCTCATGTCATAGCTCGAGATCATGACATCTCTCACATTAAAACAAAACAAAACAGGAAGTACTCTCCAGGAGTGCATTAATGAGAAAGATGCATATCTAGCAACAACAAAATCCTACATATATTTCAATAAGGCCCACTTTACAAAATTACAAGATTTTACCTTAAATAAAATCTATCCAATACAACAGCTTCCAAAATAAGACATCTTTTGTTTTACAAAACTGAAACAAAAAAATACATGAGTTGAAAACAAAAGAAACCCTCAAATGTAATATTTCCCCTTATTTCAGCACAAATAGTTGAAGAGACAGGGTCTCCATCTTGGAAAACGCTGACGCTGTCTCAGACTGTAAACTGGACATGCTATGGAATGATTATGGCACAGTTTTGAAGGCAGAGACACATAAGTGGTCAGGAAATCAATTGTAAAAAAAAAAAAGGACTTTATAATAATCTGTACAATAAACGTGACAGTCCACAACTCCTCACATTATCAGACAAGTTGTTTCGCAATTGCTCCAAGCAACTTTTTCAATTTGGCCGGTGCAGAAACACACATTTAATATATATATATATATATATATATATATATATATAAACATCTTTGATGACCATACATTCAGTGAAGAAAATAAATCAAAGAGTGGAATACAATTCTCAGGGATAAACGCAAATGCAATGTTTGACAAAAGGGCGGCTAAAAGGGGGCTTACTTATGTAGGGTCTTACTTATGTAGGGACTTATGTAGGGACTTATGTAGGGACTTACTTAAGTAAGACCCGACATAAGTAAGATCCTACGTATGTCGGGTCTTACTTATGTAGGGTCTTACTTATGTAGGGTCTTAATTTAAGTGCTGGTTAAGTGCAGATTACCGTTTCTGATGTCCAAAGACACCATGAACCCTCGCCTTACAAGAGGCCTTACAGGACGAATGGCAAGTCACTCCAAAGAGCCATTTCTGCTCTCTGGTCCCGCTCCACTAACTACCTTCTACGCTACCGTGTAAGAGAGGGGAAAAAAAACAATGGCTCGTAAATAACAGATGTTTATATACCAGAAGTTACATAATGAGGAATGTTAAGAGTTTAGTTCTCATCTCAAAAATCGGCTGAGGTTTTTCCTGTCTAATCCTAGTCTCCCTCTGTCAGATTAGGTATGATCGGAGAAGGTCAATCTCCCTACAGCAGCGATCACTCTTGATTATCTGAGCAGACAAGGGTGCTGGCCTTGCATCATAGGATCAATGAAATATGATGATAGCCGACCCATGGTGATGTAGGTCTAATGGGAATGACAGCCTGTAATGTTCCTGGGCTCAACTTTGACACGGGCCTCTGAAATCAGCATCTCATTAAGATGGGCTGGAGTTCACTAGCCAACTGCAGACTATCAAACTGTCCCCAGTGAGTGAATCGAAACAAGAGTCTGCACAGACACTTATATGAGCATCACACATAAACCCTTTGGCTATGATGGACAACCAGCACGTGGATTTTGGTTTACACATCGGCGCGAGCCAGTTCTGACTGGCACTCATCAACTGCCTCCATTTCGGGTTAGTGCTGGCTGCTGCCAAATCATTTTGCTTTCCTCACAGTATAACCCCCAAAGTCCAAGGGAAAGACGCGATTAGCTCCAGCCTTGACCTTTGACCTTTCGGCTACCCGGGGGCTGTATATCAGTGTCTGCCGGCAAGCTTTGGCAGACTGTAAAACGGCTCTCAGACCTAGCAATACTTATCACGGTCGTTAAGAATCAAGGCATTCTTGGAGGGGAAGGAAGAAGGGGAAGGAGGAAGGAGGGAAACTGGAACCACTGCAGGAAAGAAGGGATGAGGTCGGAAATACAGATTTGGAACGAGTGGCCTTCTGGCAGTTGTCATCCTGGTAACCGAGGACTGGTCAACAACAGAAGCCTTCTGAAGTGGATAAGTCATCACGTAGCCCTTGGCACATCAGCACCAGGCTTCTGAACAACATCAAGCGGTGTGTGTGTTTGCACTGAACACATGTTCACAGGATGGGCCAGTAGCCATGTAAGGGGCCACATGGCAACACTAATGCTTTATGATGCCGAGCTGGAGCACTTCTGGCCGGCAAATAGAAAGATCAGAACATTTTGGGCAGCGAACATTATTTTAATGGGTCCTTTGAAGATTTTTGGAGGGGGGACAAAAAAATGATTCAATTCAAAAGATTGGGGGTCTTTTACTCGTCAGTAGATTTTTCTTCAATTGAAACCACAATGGTCTTCTATAAAATATTCTCTACAAATGTGAAAATCTTTGCAAATGTGTAATGACTGCATTCATTATACTTGTCCACACAATCTTTAGACCAACCTTGACAGAAATACTAGGGAGTAATTCACACAGCCTAGGCTCAACAGCTTAGTAATGTGTAGCCAGCAGGAGGGGAATTGCACCTCACATTTCCACAAGGTTAGAGGAATACAACGTGGTGATTTCGGGGTTAGGGGTGATTATATTTGCATTCTTTGTGTGTAATTGACTTCTTCCATTTCCCATAATCAATACACTATGAAATCTAAAGGACTGTAAATGGTAGGTCCCCATCACCAAATTACAACATTCACAATGACAAAAATAGTTATATGCATTTTGTGGTAAATAACAAATAAATATGAAATCTAACAGTGAAACGGCTGGTCGGCTGCTACTACACAGGCAATGCTAAATGACAATGACTGACCAGTATCAAGGGGAAACTTCCTACCAGAGTTTGTAGTTCAGAGTTTACAGAGTATTGCCTGTATGAGTACATCAGGTCTCACCACCTGCCAGACTACTTTTGTTTCCATGGCAACCCAGTGATCTCTGTTTCTGTCCAGAGTGACAGAGAAACCTCCCTATTCCAACAATGAAAAGTCCAGTTTAAATATTACAACAAAATACACTTCTACAGAAACAGGGAGAAGTTGAGACGAATCGCACCGCAAACACAGTCGCGTGTATCTGGACTGATTGTTCCTTTTGGTGATTGGAGAATTTTTATGTCTGATTGGCTGTTCACAGCAGCGCAGCACATTTTACTGCTCGATCCAGGGCATCAGTTACAGTTGGAGGAAAGTGCGCTGAAGCAGAGCACCATAGGAATAGTAGTCCTGTTCCAGATGACAAATGCATGTCCCCCAAGCTTAAATAAGTGCAATCCATCATTCATTGAGTGCAGACAAAAGGGGGTGGACCTTCCTTTCTGCTGTGTGTCACAATAGACACATTCTAAAGTCCAGTTGAGCAGGGGGAAGAGACTGTGGAGGGCAACAAGGAGCGAATTACTGAGGAACCAAATGAAGCACAATTGAAGGTTGTTGATCAAAGTACTTGGCTATTATCTTCCTTATTGCATAGGGACAGATGTTGAAGAGGATATTGAGTTTGCAGCCTATAAGAAAATAAAGAACGTGTCTATGACAGGGTCCTTGTCTTTGTTGTCAGTGAAGCAGACAACATGCTGGGAAACTGGAGGCACATGACTCCAAAATGCTCCTCTTATACATTATGTTGAAACATGCAAACTTCCCCAAAGCCCTACAGTCAACCCTCTTTTAGGCCCACATTATGCATTCTCTGGGACGATAGTCATGTTTGTAGGTTAAAAATAGATATAGGTGTATGTGTACGACGTGCAAAATAAAACCCTGCAAAAACTGCTATGGTTGTCAGTATGAAGCAAACACATGGACAAAAGCTCACAAAATTAAGCAAAAAAACATATATACACATTTCTGAGATCAGAAGACATAAAAAATAAAAAAAATAAAATAGAAGTAATTTGCTCCCTGTTTTTGGTCACATCTTGGTGCAGCTTGGGGGAACGCCGCTGAGAAGTTCCAAAGTGAGGTCTTGTAACGGTCCATTCTGAAAGACAACAAATCCTTCCTTCCTGTGTCACTCCCCTCTTCTCTCGCCCCCCCACACACACACACCTCTAGACCCAGTCACCCGAGTGAGCGTCTCTCCCTTGTCAAGTCGGAGCAATACATTATAATACATCAGGTAGGAGAAGAAGCGGAAGAGGGTGGTGAGGATCACTCCATCGCGACACTGTATATGGGCATATTATAATACAACTGAAGTGGTCTGTGCAGATCAATGAAGTATATAAACCCTGGATTGCTGACACACTGTATAAACCACTGAGAGGCTTTGAAACCACCGGTCGGCCATATTGGCACTCCCTAGAATGAGCAGCCCTCCATAGGAATGTATTCTAGAGTATTTCAATGCAATGTTTTAAGGTCAAAATGACATGTATTTAAGTATTTTGTTGTTGTAGTGGGGAGAGTAAACATTAGTACTCTTCTACAAAAAAATACTTAAAGGGATATTTTTTCATCACGTTTTTTATTTTTATGTTTAGCTCACATAATATATTTTAAAAGTATTGCCAAAGGTGTCTGTAATAGAATGTCAAAAACGTATGTAGACATTAATGAATGCATTTCCATAGCTTCGAAAAACCAAGATGGCTGCGCAGTGGCTTCAATACAGCACCCAGTTAGTCATCCAGGGTTTATACATGGACGTTGTGGTGGAAGGTTTTACAGGTGGCCATCTTGTTTTTAGACTCAGAAGCATGGGGTTGTTGCTGGACAGGGACTTGGCAGGAACTTGCCTGCCACTGCTGTTGCTGTTGCTGGGGGATTAGAGATGTGGGACGCAGTACATTCCTCCTTGTTGTGCAGTTTGGGCGGGGGGGATGGAGAGCTCTGGAAGAAAAGAGAGCACAAGTCATACACTCAGAGAGGGCTGGAATCATTAGAGAAGGAGTAATTAAACTAGCACATCCTTTGATTAAAGTAACGAGTGCAGTCAAGCAGTCCAGTGGCTCAGTCTGGAATCAAATTTTTATCCTCTGGCTGAGTTCTAAAAAGATTCCCACCATAGAAATACAGTAGTAGTCATGGCTATTACAGAGCTTCAGTGAGATGAGAAGATGACCCTTCCTGTTGTAATAGTCATGGCTATTACAGAGCTTCAGTGAGATGAGAAGATGACCCTTCCTGTTGTAATAGTCATGGCTATTACAGAGCTTCAGTGAGATGAGAAGATTACCCTTCCTGTTGTAATAGTCATGGCTATTACAGAGCTTCAGTGAGATGAGAAGATGACCCTTCCTGTTGTAATAGTCATGGCTATTACAGAGCTTCAGTGAGATGAGAAGATGACCCTTCCTGTTGTAATAGTCATGGCTATTACAGAGCTTCAGTGAGATGAGAAGATGACCCTTCCTGTTGTAATAGTCATGGTTATTACAGAGCTTCAGTGAGATGAGAAGACGACCCTTCCTGTTGTAATAGTCATGGCTATTACAGAGCTTCAGTGAGATGAGAAGATGACCCTTCCTGTTGTAATAGTCATGGCTATTACAGAGCTTCAGTGAGATGAGAAGACGACCCTTCCTGTTGTAATAGTCATGGCTATTACAGAGCTTCAGTGAGATGAGAAGACGACCCTTCCTGTTGTAATAGTCATGGCTATTACAGAGCTTCAGTGAGATGAGAAGACGACCCTTCCTGTTGTAATAGTCATGGCTATTACAGAGCTTCAGTGAGATGAGAAGACGACCCTTCCTGTTGTAGTAGTCATGGCTATTACAGAGCTTCAGTGAGATGAGAAGATGACCCTTCCTGTTGTAGTAGTCATGGCTATTAAAGAGCTTCAGTGAGATGAGAAGATGACCCTTCCTGTTGTAGTAGTCATGGCTATTACAGAGCTTCAGTGAGATGAGAAGATGACCCTTCCTGTTGTAGTAGTCATGGCTATTACAGAGCTTCAGTGAGATGAGAAGATGACCCTTCCTGTTGTAATAGTCATGGCTATTAAAGAGCTTCAGTGAGATGAGAAGATGACCCTTCCTGTTGTAATAGTCATGGCTTTAAAGAGCTTCAGTGAGATGAGAAGACGACCCTTCCTGTTGTAGTAGTCATGGCTATTACAGAGCTTCAGTGAGATGAGGGACCCTTCCTGTTGTAGTAGTCATGGCTATTACAGAGCTTCAGTGAGATGAGAAGACGACCCTTCCTGTTGTAGTAGTCATGGCTATTACAGAGCTTCAGTGAGATGAGAAGATGATCCTTCCTGTTGTAATAGTCATGGCTATTACAGAGCTTCAGTGAGATGAGAAGATGACCCTTCCTGTTGTAATAGTCATGGCTATTACAGAGCTTCAGTGAGATGAGAAGATGACCCTTCCTGTTGTAGTAGTCATGGCTATTACAGAGCTTCAGTGAGATGAGAAGCCGACCCTTCCTGTTGTAGTAGTCATGGCTATTACAGAGCTTCAGTGAGATGAGAAGCCGACCATTCCTGTTGTAGTAGTCATGGCTATTACAGAGCTTCAGTGAGATGAGAAGACGACCCTTCCTGTTGTAGTAGTCATGGCTATTACAGAGCTTCAGTGAGATGAGAAGCCGACCCTTCCTGTTGTAGTAGTCATGGCTATTACAGAGCTTCAGTGAGATGAGAAGAACACGTTGTAATAGTCATGGCTATTACAGAAAGCTTCAGTGAGATGAGAAGATGACCCTTCCTGTTGTAATAGTCATGGCTATTAAAGAGCTTCAGTGAGATGAGAAGATGACCCTTCCTGTTGTAATAGTCATGGCTATTAAAGAGCTTCAGTGAGATGAGAAGATGACCCTTCCTGTTGTAATAGTCATGGCTATTAAAGAGCTTCAGTGAGATGAGAAGATGACCCTTCCTGTTGTAGTAGTCATGGCTATTACAGAGCTTCAGTGAGATGAGAAGACGACCCTTCCTGTTGTAGTAGTCATGGTTATTACAGAGCTTCAGTGAGATGAGAAGATGACCCTTCCTGTTGTAGTAGTCATGGCTATTACAGAGCTTCAGTGAGATGAGAAGCCACCCTTCCTGTTGTAGTAGTCATGGCTATTACAGAGCTTCAGTGAGATGAGAAGACACCCTTCCTGTTGTAGTAGTCATGGCTATTACAGAGCTTCAGTGAGATGAGAAGACGATCCTTCCTGTTGTAATAGTCATGGCTATTACAGAGCTTCAGTGAGATGAGAAGATGACCCTTCCTGTTGTAATAGTCATGGCTATTACAGAGCTTCAGTGAGATGAGAAGATGACCCTTCCTGTTGTAGTAGTCATGGCTATTACAGAGCTTCAGTGAGATGAGAAGCCGACCCTTCCTGTTGTAGTAGTCATGGCTATTACAGAGCTTCAGTGAGATGAGAAGCCGACCCTTCCTGTTGTAGTAGTCATGGCTATTACAGAGCTTCAGTGAGATGAGAAGACGACCCTTCCTGTTGTAGTAGTCATGGCTATTACAGAGCTTCAGTGAGATGAGAAGACGACCCTTCCTGTTGTAATAGTCATGGCTATTACAGAGCTTCAGTGAGATGAGAAGATGACCATTCCTGTTGTAATAGTCATGGCTATTACAGAGCTTCAGTGAGATGAGAAGATGACCCTTCCTGTTGTAATAGTCATGGCTATTACAGAGCTTCAGTGAGATGAGAAGATGACCCTTCCTGTTGTAATAGTCATGGCTATTACAGAGCTTCAGTGAGATGAGAAGATGACCCTTCCTGTTGTAATAGTCATGGCTATTAAAGAGCTTCAGTGAGATGAGAAGATGACCCTTCCTGTTGTAGTAGTCATGGTTATTACAGAGCTTCAGTGAGATGAGAAGATGACCCTTCCTGTTGTAGTAGTCATGGCTATTACAGAGCTTCAGTGAGATGAGAAGCCGACCCTTCCTGTTGTAGTAGTCATGGCTATTACAGAGCTTCAGTGAGATGAGAAGACGACCCTTCCTGTTGTAGTAGTCATGGCTATTACAGAGCTTCAGTGAGATGAGAAGACGATCCTTCCTGTTGTAATAGTCATGGCTATTACAGAGCTTCAGTGAGATGAGAAGATGACCCTTCCTGTTGTAATAGTCATGGCTATTACAGAGCTTCAGTGAGATGAGAAGATGACCCTTCCTGTTGTAGTAGTCATGGCTATTACAGAGCTTCAGTGAGATGAGAAGCCGACCCTTCCTGTTGTAGTAGTCATGGCTATTACAGAGCTTCAGTGAGATGAGAAGCCGACCCTTCCTGTTGTAGTAGTCATGGCTATTACAGAGCTTCAGTGAGATGAGAAGAACCCTTCCTGTTGTAGTAGTCATGGCTATTACAGAGCTTCAGTGAGATGAGAAGACGACCCTTCCTGTTGTAGTAGTCATGGCTATTACAGAGCTTCAGTGAGATGAGAAGATGACCCTTCCTGTTGTAGTAGTCACCTGACTTTGCACACTTGCTATTACAGAGCTTCAGTGAGATGAGAAGACGACCCTTCCTGTTGTAATAGTCATGGCTATTACAGAGCTTCAGTGAGATGAGAAGATGACCCTTCCTGTTGTAATAGTCATGGCTATTACAGAGCTTCAGTGAGATGAGAAGATGACCCTTCCTGTTGTAATAGTCATGGCTATTACAGAGCTTCAGTGAGATGAGAAGATGACCCTTCCTGTTGTAATAGTCATGGCTATTACAGAGCTTCAGTGAGATGAGAAGATGACCCTTCCTGTTGTAATAGTCATGGCTATTACAGAGCTTCAGTGAGATGAGAAGATGACCCTTCCTGTTGTAATAGTCATGGCTATTACAGAGCTTCAGTGAGATGAGAAGATGACCCTTCCTGTTGTAATAGTCATGGCTATTACAGAGCTTCAGTGAGATGAGAAGACGACCCTTCCTGTTGTAATAGTCATGGTTATTACAGAGCTTCAGTGAGATGAGAAGACGACCCTTCCTGTTGTAATAGTCATGGCTATTACAGAGCTTCAGTGAGATGAGAAGATGACCCTTCCTGTTGTCTAGTCAGTTTAAACACTATACAGCAATAACCACACACACGGCTCGGTACATTTTGCGGTTTTGGGGTCGTGGTTCTGTACTTATTGCGGTTTTGGGGTCGTGGTTCTGTATTTATTGCGGTTTTGGGGTCGTGGTTCTGTACTTATTGCGGTTTTGGGGTCGTGGTTCTGTACTTATTGCGGTTTTGGGGTTACGGTTCAGTTACGGTTCAGTTACGGTAGAGCAGGAAAATGAAATGCCAAGTCACTGTAGTTAATTTGAGTTTATTTAAGAAAGTCCAAAGTGTTGGTATTCCTAACTCCATATATGATCATGAGTTATATAATGCCCGATGAGAGCACCGACAGGAGTACCGACACTTGGTATTATTTTAAATGGAAAAACACGATTACTCACTAAAATAAAGTTCAATATGCATGTGAAATCAACATGTGAACATGGTTCAGACATGTTATATGTCTATGCTATTATGTTTCCTTACAAAGAGAACAATATGTGCACTGACTCTCATAAAGGGGGCATCTTTAGCAAGATACTTCTCATTTCGTGCTCCAGGGTAATGTGATGGGCTGTCTGTAACCCTGGAAGTCCATCCATCTGTAGTAAGCGCTACACAGGGTGCACTGGTCAATTCACTGACAACTTCAGCTGATTTAGCTTGCTTATATAGAGCGCGTACTACCCGTTTACTGAAATGGGTGCCGAGAGGGTGCAGTTCGTAACGCGTCCCGAGCACTTTCACTAGCTGCTGAAACACCCTATTCTCAACCACTGAGAATGGACGCATATCCGCGACTATAAACATACCTATAGCTCTTGTCATTTATTTGGTCCGGTCAGAATCAGCTGTGAAGGGCTGCTTGAAGCGTTTACGTCTTGCTCCAGTCGACGTAAATGTGTCAACGTGTCTGAGGTGTTGGCAGCTGCATAGGCTATTCTGGTTGAGCAGTGGAGACATATACTCTCTGTCCATCACCGTTGTAAATCTACTGGGAAGCCAAAATGTTCCCAAACTGGAGATTTAAACGATGGAGAATAATCCTGGTTTATCGACCCCAACATTCGCCATCGTGTAGAACTAGTTCCTGACTGCGTCCCACAAAATGACAGTCTGAAATACGGCAATTAAGGCTGTAGTTGTTTTAACGGAAAAGCCTGAAAAACAAAATTCAGCTCAGATTTACTCAAGAGGCAGTGTTGGCATAGTCTACAGGCCTAGTGTTTCTATTCCACACACACAATCAGTCAAAAGAATGCACAAGGGTTTTTCCTTATTTTTACTATTTTCTACATTGTAGAACACATATGGAATCATGCAGTAAGGGAAAAAAAGTGTTAAACAAATCAAAATGTATTTTACATTTTTCAAAGTAGTCAACCTTGATGACAGCTTTGCACACTTGGAATTCTCTCAGCCAGCTTCATGAGGTAGTCACCTGGAATGCATTTCAATTAACAGGTGTGCCTTTGTGAGACACAGTAGGTGACCAGATGATCTTCGCATGTGTGGTTCCTACGGTGAAGCATGGAGGAGGTGGTGTGTTGGTGTGTGTGTGTGTGGTGGGTGGGTGGGGGGTGCTTTGCTGGTGACACTGTCAGTGATTTATTTATAATTCATGGCACACTTAACCAGCAGGCTACCACATCATTCTACAGCGATACGCCTTCCCATCAGATTTGCACTCAGCGGGACTATAATTTGTTTTTCAACAGGACAATGACCCAACACACCTCCAGGCTGTGTAAGGGCTATTTGAACAAGGAGAGTAATGAGTGCTGCATCAGATGACCTGGCCTCCACAATCACCCGACCTCAACCCAATTGAGATGGTTTGAGATGAGTTGGACCGCAGAGTGAAGGAAAGCAGCCAACAAGTGCTCAGCATATGTTGGAACTCCTTCAAGACTATTGGAAAAACATTCCAGGTGAAGCTGGTTGAGGGAATGCCAAGAGTGTACAACGCTGTCATCAAAGCAAAGGGCGGCTACTTTGAAGAATCTCAAATCTCAAAAGATAAGCACATTTTGTGTCCGTTGAAATTAAACTGTTGTCCTGATTAAAGAAGTACTAAAATTGGCCTTCTTTAGACTAGTTGAGTATCTGGAGCATCAGCATTTGTGGGTTCGATTACAGGCTCAAAATGGCCAGAAACAAAGAACTTTCTTCTGAAACTGGTCAGTCTATTCTTGTTCTTAGAAATGAAGGCTATTCCATGCGAGAAATTGCCAAGAAACTGAAGATCTCGTACAGCGCTGTGTACTACTCCCTTCACAGAACTGCGCAAACTGGCTCTAACCTGAATAGAAAGAGGAGTGGGAGGCCCCGGTGCACAACTGAGCAAGAGGACAAGTACATTGGAGTATGTAGTTTGAGAAACAGACTCCTCACAAGTCCTCAACTGGCAGCTTCATTAAATAGTACCCGCAGAACACCAGTCTCAACGGCAACAGTGAAGAGGCAACTCCGGGATACTGGCCTTCTGAATGTTTTTGGTTTCTGGTCATTTTGAGCCTGTAATCGAACCTACAAATGCTGATGCTCCAGATACTCAACTAGTCTAAAGACTAACAGAAATTGAATGTGTCCTTGAACAAAGGGGGGTCAAAATAACAGTCAGTATCTGGTGTGGCCACCAGCTGCATTAAGTACTACAGTGCATCTCCTCCTCATGGACTGCACCGGATTTGCCAGTTCTTGCTGTGAGATGTTACCCCACTCTTCCACCAAGGCACCTGGACATTTCTGGGGGGGGAATGGCCCTAGCCCTCACCTGACGATCCAACAGGTCCCAGACGTGCTCAATGGGATTGAGATCTGGGTTCTTCGCTGGCTATGGCAGAACACTGACATTCCTGTCTTGCAGGGAATCACACACAGAATGATCAGTATGGCTGGTGGCATTGTCATGCTGGATGGTCATGTCAGGATGAGCCTGCAGGAAGGGAATATGAGGGAGGAGGATGTCTTTCCTGTAAACGCACAGCATTGAGATAGCTTGTTGTCATTACAGTCTGAGGATGCTGTGACAACGCCCCAGACCATGACGGACCCTCCACCTCGTTCCCGCTCCAGAATACAGGCCTCGGTGTAACGCTCATTCCGTCGACGATAAACACGAATCCGACCCTCACCCCTGGTGAGACAAAACCGCGATTCGTAAGTGAAGAGCACTTTTTGCCAGTCCTGCGACGGTGGGTTTGTGCCCATAGGCGACGTTGTTGCCGGTGATGTCTGGTGAGGACCTGCCTTACAACAGGCCTACAAGCCCTCAGTCCAGCCTCTCTCAGCCTATTGCGGACAGTCTGAGCACTGAGAGGGATTGTGCGTTCCTGGTGTACCTCAGGCAGTTGTTGTTGCCATGCTGAACATGTGCCGCAGGTGTGATGTTCGGATGTATCGATCCTGTGCAGGTATTGTTACACAGTCTGCCACTGCGAGAACGATCAGCTGTCCGTCCTGTCTCCCTGTAGCACCGTCTTAGGCGTCTCACAGTACGGACATGGCAATTTATTGCCCTGGCCACATCTGCAGTTCTCGTGCCTCCTTGCAGCATGCCTAAGGCACATACACACAGATGAGCAGGGACCCTGGGTATCTTTCTTTTGGTGTTTTTCAGAGTCAGTAAAAAGGCCTCTTTATAGTGTCCTAACTTTTCATAACTGTGACCTTAATTGCCTACCGCCTGTAAGCTGTTAGTGTCTTAACTGTTCCACAGGTGCATGTTCATTAATTGTTTATGGTTTATTCATTCGTGTTTAAACCCTTTACAATGAAGATCTGTGAAGTTATTTGGATTTTTACAAATTATCTTTGAAAAACAGGGTCCTGAAAAAGGGATATTTATTTTTTTGCTGAGAGAGATGTGTATATATATATATATATCATTCATTCATTCAGTCAGTCGGGTTCACAGTGCAGACCGAACAGAGCTCCCCATACAGAACGGTTTGGGATGAGTACATGTATCATTACACCCCTACTATATAAACTTTATCAGACAATATATATCAACATCAGACATTAAACATACTCTTACCAATAAGCAATGCTAGGCCAGACAGCAGGTTCCTGGGACTTTGCTTTGACATATCCTACCTGGATATTATGAAGTAGAGAGACTAAGATGGTTGGCCGGTTTAGTCGTCGGTCTGACGATTGCTCCACTGTCGATTGCCGCGCCCGGTCCTTCCCTCGGCCAGGCCAGCATGACCCCTATTGGACAAGAGCGCTGGTCTGGAAGCTGTGGTCCTCATCCCTCTGCTGGACCCTACATCTGTCCTGGAGCTCCTCTCGCTCTCATAGTGATCTAGGTCACCGGGCGCCGGCCTCGTCCTCCACGACCCAGGGTTGGGGTCCGTGTCGTCAGCGGCCTAGTCACAGCGAAACAGAAACACTTAGATCATTAACTTAACAGCCTGTGAGAAGGGAAATCTTAGCAAGCCAAGGCGACTGTGGATATGGCCTCTAAACATCGGGAGAAAAAACAAGTTACCCCAGTGATATCATTTACATGGGGCTCAACTAGCAAATGAGCCCCCTATAAAACCTACTTACCTACTTTCACGCAACCTCAAATGACATTGTTCTAGGAAAGTGATAGATGACAGTAAACGTCTGAAAGCGAAGGCCTATGATTTCCGTTTAAAAAGACTGCAGTCCTGAAACTAGTAACAGTTGGCTGGAATCCCATCCTTCCTGCCGCTGCAGAACGTTGCCAATTACCCTTAATGGCCGCTCTGCATTTCCCAGGGACGACGGGCAGGCAGACAGGAAGCCCGCTACAACGCGAGGGGCTGCCAAACTGGCAGGGCAGGCCAAACATGGCAACTTCCTGTTCTATTCACCCCAAAGGGAGGAAATTACCAGAGTACATTCTGCATTGTTACAGCATTACCACCGAACAGTTGGGTCCCGCTGTACTTAGAGTGTAATCGTATGTAAATTAGGCTTCATAAACACCAAATGTATAATGGAACACCAAATGTAAACCAAACCACAGCATTATTTTCTGAGCCATCTTGACATTTTTCCTGTGGGTGCGGATAGTTGACATGACTCCTTATTCTAACAAAAGTGTATGAAAAAGTTTCCAGGTTGGGTGGACCTACACTAAAGTCTAGTCTTCCAGTTCAGTGACCTAAACAAGGAATGTGTGCAAAAATACCAGAAGGAACATTCTCCAAGTTCATTCCCTGTGTGAGGTACTAGGGACATTACTAAATCTTAATTTCAGAAAATATTTCTGCTGGATGAATGTCACATTTGAAACGTTGTTAGGCAATTTGATCTGCCACATGAGCAGAGGAAATGTCCTAGGAACGCCAAGTGCTGAAGCCCTCACAAACCTGCTTTGTTCACGCTTCACTCAAATATCTTATGATTGGGGACTGGTATTTTTAGAAAGTAAAAAAAAATAAAAATACATCAAATCCAGACCCACTTTTTGTTTTGAGATTAGGTGAAAAAGTTTCTCCTTGTGCAAATCTTTGCTAATCCCGTATGTGTTACGGAAAATAGTACATTGGTTTTCTTGAGTTAAAACAGACTCGACAAAGCCTCAAATTCACTCAGTTCTAAAAACAACCCTTTAGGAAGTAGTCTCTCATGACAACATGTTTGTCTTAAAATACAGCATGGAATCAAAAGGCCAACCATCATAGAAATAGTTTACCGTCGAGGACAACACAACTGGACTGTTACATGCCTTGCAGAACAACCACTGTTTACACATGAATTATGTCTTGGTTGTTTTTTAAAAGTCCATGACTTGTGTTCCCTGTTAAAAGCGAACTGAGCCAAAGCTCGGCTACAAGGAGACACAATGCTCATTGCACCCAAGGTAATATGTTTCAGAGAAGCCTTAATTCAAGCTGGTTATTAACATGAATGTTTTCGAGCGCCTTGTCCAGGAAAGAATTTAATAGCTCTAGCATACCTTGTGGAAACCATTCCTCAAAACCTTTCTTACAGGCCATTGGCATCTCCTCCGTCTGACGTTTTAACCACCTACCAGCTCTTGTCCGTGGAATCTTCCAAGTTCAACTCCAGTACAGATTGTTTTTCCAGGCTTTTAGGTTAAAGTCGGGGTCGAAAACCAACCAGAATGACCACAAGGGCCCTGCGTTTCACTTTGTTGCCACTGGGTTTGACTGACTTGCACAAAGGATGTTTTTGTATCTCGATCAGCCAGATCGACCAATGGTCCACAGCCAACCATAAGTTCACAGCCCATTCACATACCCATCTGAGGTTTCTAAGTTTTACAATGGGCTGAAAAAACAACACTGATGTTCTGTGCTGTACCTGAAGGTAAGAATGGAGGGTTAGTGAGGTTGTATGCAGCCAGTCAACATGAAAACCACAGAGACCATTATAATCTGATGCTATACTGCGGCCATTTCAATGGATGAAGAGATGTCCCTCTACGATAAGGGGGTCAAACAAATGACAATCATATAAATTCTATATGACCTCCATACTCAACTGGTGGACAGCGGTCCAGATCTGGACCCAGAACTGGATCCAAACTACCAAAAATAAAAATGGTTGGAAACTCATTCGGGCTACTACCCATGAAATCATAAACACACAAGACATGGAACATTTTGTAGATTTGCAGGGAAAGGACCGTTAAAACCCCATGCAAAATGTGTAGAATTGCAGGAAATTTGCTTTATAACAGCAAAATGTTCTCTCTGCCAACAAGAGTATTGTGAACAGGTGGGGATGTATTACTACACTGATAAATGACAATATCCATCCGGACTTTTACCACCTAGGAAATGTGTGTGACCGGACCGCCAAAAATAGTACTGGAGTACTCCTGTTACATGGGATGAATAGCCAATCAATAAGCTATTTACTGATAGAAAGTCATCCTAGGTACCCAAGGACATCAAGTGCTGTGTCTTCTCTGAAGTGACTATTGATTGTGTGGGGCTAGCCTGGCTAACTTAATTAGGGTAATAACAGACAGAGGTTAAGGAGTCAAATTAAATTTCTATAATCGAAATCTAATAGAAAAATGTGGGTGCAAAAACTTTGGCTGATCAATGATGGGAGATAGAGGCTTTATGATAGACAAACCTGCCATACACTGTTGTTGTCAAACACTGATTGATATGGCAAACCAGCACTTTTATTGAAACGTTGATTAAATGTGCACTGTCCCTGTAAACATGAAAATAAACTCAGACAGCAGAACTGTGTACAGACAAACAATGAGAAAGATGGGCATTAATGGAGCACCATGGACATCTCACTAACAGTTGAACTTTGACACTGCAATCACTGTCCATGACTAATCATAACTGTAAAAGCACTACCATTTGACAATAATGTGGTATTGATTGCCTCAAGCCCTTTACTAATGAATAGGAAATACACAACTAGAATGAGAGGACGACTGCCTGTAGTGAAGTTCACAGAGAAACATCTTGGAAATAAGCTCGGTTTACTTCTAATCCCATTGCCTGCAGGAGGGTGCCAAGGGCAAGGCAACAATGAGTGACTGAAACACACACAGAAAGAAAAACAAATTAGGCCGTTCATCAGAAAGGTTAGGCGTGAAGATGATATAATGAAGGATATTTAAGCAATAAGGAACTATGAGTAACCTGGAGAGGCGGAGACTTAATTGTGATATCTGAGGCTCTCTGCTAAACCTTGGACTGTCTATTTAACCTTTTTCTGTCATTTATCACCATATGTCCTTTTTTAAATGTATTTTTTTTTATTTAACCAATATTTAACTAGACAAGTCAGTTAGGAACAAATTCTTATTTACAATGACTGCCTACTCCAGCCAAACCAGGACGACGCTGGGGTAATTGTGCGCTGCCCTATGGGACTCACTCACGGCCGGTTGTGATACAGCCTGGATTCGAACCAGGGTGTCTGTAGTGACGCCTCTAGCACTGAGATGCAGTGTCATAGACCGCTGAACCAGGGTGTCTGTAGCACTGAGACCAGGGTGTCTCTAGCACTGAGATGCAGTGTCTTAGACCACTGAACCAGGGTCTGTAGTGACGCCTCTAGCACTGAGATGCATTGTCTTAGACCACTGAACCAGGGTGTCTGTAGTGATGCTCTGCGATGCGTCGTACCTCAGAACAGCCCTTAGCTGTGATATATATATATATATATATATATAGGCCATATATCACACCCCCCCGAGGATCCTAATTGCCATTATAAACTGGTTACCAACGTAATTAGAGCAGTACAAAAAATATGTTTTGTCATACCCGGGGTATACTGGCTGACATACGACAGCTTTAGCCATTCAGGGCTCCAACCACACAGTTTATAATGATGGTTAGGAGGGGGAGGGGCTTTATAAGGCAGAATGACTGTAATTATAGATCTAAGTGCCATGTTGCCGTCATGTTATTTTTTGAATGGCTCGCTTGGCTGGAGATGAAAGGCTTGGTGGAGGGCTTGGGGCTGGTGCCCTCTTTGTTTGTTCTGACTCAGTGGAGCTGGGTGTGTTGCACAGTATCAAACCGAACCCCAGCGGCCAACCAGATAACCCAGAATGACAATGGCCCATCTGCAGATTTGTTAAAACAGGGAATCCTGACCCCCTTGACCCCTGACCAGGCAGGTCACTTGCGACCCCTAATCCCCTCCTAATAAGCTGGATCCCAGAAAAGTACAGTTCAGTGGCTACGACAACAACAAGCATCGCTGTTGTGTGATGACCCATCAGATCTACACAATCCTGCTTGTTGCTTGTATTAGATAACTCATACTAACTCAAGTTCAGTTTATGAAGCAGTTAAGAATGACACAAAACAGCCCAGAAAGATGATTTCAATGACAACTTCATCAATAAGCTTGCTCCCCCCTTCATAGGATATGCACCAAGGAGATCAATATGAATGTGGCTGATGGATGATAGGGGTGAGGGGCATGGGGGGTGGGTTGTGACTGGCAACATCAATCTTCATCTCTGGTTATGTCCAGTTTATCTGCAGGAAAACACTAGATTCCCATCCACTAGGCTAGTTTGTCAGCGTGACAAATTGAGATGTTATCGTAGCCAGTTCTCTAGGATTGCTAGCCACTTGACAAACAGCACACTATTGGACATGTCATTTTACTGTGAGGCAGTTGTCATTTTTACCTCTTCTATTTGATGCCCTGTATAATCTTTAACACGCCTAGAGTTGTAAATCTCCCCACTAAGTGGCTGTGGATAAGAGAGGAATGATGAGGCCCTTTTGCCTCCAGAGTATTCAGACAGTTCTAGACATGCATTTCAAATGTATGTGAAACTAAAAGCTTATTATTCTATGTAGTGGGGGGAGTGTGAAGTGTGGACAGAGCTAACCATTGATGGGTAGACTCACGTATGCATGGTTCTCAGCATGGTACATTCACATTGATAAAAAAAAAAGTCAGTAATGCGATTAAATCTTTCACCTTTCTGCATTCTCAAAATTCACATAAGAATGCATATTTTTCTTCACGTCAAATACATTCTTATCTCGCTGTCCCAGTACATGTCAGACTGACTCACTGTCTACCAGTTAGTTTGAACAAGCTCGTATCTCATCTGTGCTTTAATAAAAGAGGTGTCAGACAGATGAATGACCAAGCGTCTTTGTCAAAACAGCTGACACGAGGACTTCTCACACATAAAATCGACCAGACTACAAGTCATGCTTAAAATATTCATCTGAAAATCTGACACCAGAGACTTAATTGAATTCCAATGAAGAAAGCTTTGAAAAACAGTCGTCTGCAGTGCATTGTGGGAAATGGAGTCAAACGGAGTCAAAGATGGAGGCGAGATACATGGAGGTGAGCCTTTGAACAATGCTCATCTTCAATTATGTCAGGAATAGGACAGGGCACAGCTTGGCAGGGCACAGCTTGGCAGGGCACAGCTTGGCAGGGCACAGCTTGGCAGGGCACAGTTGGTAAGATCAGGCACAAAAAACACAAGCAAGCTATTTCCTTCCCTTGAGTTTTTTCTAACCTTTTTCCTGTTTAGGTCTTTTCATTTTCATGCTCCCTCTCTTTTTTTGTCCGACCCTTTTCTCTTTGTGCTTACTTCGGCATGAGGAATCAGGTTCAGATAACTGCTGTGCTAAGCTTAAAGTTTCAGGCCTGGCGTCAGTGAATTTTTTTTTATCTGAACACTCATTCAAAGTAGACACACCAGAAAGCTACAGTTGGTGTTTTCTGGAGTATATTTTCCAAAGATTAGCTATGTAAGCGCACCTGTATATGCTGTATTGCCATTGGCAAAGTACAAGTAAAGAGAGTACTTTTAAATGTAGGTATGCACTCTGAGCCAAGACTCAAGGACGTTTGGTGCCCAACATGTTCAGAGATTTAGTTCCAGTAAAAACAGAGCAAACATCCCCCTCTTACTCCTTAGAAATAACAACAACAAACTTGTTGGAGGCTTACAAATGATCTGTCCTCATGTCAAAGTTCCAGATGTAATGTGTCAAGACCAAGCTTAGACATCCAACGTAAACTTTCTGAAAATATATGTTGAGCATCACTGAAAAGACATTCTAATCATATAAATAGAGACAGATATATCTCTGAACATTTCCTTGCCTAGACTCAATGACCAGATATGCAACAGGCTCAAGAGCTATTGTAAGCAAATGGTGGAAGTATAAGACCACTAGTTTTCTTAAAAACAGGTTTGTAAAGAGTACAGAAGTTGTCCTCACCATGGGTTGTGTCCGCCAGGGAACAAGCTTCTGAGAGCTGACAGGCTCGTGGGGGATACTCATCCGCAGACCTCCTTCAGTGGGCGACAGGGAGCTTTTGCTCCGGCACACTGGCTCTGCGATGTCCCTGGTGGTCACCACACTGTTGTTGATCCTGCGCATATACAGCTCTGCTGGGGAAGGCTTGGCTGTCCGTGATGTAGCAGCCCTTGTGGCGTTTACCGTCTCCTCCGTGTCCAGAATGGTGGTGGCGCGGTAAGCCCTCCACGTGGTGGCCGACTCTGCCTCGTCCTCAGAGCCCATCCCATACATCCTGGCTCCCCGGCCAGGCTCGTCCACAGATGCCGCCCCCCTGTTCTTCCAGGTGCTTCGCACCGTCACGTTTCTCATCTCTGGGAGGCTGTCGTCCTGGGAGGTGTGGTGGCCATGGTGTTGGCTCCTCCAGCTGGTGACGGTGGTAGTGCTGCTACTGCTGCTCTCGAAACCCGACTCTGTGTCGTTGTTGAAGTCGGAGGTGGTCTCCGGTGACTGGAGGCTGAAGTTGCTTCGGGGGAGTAGGTGTGTCTCTGCACAGGCCATCCCTAGCACCCCTGATTCGTCAGGGCCATCCATGGACGGCCAGGGTGTGATCTCTCTCTTGGGGATGGAGATCTCATAGGGGATGGAGATACTTCCCCTGTGCTCACTGGGGCCGATGACAATGTTGCTGGTGGACGTGTGGCGTTCCTTGACTGGTGGCTCGCTGGATACACTGCTGCTGCGGCTGCTGGTCCTGGAAGAGTTGGGATCGTTGGGGTAGATAGTGATGCTACTGGTCAGGACTGGTTTTGTGGAAATTTTGGGCTTGCCATTGGAGGAGGTCAAGGGCTCTGCCCCACCGGATATCATGACTTCCTTCCTATCAATTTCCACAATGGCTGGTTTGATGACTGCCTTTGACCTCAGGGCTTCCCGTGGGCTGCAGACCCTGCGGAGCTCTATACCTGATGGGGTGTGAGTGGGCTCCAGGGATTCTCCTTCTGCCACCAACAGCCTGTGCTGCTCCTCGTCAATCGAGCTCCTGGTGGAGGAGCCCTCTGACTGGGAGTCCTGTATGCGAGAGTATCTGGAGCACTTGGGAGTGGTGGAGGTTCTGCTACTCAGTGCAGTCACCTCAGGTACAGGTTCTGGTTCCGAGGGCCTGGACCCAGGTGATTCAGTCTCAGAGGCCGAGGAGTGGCCCTCAGAGCCATGATCACTGAACATTGGGGACACATGGGACTTGTAGGCAATGTACGACCCATTGGCTTTGGAGAGGTTTGACACTGGAAGAGCCTCTTGAACCTGGTCCACAGACTCCAGGTCCGACGCAAATGCACCCTTTTCAAGTGGGGAGACACTGTTGCTCTTGCTTGAGCTTTCAGGCACCACATCAGAATTGTTCGACTCACTGTCACTACCGACATACAATCTAGAAAACGTATCAACTTGGCATTTTTTGCTTTCACTCTCACTTGGTTTCTGAGATATCTTCCATGGCTTCTGGTCATTAGCTGCTGGAGGGTAGCGACTAAGAACAGAGAGCTTCTTGCGGTCACTCAAAGATGTGCCGACAGGAGTATGGGCTGCTCCTCTTGTTGTTTTCTCCTCTACCCCTCTGCCTATTTCTTTCACTCCATTGTCAGAGGCAGTTGATGTTCCAGTCTTGGGTGTCCTCCTGCTCTTGTGTGCAGGACTGAGTGCCCTCCTGACAGACTTTGGAGAACTTTCCTCAGAGTTGCTTAGTTCTTTGCTCCTCAGCTTGGTCTCCATCTTGTGCTGCGGGGACAGCTCTCTGCTCTTGTACTTGGGGGTGGCTGGCTCTGCAGCAGGCCTATACTTGGGCTTGACCTGCCTGAACCCACCACGGACATTGATCTCCTCATTCTCTGCCTTGCCATTCTCAAGGACCTTTGCTGGACTGCTAGGTCCTCCATTGCCATGACTGCTGCCTCCACACAGCTGAATTCTAAGCTGCTCCACCTGATCGTTGAGTGCTCGGCTACGGGATCTCTCCTGTTGGAACTTCTCCTGCAGCTCTCCATTCTTGGACTCTGTGTTCTTAAGATCCTCCTCCACCAGCTCCAGCTGCTTCAGCCGGTTCTTCAGCCGCTCCACTTCCTGGGTGAGTTCCTTGACTTTGTTGTCTTCCTGGCCATCAAGTCTGTTCTTCTCATTCTCTGACTTGTTCCTTAGCCCAAACTCGTCTCCCAGTTTCAGGTAATCCAGGCTCTTCTTGCGCCCCAGCTTGCCAGTCAGGCCGGATGAGAGGTCGTCTTCAATTCGTCTGGGATCTACCGGGTCAATCCTGTTCTGACGCTCCAGCTTTTCTGTCAGTTTTAGTATAAGCTTCTCATCATCCTTTTGCTTCTCCAGGAGTCTCTTCCTCTCACTCAAAAAAGTCTGAGTGAGGCCCTTGAGCTTCTCCAGCTCCCCTGCCAGGAACATCTCTGCTCGGTCCAGCCTTACCTCTGACATGTCCACTTCCTTCACACGGTCCTTGAGGGCCTCCATCTCTGAGGACAGCTTCCGGGTCAGATTCTTCTCCTCGTTGAGACTGAGGCACAGCTGGCTGCAGTCCGACTTGCTCTTGCTGAAGGCCTCTTCCAACTTCTCCAGCTCAGCCATTCTCCTCTGCAGGCACTCAATCTCAGACTTGAGGTCCTGGGTCAAGCTCTCCTCCTCCTCCAGTTTCTCCCGCACCATACGGCAGAGGTCCTCTGCCTTGCACACCTCCTCGTCCTTGCCTTCAATCTTTAGCAGGCGCTTGCGCAGTCCTTCAACATCGCCCAACATGGAGGAGTTGCTGCCCTCTGCCTGGATAATCTTGTCCTGCAGATCGAGCAGCTCATCTTCTGACTTCTGGAGCTTGTTGGTAGCCTCCTCAAGCTCGTCCAGCCGTCGTCCCAGGCTCTGCAGCTTGTGCTGCAGGTGGCGACTCGTTATGTCTTTGTTTTCAGACATCGCAGAGATTATTGTTGTTGTCCTCTTGATGCAAAGGGGAAATTATTTGAACACTTTTTTGGAGGTCCACATTTGTATGGCAGTCCTTCTCTGGTTAAAATGTCACAAGCTTGTAATGTTGGGTTGTGTTCAGTCCTTAATCCTTTCCCCACAATGTCTTCTCCCTTTTCCTTTGGTTGGGTCCTTCAACTTCCCTCAGCTTGATGGTTAACATGGGTGTCGATCATCTGAAAGAGAAAAAAAAGGACCAGAGTTATAACAGAATTCACCACAGTATCGAATTATTACTCACTGACCCCAATGTCATCGAAGTGATTCAGAGTATTAGCAAAACTGAATGTAACAACACGTAACAAGAAATTCCCTAATTTTCCCACATTCATTAGCAGGCATCACACACTAACATAATTAAGTCCAGTTTGCTGAGATGTAAAGAGGCCTGAGTAGGGTGAAAGCGTGTAGCTCAGAGCGAGCGAGAGAGCGAGAGAGGGCTGGTTTGCCTGTAATTGATTTCACAGTTCCGCCTGATTACTGCAACACAAACCATGAGAAGAGCTGGGCCCAGGCAAATACACACCGTAACGCAAAGGGCCAGCAGATGGGTGAGAAGAGCAGCAACGTAATACTGCACGTACACGCATGCAGGTGCTCATATAGTCAAATGTACACAGTAACCTAGACTGAAGATCAACAAGAACACAACAACCAAACTGACAGACCATGGAAGTTAAAAAATATGCTCCAACTGCAATTCAAAAGAACACTACTCCCTCCTTGTTGCATACTGCTGCCTCCAATGTCCCAGCATGGATTTCTCCCTGGCGTTTCTGCTGACAGCAACGGCCATAGGGCATTGCTACACACCACTCATGATTAGGACAACAAAGATAAAAACAGTCCATATTTCACAGTCAGACTAGGAATATCAGCAGGCATCCTTTTCTATTGGATGTTCAAATTATAAAATGGGGACATTAGTCCTCAATCTATTACCATTTACAACAGCACTGTTTATATGAAATAATCCCCACCTACACAAAGCTACTTAACACCTGCTAACCCCCCTGGAGGACTGAACAGGCACCTGGTAATGGTAACCCTCTCTGATGATGTTAATGCAAGACATTAATACACAGAACCAGCTTGTCAGGCAGCAGATCTTCTATAAATCTTATAGTTGATGCTTTCCTCCAATGCATGACTCAGGTGCTTGTCTAAAACCATCTCTCCCCTCCCCCACTGGGAAAATTGAACCAGGAGCAGACGTCATCTGCGCACACTATCCCTTATCAACCCCACAGAACCCACATCCATACCTTTCCTTTGCGCCCCTCCTCCCGATTCAATTAGCCTTTCTAAAAGCACAGCTGTTCCTAACAGGAGCCAGGAGAAGGAAAGTGATACATCAAAATAAGAGGGCTGAACTTGGTAGTACAGGAAAATGAATACTAGAGGGATTGAGTTTGTGAATCCCACAAGGTCAATGACGAAGACCCGCGAATGCCATTTATCCAACAAACTAGTCCTCACACTACAATAACCCTTAGGAGTAACACTCTTAGGCCTAACTGGAATCCGTACATCTGTCTTTTGAATGTTGGCCTACTGTAAAACGTTTTTAAAAAGGCCCATTTCAACAGAGACCAATTTCTCTTTCATTTTGTGTAATGCTCCACAACCACTGAACATTTCATTAAACAGCTTGTTCAACATTCCCATAGTGTAAATATGGCAATGATTATTCCATAACACATCACATTCTAAAATCAAAGCATTTCGCTACAGAGGTTTAAATCTCCTCTTTCATGAGGTCTGGTGCTTTTGTAATCTTTTAGGGATTGTTGGGAGTCTATAAAAAATATTTTAGCTTTCAAATGGAAAATAAGGCACAACATATTAGCAAGGGTTCCGAGAACTGCCTGTCCTGTGCCAAAACACCTTAAGAAATAAAACTATTTACGCTCTCATGTAACATTGCCTGTTAAGTCTGTTATTCACTTATGCCCTTCCCTCTTGAGCATCTCTCAAAGTCAAGTCTATTGGGTCAGGACAGATGAAAGTACTCTGATCTCAGTCCAGGCCTGGTCCAAATGGCCCCAGGGGCCCGACTCCCATCTTGGCACCCCAATCGCGGTGCCAGGTCGGTCCCTGCCTCCTCTCTTAGACACGCATGCCAACCATGCCAACGGAAGACTTCAGAACCAGCAGTGGAAAGCGACTCTGCCACGACGACCTCTGCCAAGGCAATCAACATACCTGCGCTTATCAAAGCCATGGCCTCATTAGCTGCATCATGCCAGTCCAGTGGAGAGGCAAAGGAATGAGTCTCTCAGGCACAACGTGAAACCACAAGACTGCACACCCCTGGGTGCCCACAAGGAACGAGAGAAGCTGCAACCTTTCATATGTTGGCTTCTCTAGATGCCTGTACCAAATGCCAAGGATTCTGAATGGTTGCTCGAATGTGATCACAAAATGTGTCTTCATTATCATGGCACAATGCCACAGGTGTGGAGTTGTTTGGGCAAGAACCGGTTCGGAAGGAGGTGGTGGTGAGACAAAGGAACATGCCATGCCATTTCATTTGTTTGTCGATTATGAAAAACCTGGAGGGGTCAGCGACAAATGCCCGTTTTCCGGAGCATATTTCTCACAAATATGTCTGTTCAGAACCAACGAAAGCATTGCAGCAAGAGGGATGTGTGCCTGTGAGGGACAGACAGAACGAGCATCCTTACTGTGCCGGGCGTTTGATTGACAGAGGTCCCACCACTTGAAGTCATTTCTGGTCAATGTGTCGACAAGTGCATCCATTCTCACAACCCTTCTAGAAAAACATGTCCAGACCTTGCGTTGCTTCTCTACTGTACTCTGCACTGTGAACAACAGAGGAAATAGGTGACCTTAACTCAGCTCCCACTTAAGCTCCCTCCATTTCCTAAAATCTGGAGGGGAAGTACATTACTTATCATCTCACCTCCTTTTTAACTCTAATGACTGTCATTGAGATGAATAAGGCCGCGGCATGGGAGCTAGGGGAAGGGGGCACCGAGCAACTGCCAAAAGGGCCTTCAGCGTGTGGTGAAGATGGCCCAGTACATCACTAGGGCCATTTTCCAACCAATACAAGATCATCAAGGAGCCTACACAACCCAGCCACGAGCATTTTTCTACACACGCTAAATGTGTGTGACCAAATTTGTATTTTTTTTGTTCACTCCCTTACCGGTCGGGCAGATGGTATTGGAGCATGAGGTCTGACAGAAATGGTCTCGGAGCCTGTTGGCATCTACAAGACTGCTGAACACTTGAACTGGACTGACCATCTGCACTTACTCTCCACTACAAGCTCTCACAGTTTCACGTCAAAATTAGATGTCCATCCATGTTTTTCAGAACGTCAAATTTATTCCAAATTTCAAAGTGTTTAAGTTCAGACATTAACTTTGGATGTTTAAGGTTATGTCTGGGCATTAATGCCTTAACCTTAAAAATTCGGAGTTAACTCCGAAATGGTTAAGGTTTGAGATAGGCATTATAACAACAAAATCAACTTTCTATTGCTGGATTTGAACATGCTACCTTTAGAATGAGAGGCGGACGCTTACGCCCATGCACCCCCCCTCCACAACGCCCAAGCAAAACCAAAGCCTACTTGACGGTAACGGCGTTCACTGCTGTCCCTAGTAACCGGTTTCCGCGTTATCTCCCGACTTCCTCAGCACTGGGGCCCCACAAGGGTGTGTTCTGAGCCCTCTCCTGTACTCCCTCTTCACCCACGACTGTGTGGCCATGCACGCCTCAATCATCAAGTTTGCGGACGACACAAGTGGTAGGCTTGATTACCAACAACGACGAACGACGAGAAGGCCTACAGGGAGGTGGTGAGGGCCCTCGGAGTGTGGTGTCAGGAAAATAACCTCACACTCAACGTCAACAAAACTAAGGAGATGATTGTGGACTTCAGGAAACAGCAGAGGGAGCACCCCCCTATCCACATCGATGGGACAGTAGTGGAGAGGGTAGTAAGTTTTAAGTTCATCTGCGTACACATCACGGACAAACTGAACTGGTCCACCCACACAGACAGCGTTATGAAGAAGGCGCAGCAGCGCCTCTTCAACCTCAGGAGGCTGAAGAAATTCGGGCTAGTCACAAAAAGCACTCAAACTTCTACAGATGCACAAACCGAGAGCATCCTGTCAGGCTGTATCACCGCATGGTACGGCAACTGCTCCACCCACACCCGTAAGGCTCTCCAGAGGGTAGTGAGGTCTGCACAACGCATCACTGGGGGCAAACTACCTGCCCTCCAGGACACCTACACCACCCGATGTCACAGGAAGGCCCATACCGATCATCAAGGGCAACAACCACCCAAGCCACTGCCTGTTCACCCCGCTATCATCCAGAAGGCGAGGTCAGTACAGGTGCATCAAAGCAGGGACCGAGAGACTGAAAAACAGCTTCTATCTCAAGGCCATCAGACTGTTAAACAGCCACCACTAACATTGAGTGGCTGCTGCCACCATACCGACTCAACTCCGGCCACTTTAATAATGGAAATTGATGTAAAAAACGTATCACTAGCCACTTTAAACAATGCCACTTAATATGTTTACATACCCTACATTACTCATCTCATATGTATATACTGTACTCGATACCATCTACTGCATCTTGCCTATGCCGTTCTGTACCATCACTTATTCATATATCTTTATGTACATATTCTTTATCCCTTTACACTTGTGTGTGTATAAGGTAGTAGTTGTGGACTTGTTAGGTTAGATTACTTGTTGGTTATTACTGCATTGTCGAAACTAGAAGCACAAGCATTTCACTACACTCGCATTACCATGTGTATGTGACAAATAAAATTTGATTTGACATAGACGGATGTTGAATATGGACTCGTGTTACAGCTGACCTGCCTACTCTCCACACCTTAGCACCCTCGCACACAACCCCCCACACACACACACACACACAACCCCACACAACCACACACAAACCCACCCCACACAACTGCTGCTTATTTACTTATGCTAATACTGCTCAAATAAAACACCCCCAATCCACCCTTCCCTGATACATCCATATTAATGCCCATGACTTTGAAATGAGATGTTCCACATACACTACATGACCAAAAGTACGACTAAACTTGAAACTTCTGGGTAAAATAAAAGCCTTGAAATTCCCTGGTTGAAAGGGTCCAGGTCAGAGGGATACAGGGTTGTCTACGGTGTGGTGGGTAGGAGGGGGCGCTGTAAGGATCGGTGCCTACAGAGTGGCAGAGGACAAGATTCACTGAAGATTTCACAAGGAGGCAGCAGAAAGGTGAAAAGAAGCCAGTGAGAGAACCGGACAAAGAGATTATAAAAGATAGAAGTGGGGAGTAGAAGACACACAAGAAAAAGAAAATGGAGGAACAAGAGAGTGTCATAAAGTCCAGGAAAGGGACAGAAATATAACGTGAGAGGAGTAGTGAGAGACGAGTGAGAGAGAGGGGCCAGATCGGGTACTGCCGCCAACGACGCCAAAGCATTTTGGAAGTGAAAGCACTACCAGCCACCGGTGAACTAAAGTGGGCCGCTGTGCTGTACCAAGGTTACAATCATGCACCATATCATTAGGGCCTTAGCCACTCTTCCTGCCTGCAACTCCCAGTACATTCTGTTCCCTCCATGAAAGAGGGAAGAATAGAAAGAGAGAAAAAAGGACAACTTTCTCCTGTACTTTATGTTACTTCGGAGGTAGGGTTACAGAATTCTGGGAATTTTCAATACATTCCTTGGTTTTCTAGAAATCCTGGTTGGAGGGTCCAGATTCCCTGCTTACTCCCTTCTGATTCCAGAAAATCCTCCAACCAGGATTTCATGCAAACCAGGGAATTTATTGGAAGTTCCTTGAATTTTGCAACCTTATTTGGAAGTCTAGCCTCGGGTTCTTATTCCTCGTAAACATTTGTTAATAACCGTCGGCTCTGTGCCCCTAGCCAATGAGTGGCTTCGACCTCATCTTTAGATGGTCTGTGTGTGTCTGTGTCTGTAATATTATTAGCTTAGACACTGAGGACTCAAACTGCGGGACTCTTGGCTGTCCTCAGTTGTGCTGCTGGATACTGGCAGGCCAGTGGAAGCCACAAGATGGCGGCAACCGGATGCTTGTGCTGCATTTTTTTTTTGTTTTTCCAAGAAAGAAAACCATCGTATAATGTTCGGTTCTGTCGTTTCCTGTCATGTCACTTTTCCTTGCTTTCTTTTTTTGTGGCAACATTTTTAAATAAATGAAAGGAAGTTTGACATTTCAATAGAGCCACGACTCAGGACTCTTAAACTGAAAGCCTGTAGTAGGAGTTCATAAAAGGCAACTGAAATTTGACAACAAAAACTAAATGCATGTTCTTTGCTTTCCTTCTTGAGAAATGGGAGAAATGACTGCTTAGTAATGAAATGTGGTGTAATACAGTGTAAATAAAACGTCGCTCAACAATTTGTTGATACTTAAGTAAATTTAGTCTGACCACATAGCAACTAAGCAGATGCCCCTTTCTGCGTTGACATCAATACCAACTTAGGTGTTTAATTGCAATCTTTCTGCCAAGTCTTTGTGGCTTTCTCGTACCCTATTGGAAATCCAAAATGTTTCTGTGAATGAGCCAAACACTGTTTTTCTGTCCCTGGTTATATGCCAGGTTAACTAAAGGACGGACCAACAGACAGAATAAAACAAACTTGATGGACCTGAAAATCAATGACAAATCAACCATGTTTACTTCTTTCCTTCCTGGTAACATAAAGACTTGATAACAGCCTGTAGCGGGGACAAGAGTGGACACGTCCCTTAACAATATTGATTGCGCAATGTCAGCAATTGTTAAACTGCAATGTTGCAGTTAGGGCTGTAATGATTATGGAATTTTAGGTAATGATTCATTGTCATACAAATAGCCACAGTTATTAATTGTAAAAACATGTTTTGAGCTTGAATGATAATGCATATTTGAAAACTAGCTATGACATACCTAATGAATCCGACACACCGGTCTCAAAAATGAATGGTTTTAACCACTTGGAACTTTTGGAAATTAAGCTTCTCCTCCAGACCATGCAGGTTCTGCCCATAAAATGATTACCAAACTTACCCACTTCATATAGAAGTGAAAAACTGCTAATGGGTAAACTATATCTACTTGAATATAAAGTTCAATCCCTCTTCCTCTAAACCAAATACATTAAGAGGATTGTTTTTTAAGTTCCCGGTTATAGTCCATAATTATTGTTTATGCAATTACACAATTGTGCCAGCCCTAGTTACAGTATTCACTTTGCCTTCTCAGGAAAAAAGTACAATATAAGTTCTCCTTTCACATAGTCACAGGTCCGTCCGTGCTACAGACCAATGCAGAATCAAAATAGCGACAATGTGTGCGCACGCGCATCACTGTGTGTGTGCACGTGTGTGAGCCAGTGTGTGAAGAATCATTTGTAAAAGCAAAAGAGCGGTACCAGAGACAGAACAAGTGAGATAAACAACTTGAAGAACGTTCTGCGGTGGTCTTGTGTTTGACTTGGGTCTTTCACAGTTCCACTCAGCAGACTCATCTGCATATCTATCACTCCAGTGTTAATTGCTAAATTGTAATTACTTCGCCACTATGGCCTATTTATTGCCTTACCTCCTTACTACATTTGCACACACTGTATAAAAACTTTCTCTATTGTGTTATTGACTGTACGTCTGTTTCTTACATGTGTAACTCTGTTGTTTTTCTCACACTGCTTTGCTTTATCTTGGCCAGGTTTCAGTTGTAAATGAGAACTTCTCAACTGGCCTACCTGGCTAAATAAAGGTAAAAATTAAAATAAAAAAAACACAAACAGCCTGGTGAAATCCTTACATGGTTATGAAATGTATTTGCCCCAGGCTCATCACTCCCGTCCAAAACAGAGCCTTTTCTGGGTCCCACATAAATATGGGTATGCAGCCTCCCTGCTGTGTTCCATGTCTATGGCCAAGCCCCTGGCACAGATACACCCAGACCCTGCCTCCATCTGCCAGCAGAATATCACTCACAGAGACAGTGAGTAAAAGCAGGAGAGTGAGCGATAGAGGCAGGTAAGAAATGGCGCAAGAGAGAAAGCAAGCAAGAGATGAAAACAGAGAGTATCTTCAGGGGAGCTTTGGAGAGGGGTTTAAGCGGGACTTATAACAAGAGCCACGTCAGCTTTCATGCTATAGATTATTCTGTCCCTCTGAAATGTACTACCTGATCAGGGACATGACTTTAAAACAGCACCAATATAACTCAGAGTCCCTAGCAGCACAGCTGGCAACTGAACAGAAACCATATTAGCCATCAAAGGACAGAACCAAAACATTATCCTGTTGCTAGCTAGCCCTCTGGCAGTGAATACCATAGAGGAAGAAAGTATTGTTCTCTCTAAGTGCCTTTTCCTAGGCTTGTTTTCATTTCAAAGTGTCAATACGCTAGTGAGAAGTCTGTGTAGCTTTCTCCCGCTAAGATATGAATCTTCTCGTGATCTATTGATAGGAAAGGCACCTGTCAGTCTAAAAACAAGCAAAGACAAGGAAACTGCTGGTTTTTGTCTGCTGATCAATAGGTAGTGAAGCGCATCATTCCGCTCCAAAAGAATCAAATAAAAACAGATGGAAGTTTATTAAAGCTAATGGAAATGTTTGCATTTCCAAAACTATTTTCTTGCAATTCTATATATAGTTTCTCAACAGGGAATCAATGTTACCTTGACAGAACACAACCTTTTTTTCTTAGGTTTGTGCCACAATAAACTAAATTGAAAGAGTAGACTATTTGGCGGGCTACTCCATGTCCTTAGGGAAAAAACTGGGAAGAGATATGGAGATCTGATCTTGATCAAGTGGGGAGGGGGAGGATATGAATACCACTGACACGACCACTACTCCTCCTGTTCGCACACGCCAGTCACAGCAGCCTGCGAGCGACTGCGGTCCGTACGAGCGGTCATGGCTGTAGTCTCTAATGGGATGTGTTCACAGCTACCTCCAGCGACAACAATGGCCACCGTTTTCCAGGGCCTCGCAGCTGCAATTCAAAATATTTGTCCCCCCATACTTTAACCATGTCTGAAATGACAGCAAAGGTGCTCAAAATTTTAACTGTCCGGTGGAATTGGGCTGAAAAACGAACAGCAACTGGAGTGAGTGACTTCAGCGTCGGCCCTTTAGTGTAACATTAACAAAGTAAACACTTAGTATGTGGGATAGGACAAACTGTACGTCCCAGTGCACTTTGTCTGGGGTGCAGTAAGCCGTGCTTAAATCTGAATTAACCCTAGACTTATTCACAGTGCTGTGCAGGGTGACATGGCGTTAGTGCCCAACTCTACAACTCTAACACTGTCTGGGGTTGAAGGGCCAGTGAAAGACAATTTAAACACCACACAATTCCTAGGCCCTTGTCCTCAGGTTGGCGTTATGGACAGACGCCTTGACCATGTTTACATGTGCACAGTATTCTGGATAGTAGCTCATATCCCGCTTAAGGTGTTATTTCGGGAAACAATGTTTACATGCATCTTTGATATCCTGCTCACAAGTTTCCCTGTATCCATGAAAACATAATATTCCTCATGGACGTTCATATGGGTTAAATGGAATAGTAACTGAAATCTGGCCAGACTGTAGGCCTATAACCTTTCCCCTTGTAGCATCGTGTAATATGAACTCCTGCAGAATTATGTATTTCTCGCAGTAGAATTATACAGACGTTAATTTTGTCTTGTGAACAGGAGTGGAAAAATATGATTTCTTTCTTTCAGCATCTCTTGAAAAAATACAAATGTGTGTGTAATGTAGGCTTGGGTTCTATTGGAAATAGCCATGGGATGTTTGTTTTTTTAAGGTCAAAAAGGCTGAACATTTTTTTAAGTTTCTAATACATTTTTATATTTGTAATCTACTTTTATTTTTTATTTTATTTATTGACCTTTATTTAACTAGGCAAGTCAGTTAAGAACAAAGTCTTATTTTCAATGACAGCTTAGTGGGTTAACTGTCTGTTCAGGGGCAGAACGACAGATTTTTGCCTTGTCAGCTCGGGGGTTTGAACTTGCAACCTTCCGGTTACTAGTCCAACGCTCTAACCACTAGGCTACCCTGCCGCTATACCTGCAACTTGTGCAATATGTTAGGAGACAACGCAGATCGTGTTCCTCACTTCACATGTCACATTTGACATTATGAAGCTTACTGTAGTTCCCCAAATGGCTGAGCCAGTCTCATGTGTTTATAAATGTTTATAATTGGTGAGAAAACAGGAGCAGGTGAGTCCAGTTGTGTATTGACTCCGGTTACATTTTATATTGAATTTTATATTGAATGTCAAGAATTGTATTCAATAGAGAACATGCAAATATAGTTTTCCTACACAGAAAATACATTAGTGCAGCACGTTCAGCTGAAAATAGAAGTGCAATGCTCTTTGGCTAGCAGCCACACAAGTCAATTAACTTGCAATGTAACTTGCTAGTTATCCAAGTAAGTGGCTGAATTAATAAGGTGACGGGGCATTATATTAACTTTCTGCCATGTTTGAGAAGTTAACTCATCCAAAGAGCTTTATCTGTAGGCCAAAGCCCCCCCCCTGAGCAAAGCAGGCAGGCCTGTTGCCCATAGAGTCAGACTCCAAACAGACACAGCGTGTACACATGCTGCTCCAGAGTCAGTACTGTTCTTCCTTAAGAGAAGCATGCGTCAAAATGTTGTTCATTTTTTATTTTTTTATTTATTTTTTTTTTAACCTTTATTTAACTAGGCAAGTCAGTTAAGAACAAATTCTTATTTTCAATGACGGCCTAGGAACAGTGGGTTAACTGCCTGTTCAGGGGCAGAACGACAGATTTGTACCTTGTCGGCTCGGGGTTTGAATTTGCAACCTTCCGGTTACTAGTCTAGCGCTCTAACCCTGCCACCTCAATGTCTCAATGCACAATGTCTCATTTACATTTTGCTTGTAAATGTCCAAACTCACCAAAAATAGCATTAATAAGCTCCTACCTACTGTACAGTGCATTTGGAAAGTATTAAGAACCCCACACAAACACACACTGTTACATTACAGCCTTATTCTAAAATGAATTAAACTACTTATGTACACATGATACCCCATAATGAGAAAGCGAAAACTGGTATTTAGAATTTTTACAAATGTTAAAAATAATAAAAATAATAATCATTAACAGAAATACCTTATTCACATAAGTATTCAGACCCTTTGCTATGAGACTTGAAATTTAGTTCAGGTGCATCCCGTTTCCGTTGATCATCCTTGAGATGTTTCCACAACTTGGAATCCACGTGTCGAGGTACAGATGTGGGGAAGGGTACCAAGTACACAGTGTTCTCCATCATTCTTCAATGGAAGACGTTTAGAACCACCAAGACTCTTCCTAGAGCTGGCCGCCCAGCCAAACTGAGCAATCGGGGAGAGAAGGGCCTTGGTCAGGGAGGTGACCAAGAACCCGATGGTTACTCTGCCAGAGCTCCAGAGTTCCTCTGTGGAGATGAGAGAACCTTCCAGAAAGAAAACCATCTCTGAAGCACTCCACCAATCAGGCCTTTATGGTAGAGTCGTAAGACGGAAGCCATTACTCAGTAAAAAAGGCACAAGATAGCCCGCTTGGAGTCTGTCAAAAGGCACCTAAAGGACTCTCAGACCATGAGAAACAAGATTCTCTGGTCTGACAAAACCAAGATTGAACTCTGGCTTGAATGCCAAGCATCACATCTGGAGGAAACCTAGCACCGCTCATCACTTGGCAAATACCATCCCAATGGTGAAGCATGGTGGTGGCAGCATGGTGTTGTGGAAATGTTTTTCAGCGGCAGGAACTGGGAGACTAGGCAGGAGAGGGAAAGATGGACAGAGCAAAGTACAGAGTGATCCTTGATAAAAACCTGCTCCAGAGCACTCAGGACCTCAGACTGGGGTGAAGGTTCACCTTCCAACAGGACAACGACCCTAAGCACACAGCCAAGACAAAGCAGGAGTGGCTTCGGTATTCAATGTTCTTGAGTGGCCCAGTCAGAGCCCAGACTTGAACCCGATTGAACATCTCTGGAGAGACCTGAAAATACCGGTGCAGCGACGCTCCCAAACAAACGTGACAGAACTTGAGAGGATCTGCAGAGAAGAATGGGAGAATCTCCCCAAATACAGGTGTGCCAAGCTTGTAACGTCATACCCAAAAAGACTCGAGGCTGTAATCACTGCCTCAGGTGCTTCCACAAAGTACTGAGTAAAAAGTCTGAATGCTTATGTAAATTTCACAAGTTTGTTTTAAAACATTTGCAAAAATGTCTAGAACCCTGTTTTTGCTTTGTCATTATGGGGTATTGGGTGTCGATTGAGGACAAAAAATATATTAAAAAATTAATGTTAGAATAAGGCTGTAATGTAACAAAATAAAGAGAAAGTGAAGGGGTCTGAATATTTGGTAAAACATGTTAGACTTTCTGAATGCACTGTATATACAGGACCAGTTAAAAGTTTGGACACCGACTCATTCAAGGATTTTTCTTTATGTTTATTTACTATTCTACAATGAAGACGACACATATGGAATCATGTAGTAACGAAAAAGCTCTAAACAAACCAAAATACATTTTAAATTTGATAATTCTTCAAAGTAGCCACCATTTATCTTGATGACAGCTTTGCACACTTCACATTCTCTCAACCAGCTTCACGAGGTAGTCACCTGGAATGCATTTCAATTAACAGGTGTGCCTTGTTAAAAGTTCATTTGTGGAATTTCCTTCTTAATGCGTTTAAGCCAAATCAGTTGAGAGAAGGTAGGGGTGGTATACAGAAGATTGTCTTTTACCAAATAGGGCTACGTCCATATTATGGCAAGAACGGCTCAAATAACCAAAGAGAAACGGCAGTATCATTAATTTAAGACATGAAGGTCAGCCAATTAGGAACATTTCAAGAACGTTGTAAGTTTCTTCAAGTGCAGTCGCAAGAACCATCAAGCACTGTGATGATATTGGCTCTCATGAGGACCACCACAGGAAAGGAAGACCCAGAGTTACCTCTGCTGCAGAGGATACGTTCATTAGAGTTACCAGCCTCAGAAATTGCAACACAAATAAATGGTTCAGAGTTCAAGTAACAGACACATCAACAGTTCGGAGGAGACCGAGTGAATCAGGCCTTCATGGTCAAATTACTGCAAAGAAACCATTAATAAAAGGACACCAATAATAAGAAGAGACTTGGTTGGGCCAAGAAACACGAGCAATGGACACTAGACCGGTGGAAATCTGTCCTTTCGTCTGATGAGTCCAACTGAGATTTTTGGTTCCAATCGCCATGGCTTTGTGAGACGCAGAGTAGGTGAACGGATGTGTGGTTCCCACCATGAAGCGTGGTTGAGGAGGTGTGATGGTGCTTTGCTGGTGACACTGTCAGTGATTTATTTCTAATTCAAGGCACACTTAACCAGCATGGCTACCACAGCATTCTGCAGCGATACGCCATCCCATCTGGTTTGGGCTTAGTGGGACTATCATTTGTTTTTTTTAACAGTACAATGATCCAACACACCTCCAGGCTGTGTAAGGGCTATTTGACCAAGAAGGAGAGTGATGGATTGCGGCATCAGATGACCTGGCCTCCACAATCATCCGACCTCAACCCAATTGAGATGGTTTGGGATGAGTTGGACCACAGATTGAAGGAAAAGCAGCCAACAAGTGCTCAGCATATCTGGGAACTGCATCAAGGCTGTTAGAAAAGCATTACAGGTGAAGCTGGTTGAGAGAATGTCAGGAGTGTACACAGCTGTCATCAAGGCAAAAGGGTGGATACTTTGAATAATCTAAAATATGAATTAGATTTTTATTTAACACATTTTTGGTTACAACATTATTTCATGTTTCATTTCAAAGTGTTGATGGTCTTCACTATTATTCTACAATGTAGAAAATAGTAAAAAGAAAAACCCTTGAATGAGTAGGTGTATCCAAACGTTTGACTGGTACTGTATATGTATAACTTCATGAGCTGGATTGCCTGTCTGCTATTTGTTTATTTTCATTTGCGTGTTTTAGCTAGCAGTTTCCCTAAAAATGTGCTATTACTTGTGCTCATTTTGTTAGTATTCTGGTAAATCGTCACAGAAGGGGCCTTGTTTCTGTTTTTTTTTTTTACACCCCTTGTGTACTAAACCAGTAACACAGTAAATCACAAGATGAGAGAAAAACGGTATGATATGAAACTCTGAATGCCACCCAATCCTAGTGTAATGTGTTATCTTTGACACTGACGCAAGATGCTGAGCAGACAGTATTTCAACCACATAAAATATACACCCAAGACGAAGTCGTCTTTTCAGAAACGTTTCATAATTCTCAGCTTTTCATTTCCTTAAAACTGGTCAAACAGTTTGAGTTCTCTCCCCGGTCTCTAAATAACACAGACAACTTTAATAGTTGTAACTACATTGCTAATTCATTCTATCAACGCAAGACATTCTGGTGAGCACTACATTTTTTAGTCTTCTGGGACAACAAGGTATGACCTAAGAGAAGCTGCATGTATGTAACTATAGTTGACAAACATATAGCCTATCAAATGTCAGAAATTATAAGCAGAAAGTTAGCAGGTGAAAGTAGCCAGTAGGCTATATGTTCCAGTATGGAGTATCAAGAAAATGAATTATGGAACTAATGTGGATGGAACTGCGCAGGTAGCCTACTTTTTGATGTGATTTGTTTGACATTCAGATGAAAACGTCATACAACACCCATGATATGGGAAACCGAGCCTGAGCAGACCGTAGAAAACAACAGTAAACGGGATGTTTACCTGCCACAGCATCCCGTCTAAGATCAGCATATCCCAGGCATCTTATCCGGATTTCTCATAACCGGGATACAAGCCTTTCTCAGGTTATTGTAAACAGGACAGGATGTTCACGCCTCAACTCAAACACAGAATACTTGAGTATCCTGAATAATAATGGAAAATGTGTGTGCACGTAAACGTGGTCATGGATTACGAGAAGGAAGAAGTGTGATGATTCATTAGAGAAGGGCTCCTTTGTGTGTGTAGCCTTTGTAACAAATGAGGATGATCAGAGTAATAAAGATACCTTTTTATTACTCGCCCACAGGGCTCAGCGTCATCCGGGTTTGGCTGGGGTAGGCCGTCTTTATATATAAGAATTTGTTCTGAACTTACTTGCCTAGTTAAATAAAAGGTTATTTACGTGTTGGGAATGTAGGTGCGTGAGTGTGTTGATCAGAGGGAAGTCCTGTTGTGAAAGACATGGGCCAGCCATTGTGAGTCCCGCCCCTCCCCTTCACTAAGTAATGATGTCATCAGAAACAGGCAGCCTTGGGCAGATAAAAGAGAAGAGCTTAGGCAACAGGCAGGTTCACTGAGTGGGAACAGATGGGCAGAGGGAGGGAGACAGAGCATGTTCCTGTCCTGCGTCATTCACATTTGGCTACTTGTCTGAGCACATTGTACAGATGCTAGGAACAGACTGTATATAATGCACATTCTAATACATGCACATGATCATTCGTGAACACACACACAGAGAGACACTGTGTCCCACTCCAACCTACTGTTTACTTTGGTCAGCAGCAAGCAATCGGGAGCACTTCCCCTCTCTCCCCCCCTTCTCTAGAACTACTGTATAACTCAGTCTCTAGAGTCTGTGAGGGGTAGAACAGACTCTAGAACTATGACTCAGTCTCTACCCCCACACAGACTGCCCGACAACCATTAACACACATACATGAACATGCCAAGCTCCAAGCTACAGCATGCACTGAAACTCATCCATACCATTAGGTCTCATAGAATCAGACTAGATACTAACTCACAGCTCCATACCATTAGGTCTCATAGAATCAGACTAGATACTAACTCACAGCTCCAAAATTACACGTCTCTTACAAGATGGAGCATAAATCCACTATAATGAAATACACAAGCATTTTCACATAAAACATTAACTCCAAACCAATTATAAATGTAAAAAAAATAAGAAATTAAGTGGACTATAACAATACTAACTGGTACTTAGTATCCTGGACTTAATGCGAAGACAAATGCTGTTGATGAATGTCCACTGTCAAATAAATACATTCCTTAAACTGAGCCGGTCCATTGGTTTTCCATATCCAAGAATGATCTCTGCTCTCTCCTCTATTAACTACCATCCACTTTCAAGGTCAGAGAAAACCGGGAGGGTATGCACACTGGCACCAAGGCCCAACAGCACTCCACCAGTTCAAGGTTACGGCACAATACATGAGCCAGGGACAATACAATAGGACAGTGAGAGGACCCTCGAACAGGGGTAGGCGACTCCAGTCCTCAGGGGCCTGATTTGTTAGGTATGGAGGAAGTGTGCCACCAAACACAGCTGATTAAATCAAATTCCATTCTAAACTGAAGATCATGATTAGGTGATTATTGGAGTCGGGTGTGTTAGCTGGGGCAAAACTGTGACACCAATCAGACCCCCGGGGACTGGAATTTCCCACCCCTGCTAGTAGGAGCCCAGTGAGATGGCGATTGGGACCAATGTCCAGATTGAATTCTTATGGAACATTTGTGGGGCATGTCATGAGTGTAGTACAGTGCACAACTGTTGAGAAGGTGTGTGTGTGTGTGTGTGTCTCTCAAGTAGACGGAAAGTATGCATGTCTGTGAGTGTGCTCTCGTGTGTCAGCAACAGCCAGAACAGATGCCCTCGGGCATCCTCTCTCCCTCCCTCCAGTCAGTCCATCTGGATGCCAGCCCTCTCCGGTTGGCACAGCCTGGCAGAGTGTTGGCATTAGATACCCACAGCGGCTGCAAGACGGCACTGTGGGAGCTTCAGATTCACTGCGTCTCTTGTGTGAGAGGCTGAGAGAGGGATGAGTAACTAAGTAGGAGAGACGGGGTATGAGAGAGACGGGGTATGAGAGAGACAGGGTATGAGAGAGACAGGGTATGAGAGAGACAGGGTATGAGAGAGAGCGAAAGAGCTACAAAGTGATGGGGAGTGAGCCCACAGAATGATGAGTAGGGCTTTGCCAGACCGGAACAATGCAGCTGGAATGCAGCACTCTCCAGCACTTATCATCATCATCATCATCATCATCACAGGCTAGAGACACAGAGTGGGGGTGGCAGAGAAATAAAAAAAAGAGAGAAATGGAGAAAGTGAGGCAGTAGAAGTGATAAGAGGAGAGAGAGAAACAGAGTGGGAGTAATGTAATGTTGTTTAGGATAAACAGAAGAGGTTGGGTGGTGGATGGAGGTACATCCAGCCTGCAGTCAGAGGAATAGACATCACACCGCCCGGTGTAGCTTTGTCACAGAGCAGAGACTGGTGCCTCATTCCCCCTCCCCTTTCTCTTACCTTATAATGCAGCAGTATTTAAAAAAGACACAAAGGAATAAACCCATGGTGATAAACGGAGGACAGGGATGGAACTATACAGAGTGAGAAGGTGGAGGATTCATCTTACAGTGTATGTGCCTGCTACTTGAGTCTACAGAGACAGAAAGACCCATAAATACGTCTGGTTTGTTGACTGACTCATTACTGTCACAGAGTGACAGTAGCTGTATGTTTGGAATGGATACAGTAGCTCTAGGCACTACCACTGGGAGATATGATACAGCATAGCATATTCATATTAGTCTCTTCTCAAACTTCTGTATATGCAGTATTTACAACAATACAGTCTACCTCCTTTACCATGACAACAACCCACTGAGGCCTGAATGCTGACAGCAGTGGTATATCAGACCGTAAATCACAGGTATTTTTATCAGTCCTAATCCGTGCTATATTGGCCATATACCACACCCCCTCTTGCCAAATTGCTTAAATGTACCACTCTCCATAGATAAGTGTTCATAGATACTATCCAAAGTTATTAGCATGCTGAAGCAGACGGTGCCCGCAGCCTGAGTTGACTTGGACAGTCAGTGACACATTTTCTGTGGCTTTTCACAGTACTGAGTAAGTTTTACAGAGAGAGCACATTACTGGGAGGGTGTTATTGAGGGCAACCGTGTGAGCTGGCACTCCGTGTGTGAGCGTCTGTGTAACTCTGCACCAGGGTTGCCATTGTAGAATAACAGTGAAGACATCAAAACCATGAAATAAAACATATGGAATCATGTAGTAACCAACAACAACAAAAAAGTTAAACAAATCTAAATATATTTTAGTTTGGAGATTCCTCAAAGTAGTCGCCCTTTGCCTTGACAGCTTTGCAAACGCTTGGCATTCTCTCAACCAGCTTCACCTGGAATGCTTTTCCAACAGTCTTGAAGGAGTTCCCACATATGCTGAGCACTTGTTGGCTGCTTTTCCTTCACTGTGTGGTCCAACTCATCCCAAACCATTTCAATTGGGTTGAGGTTGGGTGATTGTAGAGGCCAGGTCATCTGATGCAGCACTCCATCACTCTCCTTCTTGGTCAAATAGCCCTTACACAGCCTGGAGGTGTTGGGTCATTGTCCTGTTGAAAAACAAATGACACTCCCACTAAGCACAAACCAGATGGGATGGCGTAATCGCTGCAGAATGCTGTGGTAACCATGCTGGTTAAGTGTGCCTTGAATACTAAATGAATCAGACAGCAAAGCACCCCCACACCCCCTCCTCCATGCTTCACGGTGGGAACCACACATGCGGAGATCATCTGTTTACCTACTCTGCATCTCACAAAGACACAGCGGTTGGAACCAAACATCTCAAATTTGGACTCGGACCAAAAGGACAGATTTCCACCGGTCTAATTTTAGTGGCTCGTGTTTCTTGACCCAAGCAAGTCTTTTTCTTATTGGTGTCGTTTAGCAGTGGTTTCTTTGCAGCAATTCGACCATGAAGGCCTGATTCACGCAGTCTCCTCTGAACAGTTGATGTGTCTGTTACTTGAACTCTGTGAAACATTTATTTGTGCTGCAATCTGAGGTGCAGTTAACTCGAATGAACTTCGAGGCAGAGGTAACTCTGGGTCTTCCTTTCCTGTGGCGGTCCTCATGCGAGCCAGTTACATCATAGCCCTTGATGGTTTTTGTAACTGCCCTTGAAGAAACTTCCAAAGGTCTTGAAATTTTCCATATTGACTGACCTTCATGTCTTACAGTAAGGGACTGTCATTCCTTTTTGCTTATTTGAGCTGTTCTTGCCATAATATGGACTTGATCTTTTACCAAATAGGTATATTTTCTGTGTACCACCCCTACCTTGTCACAACTGATTGGCTCAAAAGCATTAAAGAGGAAATAAATTCCACAAATGAAATTGAACTGCATTCCAGGTGACTACCTCATGAATCTGGTTGAGAGAATGCCAAGAGTGTGAAAAGCTGTAATCAAGGCAAATTGTGGCTATTTTGAAGAATCTCATATTTAAAATATTTTGATTTGTTTAACACTTTTCTGTTATTACATGACTCCATGTGTTATTTCCTAGCTTTGATGTAGTCACTATAATTCTAAAATGTAGAAAACAGTCAAACAAATCAAGAAAAAGCCCTGAAAAATGGTACTGTACATATTATTAATATATAATTCATTGACTAAAATTACACCCATCCTCAGTAGCTTATTCCAGCAGGCTATTGGGAAACACAAGCACTTCTTACCTCGATAAATTAGTCTACCAATTTGAACTAAGCAAGCTGCCTAATCATTCAGCTTACCTACTACATCTTGCCTTGGCTACTGTAAGCTATCTGAAATTAGATATAGGCCACTATTTTTCAGAAGAAAAAAAACATACATAGCATTAGCAGTTGTATTTTTTAAATAAACAAATAAAATAATATACATAGGCTACCTGCATCTAGCTAAGCAAACCATGGCAACGTTTAATTACAATCATAAACCCAAATTTAGTAGTCTATTAAAAGTCAATCTCGCAAATAGGCCATTTATAGCAGTTTGTACTTTGTAGTCTTAACATCTGGCACATAACGGCAAAATTGCCACAAAATAGCCTCCTAACAGTAGTTTTTCTAAGTTCGTCCAAGTGTTTCTTGCACAGAGATTGAGATCCTCTTTCCAACTTTCATCACAAACCCTCCTGTCGGATTTATCTAGAGTTATGTACAAGGCCAAAAGGGATTTATTTATTATAGCTCGCAATAAATTGATGGAAAACCGAATTTTGCTTCTAAATGAGCTCGATAACGTTATGAGAAAAGGTTTGGATAACTGTTGCAACAGTTTTCAGGCCTTGTGGGTTCTGAGTGGTCTTTGGGCTGTGTGTATTTGACCTGGAAACCCTGCACTGTGTGTGTGCCGCTCCTCGCTGACCTAAGGGTATAGGGAAGGAAGCACAACGCCGGCTTTAGTGCAACACTGTCCAGGCCCGCCAGGAAACAGGCTTACAAAGGGTTCAGAGGTAAGAACCGGCCTTGGAATCCGGAACCTTCCTACCAAATTCACACTGCGTTTCCTCTTCCAACTCTTCCAACTGAGCAGCTGGACGAAAAAACTAATTTGCCGCACACATATGGGCACAGGAGTGCCAATACACAAACATTTGGGCACAGTGCGCACACGCACACAAAAATACAATCTCTACCGATGTAGATCCGGTAAGGGTATGGAAAGACAGTCTTGACAAACACACACACACACACTGAACAAATACAGGAACTAGGATGTAGATACTGTAATCTTAAGTGTACAGTCTTGACACAGACAATTTACCTGCTGCTTATTTGGGTGCTAAGAAGCTGGTAAACAAGGCCTCTGTCTCCAGGTGGTTTCACCATGGAGCTTGATCCACAAGCCCTATAACCTGAGGGAGAACACACACAGGGCAAACCATTATGAGTTTCTCACATTCTACCATAGTAATGATTCATAGCATCCTTTCACCATTGTTGTGCTTGGTAGTCAACTGACAATGGGATCATGGTAAAAAGAACCGCTCATACGAAGGCATCTTACCTGTGTTTACACAGGTAGCCCAATTGATCTGGGCAAATTATCAGCATTGTGCTGTCTGTCAATGTAGCCAATGTAGCCATTGACAAGAGGTGGTCTGAGGACTGAGAAGTCGGCCAGATATGTACCACATTTCGTTGCTCAGCAATTGTCTCATGCATGACCAGACAATCGTTTTTGGCTGGCCTGGCTCAACAACAGTGCTCCATTCATTCCATTCTGGCCCTACGTCGAGCACTACTTCTCCTCTCAAACACGGGTTGCCACAGAAGATATTTTGTTTCTTTCTTCTGACACATGAACCGGTTTTGTGCAGTAGCATTCCATGTGTTTCATTAAGCACAAAGAATCCACCGTTAAGACTATATATCTGGTATGGATTTTCAAGTGGGGAAGAGGGGGAATCATCCCTATAGTGACGTATAAAAGGAAAATATGGCAGTGAGAAGAGAGGAAAGATTGAAGGAACACAAGTTATCACAGACAGACGAAAGAGAGCCTGAAACAGGAGGACCCCCCCTCCTCCCCTCTACAGTACACTGGTAACTGCAGACATACTTATTTAATGTATACCCCCACCGTGCCTACAGCAGGACTATTCCAGTACACCCTTCGCTGCAAGGATGTTGCTAATTCAAGGATAAACCCTTAGTATTGGGCAGCTCATGGTATATTCATGAGCTGTCACACAGTAGTCATTGAATAAACAAACAGAATAATGGCATACTGGACATTCTGTTTAACTGTAAGGTAATGCATCAGGTCCGTTTGTCACAAGGAGCCCAGCAAACACACAAATGACCACACAGCGTTGTCTCAACGTTGACTCCAAGTTGTGGGGCTCAACGGGCCTTGCTACCTTTACACTCATAGACATGGATCCTCTAGGTCAGTTGAATAGCAGGGACTATTATCATGATGTTTACAATTTAAACTACGACCACTAGCAGCACGGTGTACAGAGCTAGCAGCACGGTGTACAGAGCTAGCAGCACGGTGTACAGAGCTAGCAGCACGGTGTACAGAGCTAGCAGCACGGTGTACAGAGCTAGCAGCACGGTGTACAGAGCTAGCAGCACCCCAGTTTGGGACCTTTAATAAACAACATTGAGCCGCCTTGAAGAACTTAACAACACAAGTCAAATCCAGGCTGATAAAGCCCTCTACCGTTGTGTATATTTCTAAGCACCTCGTCTTTCCCACACACACACACACACTCACACACTTCCCAGTGCACATCAAACCAGCCAAACCCTCTGACCCACCTGGCGTGAGTCCTTTGGGTAGAGATTTGACCCAAATATTGTCACGGCTGGTACCAATAACTACCAAACGTGCAAACCCTGCTACCCCTACCTCCTTCAGAGCAAGCTGGCACAGCGAGCTGGTTTCTAATCTCGTCGTACTGTGTTCCCGAGTACAGAGCAGCAAATCACATATCAGAGAATTTACACGTAACAACGAATATACCTCATGTAGTTTGTGGGTGGCCATTATAAAATGACCTCTCCTAGTTCATCGGTCATCTGACACTGAACAGTTTTAGCTTAAACCAGGAGACATATTTGTTGATATCATGTGATCAAATCTTTCTGGATTAGTACCCTCTTGTTCTTACTGGTAAAGGGCAGATCTCTGGAGTCCAAATTAAATCAGCCCATGACAGATGTAACAGAAGTTGCGTTTTACATGCCAGTCGGGGAATGTTATGGATGGCCTCTGGCATGGAGTGATGGTAACAGTGATAGGATACAGGATATCAGAAAGCCAGAGGATTGAACCTGTGAGGTTTGAGCTACAATTATGAAAGAAATAGAAATAGATGAAGAAAAAGGCTAGATCGGTCAAAACAATATGGGGGGGAAAATGTATATAAAGAAAAGATTGAAAGCCAGACAGCTATGTAACGACAGAGAGAGCAAGGGAGAGAGCAAGGGAGAGAGCAAGGGAGAGAGCAAGGGAGAAAGCAAGGGAGAGAGAAAGTGAGAGAGAAAGTGAGCGGGGGGAGAGCTCGCGTTCAATTTCCTTAGCGCAACATTTCAGGGCATTAAAATACATGCAGGGTTCTTTCATTAAAATACATGCAGGGTTCTTTCTGCGCTGGAGCTAGTTTGCATGGGAGCCCATTTCCTGTGAGTGATTAGCAGGGAAGTGGATAAGGAGGGGGCTGTGGTTCGCTCTGAGAGTTCTTGGATTGTTTTGTCTGCGAGCAAAGGAAAGGAATGCCCAAATTAAACATGCTGAACAGGATGCCCAGAGAGGTACGAAACCGGGAAGGGTGGAAGGGAGGGGGGAGGGGGGTGAAGGGGCGAAGGGAGGGAAGCAGAAAACAACAAAGAAAAGAATAGAACACCAAATAGATTTTTCAATTTCAGACAACAAACCTTAAGTGCATACCACCCACTCGTATTCACATTCCATCAGATAGGGATGGTGCACAGGAATGTTGTACCGTGTTGATAGAGCAGCCATACGCCCCACCAGAAGGAGCCTGCAAGATCCTTTATTTCACTCAAAACCTGAACAACTTGTAGGGACTGTAGACAGAATACAAAGGGAAAGCCAGCCACTTCGTGGAAATTGACGCCTCACTTCCAGACAGACAATCTAAACACCTTCTGGCTGCCAGGCCAGACAGCATCCCAAGCAGTGTCCTCAGAGCATGCGCAGACCAGCTGGCTGGAGTGTTTGAGGACATATTAAAATCTCCCACTATCCCCGTCGGTTGTCCCCACTTGCATCAAGGTGTCTACCATCTTTCCTGTAACCAAGAAAGTGAAGGTTACTGAACTAAATGACTATCGCCCCATAGCATTCACTTTTGTAACCTTGAAGTGCTTTGAGAGGCTAATTAAAAGGACCATATTACCACCTTACCCGACACCCTAGACCCACTACAATTTTCATACAGCCCCAACAGATCCACGGACGACGCAATCACCATTGCACAATCCCACCTGGACAAGAGAAATACCTATGAAAGAATGATGTTCATTGACTACAGCTCAGCCTTCAACACCATAGTGCCCTCCAAGCTCATCACTAAGCTCAGGGCCTGAACATCTCGCTGTGCAACTGGGTCCAGGACTTCCTGATGGGATGACCCCAAGAGGAATGTAAGCAACACCTCCCCAACGCTGATCTCAACATGGGGGACCCACAAGGGTGCGTGCTCAGTCCCCTCCTATACTTCTTGTTCACCCATGACTGTGGTGCCACGCACGTCTCCAACTTAATCATCAAGTTTGCTGACAACAGTGGTAGGCCTAATTACCAACAACGAAGACAGTCTACAGGGAGGTGGTGAGTGCCTTGGAGGAGTGGTCCCAACAAAATAACCTCTCACTCAACGTCAACAAAATGAAAGAGCCAATCGTGGACTACAGTAGACAGCATGGCCACATCCACATCAATGGGGCCCCAGTGGAGAGGGTGAAGTTTCTCAGCGTGCAAATCACTGATGACCTGAAACGGTCCCTTTACACAGACAGTGTGGTGAAAAGGGGAGCATATTTGGAACCTACTTTGTTCAACTAATCTCACCTCATTTGCTCACATTGTATATAGACTCATTTTTCTACTGTATTATTGACTGTGTTTGTTTTACTCCATGTGTAACTCTGCATTGTTGTATGTGTCAAACTGCTTTGCTTTATCTTGGCCAGATCGCAATTGTAAATGAGAACTTGTTCTCAACTTGCCTACCTGGTTAAATAAAGGTGAAATAAATCAAACCTGAATTTAGGGCCATGTTATTTAATTCCGTCTGTGAGTGTGTTGCATAGGGAGTTGTGTGTGCAAACGATTCCGTAATGGACTGTTGCATGGGCTTTGCTCATCATGACACTTGTTGGCCTATGCTTAATTTGTTATTCGCCATGCATTCATCATGCTGTATTTACATGTCTGTGTTTCAAATGGTAGAATAAGTTGCTTGTGTTACTGCAAGTGGTTGTTATAGTTTCTGCAACAGTTCAAGCACACCTCCTCACTCTGCTCGATATCACTAAGTTTAAAACCAACATAAGCCCAAACAACAGACACACCATCTTTCTTTGGCAGTAATTGTTCTTGCATTTCTGGGACTTCATTTCCTTCAACTCAGTTCATTTCCCCCTCGCTAATGAACGAAGCTACTCGCAAACATCACTTGGGAGAAACGCCAACAACAGGTGTGGGAAGCATGGGATAGAACATGGCTCTCATTGGCTGCTATAGTCTTGGTTGACTGAAATGGAACAGATGAAAACAAATGTATTTGTTGTGGCAAACCAGCCAGAGCCCAGACTTTAACATCTCTGGAGAGACCTGAAAATAGTTGTGCAGAGACGTTCCCCATCCAACTTGACAGAGCCTGAGAGGATCTGTAGAGAAGAACAGGAGAAACTCCCCAAATACAGGTGTGTCAAGCTTGTAGCATCATACCCAAGAAGACTCGAGGCTGTAATCGCAGCCAAAAGGTGCTTCAACAAAGTACTGAGTAAAGACTTATGTAAATGTGATCAGTTTTTATTTTAAATACATGTCTTTAAAAAAACTGTTTTTCCTTTCTCATTATGGGGTATTGCATGTAGATCGATGAGGGGTATTGCTAGGTGTTACTGCACTGCTATAGCTAGAAAAACAAGCATTTCGCTGCACCCGCAATAACATCTGCAAATCTGTGTATGCAACCAATAAACTGATTTGATGTAATTATAATATTTTATCCCAAGATGAAAAGCAACCTTAACGTGGCACTCCAGTCTCCTTTTCACCTCATTTAACACCCGCTTTAAATTTTTTTTTAAAAGTCAGTCATGACAAAGCACAAATGGGGAGGCTTTCCTCTTTTGTTCTTCATTGTTCCTCTATTCTTCCTGAAGCAAGGGGGGCGGGGACATCACGGATTCCCATTAGACTCACTCCTTGAAGTTTGCAGTTCCTCAAAGCATATGCTTTTTACCCTTTAGTGTGTGTACTTTATTGTATTTTATTATTTTTTTATACTTGGGATATTGTTTTTCAAAAGTAAAAGCTCAAAAATAGCAGGAGGACATCTTTAAGGGACACTTCAGGATTGTATCTACTTCCCCAGAGTCAGATGAACTCGTGGGTACCATGTTATATCTACTTCCCCAGAGTCAGATGAACTCGTGGGTACCTTGTTATATCTGCGTCCAGTATGGATCTCATTGCTAAAATCCTGAAGTATGCCTAGAAGTCTTTCCCCCCCCCCCTTTTTCAACCGGCTTTCGTTCTACACTGTACACCCCAGAATGGAAGGGAGTAAAAGCAGCAAAACGATGTACAGTTACTTGACAATTGTCATCGTTATCACAAAAAGCAGTAATACTAGCTTCCTACTATTGCTGCTCCTCGTCATTTTAAAATAGTTACAGAACATTCCCCAGGCCAACCCACACAATAAGGTGACTCACTTGGGTAAAAAAAAAAAAAAGGTATTTCTTGGACTTGAATTGATTCGTATTGCTTCCTTATAAGGTCTGCTGCCCATTCAGGTCTTTTGTGTTTGGCATGTCGGAGGGGCCAGATGCTTCTTAGACCTCCAGCTCGGAGGGAGAGCAGATAAAACAGGACTTTAACTGCATTCTTCATGGCCGACACTGGAGCCCACCTATCCACACCCATCCTCAGACCAGCATGAGGGAAGGAGAAAGGGAAATGAAGGCAGATTGTGAAAAAGGGAGAATTACAATGAGTTGGTCGGTCCAAGTGGGTGGGCGAAGGATTTTCTTGGCCCTTGGCACCACCACAGTCACTGTTGTGCCCTTGTTTGACCAGGGAGGGGAAAACTCACATCTGGCACTTAGAGTCATGTTAATCAAAGTCATCAAGAGCACCAACACAGTAAAATGGCTGATGTCTGTCAGTGGGGAGGGAAGGACCCGAGGATGCTGAGTGAAGCTGCATGCCAGTCAGAAAATGAGAAAGAGCAAACTGTGGCTCAATCAAGTAACTGAACCCAACGTGTAGAACCATGACAGGGCATTGTTCAGTTCACAGCAAAGTGGACGAGGGCCAGCTTAGCTAGACAAATATATCCAGACACACGACAAGAAAATCATTAAAAAGGACAGAATGTTGGATCATAAAAATAAAATTTAAAAATGCAGAGTATTCCAGAACACAAATTAGCTAGTCAGGTCTAGGAGTGTTAAGGATTCCTGTGGAGCGAGCTGCCGCAGTAGCCAGGTCTTCCTGTAGCCTTATTACTCAGGACAAAGGAAGGCCCATGTCACCGAGGCAGGCAGGGAGGGAGTGAGGGGCAGGAACGCCAGACAAGGAAGTGCCTTACTTATCCTATTATGGCTGTATGCAGGTCCAATAAAAGGTTACAAGTTTTATTAGTCGTATGGGACATGATATACATGTAACGAAATGCTTACATAACGACAGAGTAAATCACCTTGTGACAGGTTGAAAGTTGCCTACTATACAGGGAAAACGGTGATTAGTAAGCATTTCAAACCTACTAGCAAGACAACTGAAGAAAACACACAATCGCTCTCGCAACTCGATGGGATTCTCCAGTTAAATGTCCTTTTTAGTCTAGGATAAATGCGTAATCTGTATCCGGGCAACCAGCCCTATAAAACAGAGATTTCACACTTAACTCTGGGTTAAGTAGGACATTGGAAGCTTAACATGGAACCATAAAACAGCATATGTACCGTGATGTGGGTGAGTGACCTACCGATGGGCATGGAAAAATAAGGGAAGGATGGGTATAAATGAGGCTGCATGAGGGCCTTCCAGATGGCAGGACGATGATGCCTCACACATGGGCCGTGTGTGTGTCTCCTCAGCAGACTCCTTCGCTAGACCAGGCCAAAGACAACACGGCACTCCAACCAGAGAGGTTAGAGAGAACGGATCAAACAGTGAGGACGGCCCTATTTCTATCTTCCCAGCGCCTGGATACAGCAGTCAGACGGGACCTAGCGACTTGAAACGACGCTTCAAAATTCTTCAAACATTTCTATTTTTACAGCTATTTTGCGTCACGAGACTGCTAGCATGAGGAGTTCCAAAAGCAACCGGCTGGTTGGGGGCGGGCGCGAGAGAGAGACACCCAACCCACTCGCGCACTGCCCCTTTTCAAAGAGCTGATTGAGTTTGTGATGGATCGGGCAGAAAAATAACACTGACGAAAGCTTCCATCCAGACATGTTAGCACATGATTATGGAAAGTAAAATAGTTGTCACTTTTTTGTTTGCATCAGAAGAAAATAGAGTAGACTCTAGAGGGGGGAGGAAAGGAAAGCCTAGCGTCTAAACATTCGTCACCCAGAGAACATGTATATTTTCTGATCACAAGAAAAATAATCCAGAAGGAATTTTGTTTTGAAAGCCGCCTGTTTAGATCCTAGGCTTAGGAGGCAGGAGAGGAGAGAGAGACGGGAGAGATGGCAGAGGGGAGCAGTGATTCCACATGTATGCTCTACAGTACAGTGCAGAAGGATCGACAGAAATACAGGCCCATAGTAATTATCCACATAGAATTACAGAACCACGGCCAGAGGCAACAGTAAACATAATTGACACAATCACTCAAAGCTAGTTTTAGACCATTCACATCCAGACTAGAATAAAAATGTGTGGTTTTGGAGTGGGAGTATTACGAATGACAGGAAGAAAGAGGGAAGATCCTATTCAATCTTTGAAGATGTGTGATACTGTACATGTTTAAAGTGAAAAATCAGTCAAACGTTTGGACACCTACTCATTCAAGGGTTTTCTTTATTTTTACTATGTTCTACATTGTAGAATAATAGTGAAGACGTCAAAATACATGTAATATTTGATATTCTTCAAAGTAGCCTACTTTGCCTTGATGACAGCTTTGCACACATGTTATTCTCTCATCCAGCTTCACCTGGAATGCTTTTCCAACAGTTTAACACTTGTTTGGTTACTACATGATTCCATATGCATTATTTCATAGTTTTGATTTCTTCACTATTATTCTACAATGAATAAAATAGTAAAAGAAAAACCCTTGAATGAGTAGGTGTGTCCAAACCTAGGACTGGTACTGTACATATCAAACAAATACCAATGATTGCAAAGGTACATTTCCACCAAAGATTCTACAAAAACACATCTACTTGAAGAACAAGTGCAGACGTAAAGGTTGGTGCTGTTGGTGCCGTCATTCTGTTACCAAACATTGCATATGCTCTGTTCAAGTAAATGTGTTTTTCTACATTTTTGTAACCATAAACGCAATTGTTTAGAAAATGGATGTTTTTATTTATTTATGAGGCATGTCTTACAGTGTTTTGACCATAGGAATGTTAAGGGGATTGTTTAAAACACACTTCCTTCCTTTTTCGGGGGAAATTGTTTAAAAGTAGTCCTTGTGCATAAAGTTGTATGCTTTGTTTAACTTAGCAATCATTGGTTTGTGTCTCAGCATCACTCTGTTACCATGGAATTGTGCTTTCTCAGTGTTGTTACTTACTGCCCCACACTCACTTCCAGGCAACCAGCACACAGACCACAGTACCTGCCTGCAGGGCCATAACTACACATGAGAACACCAAGGTCCAGACCTCGGGCATTTAAAAAAAAAAATGAATGGATTTTTAGGAACTCAGTCGGGGACTCAACTTACAGTGGAGAGTTAGAATAGCATAATACACAAGGTGTATTTTGAATCAGCAGAGATGTTGATACAGGTGTCCGTCATCCCGCTCTCTTTCTCACCCTCCTCCTCGTCCCCATTCTCCCTCCCTTTCCTCTTGTTCTCTCCCTCTATCTGTGGGGGCAGACCAGAGAGGAGGCGAGCTATCTGTCATTCAGAAAGGCTAAGCAGCCATCCAGGAGCGCGCCCTCTCTTTCACACGGATGCGTTATAGTCAGCCGTCAGACACCGAGAGAGGGGGCCAGAGCGGGATGTTTAAAACATGCCTGGTGGTTGCCACAGCAATGTGAGCCAACGGGTCATTAAACTCCAACGCCCCCACTCATGGATATCAAGGCTAGACAGAGGCCAAGACTGTTATCGCAGGGTCCGAGTGACATCACTCAGTGAGGACTCATTCACATGTAGTCCAGCAGGTCTCTCCCTCCCCCTCTCTCTTCGGGCTGAAAACAGAGAGGACCAGAGGGAGAGTGGCTGTAAGATAGGGATGTGAAAAATGGACAATTTTCCAAACCATTACAAAAAATAAAAACAGTTTTCCTTTAAAAATCACAATGCAGAGTATGGTCCTACTGCGTATGACCACTAAGTGGAGAATTAACTTCTATCTTCCACAGTAATAGGCTGAATCTCATTGCTGAACAACTGGCTCCTAAAGTCCTTTATCGAGTGGCCACTTGTTGTTGTGTTCGATAGTGATCACTCTAGTTTGCAAGTGTTTTGGCTAAAATTAGCATTGAGACGATGCACACTTGACGTCCCAACTGCAGTTTATCAATATTCAAAAATTCTAAATCTATTCGCCAGCACGGTCTCCTGCGCCCCCGTCTCGTACATGACTCGCTCTATGAAACATGGTCTCCCCCGTCTCGTACATGACTCGCTCTATGAAACATGGTCTCCCTCGTCTCGTACATGACTCGCTCTATGAAACATGGTCTCCCCAGTCTCGTACATGACTCGCTCTATGAAACATGGTCTTCCGCGCCCCCGTCTTGTACATGACTCGCTCTATGAAACATGGTCGCCCGCACCCCTGACCTGACTCGCTCTATGAAACATGGTCTCTCCCGTCTCGTACATGACTCGCTCTATGAAACATGGTCTCCCTCGTCTCGTACATGACTGGCTCTATGAAACATGGTCTCCCGCGCCCCTGACCTGACTCGCTCTAAGAAACATGGTCTACCGCGCCCCTGACCTGACTCGCTCTATGAAACATGGTTTCCCCTGTCTCGTACATGACTCGCTCTATGAAACATGGTCTTCCGCGCCCCCGTCTTGTAGATGACTCGCTTTATGAAACATGGTCTCTCCCGTCTCGTACATGACTCGCTCTATGAAACATGGTCTCCCCCGTCTCGTACATGACTCGCTCTATGAAACATGGACTCTCCCGTCTCGTACATGACTCGCTCTATGAAACATGGTCTTCCGCGCCCCCGTCTCGTACATGACTCGCTCTATGAAACATGGTCTCCCCGTCTCGTACATGACTCACTCTATGAAACATGGTCTCCCCGTCTCGTAGATGACTCGCTTTATGAAACATGGTCTCTCCCGTCTCGTACATGACTCGCTCTATGAAACATGGTCTCCCCAGTCTTGTACATGACTCGCTCTATGAAACATGGTCTCCCCAGTCTTGTACATGACTCGCTCTATGAAACATGGTCTTCCGCGCCCCCGTCTTGTACATGACTCGCTCTATGAAACATGGTCTCCCCAGTCTCGTACATGACTCGCTCTATGAAACATGGTCTCCCCAGTCTTGTACATGACTCGCTCTATGAAACATGGTCTCCCGCACCCTTGACCTGACTCGCTCTATGAAACATGGTCTTCCGCGCCCCCGTCTTGTACATGACTCGCTCTATGAAACATGGTCTCCCCAGTCTCGTACATGACTCGCTCTATGAAACATGGTCTCCCCCGCCCTGTACCTGACTCGCTCTATGAAACATGGTCTCCCCTGTCTCGTACATGATTCGCTCTATGAAACATGGTCTCCTCGCCCCTGACCTGACTCGCTCTATGAAACATGGTCTTCCGCGCCCCTGACCTGACTCGCTCTATGAACCATGGTTTCCCCCCGTCTCGTCTATGAAACATGACTCGCTCTATGAAACATGGTCTCCCCCGTCTCGTCTCGTACATGACTCGCTCTATGAAACATGGTCTCCCCCGTCTCGTACATGACTCGCTCTATGAAACATGGTCTCCCCCGTCTCGTACATGACTCGCTCTATGAAACATGGTCTCTCCCGTCTCGTACATGACTCGCTCTATGAAACATGGACTCTCCCGTCTCGTACATGACTCGCTCTATGAAACATGGTCTCTCCCGTCTCGTACATGACTCGCTCTATGAAACATGGTCTCTCCCGTCTCGTACATGACTCGCTCTATGAAACATGGTCTCCCCGTCTCGTACATGACTCGCTCTATGAAACATGGTCTCCCCGTCTCGTACATGACTCGCTCTATGAAACATGGTCTCCCCCGTCTCGTACATGACTCGCTCTATGAAACATGGTCTCCCCGTCTCGTACATGACTCGCTCTATGAAACATGGTCTCTCCTGTCTCGGTCTCATGACTCGCTCTATGAAACATGGTCTCTCCCGTCTCGTACATGACTCGCTCTATGAAACATGGTCTCTCCCGTCTCGTACATGACTCGCTCTATGAAACATGGTCTCTCCCGTCTCGTACATGACTCGCTCTATGAAACATGGTCTCTCCCGTCTCGTACATGACTCGCTCTATGAAACATGGTCTCTCCCGTCTCGTACATGACTCGCTCTATGAAACATGGTCTCTCCCGTCTCGTACATGACTCGCTCTATGAAACATGGTCTCCCCCGTCTCGTACATGACTCGCTCTATGAAACATGGTCTCCCCCGTCTCGTACATGACTCGCTCTATGAAACATGGTCTCCCCCGTCTCGTACATGACTCGCTCTATGAAACATGGTCTCCCCCGTCTCGTACATGACTCGCTCTATGAAACATGGTCTCCCCGATCTCGTACATGACTCGCTCTATGAAACATGGTCTCCCCCGTCTCGTACATGACTCGCTCTATGAAACATGGTCTCTCCAGTCTCGTACATGACTCGCTCTATGAAACATGGTCTCCCCAGTCTTGTAGATTACTCGCTCTATGAAACATGGTCTCTCCAGTCTCGTACATGACTCGCTCTATGAAACATGGTCTACCGCGCCCCTGACCTGACTCGCTCTATGAAACATGGTCTTCCGCGCCCCCGTCTTGTACATGACTCGCTCTATGAAACATGGTCTCCCGCGCCCCTGACCTGACTCGCTCTATGAAACATGGTCTTCCGCGCCCCCGTCTTGTAGATGACTCGCTCTATGAAATATGGTCTCTCCCGTCTCGTACATGACTCGCTCTATGAAACATGGTCTCCCCCATCTCGTACATGACTCGCTCTATGAAACATGGTCTCTCCTGTCTCGTACATGACTCGCTCTATAAAACATGGTCTCCCCCGTCTCGTACATGACTCGCTCTATGAAACATGGTCTCCCCCGTCTCGTACATGACTCGCTCTATGAAACATGGTCTCCCGCGCCCCTGACCTGACTCGCTCTATCGCGCCCCTGACCTGACTCGCTCTATGAAACATGGTTTCCCCTGTCTCGTACATGACTCGCTCTATGAAACATGGTCTCCCGCGCCCCTGACCTGACTCGCTCTATGAAACATGGTCTACCGCGCCCCTGACCTGACTCGCTCTATGAAACATGGTTTCCCCTGTCTCGTACATGACTCGCTCTATGAAACATGGTCTCCCCCGTCTCGTACATGACTCGCTCTATGAAACATGGTCTCCCCCGTCTCGTACATGACTCGCTCTATGAAACATGGTCTCCCCCGTCTCGTACATGACTCGCTCTATGAAACATGGTCTCCCCCGTCTCGTACATGACTCGCTCTATGAAACATGGTCTCCCCCGTCTTGTACATGACTCACTCTATGAAACATGGTCTTCCGCACCCCCATCTTGTACATGACTCGCTCTATGAAACATGGTCTCCAGCGCCCCTGACCTGACTCGCTCTATGAAACATGGTCTTCCGCGCCCCCGTCTTGTACATGACTCGCTCTATGAAACATGGTCTCCCGCGCCCCTGACCTGACTCGCTCTATGAAACATGGTCTTCCGCGCCCCCGTCTTGTACATGACTCGCTCTATGAAACATGGTCTACCGCGCCCCTGACCTGACTCGCTCTATGAAACATGGTCTACCGCGCCCCTGACATGACTCGCTCTATGAAACAAAGGCACTGGGGCAGAAATAGACTGAGAAATCTGTAAAAATGTTTATTTTTATTCTACATCTACCAGGCCTCGAATTGCCATGGCAGTCGATGCCCCCTAGAGTGTGGATGTAATTCCCACAACGACAAAAAAAACATGCCCGAATATAATAATTGTAATTCCCTACTCCAGGCTGCCAAATGGCCCTGCTCCAAAGCACCTCTCACTCACATGGCTCTCTCAGATATCGCAATTCTTATTAGCCAATGACCGTCACGTGATCGTGCCCTTTTCACAGGAATTCCAACTTCGAAGTAGGCAACTAGTGAAGACAGACATCGGGGATGCAACAGCGCACGTTGAATTCCAAGGTGCATATTGGAGATGGTAGAAGAACTGTCCACATTTACTTTGTCAGACAACAAGATGAGTAACGAACAGCAAAAGCACTAGCCTATGTCACTCTACTTTCCCCAATTTTACAAAAGTTGACCTATTCTATTGGTCAGCTTGTCGTTCTGTGACAGAAATAAATCTTCCAAAAACAGACTCTGGGACAGTTGTGGGGCGATAGATTAATACAACCAAATTAATACAACCAAATTAATACAACCACAGTAAATCAAAACACCATTTAATAAAAGCAATGAGGCTGACAGATCAGAAAGTTTAGCTTAAAATGTTGATAAACTATTAAGGCTATTTCTTGACATTATAAGCACAGCAATGTGCACACTGCAGTAAGGCTATAAGCAGGAATGTTCCAAATTGCAAACACTGTTCTCCAATGCACACCGCATGGGTAGTTAATATGAATAGGATTGAGTCTTTGTCTGCTGTAAAACAAAATTAAGTTAACACAAGAGAAATGCTGGTTTCAATGGCATATGAGGAAGTGTTGAGAAAACAATCCTATGGTCGGAACATGGTAAGACATGCATCATAAATAAATAAAAACATCCAGATTTTAAACAATTGCTTTTATGGTAAAATAGTTTCACAATGTTGACCGCCTCCGCTCAGATTGCAAGGTGGGTGATGTTGTGGTGCGGTTTGGCTCCTCCCTCCTGTCAGCGTCGGTCTGGACATGACCGACTGTAGCCAATACACACAGGCCATCACCTACACTTAAGTCAAATCAAGCTTTATTTATACAGCACATTTCAGACATGGATTGCAGCGCAATGTGCTTCACAGGAAAAAACATTAAAACTATGAAAATAAAAACATTTACTACACAACAAACATAAGAGGAAAAAACAAAAGAACAATAAAAAGGTCAGCTAATTATTTATCTACATACACATGTCTTAACAGAATAAATTTGCTATTTAAATGGCTTGGCGCGCTGGCAGATTGGGCACCTCACCAGATTGGGACCAAATGGCCTTACCCCTAACATCACAAAATTCCAGGCCTGACTCCTGCACAAATTATGTGCAAGTATAGTGGTCGCCAGTGATGTAAATCAGCTGATTTAGCTTGTTGTAGCCTGTGTTACTGATAAACACAGGGATGGAATTTTAGCTAGCTAGTTAAGGATGTTGGGCACGGCACTGATAAACAGCGTGCCACTTGTCACTTATTAACGGCAGTTTGACAGCTTGCCTTTCAGCGCAATTTTTCAAACTTAACTACGATGAGGTGGAGTGCTTTACATCTGTGACAAATCATATGAAAGATCCATATCTCCTCCTAACGTTACAGCATTGTTGCGTTAGGTATTTGTTAAATTTACATTTTTCCCTTTATGATGATCAGTTCCTTCTAGTGGTAGTTTTGTGATAACTGCACTGTGATAAAAAAAATATATAAAAAACATTTGGTTAGGGATTTTTTCTTAAGCTTTAACGTCCCAATTTCAGTCCCAATTTCAGTTAAATATTTGACTGTTTAAAATGTTCACACTCCTAGTGTAAGATCAGGGCCTGTATTCACAAAGTCTCAGAGTAGGAGTGCTGATCAAGGATCAGTTTAACCTATTAGATTAATAAGATTATATGGACAGATCCAAGATAAGCACTCCTGCTGAGATGCTTTGTGGATACTGGCCCAGGACAGTTAAGTTACAGTAGTCTTATGCCTGGTGCTTATGTTGGCTTACTTCAAAAATAAATTACTAGATTATATTTCTTATGGCATAATTGGCTACAGCAGGCAGGGCTGTCACTCTCTGAACAAATGAGGTGGCTTTGGTTGCTAGGTGCTCCAGGTTGTTGCCTAGATGCCCTCTCACTGACACCAAATACGCTAATCACAGCTCCCGATCCTTCTAGAGGTCATGTTTAACAAGCAGCCTGCGGTTCCTCCCCCATACACTCTCTTTCGCACTCCAACACTCGCTCTTTCTCTCTGGTTAAGAAGTAAAACAAAACATAGCAGCAAGGCTAGTTACGAGTTAAGAACTGCCAAGAACAGAAAATTACACTTTTTACCCATGTCTCTCCCTATTCATCATCATCCATCCTCCCCTCACACACGTTTTACCCATGTCTCTCCCTATTCATCATCATCCATCCTCCCCTCACACACGTTTTACCCATGTCTCTCCCTATTCATCATCATCCATCCTCCCCTCACACACGTTTTACCCATGTCTCTCCCTATTCATCATCATCCATCCTCCCCTCACACACGTTTTACCCACGTCTCTCCCTATTCATCATCATCCATCCTCCCCTCACACACTTTTTACCCATGTGTCTCCCTATTCATCATCATCCATCCTCCCCTCACACACGTTTTACCCACGTCTCTCCCTATTCATTATCATCCATCCTCCCCTCACACACGTTTTACCCACGTCTCTCCCTATTCATTATCATCCATCCTCCCCTCACACACGTTTTACCCACGTCTCTCCCTATTCATTATCATCCATCCTCCCCTCACACACTTTGAAGTGTGAGTACGAGAGACACCTCTGGCAAAGTCTGCCAACCACACATTTGCTGTCAACGTCTTCTCATCTCAGAGTTACTAGAACAGCAGCAAGCTATCGCTCTGGGAGACCAAATGTCAACAAGAGCCCTTGGGATGAACTCCTGTAGCTTGTGGTATGCTGGCGAGGCCAGGCTGGACCAGCCGGCCATCTGCCAACCACAGGCCTAGAGAACTAAAAACAGAGGACCGTCTCGACCGAAAAAGCAACAGAAAATAAGAGGCCCATCTTAAATCCTGCGAGTGAAGAAAAAGATGCTTAGGAAAATGTGTCTAGCTCAACTACCATGGTACAGGAGTTGAAAGACCCATTACAATACTCAAAGTAGTACAACAGTCCGAGTAGAAATGGCTATAAAATGCATGTCAGCTCCAGTTCGATTCAGGAAGTACAATGAAATTTCAACTCCAATTATTTTTCAATGCTTTTCACTGAGGAAAATGTGGAATTGGAATTTGGTTTACTTTTCTGAATTGACTGGATTTTAAATGGAATACTCAGGGGTAAAAGTTAAAGGATTGAGATACTTTTGACTTCAGAGATAGGCCTACTGTGCAAAGTACCAGTGTGTGTGGTACATGAAGTCATCTGAGACGATCGTTCAAAAACAGGTTATGTAATGTAGACAGGTACAGTCCTGTAATAAGAATTTGCTGTGGATAGATAAGATATCCTGCGAATTAGAGTCCGATGTTCACCTTCCTCACTAGTCATTTTCCCACATGAAGAATGCACCTTGAACCACACAGGAATGGATTCTGAAAAATGACAAATATTTATCCCTTTTCCCAGACGTGTCCCCCCCCCCCACTCCCACTCTTTCCAGCCCACTAACGCACGACATTCCAGTGTTTTCAACACTGGTACCACACACAATGTGAAACAAGTTTCCACCCTGATATCCCTTTTAAGGGTAAGCACTTCAGATATCTTTTCATTAACTTCCAAAAATACCCCTGGAACTGGGCTGGAGAGGACCCTATGAACCCCTGGAACTGGGCTGGAGAGGACCCTATGAACCCCTGGAACTGGGCTGGAGAGGACCCTATGGACCCCTGGAACTGGGCTGGAGAGGACCCTATGGACCCCTGGAACTGGGCTGGAGAGGACCCTATGGACCCATGGAACTGGGCTGGAGAGGACCCTATGGACCCATGGAACTGGGCTGGAGAGGACCCTATGGACCCCTGGAACTGGGCTGGAGAGGACCCTATGGACCCCTGGAACTGGGCTGGAGAGGACCCTATGGACCCCTGGAACTGGGCTGGAGAGGACCCAAAGGACCCCTGGAACTGGGCTGGAGAGGACCCAAAGGACCCCTGGAACTGGGCTGGAGAGGACCCTATGGACCCCTGGAACTGGGCTGGAGAGGACCCTATGGACCCCTGGAACTGGGCTGGAGAGGACCCTATGGACCCCTGGAACTGGGCTGGAGAGGACCCTATGAACCCCTGGAACTGGGCCGGAGAGGAGGGAGGACTCATGTGAGAACAGCGGGCCGTAGAGGACTCATGTGAGAACAGCGGGCCGTAGAGGAGGGAGGACTCATGTGAGAACAGCGGGCCGTAGAGGACTCATGTGAGAACAGCGGGCCGTAGAGGAGGGAGGACTCATGTGAGAACAGCCGAGGGACTCGTCGAGAAGCCGTAGATAAGAATCGTTGGGAGACCATGGTGAAAAAAATGTGGCCTATCCAGAAGATTCAAGGGACACACAAAATAACTGTAGCTGAGGAATTAAGGAGAAATCTCTTAACTTTTTTCTCCCTGTTAACTTCCCCGTCCATCCCTCTGTCCCAGTTCAACCGCAGTGACTCTACATGATTTTTGAGCATTTACCTCCTTTTCTTTTATTCAAAGGATTGCATTTCGTGGGCCATTCTTGAGAAGCCTTTTTGTATAGGCACAGTGTAGCCTACTGTATCTGTACAGGACCCTTCTGGGTTCAAAGTCACAACAGGGCCTGGACGTCAATGATAACCATCCAAGTCAGTCCATTACCGTGGGAGAAAGTACTCAAAACATGGAGTAGCTGCTTCTTTGTGCCAACCAAATGTTGATCCAAAGTGGCGAGGGGCAACTGAGAACTTATCGCCTTCAACACTTTGCCACCAACACAATTCTTGGCATGAGTACAATAATGATCATGTTGGCTTTCTCTAGTGGGTGACTAGGAGAAAGAGAAGTTAACAAAATACTTTCTTTCTATGGTCCAATCGCAGTCCAAAGAATCATACATACCAGGATGTTATGATGGCTCTGCAGAAAAACAGAAAAATATCAAACTAATACAGGTCATCATGCAACTAAGCAGGAACATTTTAATATTCTGGTGTTGCAGCAATGACAAAATCAGTCTCCGTTTCAGAGACAAGGAAATGGAGGATGGCTCAGCAGTAGGGATGTGCATCTTTCCTTTTCAAGACGATTCTATACTCATCTCTGAAACATAGTTTGAAACAATTCGGTAAGATACGATTTTAATCACTAACAGGTCGACCGACTATGATTTTTCAACGCCGATGCTGATTACTGGAGGGCCAAAAAAAATCAGATACTAACTGGTATCGGATTTTTTAAATATATATATATATATAAATTTAAAAATATATATATTTGTAATAATGACAATTACAACAATACTGAATGGACACTTATTTTAATACATTAATAAAAATCAAGTCAGTCTCAAATAAATAATGAAACCTGTTCAATTTGGTTTAAATAATGCAAAAACAAAGTGTTGGAGAAGAAAGTAAAAATGCAATATTTGCGTTTAAGTTCCTTGCTCAGAACATCAGAACATATGAAAGCTGGAGGTTCCTTTTAACATCAGTCTTCAATATTCCAAGGTAAGAAGTTTTAGGTTGTAGTTATTATAGGAATTATAGGACTATTTATCTCTATACCATTTGTATTTCATATACCTTTGACTATTGAATGTTCTTATGGGGAATATAGTATTGCCAGCCTAATCTCAGGAGTTGATAGGCTTGTCATAAACAGAGCAATGCTTAAAGCACAGCAAAGAGCTACTAGCAAATGCAGGAAAGTGCTGTTTGAATGAATGCTTACATCCCTGCTGCCGCCTACCATCGCACGGGTAGACCGCTCTATCAAATCATAGACTTAATAATACAATAACACAGAAATACGAGCCATGGGCATTAATGTGGTAAAATCCGGAAACTATCATTTCGAAAAGAAAACATTTATTCTTTCAGTGAAATACAGAACCGTTACGTATTGTATCGAACGGGCGGCAACCCCAAATCTAAATATTGCTGTTACATTGCACAACCTTCAATGTTATGTCATCATTATGTAAAATTCTGGCAAATTAGTTATCAACAAGCCAGGCGGCCCAAACTGTTGCATATACCCTGACAGCGTGCAATGAACGCAAGAGAAATGACACAATCTCTTTAGTTAATATTGCCTGTTAACATGAATTTCTTTTAACTAAATATTCAGGTTAAAAAATATGTACTTCTGTGTATTGATTTTAAGAAAGGCATTGGTGTTTATGGTTAGTTACATTCGTTCAACAATTGTGCTTTGTTTTGCAAATGAGCTTTTGTTAAATCATCCCCCGTTCTGCGAAGTAGACTGAGTCGATGATAAATTAACAGGCACTGCAGGACAAGCTAGTTAACCTAGTAATATCACCAGTTTAATGCTAGCTAGCCACTTACTTTGACTCCTTGCTGCACTCACGTAACAGGTGGTCAGCCTGCCACACAGTTTCCTCGTGGAATGCAATGGGCATCCAAAAATGTAGATCACCGATTGTTTTGAAAACTTGAAAATCGTCCCTAATTGAAATCGGCCATGCCGATTAATCGGTCGACCACTAATCTGAAGCAATGTGTTTAAATCACCTCTGTAGCCTATTTGTGCTGCCCAAAATGGAGGACTTAATAAAGCTTGCATTACAAACCTGAATGTTCTAAATATATATATAAATATATATATATTAAACAGTATGAGACAAGTGAGGTAGAGACAAGAGCAAGCGACAATAGGTTTAGAGATAGTGGACCATATGGGTAAATCATTCAGAATGGTCTTTTTTATGGTCTCGGTTCTGACCAATTGCTCATATTCCAACACATTCCTTCACCGGCATACCTCCTATGCTAGCCTCTAACACTCTTTAACGGATCTGTCGAAAGCCTCCAAGCTCATATCAACTCACAATACAAACGTGGCAGCCATGGAGAGACTTTCCCAAGTGCACTGTCTTGAGGTCTGGAAACAAAGGCTACAAAGTTCACACAAATGAAATATTTCATTGCTCAGGAATTTTATCTCAAGTGTGTTTATATCTTTCCCCTCACAAAGAGGTGTAGGTAAATGTATCAACATCCAGCTAATGCTACGAGTTTATTTAGCTGAGCCAGCCAGCCCACTGCTCATCACCTACAAGAGCAAGAAAATATTTACTATTACAATTGGGTACAAAAAAATATAGCCTTTGAGACATTACGTACTGACAGTATCCTAAGGGACAATCTGAGGCACATCCCATTGATAACATGAAGGCTGCCATCACATAGCCACATGCTCCAACAAAAAAGACCACCAAGGAAACGCCACTCTTGGTTCCGATTGCCAGATCCAATCGAAGCATCCAACAATGAGCTGCCCATTTTGCACCCTTTTGACACTAAGGAGGCCAAAACGAGTCACTGGTAAAAAGGATCAACGCAAAGCCACCCAAGACCCAATCATGTTGGACCCTTCAACTGTACCCGTCATCTTCCTGCCAACACACACTATCCATCTGCTTGTGGCATACCCAACCCCAAACATGCACAGACAAACACCAAGTGGAACTTAAGTTACCCCCAGGCTTTACCATACAGTGGCCTGCTCTACTGGAGACACCCACCCATGCTTACAGCATAACAACAGTGACAGTAGAGATGTATTAAGCCATAGCTTAATTGTGTCCCCTTCAAATGACTCCTGTGCACCTGGAGAAAGGGAACAAATACCTGATTCCTGAAGTCTTTTGCACGACTCTATGGACGCTCCAGATTCCATGGATGTGGGCTAGGGTTTCAGTGGCCAAAGGCTAGTTCATTGTGTTGTAGTGGAAATGGAATTTAACATTAAAATAACACAAAACCAGGTTTGTTTGGTAAAAGAACGCATAGTAAGAAAAAATAATTCTAAATAAGTCTTGCCATTGCCAAAAGGCACCCTGCCCTACACAGGAATATAATGTTGCTCTGTACGGGATAAATATAGCCTGGTTTTGCCCTAGCTGACATCTTTGGAGTGACAACAGATCTCCTCCAGTAGGTCAAAGGCCGTTATTTAATGAGTGAGTGAACAGCATGAACAGTGTGAACTGGGAACGCTTTACTGATATCAGATCAGTGGTGCTGCAAGAAAGTACAGACAGCGGACAATTGGTTTGAACTCCAGCTGAAATCACAGAGACAAGACCGTCACCCACCACCCACCCACCACCCACCACTGATAAAAGCGTGGCTGGGGGGAAAGGTTTGAGGACCACTACCACTTTGCAGGGTCTTAAAGGCAGGATTGGGGGGAAAAAACACCAATAAACACACCTCAAAAAGGCAAAGCTAGTGTTAGCAGACTCCATAGAAGCATTTAGAACTCTCATATAGTACGTACCCTTTGCCGGTGCTCAGGCAGCAGTGTCCATCTGGCCTGCGTAGCATCAACACGAGACACTGTCCCGGATACTCAGACCATTATTTCATTATCACAATAAACGTGGGCTGTGTGCTTCACTAAACGAAATCATCTGCGCTATTTCAACAAGGTCCTTATTAAAGAAACCTGGAATATCATTCTCTACATCGTTGACTTTGCTATCCCGGAAGACTAAGTATTTTCAGACATATATAATCTAGGGCTATAGACCGTTACAGTTCTATGAAATACACCAACACCGGAACACTTGACCTGCCCGGTTGTTTAAAAAAAAAAACATTTTCCATTTAATCTCCAGACTGGTCATTTAGCCACTCTGTAATCCTCAGGTCCAGCTAGTAACTCTGATATTTATACTTATTGGACATCCATAATGATTACACGTTGGTTTCAGCCAAAGGCAGCAGATGCCATTTCATTGCATGCTTCCTTCAAGTGGAAAATGAATCATGTGTAAACTCAGGTCGTAAAAAGAGGGGGGGGGATTATTACTTTGGCGACTGAACAAACTCTGCGCCTTTGCTTGCTTTCACTCTTGATCATAAAAAGTCCATTTGGAATGGCTAAGTTCACAGGCACTCCTACATTGTCTACACGATTCCAATTAGAGGTTTTCACAGATCCACCTGTACCCAGATACCAGAGATCCGATTTGGGACCGAGCAGGTCGGATCTGATATGATTGTCACGGGTATGTGTAATTTTAACTGACTTGTCTGGAAGGACCTATATACTGTAGATCCAAACATGACTGCTGCGGGGGAGAGCGAGAGAGCCATTTTTACGAGGGGCACATGTAGCTTGTTGTCGGCCAATCGTAAGACATCAAAGCGGCAATAGGTTACAGTCAAAGGGCCTCCGTGTGGGGCAAAAGTTAGGAGATATCTAATCAATGGAAGACGGAATTAAAAGTTAAACGAGAAGGACAGGGTACAACGACCGAGAGCCAACAAGTAGACTGTTACAAACAACTCCATTCACATTATAACGTAACTGTGTAAGACCAGAAAGAGCATGCGACCTCAATTAGCCTAGCTAGTTAGCTTCTCCCGGTTTGATGCAGTCAAGACGGGTACTAGTACTCATATTGAATAATAAAAAGCCTAGCTATGGCAGATATTAGTCTACTGTAGCACAAGTCGGCTTGGTTGGTTGCTGCCTCTCCCTCCCTGCTCGTGTCACTCGCTCACAGTAGCCGACACACAAAGCGCGGCCCCTGTTAGAGCGTCACTGCTCTTTACCTCCTCTCACTTCTTCAGCGCCGGTTAACTGCGGATGGGAAAGCACCACATCCATTTCTGAACGAGTCCAACTTTTTGGACCCGTGAAGGCTTCCAATTCCAATCCTCTGAAAATAGTCTTCAGACAACGTAATGTACACTATCAAGCAGTAAAGAGCGACATAACCCCAAAGGAAAAACACCAGAGACCTACCAAGTGACCAGCCAAAGTTGAAGGTAAAGTTTGCTACAGTAGACTAGCACGAAGTGGCCAAATAGGAGGTGGAATAGGACAGCACTCTAGTTTTTGTACTCTCCACTGGGCCAACACATCCACTTGGCCAATGTTCGCACAGACTGAATATGAAGGGATTGCAATTCAAGTGTGGAGCTTGCTTTGTTTGGCATTGTAACCGGTCAATGGTTTGGCACGATGGCGTAAAATGGCCTTTTCCTTGGCTGGAAGCAGCTTGTGTCGACAATATTAATGACCATGTACTTCTGAATCCTACTAAGGCAGAAATGGATAGATTATTCCCCTGTATGCACAAATAGTGAATCTCCAATGCATGCATCTGTGCCTCTCGCAGTCTAACTGTCATGTACTTGTGTTTCCACCATCATAAGGGGTGGAAGCAGTAGCAGAGTTAGTAGCTGGCTCTGGGACTTACTGGAAAGCCAGCAGTGATTTGCCTTCATGTCTGAAACAGATCCCCTCTCTATCTTTCTCCCTAGCTCCATTTATATCCCACGGTCCAACCTGGCAGACTACTACACCCCACTGCTGCAACTACTACTGCTGCTGAAGGAGCATTGCTCCCGTTCACCCACACACACCAACACAGTCATGAAGAAGGCACGACAACGCCTCTTCAGGAGGCTGAAAAGATTTGGCATGGGCCCTCAAACCCCCAAAAGTCCTACAGCTGCACCATTGAGAGCATTTTGACTGGCTGGGTCACCGCTTGGTATTGCAACTGCTTGGCATCCGACAGCAAGGCGCTATAGAAGGTAGTGCCTACGGCTCAGTATGTCACTGGGGATGCGCTACCTGCCATCCCTCTATACCAGGCGGTTACCTTTCTATTTCTCTCTCTGTATTGTTGGGAAGGGCCCGTAAGTCAGCATTTCACTGTTAGTCTACACCAGTTGTTTACCAAGCATGTGACCAATAAAATGCGATGTTCAGACTCAGCATTACATCTCATTGCTTTGACACTCGTTATATGTGGACTATGTATGTGGTCCATGTACACATACAGCAACAAACTTTCACAGGTACCTGAGTCACACACCCCTGCCATTACTTACACACACACACACACCTTATATCCGAGATCCCTTTCATGCGTGAATTCGGATAGCCACACTTGCGTTGCCCTCATGTTGGCGCTAGCAAGCAAGTTAGGCAGTGCTAGGTATCAACAGCTAATCTAGTATGGGTTGGTTACTACAGTGAGCTCCGATTGGTCAATAGCAAGGCAATGTCACAGAGTAATTGCATAAAGTTCAGCTTTCTCCAATTTTGGTCCCACCCTGTTCACTTCTCTCACCCATGCTCACACCCAATGGTTGTTTCGTCACCCCCAACGTGATTTGTGGATCTCAGCTGTTTTACCGGAAATCCACCTAGAACGTTGGGGCAATGAAACAACGGAGCCAACATCTGAAGCAAAGTGGGCGGGGACCATTGGGTGACGCAAACATGGGTAGGGGAGCGTGAATAGAGTGGGACCAAAATTGGGGAAAGCTGATCTTTATGCAAATACTCTGCGACATCACATTGCTATTGACCAAACAAAGCTCACTGTAATTTCCAGACCCTACTGGATTGGCTGTAGATACCTAGCACTACCTAGCCTGCTCGCACCAACATGAGGGCAAATCAATGCTTGACTATCCAAATGTACTGTGTTAAAAGGATTCTCAGCCATTAGGTGTTCACTTTGATGAGACGTGCAGGTTTCTGTATCACTGCCCAATTCCCATATTGCAGTGAAATTAAAAATAGCTATCTTTGGGGAAACTCCCTTCCCATGTCAAGTGGATCTTTGCAAAAAATATTGCCAACGATCAAGACAATCTCCAATTGTATCAGGCTGATATTTCCCTGCTGTCTTCGCAATTTCATCATTGACCTAAACGCATTTGATGATTTATCCATAGACATCCAGTTGAAGAACATTACCCATGGCTGTGTCAACACAGACTACTTGGGAACCAGCTAAAATATTATCTGTCAAGTATCAATATAGAAAGGGTTTTTACTGCCATCTTACTCAGAACATTGCAATCGTTATTTACCTTGACAGTTGACCTGCAAAAAAAGCGGCCTACTTTAGGCTACTAAATATTTAAGGTGACAGTGGACTGTGTAGTTGACTAAGAAAAAAAGTGGACTTTTTCGATTTGTGTTAAGGTGAGTGGTTAATAGTGTTGCGAATTCATTTCAAGAAATCGTTCGATCCGGATACATTGTTCTCGAGGAAAACATAAAAATGTCCTGTTCAGAAACCCCCAACATCACATCCTGATAGCGGTAAAGTTACGTCGCCACTGAACGCAAAAGTAGCCTAGCAACTCGTAATATTATGAAACGGTCAACTAGAGAGCTACGAAAGAGGAAAACTTCAAACTGTTACACAATTTAACCACCTGGCCGCTCAACGGGACACAACGTTGTAGAAAGTTCAGACAGTAATAGGCAAATACCTGGCTATGGAAATATGTACCACTGGACAAACATGTCTGACTTGATTAATAATGGAATCACGTCAGTTCTATTTCGTCGTTATATTTATTTCTGCAACATTCCACCCCGTTTTCCTACTGAACGTGGCCCAGGTTTTTAACCGCAGTCTGGTGTTTCGTGGAGGCTTCCTTTTGGCTGCGCCAGCAGAAGAGCAGGGGGAGGAGGGGTCAAAACTTGCCGCAGTTCGGAGTCTGCCCGTGTCGAACTCAGTAACTTACAGCATCCTGGCACAGTTAAATGTTTCCATGTAGCAATATGTGTAGTTTTACAATAGCTAGTTCACCTACCTTGCAATGAAAGAATCTGCGATAGTCCCCAAATTCACTCGGTTAGTGCCGATTAGATGACTAGATTTGAACCAAAGACAAGTTATTTCACAGATTTCTGGTACACCAGCGGCAGAAGGCTTTTTTCCTACTTTACGGCGTTCGCTGTTTCTTCCCTCTATTCCCCGCCTGAGCTGTAGGATCAAACCAACACATTCCACCTTGTCCCTAACAATGAAAAAGGTGGGTTTTCCTTTGCGCCGGAAGACCCACCCCTTGTGTGACGAGTCTGGGTCTGACCTCAGCAAGAACGCCCTTCCCCGCTGTACAGTCCCGCCTCTCCTCAAGTCTCGCCCATGGATATAGAACGAAACACGTCGAATTCAGAGAGAAAATGACTTGAGCCTCTGAATATTAGAGCTTAGGCTTCCGCACATTGCAATGACCTAAAAAAGAATGTCAGAAGAGTAAAGGGAATGTAGCCTAAGGAAGTCAGCCGTTTCAGAAAACTTTGCAGAAAAAACTTGACTGTATTTGGCCTGTCAATGGACAATATGGTATATCTTATAATAAAACAATTTATTTTATGAAAGAATACAAATATTTGTATTGGGCTTTTGGGAAGAGGAACAGGCTGTTTTCATAAATAGGGTCCCTTAGGTCCCTGTGTATAATGTCCCCCTGTACTGGCTAATATCTCACAGCAAGTTTTTGCAGTACAGGGCAGCATGTAGCCTAGAGGTTAGTCTGTCAGGCCAGTAACCGGAAGGTCACTGGTTTGAATTCCTGTTGATGTGCCCTTGAGCAAGGCCCTTACTCCTAATTTGCTCCAGTGGCACCATAATAATATGGCTGACCCTGTAAAACAACACATTTGACTGCACATATTTGGTGTATGTGACAATAAAACACACACACACACACACACACACACACACACACACACACACACACACATATATATATATATATATATATATATATATATATATATATATATATACACACACACACACACACACACACACACACACACACACACACACACACACACACACACACACACACACACACACACACACACACAGTACCAGGCAAAAGTTTGGACACACCTACTCATTCAAGGGTTTTTTACTATTTTCTACATTATACATGATTCTAAATACAAGATCTGGAGTGAATCTGACATATGGTTCATGAGTGTGTGGATTGTGGATTTTGCTCAACAATAACGTTTTTTTTTTAATATATATATACACACATACATACATACATATATATATATATATATATATATATATATATATATATATATATATATATATATATATATATATATATATATATATATTGTCGATATTGATATCAATATTGTTCGAATTTGATATATGGAATTGTTTTAAGATGGTTATACTATGGATAATTTAGCTTATGAAAGAAAGAAAGAAATATATTAGATAAAATATAGAATATTTTTAAAACTATGTTACTTAGATTGACGCACATTACGTTAACATCTGACACCAGAGGGATCTATCCTGCAATATGTAGTCTATGACATTTCATATGTAGATATGATAATTTATCACACAGTAGCTTGGATGTAGTGAACTACCTTTTCAAAGTAACTTTAGTTAAGTAAACTATACGCTTCTTAATGGTAGCTTCAGTGTCATTTTTTAATTTTTTTTATCTTATGTTTGTTGGGATGTAAATGTATATATATATATTTCTTCTTCCTGTAAAGCACATTGCGTTGCATTCCATGTCTGAAATTTGCTGTATAAATAAAGCTTGATTTAATTAGATTTAACTTCTCCCAGTAGCTTAACTTCTCCCAGTGTGAGGTAGTTGGTAGCTTGGTAAACTATATTTTCAGAGTAACTTCCCAAACACTGTCATCTCCATTAGACTTATATAATCAACTGTCATCACACAGCAGAGGCCAAAGTACATCTGTGTCTCACTGTAATCATGTGACAATAGGGCCAATCACAATGTACCTAACCACAAAGTGCTATTTGACTCCTCCCACTGCCCATAGTCTTGGCTCAAGTATTGACCACCACAAGCATTTGATTGGGTATTTATTAACCAAAAGCACCAGATGGCGACACCTTGTTCTAATTAAGGTCCATTTGTTGTGACTGTAACTTAACCAGGAAATAAAGTGGATCAAGTATTTTATCTGTGGAAAGTGTTTTGCCTTCTGTCTGCATTTAATATTGACTTATTTCAGCAGTACATCCTACTTTTCAGCCAACAGGAATTATCAGTTGGATATGTAGACTAGACATGATGTATATCAAAAATTGTGTATCGGGAGTTTTTATTTCTTGAGTCATTTTCATATAAGGGCTTCAAACGTGGGTTTCAAACATGAGTTTCAAACAGAGGTCAAAGCAGAGTAGGGAAGGGCACTATTTATTTTCTCCTTCTAATTGTTGTTCACCTGAACAGGAAAAAAACAAAGTCCTTCAATCTAGTTTAGTGTAATTAAAAACCAGTGGTTGGACATCATTATGATCTGTGAAACAGCGTGGGTGGAAAAATGTCATATTCACAGTCCCCACGTATCCATGACCTTGTACGAGGCTGCGGTGACTATACTGTTGTGTAATAAAAACACATCTTGATAGAATCTCACAGATAATCCAAGCTGCATTCAACCCCATATAAATGAGATGCTCTCAGTAGATTGTATAAATTGCTGTGAGTGATCATACTGTTTAACACAAGGGGAGGTGAATGCAACATTCATACTTTAGCTGACTCGCTGTGTATGCTGAAGACACCAAATAGGTTAAAAGGCCTTGAATGAAAAATGATCAAAGAGAAATGAAATCCCATTTTATGTCTTATAAACTGTTGGATGAGAAACACCAGGCATACCCAGACAACCATTACAGGAAAGAATCCTCATACATTTGTGTGTGTGTGTGTGTGTATGTGAGTATGCTCGCTCATGAGTGTGTGTCTATGTAAGTCTATATATATAGTCTATATAAGTGTAAGACTGTGTGTGTTTATGTGCATGTGAGTGTAGAGGGAAAGAGAGGATGCACATAGAAAATCATCAGATAGGGCATATATCCATCAAAATCCGTAGGGACTGGTGTCCTCCACAGTCAGAGAAGGCTAAAGGAAGGAGCATGACAGCCCAGTAGAAACGAGAGAAGAGGTGGAGAGAAAGAAAATTACTGAGAGAAAAGAGCGAGAGAGAGAGAGAGGGAGACTGAGGGGGAGTGAAAGTAAGACTGGAGAGAGGTAGAAGACAAAAAAACCTTGGTAACAATACTGAAAGTCTGCTGGTATAATGCTTTATAACTTGTTATAAGCCTGAATTAGCCTTTATAATGTCTTATAATGAGGCTGTAAGATATGATATATATCTATGTATCAAAAGTCAACTGATGAAGATTTACTCATTAAAATGCAAGTTATACAGTGCATTCGGAAAGTATTGAGACCCCTTGACCTTATCCACATTCTGTTACTTTACAGCCTTATTCTAAAATGGATATCAAATCTACACACAATAAAACATAATGACAGAGCAAAAACAGGTTAAATACACTTGTGCAAATGTATATTAAAAAAATGAAATCGCATTTGCATGAGTACTCAGGAGTACCCTTTACTCAGTACTTTGTTGAAGCACCTTTGGCAGCGATTACATCCTCAAGTCTTCTTGGCTATGATGCTACAAGCTTGGCACACCTGTATTTAGGGAGTTTCTCCCATTCTGCTCTGCAGATCCTCTCAAGCTCTGTCAGGTTGGATGTGGAGCTTCGCTGCACAGCGATTTTCTGGTCTCTCCAGAGATGTTCGATCTGGTTCAAGTCCAGTCTCTGGCCGAGCTGCTCAAGGACATTCAGAGACATGTCCCGAAGTCACTCCTGCGTTGTCTTGGCTGTGTGTTTTGGGTCGTTGTCCTGTTGGAAGGTGAACCTTTGCGCCAGTCTGAGGTCCTGATTGCTCTGGAACAGGTTTTCATCAAGGATTTCTCTGTACTTTGTTCCATTCATCTTTCCCTTGATCCTGACTAGTCTCTGCCACCCCCATGTATCAACATAGGGATGGTGCCAGGTTTCTTCCAGACGTGACACTTGGCATTCAGCCCAAAGAGTTCAATCTTGGTTTCAATTCAATTCAATTCAATTCAATTCAATTCAAGGGCTTTATTGGCATGGGAAACATGTGTTAACATTGCCAAAGCAAGTGAGGTAGACAACATACAAAGTGAATATATAAAGTGAAAAACAACAAAAATTAACAGTAAACATTACACATACAACAGTTTCAAAACAGTAAAGACATTACAAATGTCATATTATATATATATATATATATACAAATGTTTCATCAGACCAGAGAATTCATCAGACCAGAGAATTTTCCTCATGGTCTGAGTCCTTTATGTGTTAAAGAGGAGTGGCTTCCATCTGGTCACTCTACCATAAAGGCCTGATTGGTGGAGAGGTTCAGAGATGGTTGTCCTTCTGGAAGTTTCTCCCAACTCCCACAGAGTAACTCTGGAGCTCTGTCAGTGCGCATCGGGTTCTTGGTCACCTTCCTGACCAAGGCTGTACCTCCCCAATTGCTCAGTTGGGCCGGGCGGCCAGCTCTAGGAAGAGTCTTGGTGGTTGCAAACTTCTTCCATTTAAAAATGATGGAGGCCACTTTGTTTTTGGGGCCCTTCAATGCTGCAGACATTTTCTGGTACACTTCCCCAGATCTGTGCCTCGACACAATCCTGCTTCAGAGCTCTACGGACAATTCCTTCAACCTCATAGCTTGATTTTTGCTCTGACATGCACTGTCAACTGTATGTGGGACCTTATATAGATAGACAGGTGTGTGCCTTTCCAAATCATGTCCAATCAAATTAATTTACCACAGGTAGACTCCTGTCAAGTTATATTATAGAAACTTTTCAAGGATAATCAACGGAAACAGGTTGCACCTGAGCTCAATTTAGAGACCCATAGCATAGCGTCTGAATACTTATTTAAATAATGTTTCTGTTTTTATTTGTAATATTTTTGGAAAAAAAAAAAGTTTTCGCTTCATCATTTGGGGGTATTGTGTGCAGATTCACGAGGGAAACATTTAATTTAATGCATTTTAGAATAAGGCTGTAATGTAACACAATGTGGAAAAAGGGAAGGGGTCTGAATACTTTCCCAAATTCACTGTATATACAGTACCATTCAAAAGTTTGGACACCTGCTCATTCAAGGGTTTTTTCTTTATTTTTACGATTTTCTACAATGTAGAATAATAGTGAAGACATCACAACTATGAAATAGCACAAATGGAATCATGTAGTAACCAAAAAAGTGTTAAACAAATCAAAATATTTTATACTTGAGATTCTTCAAAATAGCAACCTTGGTCACCTCCCAACCTTGATGACAGCTTTGCACACTCTGGCATTATCTCAACCAGCTTCATTAGGAAGGTTTTTCCAACAGTCTTGAAGGAGTTCCCACATATGCTGAGCACTTGTTGCCTGCTTTTCCTTCACTCTGCGGCCAACTCATCCAAAACCATTTCAATTGGATTGAGCACGGGTGATTGTGGAGGCCAGGTCATCTGATGTAGCACCATCACTCTCCTTACACAGCCTGGAGGTGTTTTGGGTCATTGTCCTATTGATAAACAAATGATAGACCTGCTAAGCGCAAACCAGATGGGATGGCGTATCGCTGCACTATGCTGTGGTAGCCATGCTGGTTAAGTGTGCTTTGAATTCTTTAATATATCACAGACAGTGTCACCAGCAAAGCACCCCTACACCATCACACCTCCTCCTCCATTCTTCATGATGGGAACCACACATGCGGAGATCATCCATTTACCTACTCTGTGTCTCACAAAGACAAGACGGTTGTAAAATCTCAAAGTTTCACTCATCAGACCTAAGGACAGATTTCCACCGGTCTAATGTCCATTGCTTGTGTTTCTTGGCCCAAGCAAGTCTCTTTCAAAGTTTTTGAAATGTTCAGGATTGACTGACCTTCATGTCTTGAAATAATGATCGACTTGTAACGGCGTTCGTTTGTTGGAGGAGAGTCGGACCAAAATGCAGCGTGGTGGTTACTCATGTTCTTTAATGACGAATATAGCGATACATGAAATAACTAAATAAATACAAAAACAACAAACGGAACGTGAAAACCTAATTACAGCCTATCTGGTGAACACTACACAGAGACAGGAACAATCACCCACGAACTACACAGTGAAACCCCGGCTACCTAAATATGGTTCCCAATCAGAGACAACGAGAATCACCTGACTCTGATTGAGAACCGCCTCAGGCAGCCAAGCCTATGCTAGACACACCCCTAATCAACCACAATCCCAATGCCTACAAAAAACCCAATACGACAACACAATAACCCCATGTCACACCCTGGCCTAAACAAATAATAAAGAAAACACAAAATACTAAGACCAAGGTGTGACACGACTGTCATTTCTCTTTGCTTATTTGAGCTGTTCTTGACATAATATGGACTTGGTATTTTACCAAATCTTTTGAATACCATCCCTACCTAGTCACTATACAGCTGATTAGCTCAAACGCATTAAGAAGGAAAGAAATTCCACAAATGAACTTTTAATAAGGCACACATATTAAATTAAATGCATTCCTTCTGACTACCTCATGAAGTTGATTGAGAGAATGCCAAGAGTGTGCAAAGCTGTCATTAAGACAAAAGGTGGCTATTTGAAGAATTTGTTTAACACTTTTTTGGTTACTACATGATTCCATATGTATTATTTCATAGTTTTGATGTCTTCACTATTATTCTAAAATGTAGAAAACAGTAAAAATAAAGAAAAACCCTTGAATGAGTAGGTGTGCAAACTTTTGACGGGTACTGTACGTGGGTTGCACACGTCATACTAATATACTATAACTGCATGATGATGCGTTATTCCTGCAAACTAGGTTAAGCGATATCGTAGAAAGAGGACATGATTCTGTTACTCTGCTCTCTGTACGCCTGTCATCATAGAGGATTGAAAGGATTAAAATGTACTTTGCAGTCAAACACTGTTTAATATTCAGGATTTAAATGTGCTCATGTATTTACATTACATAGGCAAAACGTGCATTTGTGTTAGGAAATCTCAACATTTTCCCAACAGGCACTGTAATACAGCAATGGAGTAAAATCATATCCTTACTTTAAAGCTTTGATAATTTCACATAGGCCACGAGTTGAATTGAATATTGAAGGCACGTTGATTTATGTTATTTAGTATAAAGGAGATTGGAATTCTGCTCTCCTTCTCGTATTTGGATGCTTTATGAACTCAAAGGTGGAGATTAGCAAGTGGGAGTAACCATAGAAATTGAATGAATAGAACGGGCTTGGAACCTCTAACCCTGGCAATTTGACTGATAAACTCATGGGTACACTCGCAATGGCTGGCTGGTAATGTTATGCAATAATTCCCATGGTAATGTAGAATGTTGATTCAAATTATGTTAATTAACTGTGTGGCTCATGCAATGGAATGTATTGTTTGTCATGTCAGTTGAGTTGAATTCTCCAATCACATCACACATTGATTTGTACACACTTCCTGCTTTGATCCTACGGGTACAATCGCAATGGCCCCCAGTCCACCCATTATGCCGTCATTGACTTGAATGGGGACGCCCGTTCTATTCATTCTGTTTCTACGGGAGAAACAGTGGGAAGGTTGGAAGACGGGGATCGAACTCTGACTCCGGGGTTGTACATGTGTAGGTATGTAGCTTGGCTACTCTTGAGGTATGTACAGTAAACCTCAGTGTCAGCTCCTATCTGGAGATGAAGGCACATAAGTCTTTAACAGTTTGCCCTCGCATGCCCTATCACTATTGAAGCACATTCCATTGTGGTAAATCTGTCTTGGCAACTACAGTATATAGCCTGCCAAAAACGTTTCATCCCAGGCCCAGCAGTGCTACTGCCAGGCAAAGCAAAGTACTATCCATTTATCTTATTTTTTTCTTCCTTCGTTTTAAGTGGGCCTGTGCTTATGTCGAGGGCCGTGGAGATACAATGTATTGCTAGACATTCATGTCTTTCAGTAAGGAAAGGCTGTGGATGAAACGGCAGCGACCGTAAAAGGTGTTCACCAGGTGCCTCCAATAGCCTCCCTCTGGAATGTAACCCCCAAATGTCTCCCGACCGTCTCCACGCTAGCCCATAAAACCTCTGGGCTCCTGCCAACATTCTCCTGGTGCGCTGCACACCTGGGCCCAGTTGGGGCGCCCTCGACTCGTCTAAAGGGTTTGGGAGGTTGGGAGATGATGGTGAATTCCATAGGTTGACCTATGTAACAATGTATACCATCATCAGACAGAGCTGACCTCAAAGCATTAGTGTTGGTAGATAATTCTATTCCCACCTAAACACCAAAAACATTAAGCCCTCCAAGCCCCATCTTAACTCCCTTCAAAAATGTCGCTCCACACCCAATGTTCACTCTCAAGACGTAGTAAGCACTGCTCTTTCACTTGTATACAGTCTAGGCTTCTGAGTATGTCTGCCTGGATAACCACAAAGTCTCTTTATCATGTTCAGTGCAAACCTTAATAACAGTAATGTGGTTAGAGACAATCGGTAAAGGCCCAGTGCAGTCAAAAACTTGATTTCCTGTGCTTTATATATATTTCCACACTATGAGGTTTGAATAATACTGTGAAATTGTTCAAACTGATGATAATTCCCTTTTAGTGTAAAAGTTGCTTGAAAAGACCATCTGAAATGTCTGCCTGTTTAGGTGGGATGGAGTTTTGGCCTGCCTGGTAAAATCACCTGGCAGTATAAATTAAGCCAATAACAGATAGTTGTCTGGTTAAATATCCCTCCCATTAGGCTCGTCCAATTATGCCCCTCACTCAGACCACTCACAGACTGTCCTAGCTAAATTATTGCTTGAGAAATGGCTCTTTGTTAAAAAGCTATTTTTGACCATTTTAATTGAAAACAGTCACAGTAAGGTTCTTAATTGTTACCCATAAATGATATTGAGATAAAAAAATGGCTGCATTGCACCTTTAACCTTAACGCAGGAATGATGTTGTTGGCAGTTGGGCACCGCGATGCTGGGTATATTGGTACATATGGTGCCTGTGTGGACCCATGTAGTTAAACATAGACTTTGATATGAAAACAGGGGAAAGTGCAAAGAGAATGACATTAACCACAGAGAGAAATCCAGGCAGTTTTAAGGGTCATAAAACAGGACTTCACACAGCGGGACACACAGCACTTCATCATTGCTGTTGTGACTCTGCACTACATTGTAGGCAGCCGCAGGCACCAGGGAAGGCAGTAACTGTAAATGGCTATCACTTAGTCTTAGGTTATCTGGCCTGCTTTTATTGTGATCTGGATGGGGAAACAATAACCCCAGTCATAAGCCTGATTCAGACTTTAGGGCCAAACGAGCCATTCAAAGCAGAGCTGTACTGGGCTGGCCTGGTTAAGCATACATCATCGTTGCTGGAACCATGCTAAAAGAGAACAAGGTGAAAAGACGGTATCTGAGCCAGCACAGTATAGTTCAGGTCGGTTCTACAGTGCCAATCAGGCAATAGTGTAGCAGGAGAAAGTTCGAGCTGTAACGGGGAATCGAACTTAACTCCTATAACGCAGAGCCAAGCATCATACGGACTATACCACAAAAGCCCAAGCCTCTGGGTAGAAGTAGTATAACGCTCACACACACTGGTTACATTAGTACTCACAAACTCACTCTACCATACGCTCACTCAGATATAGTTTATTTGAGGAGAGAAAGTAAAAAAAAAGATGAAGTCACAGAGCTTGTATCGAAATCTTTTGAGCCACCCTGTGGTTATAATGTTGAATGGCAGTCATTACCACAATGGACTAATTTATTAAAACGTTTGTTCAGAGAAAGGCAGCTGCAAAGTGCATCTGTAGAGCCCTGAGGGACTCTTGGAATGTTATTAACATTACTGAGGTCATAAACAAATATTAAAAGGGCAATCTGCTCAGAGGAAAGTAGAACTAAGCTCATTATGCATTTATAAGTTATGTTCTCTAAGAATCCATGGCTAATTATCATCAATTTAAAAAGTAAACAAATGTATGTACCAATCCTGCATTGCCCGTTTAATGTACCTAATGCTGCGTTCATAACCAAGTGGGAAGATGGTAATTACCGGTTGTGAAGTTGTAAATACCAGTTGGATACATTCAATCTGAAAGTACATCCATCATGCTTGTAAACAAATGATAATGTTTAAAAAATATATGAATAGATTTATTTGCAGAAATGTTTTGTTGTTGCATTTAACTGATCAATGTATTTTGTTGTCTGCACTACAGACTGCTATATCAGTCTGGTAATACAGGATGGTGCAGCTGTCAGTTGTCATGTTGAGTTGGATGGGATGGTGCAGCTGTCAGTTGTCATGTTGAGTTGGATGGGATGGTGCAGCTGTCAGTTGTCATGTTGAGTTGAATGGGATGGTGCAGCTGTCAGTTGTCATGTTGAGTTGAATGGGCTGGTGCAGCTGTCAGTTGTCATGTTGAGTTGGATGGGATGGTACAGCTGTCAGTTGTCATGTTGAGTTGGATGGGATGGCCCAGCTGTCAGTTGTCATGTTGAGTTGGATGGGCTGGTGCAGCTGTCAATTGTCATGTTGAGTTGGATGGGATGGTGCAGCTGTCAGTTGTCATGTTGAGTTGAATGGGCTGGTGCAGCTGTCAGTTGTCATGTTGAGTTGGATGGGCTGGTGCAGCTGTCAGTTGTCATGTTGAGTTGAATGGGATGGTGCAGCTGTCAGTTGTCATGTTGAGTTGGATGGGCTGGTGCAGCTGTCAGTTGTCATGTTGAGTTGGATGGGATGGTGCAGCTGTCAGTTGTCATGTTGAGTTGGATGGGATGGTGCAGCTGTCAGTTGTCATGTTGAGTTGGATGGGCTGGTGCAGCTGTCAGTTGTCATGTTGAGTTGGATGGGATGGTGCAGCTGTCAGTTGTCATGTTGAGTTGACCCAATCGCACTAAATCCACCAGATTAGAGGCATTAGGGATGAAACACGTTTTATTGAGAGGTGCGTAAATTGGACCATATTTCTGTCCAATCTGAGCATTTAAAATGTAATGAGTACTTTTGGGTACCGGAGAAAATGTATTGGAGAAAAATGTGAATACAGTACTTTCTTTAGGAATGTAGTGAAGTAAAAGTTGTCAAAAATATAAATAGTAAAGTACAGAAACCCCCCAAAACGATGTAAGCACTGCTTCAAATATGTAGACTTAGTTACTTTACTTCACTGACAGTAGGTCTATGCTCATGGGCTTCCCAAGTTCAGCCAGTGGTGCACAAGTTGACACAAATTCACACCTCTTTGAATGGGTGGGGCAGGATGTCCTGTAAATCATTGCGTCTGTCTAGTTAGTACACGCAGCCGGAGTTGTCAGACGCGCGCCTCCGTGCTTCATGGTGGATTACGTTATTGAAGTATGTACATTCGCGCACATGTATTAGGCTATAGAGATGTTTACGATGTAGCCTAACATATGCTGGTTTCAAGGTAACCTAATAGCGTGTATCTAGAACACACACACACACACACAAATACAGAACGCATCGAGGAAGGAGCCACGGGCTCAGGTAAGAGCACATTTCTTGTTGTTTTCTTAGAAAATGTATGTATTCATTTTCTTTTTACAGGAAAAGTAGCTAAATAGAGTATATGCTCTACACAGACTAGAATGCGTGTTAAAATTCTGATTTAAAATATATTTAGCTTTTCTTTATTAGCCTACCTGTGAACATTTTCGTTATTTTACAAGTATTTAGTGTTTAAAATGTTTAAACAAATGTGCAAGTCTAACATCTTTCACTGCACTAATAATGAGTCTCTACTAGAGCCAGAGTTGACGCCAAGAAACCTAAATGACATTATACAGTATTAGAAAACATTGAACAAGCCGTTCTTAAAAGGGAAATCTGGGATTGGTACATCCATGCATGGACTTTCCTATGAATTACATATAGCCATTCATTCTTGAAGAATTGATAAATAACTCATGAGTTTAGTTCAACTTTCCAACCCCATCAGAACCCAAAATATCGCCTCAAACATGTTTTATTCCGTTGTTTGTATACAATGGAATAAGACACTAGTGTATTTCTAACATTTACAAATGGTTCAAATATAATTGTGATCTCATGGATGGTCAGTCCATGCATCCATAGCTCCGTCAAGGAATTTGAGAGTGGTTTCATTTTTCCAGCAACATCCCTCAGCTGTTTACCAAAAAAAATGGTGGGGTAACTGCTTTGCTGCTAATAATACTAATAATTACAAATTCTCATTTACAATGACTGCCTACCCGGGAACAGTAGGTTAACTGCCTTGTTCAGGGCAGAACAGCAGGTTTTTATCTTGTCAGCTCAGGGATTCAATCCAGAAATCATTGGGTTACTGGCTCAACGCCATAACTACTTGGCTACCTGCCACCCCTGGTAGGCAGAATTGGCAGAATCTTCCATACACCCCCCCCAAAAAAATGATTAGTGAAGGTGCTGGATGCTAAATGCTAAACTTGAAAAAATGAACATATTGTTTTACTTTTCCTAATGAAAAACGAGAATCCAAGTATAACTACAGTAAAGTACACACACTGAAGGGTAAAAAAAAACATGTTTTGAGCAAAATAGTGTATTTTAGGCACAATCGTGAAATGCAAGTGTTTGCCAATTCAGTGCGTTGGTCTGATGGTGCACTCTGACGTAATTGTCATCCCGCCTTCCTTGTGGGAACAATAGAGGACCAATTCAGTGCGTTGGTCTGATGGTGCACTCTGACGTAATTGTCATCCCGCCTTCCTTGTGGGAACAATAGAGGACCAATCCAGTGCGTTGGTCTGATGGTGCACTCTGATGTAATTGTCATCCCGCCTTCCTTGTGGGAACAATAGAGAACCAATTCAGTGCGTTGGTCTGATGGTGAGCTCTGACGTAATTGTCATCCCGCCTTCCTTGTGGGGACAATAGAGAACCAATTCAGTGCGTTGGTCTGATGGTGCGCTCTGACGTAATTGTCATCCCGCCTTCCTTGTGGGAACAATAGAGAACCAATTCAGTGCGTTGGTCTGATGGTGTGCTCTGACGTAATTGTCATCCCACCTACCTTGTGGGAACAATAGAGGACCAATTCAGGGCAAAAGCGGAGAAAGACCCCCTCCCCCCACTTGTACTATGTCAGAGGAAATCAGGTGATTAAAGAGGTTCTATGGAAACTGGAGTGGGTCTTTAATGAAGGTAATCTGACCGACAGTTTAGCTTCTATTAAAGTACATTTGCATCTGACTGGAAGTGTGCAGATAGTTTGAATGAGTTTATGCGTTGCGCTCTTTCACCAAGTTGTAAAATGAACAGACACTGGCTACTCTTTGGCAAGAAACAGTATGTGAACCCTTTGGAATTACCTGGATTTCTGCATAAATTTGACATAAACTTTGATCTGGTCTTCATCTAAGTCACAACAATAGACAAACACAGTGTGCTTACAATAATTTGTTTGTTATTTGTTAATTTGTCTTGTCTATATTGAATATATAATTTAAACATTCACAGTGTAGGTTGGAAAAAGTATGTGGACCCCTAGACTAATGATTTCCCCAAAAGCTAATTGGAGTCAGGAGTCATCTAACCTGGAGTCGAATCAATGAGACCAGGTTGGAGATTTTGGTTAGAGCTGCCCTGCCCCATAAAAAACACACACAAAATTTGAGTTATTTGAGTTTGCTATTCACAAGAAGAATTGCCTGATGTGAACCATGCCTCAAACTAAATAGATGTCAGAAGACCTCAAATTAAGAATGGTTGCCTTGCATAAAGCTGGAAAGGGTTACAAAAGTATCTCTAAAAGTCAGTCCACGATAACACAAATTGTCTATAAATTGAGAAATTTCAGCATTGTTGCTACTCTCGCTAGGAGTGGCCATCCTGTAAAGATGACTGCAAGAGCACAGCGCAGAATGCTCAATGAGGTTAAGAAGAATCATAGAGTGTCAGCTAAAGACTTACGAAAATCTCTGGAAGATGCTAAAATCTCTGTTGACGAGTCTACAATACATAAAACACTCAACAAGAATGGTGTTCATGAGAAGACATCATGGAAGAAGCCACTGCTGTCCAAAAAAACATTGCTGCACATCTGAAATTTGCAAAAGAGCACCTGGATGTTCCAGCGCTACTGGCAAAATATTATGTGGACAGATTCAACTAAAGTTGTGTTGTTTGGAAGGAACACACATCACTATGTGTGGAGAAAAAAAGGCACAGTACACCAACAACTTCCAACTGTAAATTATGGTTTGGGGCTGGTTTGCTGCCTCAAGTCCTGGACAACTTGCCATCATCCACAGAAACATTTATTCTTAAGTTTATCAAGACATTTTGCAGGAGAATGTAAGGCTATCTGTCAGCCAATTGAAGCTCAACAGACGTTAGGTGATGCAAAAGGACAACCATCCAAAAGACAGAAGTACTGTGGCTTGTGAAAGTATTCACCTCCTTTGGCATTTTTCCTATTTTGTTGCCTTACAACCTGGAATTAAAATTGATTTTTGGGGGGTTTGTATCATTTGATTTACACAACATGCCTACCACTGTGAAAATGCAAAATATTTTTCATTGTGAAACAAACAAGAAATAACACAAAAAAACTGTTCTTGAGCGTGCATAATTATTCACCCCTCCCAAAGTCAAGTCTCTTGGAGTATGTCATTATAAGCTTGGCACATCTAGCCACTGGGATTTTTTGCCCATTCTTCAAGGCAAAACTGTCCAGGTCCTTCAAGTTGGATAGGTTCTGCTGGTGTACAGCAATATTTAAATCATACCACAGATTCTCAATTGGATTGAGGTCTGGGCTTTGACTAGGCCATTCCAAGACATTGACATGTTTCCCCTTAAACCACTCGAGTGTTGCTTTAGCAGTATGCATAGGGCCATTGTCCTGCTGGAAGGTGAACCTCCGTCCCAGTCTCAAATCTCTGGAGGACTGAAACAGTTTTCCCTCAATGATTTCCCTGTATTTAGCGCCATCCATCATTCCTTCAATTCTGACCAGTTTCCCAGTCCCTGCCGATGAAAAACATCCCCACAGCATGATGCTGCCACCACCATGCTTCACTGTGGGGGTGGTGTTCTCGGGGTGATGGGAGGTGTTGGGTTTGCACCAGACATAGAGTTTATGATACGTTTTTGTCTAATCTGACCAGAGTACCTTCTTCCATATGTTTGAGGAGTCTCCCACATGCCTTTTGGCGAACACCAAACGTGTTTGCTTGTAATTTTCTTTAAGCAAAGGCTATTTTCTGGCCACTTTTCTGGCCCAGCTCTGTGGAGTGTACGGCTTAAAGTGGTCTTATGGATAGATACTCCAATCTCTGCTGTGGAGCTTTGCAGCTCTTTGTTGCCTCTCTGATTAATGCTCTCCTTGCCTGGTCCATGAGTTTTGGTAGGTGGTCCTCTCTTGGCAGGTTTGTTGTGTTGCCATATTCTTTCATTTTTTTAATAACAGATTTAATGGTGCTCCATGGGATGTTCAAAGTTTTGGATATATTTTTTTAACCCAACCCTGATCTGTACCTCTCCACAATGTTGTCCCTGATCTGTTTGGTGAGCTCCTTGGTCTTCATATTTCTGCTTGCTTGGTGGTGACCCTTGCTTAGTGGTGTTGCAGACTCTTGGGCCTTTCAGAACAGGTGTATATATACTGAGATCATGTGACACTTATATTGCACACAGGTATAATTTATTTAATGAATTATGTGACTTCTGAAGGTAATTTGCACCAGATCTTATTTAGGGGCTTCATAGCAAAGGGGGTGAATACATATGCATGCGCCACTTCTCCATTTAAAATTTTTTTTTTTAATCAAGTTCTTTTTTAGAATTTCACTTCACCAAATTTGACTATTTTGTGTATGTTCATTTCATGAAATGAAAGTTTTTGCTAGTTGACGTACTGTTAGAGAGAGAGCTGGCCCAAAGTTGGCTTACATTATCTATTATTTTTTCCTCAATCAAACTCGACCTGAATTAAACAATGAAACCATCGGCAAAATGATTGAAGATTGATATTCTGATGTTTTTTCAGTGCAATGCGAGTTGTATTAGTCAGTATGTCAATGTAACGTTATTGATGTGTCAGCTAATTATCTACTTTTCACACTGACACAGTAATAAACAGCTCTAATGTTTTCGTCGGCTTCACTGTCACGGTGCACATTAGAAGTCTTGTCTGGGACGATTTCTTCATCCCACTTAAGGCTGTTGAGGTGACCATATTACCGTCACACCGGCGGTCACGAGTCATGCAGGCAGTCAAATTCCATGTGACCCTTTCGTCACAGTAATTAGGCTTCTCCAAGCTCTGATGCTGCTGATGGTCATGAGTAGCATACCAAACTTGATAACTGCCTGGTACTCAGCACTATATTGTCCCTCTAGTCACTCTGACATCAATGCAAATGTAATCGAAAATCTAATCAAACACTTCTAGCGTTTCTATTTCTATGTTGGTATTTGTATGGTTCCCAATTAGAGGCAGCTGATTATCGTTGTCTCTAATTGAGGATCATACTTAAGTTGCCCATTGTTCCCACCTGTGTTGTGGGATATTATTTTCAGTTAGTGTCTAAGTGCGCTCTGTACTGGACGTTCGTTTATTCTTTGTTGTTTTTGTTAAGTTTCACTTTGAAATAAAGTATGTGGAACTATACGCAAGCTGCGCCTTGGTCCGCTCCTGTCAACGAATGTGGCAAAGGAATATAGAGGAACAGCGATGACGCAGGAACCCGCGGCCACAGAAACCCCAAGATTTTTTGGGGGGAGGCACAAGGGGCGGTCGGCTGAGCCGAGGTGTGAGCCAGAGACCGTCTGGCAGATGATGGAGGAGTTTAATGAGGGATACCGGAGAGAGGTGTTGGTGAAGAGTATGCTGCAGCGTAGGCGTGCTGAAGAGTGTGTCTTCAGTCCGCTGCCACAGAAACCCCAATAATTTTTTGTGGGGGGCACAAGGAGCTGTCGGTCTAGCCGCGGACAGAGCCAGAGACCGTCGGGGAGGTGATGGAGCTGTTGGAGGAGAGTGAACAGAGAGAGATGTTAGTTAGGTGTATTCTGAACGGCACTCTCCCTGAAGAGCGTGTCACCAGTCCGGTGCAACCTGTGCCTGCCCCATGCACCAGGATTCCAGTGCGCCTCCCCAGCCCAGTACGCCCTGTGCCAGCTCCCCGCACTCGCCCTGAAGAGCGTGTCATCAGTCCGGTGCCACCAGTGCCGGCTCCACGCACCAGGCCTCCAGTGCACCTCTCCAGCCCGGTACATCTCGCACTCACCCTGAGGAGCGTGTCCCCTTGTCCGAAGGTTCACAGCCCGGAACCTCCAGTGACTGTCTTCAGCCTGGAACCTCCAGTGACGGTCTACGGTCCGGAGCTTCAAGTGACGGTCAACGGTCCGGAGCCTTCAAGTGACGGTCAACGGTGCGGAGCCTTCAAGTGACGGTCAACGGTCCGGAGCCTCCAAGTGACGGTCAACGGTGCGGAGCCTCCAAGTGACGGTCATCGGCCTCCAGTGCACCTCCCCAGCCCGGTCATCGGCACTCACCCTGAGGAGCCACCAGTCCGACGGTTCACAGTCCAGAGCTACGCGACACAGCCCGCCTCCAGTGACCTCCCCAGCCCAGTGACGGTCATCCGCAGCTTCACCCTGAGGTGAACGTGTCACCAGTCCGAACGGTTCACAGTCCAGAGATACCGGTCTGGAGCCTTCAGTGACGGTCAACAGCCCGGAACCTCCAGTGACGGTCTACAGCCCGGAACCTCCAGTGACGGTCTACGGTCCGGAGCTTCAAGTGACGGTGAACGGTCTGGAGCCTCCAAGTGACGGTCAACGGTCTGGAGCCTTCAGTGACGGCCAACGGTCTGGAGCCTTCAGTGACGGTCAACGGTCTGGAGCCTTCAGTGACGGCCAACGGTCTGGAGCCTTCAAGTGACGGTGAATGGTCCGGAGCCTTCAAGTGACGGTCAACGGCCCGGAGTTTGCTGCGCCGATGCGCAGTCAGGCATGGCGTCCAGTCCCGCTCCATGGCCGGAAGCCTTCCTCTGTGCCGGTGTTCAGTCCAGGCACGGCGTTCAGCCCGGCTTCAGGGCCAGATCCGCGGTCTGAGCGGGGGCTACGTCCCTCACCGGAGCTGCCACCGACGCTAGTTGCCCACCCTAACCCTCCCCATCTAGGTTTTTGCGGTCAGAGTCCGCACCTTGGGGGGGTACTGTCACGCCCTGACCATAGAGAGCCCTCGGGGTTCTCTATGGTGTTTTAGGTCAGGGTGTGGGTGTGACTAGGGGGTGTTCTAGTCTTTAATTTCTATGTTGGTGTGAGTATGGTTCCCATTTAGAGGCAGCTTATTATCGTTGTCTCTAATTGGGGATCGTACTTAATTTGCCCATTGTTCCCACCTGTGTTGTGGGATATTATTTTCAGTTAGTGTCTAAGTGCGCTGTGTACTGGTGTCGCTGAAATTTCATAATTCCTATTAATTAAATCGTTCAGTCTATTTTATAAGAATTTGTAAGATTCCTCTTTGCATAAAATAGACAGAGACCAGTCTTATCAAAATGAGATAATAGTATTTATTCTCGGAGCGCGCTGCCATGTAACCACGAACAACAGTTTATATACAAAATGTGACGTCATAGGGCATCAAATGTTCTTCCTCCTATCGACCAGGACCCAACAAAAGTTGAAAAGTTTATTCCCACCCCTTCGCTCTCTCACACCAGACACACAGTTAAATCAAGATAAAACTTCAGAAGTTTTCATCCATCACCATTCAGCAGACAGTTCCAGCTAATGGAAAACCTAAAACACACACTGCCTTATCTAAACATCCCAGAGCTAAGTTGAGTCGGTTCAACCATAGGTTATCGACCCTTTCTGCTTACTTAAAAACCCACAATTCCAGTCTTCTCCAACCTGTCTGGAATGGTATTTATTTAATTTAATTACCCCCTGTCTCATGCTCCACAACCCCTCCCTTATGAATTAATATTATTAATCAGATATAATAAAACAGATTATAATTTTCATTAGTTATAGTTCCATTTATAATGTAGATATTGTTTAGCATTATTCATAAAATTCCTAACAACTGGACGTTAGTTTTTTCTTTGTTGTTTTTGTTAAGTTTCACTTTGAAATAAAGTATGTGGAACTATATGGACGCTGTGCCTTGGTCCGCTCCTTTCGACAATGTGACAATGATGCTCAGCTTAAGAAGCAATGCCTTTTTTGCGACTTTTTCGAATCATAGTTGCACACCTCATGTCGCCTAGCCCATAGGCCATATGTTTTGTTTGAAGGTTTGTATCACAACTAAAGTGGCCAAATAGCTTCTTAAAATGAAGCACATTAATCTGCTTTACAAGGCGTGTAGAGGCTAACTGGCATGCATAAGCAGCGCATGAGTTTCACGTTTGGGGAAGATCATTTTCACCATAAAAACGCACCTTCATAATTAAAGCATTACATCCATAATCGGATTTGCGGTCACTTTTGAAAATAGTGTTTTTCCCGCTAATGGAACATTCATGCTTCTATCCTACTGTAGTGTGCGCATTGCTGCGCTTATAATGTGAAGAAATAGCCATATAGTTTATCAACATTTTAAGCTAAACTATTTCGTCAGCCACATTGTGTAAAACAGTTAGTGTATTAATTTGAGATATATCGCATCCCACAACTGTCCTGGACTATATTTTGGAATATTTATTTCTCGCACAGAATAGAATAGATCAACTTTTGTAATATGGGGATAGTAGATTGACATAGGCTAGTGCTTCTGCTGTTCGTTAGGCCTACTCATCTTGTTGGCTGACGAAAAGTAAATGTGGACAGTTCTTCCAATATGCACCTCTGAATTGGATAAGGAAGAGAGCAGTTGACCGATGTATCTGTCTTCACTTGTAGACTGTCTTCTTCATGTGAGTGAGAGGTGCTTTGGAGCGCAGCACTCAGGGAGAAAGCACAACGCTAGCCCTTGGCAATGCAGACGCCCGTGAGCAGTGTGGGTGCAATAATTGAATAATATAGATTTCTAAATGTATTTTGCAACACTTGCGCAAGTGAAGCGAGCGGTGTGGTCAGCCTGTAACATATGTGTTCACCATAGTAACCTAAGCTCATGTGGTCACATAGAAACCTAACGTATGTGTGCATTGTGCATTTTCCTTTTCAATCATGATTACATGTTTTGATTGCACTTCGACTTACGTTAGTTGAGCGCCCTCAATTTATTTTCATTATCAATATTTATTTACAGACACTGTAACTGCCACATGATTTTCTGCCCCTGTATTTCATTGAGACCACGCATACTAGGCACACATGAAACCTCTCTCCCATCTAGGAGAGGTAGGCTATTGAAGTTGAAGCAGTGAATTCTGACTGTGTGAATAATGCGAGAAATATGTGCTTTTAATACAATAGGTAGCCTAACAGCATACAAATCAGAAAGAGGATCGTTTCTAAATAATTGACCACAGTGGAGTCAGTACACAACACTATGTTCATCATATCTTAGCAGGATCAGATGGTGACAGGGGTCCTAGAAGGGTCAGACAGCCAGGGAAGACCAGTCTATGGAGCTCATGTGAATTTTGTAGTATATTCAGTGAATGACACAGTTCAATCTTGAATTGATGGGTTGACGATTGATGGCAACGAAGGAGTGGCTTCGCAAGAAGCATTTCAAGGTCCTGGGGACAGGTCAAAATCTCCAGATCTCAACCCCATAGAAAATCTTTGGTGGGAGTTGAAAGTCCGCGTTGCCCAGCAACAGCCCCAAAACGTCACTGCTCTAGAGGAGATCTGCATGGAGGAATGGGCCAAAATACCAGCAACAGTGTGTGAAATCTTGTGAAGACTTACAGAAAACGTTTGCCCTCTGTCATTGCCAACAGGGTATATAACAAACTATTGATATAAACTTTTGTTATTGACCAAATACTTATTTTCCACCATAATCTGCAAATAAATTCATAAAAAATCCTACAATGTGATTTTCTGGATTTTTTTTCTAATTTTGTCTGTCAGAGTTGAAGTGTACCTATGATGAAAATTACAGGCCTTTCATCTTTTTAAGTGGAAGAACTTGCACAATTGGTGGCTGACTAAATACTTTTTTGCCCCACTGTATGTGTATGTGACCATTAACATTTGATTTAATTAGATTTTATATATAAACTGAACAGTACCAGACCCAAAATCAAACCTTGTGGAATCCCACGTGATATGTATTTTCTCTGAGTTATATTCACCAAGGGTGACAAAAAAAACTCTCGACCAGTTAAATAGGTCCTAAACCAATGTAGAACTGGACCAGAGAGGCCAACCTCCCCTGTCTGTCCAGAAGGACATCATGGTCAACGGTGTCGAATGCAGCACTTAAATCCAATAGTACAAGGACAGAGAGCTGGTTGGCATCTGTGTTGGCTCTAAGATCATTTACCACTTTAAGTAAGGCTGTCTCTGTGCTCTGGTGGAGACGAAAACCAGATTGAAATTTTTCCAAAATACTGTTGGCACTTAAAAAATAATTTAGCTGTTTGAACACAGAGAGCAGTATTTCTGCTTGGTAGCAGACCAGAAAATGCTGGTGACCCAAGTGTTGTAAGACACGTCATGTACAGTTGAAGTCAGAAGTTTACATACACCTTAGCCAAATATTTAAACTCAGTTTTAATCCTAGTAAAAATGCCCTGTTTTAGGTCAGTTAGGATCACCACTTTATTTTAAGAATGTGAAATGTCAGAATAATAGTAGAGTGATTTATTTCAGCTTTTATTTCTTTCATCACATTCCCAGTGGGTCAGATGTTTACGTACACTCAATTAGTATTTGGTAGCATTGCCTTAAAACTGTTTCACAGACAAGCTTCCCACAATAAGTTGGGTGAATTTTGGCCAATTCCTCCTGACAGGGCTGGTGTAACTGAGTCAGGTTTGTAGGCCTCCTTGATCACACACGATTTTTCAGTTCTGCCCACACAATTTCTATAGGATTGAGGTCAGGGCTTTGTGATGGCCACTCCAATACCTTGACTTTGTTGTCATTCAGCCATTTTGCCACAACTTTGGAAGTATGCTTGGGGTCATTGTCCATTTGGAACAAACATCTGCGACCAAGCTTTAACTTCCTGACTGATGTCTTGAGATGTTGCTTCAATATATCCAAATAATTTTCTTTCCTCATGACACCATCTATTTTGTGAAGTGCACCAGTCCCTCCTGCAGCAAAGCACCACCACAACATGATGCTGCCACACCTGTGCTTCACAGTTGGGATGGTGTTCTTTGGCTTGCAAGCCTCCCCCTTTTTCCTCCAAACATAACGATGGTCATTATGACCAAACAGTAGAGGTCGACCGATTATGATTTTTCAACGCCAATACCGATACCGATTATTGGAGGACCAAAAACCGCCGATACCGATTTAATCGGCCGATTAAAAAATATATATATTTGTAATAATGACAATTACAACAATACTGATGAACACATATTTTAACTTAATATAATACTAATAAATATCAATAATACCAATAAATATCAATACAAATCATGTTCAATTTGGTTTCAATAATGCAAAAACAAATTGTTGGAGAAGAAAAAAAAGCTAACGTTTGAGTTCCTTGCTCAGAACATGAGAACATATGAAAGTTGGTGGTTCCTTTTAACATGAGACTTCAATATTCCAAGGTAAGAGGTTTTAGGTTGTAGTTAATATAGTATTTATAGGACTATTTCTCTCTATACCATTTGTATTTCATATACCTTTGACTATTGGATGTTCTTATAGGCACTATATTATTGCCAGTGTAACAGTATAGCTTCTGTCCCTCTCCTCGCCCCTACCTGGGCTCGAACCAGGAACACATCGACAACAGACACACTCGAAGCAGCGTTACCCATCGCTACACAAAAGCCGCGGCCCTTGCAGAGCAAAGGGAATAACTACTCCAAGTCTCAGAGCGAGTGACGTTTGAAACGCTATTAGCGCGCACTCCGCTAACTAGCTAGCCATTTCACATCTGTTACACCAGCCATTAGGCTGATAGGCTTGAAGTCATAAACAGCGCTGTGTTTGCGAAGAGCTGCTGGCAAAACGTACGAAAGTGCTGTTTGAATGAATGCTTATGAGCCTGCTGCTGCCTACCATCGCTCAGTCAGACTGCTCTATCAAATCATAGACTTAATTTTAATATAACACACAGAAATACGAGCCTTTGGTCATTAATATGGTCGAATCCGGAAACTATCATTTCGAAAACAAAACGTTTATTTCAGTGAAATACGGAACCGTTCCGGTGGCATCCATCAGTCTAAATATTCCTGTTACATTGCACAACCTTCAATGTTATGTCATAATTACGTACAATTGTGGCAAATTAGTTCGCAATGAGCCAGGCTGCCCAAACTGTTGCATATACCCTGACTCTGCGTGCAATGAACGCAAGAGAAGTGACACAATTTCACCTGGTTAATATTGCCTGCTAACCTGGATATCTTTTAGCTAAATATGCAGGTTTAAAAATATATACTTCTGTGTATTGATTTTAAGAAAGGCATTGGTGTTTATGGTTAGGTTCAGTCGTCCAACGACTGTGCTTTTTTTGAAAATTACGCTTTTGATAAATCATCCCCCAGTGTTGCATCGATTATAGCAGGACATGCTAGATAAACTAGTAATATCATCAACCATGTGTAGTTATAAGTAGTGATATGATTGATTGATTGTTTTTTATAAGATAAGTTTAATGCTAGCTAGCAACTTACCTTGGCTTCTACTGCATTCGCGTAACAGGCAGGCTCCTTGTGGAGTGCAACGAGAGGCAGGTGGTTATAGCGTTGGACTTGTTAACTGTATGGTTGCAAGATTGGATCCCCCTGAGCTGACAAGGTGAAAATCTGTCATTCTGGCCCTGAACAAGGCAGTTAACCTACTGTTCCTAGGCCGTCATTGAAAATAAGAATGTGTTCTTAACTGACTTGCCTAGTTAAATAAAGGTATAAAAAATAAGAAAATCGGCGCCCAAAAATACCGGTTTCCGATTGTTATGAAAACTTGAAATTGGCCCTAATTAATCGGCCATTAATCGGTCGACCTCTACCAAACAGTTCTATTTTTGTTTCATCAGACCAGAGGACGAATATCCAAAAAGTACAATCTTTGTCCCCATGTGCAGTTGCAAACCAGTCTGGCTTTTTTATTGCAGTTTTGGAGAAGTGGCTTCTTCCTTGCTGAGCAGCCTTTCAAGTTATGTTGCTATAGGACTCGTTTTACTGTGGATATAGATACTTTTGTACCCGTTTCCTCCAGCATCTTCACAAGGTCCTTTGCGGTTTTCTGGGATTGATCTGCACTTTTCGCACAAAAGTAATTTCATCTCTAGGAGACAGAATGCGTCTCCTTCCTGAGCGGTATGACGGCTGCGTGGTCCCATGGTGTTTTTAATTGCGTGCTGTTGTTTGTACAGATGAACATGGTACCTTTAGGAGTTTGGAAATTGCTCCCAAGGATGAACCAGACTTGTGGAGTTCTGAGGTCTTGGCTGTTTTATTTTTATTTTTCCATGATGTCAAGCAAAGAGGCATTGAGTTTGAAGGTAGGTGTAATGGTTTTCCTCCTCTTCGTCTGAAGAGGAGAGGCGAGAAGGATCGGAGGACCAATATGCGGCGTGGTAAGTGTCCATGGTTGTTTATTAAACACATAAACTGAACACTCTATACAAAACAATAAACACACCGTGAAAACCGAAAACAGTACCGTGTGGTGTAAGACACGAAAACAATCACCCACAAAACAACAGTGAAACCCAGGCAACCTAAGAATGATTCTCAATCAGAGACAACTAACGACACCTGCCTCTGATTGAGAACCATACTAGGCCGAACACAGAAAAACAACCTAGACACACCTAGGTACACCTCCAATTGACTCAAATTATGTCAATTAGCCTATCAGAAGCTTCTAAAGCCATGACATATTTTTTCTGGAATTTTCCAAGCTGTTTAAAGGCACAGTCAACTTAGTGAATGTAAACTTTTGACCTACTGGAATATTGATACATTGAGTTATAAGTGAAATAATCTGTCTGTAAACAATTGTTGGAAAAATGACTTGTGTCATGCACAAAGTAGATGTCCTAACTGACTTGCCAAAACTATAGTTTGTTAACAAGAAATTTGTGGAGTGGTTGAATAACGAGTTTTAATGACTCCGACCTAAGTGTATGTAAACTTCCGACCTCAACTGTATGTGTTATAGGTGACTGTATTTGATTTACATTTACAGTATTTTGTGAAACTCTCAAATATGCTGGTGTGTGATGCACTTCCTGTGATATCAGGAAGCGATTCAGTGAATCAACAACTGCACAGACTGGATAGGCCTATAGCTATTCTGGGTGGCAGGTGGTAGCCTAGCGGTTAGAGAGGCAACGGGAAGTGAGCTAGCAACTACATGGTTGCTTGTATAAAATCTTAGATGCCATTGTGCCATTGCACAAGGAACTTAACACCCCACAACAACATCTCCTCGGCACCCAGTGTGGCACCTCTCTTAAAACCTGTATATGTATGTTTGTCTTTAAAAGCAGAAGTAAATCTTTGGTTGGACCTTGTATGCAATTGACCAATAAAGTGATTTTACTAGACATGTCCAAAGCCCTCGTGACTGCAGTAAGAGAAGCACTGAAGTGAAAATTAGTGAGTCTTGAAATATGAGTCATTTATATAGTATTCTCACAGAGGGAGTTCCTTGCTTTAGCAGAACCAACAGTGGAGTCGACCATGGGGATGCAAGAGGACATAGCAGTGACCAGGACAGTGAACTTATCGACAGTCGTCAACAGAACCCTCCTGGACTCAGACTTCCGTTACACACTCTTCCCATTGTTTTACGGTGTTGTGTTCGTCCTTGGTCTGATAGCCAACAGTTACGTGCTGTTCGTGCTGCAGCGCCTGCAAGACACCAAGGCCATGGTCTTCTTCTCTTGGTCTTCTTCCTCGTAGTAGTCTGTAATCTGCTCATTGCCCGGGCCCTGCTCGCCCCAGTCCCCTACCCAGCATCGGGGCTCCAGTTCATACATACCCCGGGGGGTGAAGGACCAGGACCTGCAGATGCTGTGAGCCGTGTTGGGGGTGTTCGGGTGTTCGTGGTGTGCTTCCTCCCCCACCCTGTGGTCCAGGGTACCTGGACTCTGGCTGTACTGGAGATCAAGGAGGGCTGGGGAAGAATGGACTGGGGCCAGCGGACCAGGCAGTGGCTTAACGATGCCCACCAGGTTACCTTGATGCTGATGGGGCTCAACTGCCGCCTGGACCCTGTGGTGTACTGCTTCGCCACCAGGAAGTTCCGCCTGTACATCAAGGACAATCTGAAAAAGGTGGGGAGGAGCAAAGGATTTTCGGAAACAGCCATCACACACATTTCTATGGTGGAGTGCAAGAATGTGAGCCAGCGGCACCATAGCGAACAGCAGCAGCTGAAGGTTTAAATCTCTAGATGACATGGTATTGTAGATATTGTGTCTAATGCTAATACTGTTGTTAGTAACCACATCCTTAGGATGCTTCATTCCATCACACCCACACCTAACAATGAACACATAGTGCAGAACATGCACTCTGCTATGTAGCCTCATGTTCATTCAGACACATCACATGAACAGATGCACCACCACACAGCCCCACCCAGAGTATGGTTCCCCTCTAGATTTCCTTCCTGTAGGGATTTGTCCTGGCCACTGTGCCAGCTATAATCAGTGCTTTAAAGAATCTTTGGACCATTGATTCTTTGTTTTCACATTTCAGATGTACTGTACATTGTATCTCACACTTTGTTATTGTGACTTCAATTTAATCACGTTTCTTCCTGTTCTTCCAGTGTAATCAGAGAAGAGAAGCAGACGTTTTATAGGGAACAGGAGCTTCTATAAAGGATTGCAAAATAGCTCTACAAACTCAGTCCCAAGCCACTAGACTAGATCCTTAGATAAAATGGAGATCAAATTACATTTTAAATATCACATGCGCCGAACAGAACCGTACAGTTAATTACTTACTTACAAGCCCTTAACCAACAATAGTCCTATCACTATTGGAGCCTTCTAAATTGGTTGTTGAACAATAGCAATTAATTTAAAAAAAATCCTTGTTCTTGAGCACCTAATATGGGCATATATTCACACATAAAAATGAGGTTTTCAGGATGCTGGCTGTCCGTCAAGTTCATGCATGTTGTGATAAACTAAGCTTTGTAATGAACTGAAACTGTAATTGTGAAACTAAGAGTTGCATTGATTTTAGCTTACATGGTTTTCACCACTTATGGAATTGCAAAATGTTCATGTGTGGTGAGATGTGAAACTGTATTTGTTTTGCAATTTAATTTTGTAACATAGCAAAGACACATTCTGGGAGCTTATTTAAGTATGTGAAGCATCGCTATCCCCCTGGGCACAGATGTCAGTTCAACGTCTAGTATTGATTAACATTCGGTTGAGTTGTCAACTAACGTGAATTCAATATGAAATCAACAAATTTAAAATATATATATATTTTTTGTTGAAATTACGTGGAAACATTGATTCAACCAGTTTTTGCCTAGTGGGATTATTGTTATTGTAAAGAATAATCTTCACAATCCTTTTATGACACTGCCAGCTACTGAAATATTAACAGAGACGTGAGGGTCATGAAGTTAATAGACCTCTGGTATAAATGTTGCAGTAACTGCAACTCTATGTTTTTGATGCATTTAAAACATATTGTGTAATACGCTGTACTGCATTCTCAATGTAAATATGATTTAACAGATACATTACAGTTCAAAAGTTTGGGGTCACTTATAAATGTCCTTGTTTTTGAAAGAAAAGCTCATTTTTAATCCATTAAAATAACAACAAGTTGATTTGAAATACAGTGTAGACATTGGTAATGTTGTAAATGACTATTGTAGCTGGAAACGGCAGATTTTTTATGGAATATCTACATATTATGAGCAGCCATCACTCCTGTGTTCCAACGGCACGTTGTGTCAGCTAATCCAAGTTGATGTTGGCCTACAAGGCCAGCATCCCAGAGTCACCTCTTCATTGTTGACGTTTAATGGTTAAGGTTAGGATAAGGGTTATGTTTAAGGGTTAAAGTTAGGATAAGGGTTATGCTTAAGATTAGGGTTAAGTGCTAGTGGATAGTTGAAATGTTAGTGATATTATTGTTACAGCTACTTATTGCACAGAATGAGGGAATAATACACTTCACTGCCCTTTTTAAGAGGCTGGTAACCATGTGATGAACTTGATGACTTCTCAACCGCCAGCTACTGAAGTATTAACAGAGACGTGAGGGTTATGGAGTTAATAGACCTCTGGTATAAATGTTGCAGTAACTGTAACTCTGTGTGTGTGATGCATTCAAAACATATGGTTTAATACGCTGTACTGCATTCTCAATGTAAACATGAACAAACAGATATATTGTTATTGAAATGCCTCTTTTTTTTGTTTCACACTCGTTTTTTTATTCAAAGCTTCCATTAAAAGATTCTGACAAATATCACTATGAATGCAGACAAATTAGAAAAAGAAGACTTTTTAAACCTCTTTACTTTTTAGAGATCAAGTCTAGCTTCTCTTTAAATATTTAAAGAACTCTAACTCTCTTAAGGACAGTTCCTCTGACACAGATTAAACATAGTCCTGGATGAAAAAGCATGGTCAATAGAGTATCTGTCAAAATAGTTTTTTAGTCCATGACTATGTTTAATCTGTGTCTGGGAAACTGCCCCACAGTGTTTTACAATAAGCAAAGGAGGATTTAAGAGGAATCATCCCAAGGTGGCATAGGTATTATCCCCTGTCATGTAGGTGGGGTACAGGTCGCTGTAGGCTTGGTTGGTTTCACCACAGTTCATGTAGACTTCTCCCTCATTCCCAGCCTGGGCCTGACTCTTCCCCCTAGTGGTGACAGCAGACACATGATCAACATAGTGATCAGCATAGTGATCCGTATAGTGATCAGCTAATTCTAATCTCATACACAGGAAGACAAATGTAAAACACACAAATATAATTTGTTCATCATGCTCTTACTTTGGTGCTTTTGCAGGTCCAGTATATCCTGGAAGTACATGGAAAATAATAATATAAATAATAATAATAATATATGCCATTTAGCAGACGCTTTTATCCAAAGCGACTTACAGTCATGTGTGCATACATTCTACGTATGGGTGGTCCCGGGGATCGAACCAACTGAGCTACAGAAGGACATCACAGTACATCAAACCAACACTCACAATGTCTGAATGAACATTGTAGGCTTTTCAGAAACCTACTAGAGTTCTACACATTACTTCCTGTAACTACAGTAGCCAACATGTTATAATTATAACTGCAGTATAGCTGAAGACTTGGCAGAACTGTTGATACAGTGCAGTACACTTGACAGTGTCACTCACCTTTGGCCGGTGCACTATTGGTGGCCAAGGTCTCTTGACCGGCCTTCTCTTTGGCCCGCTGCCTCCAGAGCCACAGCAGCAACAAGGTCAGTAAGACCCCGGCAATGAGAACCAGCACCAACCCTACCACTCCTGCATGCACACTGCCTAAGGGGAGAGGAGGAACAGTCAAATGAATGGCATTGACATTGATGTGCCACAGGCTTACACTAAAATCTTAAGCTTTACAAACCTATGCTATAAAGTACTACTGTGCATCAAATATTGATTACATACATTGAACAGCAGGGTTCGACAACATAAAACTATTGATAAATGCAATCCAAAGTTATAAAAACAGAATAATGACATGGCAATGTGAGAGGCACCATCTCAGTACATTATCTTTTCTTTTGGTACATTGTCACTATCACACCACCATTAACACACATCATCGTCATCAGCTCAGTTCTCTACTAATGGAACAAATCTCATTATCGTTCATCATTTCCTCAAACTGAGCTGTTCCCCCATCTTGAGCTGAGAGAAAGCTAAATGTGTTGGACTCATATGAGAAATAAGGTGGATGTTGTGATTGATGAGTAGATTACCAGTCATGGGGAAGTAGACGATATAGACTGTGTGGGAGGGGCTTTGTTGCTGCTGCGTCAGGGAAGAGATGTTGCTGTAAGCCTGGCAAAAGTACTGCCCACTCTCACTTGCCATGCTCAGGGTCAGCTCTCGCCCCATGTCCACCTCTTGCCACCCATCCTGCTCGTCCAACCTGCTCCAGCTCCAGATGACAGAGGGGGGGTGGGAGGTGGCCTGACAGTACAGGGTGACACTCTGCCCCTCCATGGTGACCAAGTCCTTGGGCGTGGATGACACCCACACATTGGAGAGTCTCTCTAGAGAGAGGAGGGAACATGATAAACTACTTTGTGTTACTCAAATAAATACAGATTACAGATCCAGACTAAATTCTTAGAAAAAGGTTTCGAAAGGGTTCTTTGCCTGTCCGCATAGGAGAACCCATTTTGGTTCCAGGTAGAACCCTTTTTGATTCCAGGTAGGATTGTAGAAGGATATAATAGAGTGGGAGAGGGGGGTGTAGATTGTAGAAGGATAGAATAGAGTGGGAGAGGGGGTGTGGATTGTAGAAGGATAGAATAGAGTGGGAGAGGGGGGAGTAGATTGTAGAAGGATAGAATAGAGTGGGAGAGGGGGGAGTAGATTGTAGAAGGATAGAATAGAGTAGGATAGGGGGTGTAGATTGTAGAAGGATAGAATAGTGTGAGAGGGGCGTGTAGATTGTAGAAGGATAGAATAGAGTGTGAGAGGGGGGAGTAGATTGTAGAAGGATGGAATAGAGGGAGGGGGGTGTTGAAGGGTGGAAGCAGACAGACTACAATGCTGCTGGGTCATTATTCTAGCCGGGGGGCTGTTACTATAAACACTGACATAACTGTGCTGGGTTCTGCTCCGGTGAAAAACAAGTCAAAATAATTCAGCCTGGCTGAACTACTTAACTCTCCCTGCCTGCTATGCTTCTGTCGTCTTATTGATTTTCCAACAGGCAGCATTAACTGCAGTCCCTGACATATCTTTGTGTCTCTACATGAGTAGGGTTTTCTCGCATAAGTCCAGGAAGCTATTTGGCGTTGCCTTGGTGTTGGCTGTGTTTGTTCCCCTGGGACAGGAATATAATTAGTGGGTGAAAAAAGTTGAAAAACACAATCCCCTATTCTAGCATCCACAAACATGCCATGACAATTAACCATTTGTTTCGTGATAACTATGAAGTTAACGGGAGTTTTATGATTTAAAATAACTTCCAGTCACGTACCTACCACAGTCAGGTTTACTGCATTGCTGTCGTACCTTGTTCCATTGTAATAACCTGAACACTTGTATTCTCCAGAGTCCTTAGTGGTGACAATTCGAGTCAGAGAGTTGTTGTTAATATTCATAGCTGTCCATGTGGTCTGGTTCAGACGGTACCAGGTGTATTTGTTCACAACAAATGATACCATACAAAACATTTTGACGGTCTGACCAGCAGGCATGACCGGTGCTCCAATCTGGAAGATCAATTTGGTCCATTGGCTCCCCTGGAGAAAACCTGTCAAAAGAGACAGAGACAATGGTCAGAGAAGGCAATTAAAAAGCCCTGCTTGTAAATGGAACACTTGCTATACGAAATAGACACTTTTAGCCTTAACTACAGTGTACTCACCAACTGGTGACGCAATGTATATTTTAATGGTTAGTGTTGGCAGATTCATTTGTTGTGATGACTGTAATCATTTAAAGGTACAAATCCTAATTTGAGATCCATGCACTTCGACTTTTGCGTAAATGATGTAAATGGATGGTAAATGCAAAAAACATTGAGTTACGGGTGCAGATCTCCAGTTAGGATTCAGCCCTAATACAGTACATACTTAATATTAACCAATATACAGTAGAACATAATGAGAGGTCTTACCTGGTTTAACAAACAAACAGAGCAGAAGAAAAAGAAGTTGCATGTTTAGTAGCTGTAGTTTTTACGTTGACGACTGATATGATGACACTCTGGACCTGTATGTTTAAGGTGTTGTGCTTTACTCTGTCATAAAGTCCTGATGGGGGAAGTTTAAAATGGGAAACATAAGGGACAGGAACTTTGAGCTTCCTCCTGACTGTCAATCTGTTAACAGAGTTTCATCCTCGGGTTGAACTGGAACAATATTGTTGCATGTCTACGGTTTAGATAACCTTTCTGTTTATATCTGTCCAAGCAGCTTTGTTGCATGTCTACGGTTTAGATAACCTTTCTGTTTATATCTGTCCAAGCAGCTTTGTTTCTCCACATCTCTACTATCTGTTCTCAATGATTTAGTAATAACTCACTACAACTCAACTCACTCTAATCTCTTCAGGCCTCTGTGAGTTGCCATTTCATTTACCTCACAAAGCTTGGCCAACTTCAATCTCACCCTGAACTTTATTAGCTAGGTTCCATGTTATCTACTGTGACAACAGAAATACTGAGCGCTAATGACATGTTCCCCTTCAGAAAGAGTATACTCTATCGTGGGCTGGGGTAGAGGTTACATATAGGCTCCATCCCAAATTGCACCCAATTCCCTATAAAAATTATTCATACCCCTTTGCTTATTCCACATTTTTTTGTGTTACAGCCTGAATTTAAAATTGATTCCCACCGTTGGGGTGATACTTTGTAGAATAACCTTTGTCTTTTTGGGTAATTCTCTAAGAGCTTTCCAAACATTGATTGTGCAACATTTGCAAATTATTCTTTCCAACATTCCTCAAGCTCTGTCAAATTGGATGTTGATCATTGCTAGACAACCATTTTCAGGTCTTCCCATAGGTTGTCAAGTAGATTTAACCTGTTAAGCCCACCCGACACGCAGGCGTCTCATCAAGCCATCTGGAAATGCAAATGCACTACGCTAAATGCTAATAGCACTCGTTAAAACTCAAACGTTCATTAAAACACACATGCAGGGTACTGAATTAAAGCTACACTCGTTGTGAATCCAGCCAACAAGTCAGATTTTTAAAATGCTTTTCGGCGAAAGCATGAGAAGCTATTATCTGATAGCATGCAACACCCCGAAATACCCGAAGGTAACATTCAAAGCTAATGAATGTTTTATATTTTATTTCTGCGTTTTGTGTAGCGCAGGCTATGCTAATTATTTAGTTTACGTCCCCTTCAGTGGTGGACGGTGTGCCCGGCAGCCTTTTGGAGCAGCCTCTGGAATAAGTTCAGTTGCCCTGGGGGGTACGAACAAAGGATCGAATTCAGGAAAGTTGTATTGCTGGTCATAATGCTGGTGAGTTACCGCTGCTCTGATATCCAAAAGTTATTTCTGGCTGTATGTAATAACACAAAAAGCATTCTGGGCTAATAATGTCAGAAATAACAGAAATAACAAAAACGAAATACTGCAAAGATGCTTATAGAAGCAAGAAGCAAGAAGAATATAGAAGCAAGGAGAAATAACACACACAAAAATTCTGAAAATTTGCTTAGGAACTCGAAGTTGAGTGGTTTTAATTTAAAATCTGAGTTGTTGACCTATAGTATTACTGTAAAGTTAAGCTCCAATCAGATATCAGACCTACATATTGTAATAACAACAGAACCTCCGTTTCTCAGAGGCGTGACAATGAGGGCTGGCAAGATCAACACATAGAATGCTGAATTCCTGAGACAACACAGAGGACATTCTTGCATGCAGTTGATAAGAATAGTCTCTTCGGGGGCTGCCCTGCACACATACACTGCCTTCAGAAAGTATTCATACCTCTTGACTTATTCTACATGTTTTGTTCCAGCCTGAATTCAAAATGCATTAAAAAAATAAACACACAATACTAAGTGAAAACATGTTTTTAGACATTTTTGCTAATTTATTGAAAATAAAATACAGAAATATCTAATTTACTGTACATCATTATTTACACCCCTGAGTCAATAGAAGCACCTTTGGCAGCAATTACAGCTGTGTCTTTCTGGGTAAGTCTATTAAAGCTTTCCACACCTGGATTGTGCAACATGTGCTCATTATTCTTTCTAAAAATAAAAAAAAATCAGTTAAATTGGTTGTTGATCATTGCTAGACATCCATTTTCAGGTCTTGCCATAGATTTTCAAGTAGATGTTAGTCAAAACTGGAACTCGGCCATTCAGGAGCATTCATTGTCTTCTTGATAAGCAAGATTTACCCTTGTGTTTCAGGTTATTGTTCTGCTGAAAGTGGAATTCATCTCTGTTGTCACGCCCTGACCTTAGAGATCCTTTTTATGACTCTTTTGGTTTGGTCAGGGCGTAAGTTGGGGTGGGCATTCTATGTTTTCTATTTCTGTGTGTTTGGCCTGGTGTGGTTCTCAATCAGAGGCAGCTGTCTATCGTTGTCTCTGATTGAGAACCATACTTAGGTAGCCTTTTCCCACCTGTGTTTTGTGGGTAGTTGTTTTCTGTTTTTGTGTCTGTACCAGACAGAACTGTTTCGGGTTTGTTCTCTTTGTTGTTATTCAGTGTTCAGTTCTATTAATAAATCATTAACACTTCCCACGCTGTGCTTTGGTCCACTTCTTCATGCAACGATGACTGTGATATCAGTGTCTATGCATGGAATGGAATGCAGACTGAACCAGGTTTTCCTCTAGGATTTTGCCTGTGCTTAGCTCCAGTCCATTTATTTTTTATCCTGAATAACTCCCAAGTCCTTAATGATTGCAAGCATACCCATAACACGATGCAGCCACCACTATGCTTGAAAATAGGAGTGGTACTCAGTAATGGGCTGTATTGGATTTGCCCCAAACATAACATAACACTTATTATTCAGGCCCCAATTTTTTTTTCAGATTTACTTTAGTGCCTTGTTGCAAACAGGATGCATGTTTTGGAATATTTTTTATTCCGTACAGGCTTCCTTTTCACTCTGTCAATTGGGCTAGTATTGTGGAGTAACTACAACTGTTTTAAGGTCACCATTGGCCTAATGGTGAAATCCCTGAGCGTTTTCCTTCCTCTCCGGGCAACTGAGTTAGGAAGAATGCCTGTATCTTTGTAGTGAAGGGGGGAATTGATACACCATCCAAAGTTGAATTAATAACTTCACCATGCTCAGGTCTTTTTTCACCCTATGCATTGGGAAACCTCCCTGGCCTTAGTGGTTGAATCTGTGTTTGAAATACATTACTCGACTTAGGGATGTTAGAGACAATTGTATGTGTGGGGTAGAGAGATAAGGGAAACACTATTAGTGAGTCCATGCAACTTATTAGGTGACTTGTATTTACTCATTCACTTATCAAATCAAATGTATTTATATAGCCCTTCTTACATCAGCTGATATCTCAAAGTGCTGTACAGAAACCCAGCCTAAAACCCCAAACAGCAAGCAATGCAGGTGTAGAAGCACGGTGGCTAGGAAAAACTCCTGAGAAAGGCCGAAAACTAGAGAGGAACCAGGCTATGAGGGGTGGCCAGTCCTCTTCTGGCTGTTCAGGGTGGAGATTTTAACAGAACATGACCAATATGTTCAAATGTTCATAAATCAGCACCTCAGGAGTAAATGTCAGTTGTCTTTTCATAGCCGATCATTCAGAGTATCTCTACCGCTCCTGCTGTCTCTAGAGAGTTGAAAACAGCAGGTCTGGGACAGATAGCACGCCCGGTGAACAGGTCAGGGTTCCATAGCTGCAGGTAGAACAGTTGAAACTGGAGCAGCAGCATGGCCAGGTGCACTGGGGACAGCAAGATGTCATCATGTTAGGTAGTCCTGAGGCATGGTCCTAGGGCTCAGGTCCTCCGAGAGAGAGAGAGAGAGAGAGAGAGAAAGAAAGAGAGAATTAGAGAGAGCATACTTAAATTCACACAGGACACCGGATAAGACAGGAGAAGTACTCCAGATATAACAAACTGACCCCAGCCCCTCGACACATAAACTACTGCAGCATAAATACTGGAGGCTGAGACAGGAGGAGTCAGGAGACACTGTGGACCCATCCGATGATACCCCCGGACAGGGCCAAACAGGAAGGATTTAACCCCACCCACTTATCTATAAGAAAAGGTGTTGAATACTTGAAGACATTTCAGCTTTTCGTTTTTAATTAATTTGTAAAAATGACATTTTTTCGAAAGAGAAAGAAATGAACCCGGCTCATTTGATCCTTTGACACAGAGGTCACATGGCAACAAGCCATGCTCAGCCTCTGGAAATATTCCCTGTTCTCTCCCTCCTCTCTCCACCAGGCAGCAGGTAGTCTAGTGGTTAGCGCATTGGTAACCGAAAGGTTGCTGGATCGAATCCAAGAACTTAAAAGTTGAAATCTGTCTTTCTGCCCTTGAGCAAGGAAGTTAACTCTCTGTTCCCCAGGGGCCAAAGACGTGGATGGTTGATTATGGCTGCTCCCTGCACCTCTCTGAGTCAGAGGGGTTGTGTTAAATTTGAAAGACACAATTCAGTTGTTCAACTGATTAGGTGTCCTTTATTATAATTTTCATATCCTCTCTTGTTATTAGCAAGCTGCCTGCTAATGAATTTTCTTATCTCCCAATTTTCATGATAAGGTTTTATTATTTTTAGAATTATTATGCCCGACATCAGAAATGCAGAAAGGAGAGAAAATAGAGAAGAGAAGAAGATCGGCTGGGGACGGAGGAGAGAATAGACTGACTCTGAAGTGGTGGAGGCTCGTCCATAACAGCCCTATATGGGAGTATTCACAGAGATCTAAATGTAGAGATACAAAGATAAACAGGAGGAATGAGAGAACGAGGAAAATAAAGATTAAAGAAAGGGATAGAATGATAAAGAAGATACGGGATAGAGAGAAATACAACATGCCTTGGTTTGAGAGAAATACAACATGCCTTGGTTAGAGATAAATACAACATGCCTTGGTTAGAGATAAATACAACATGCCTTGGTTAGAGATAAAGACAACATGCCTTGGTTAGAGATAAATACAACATGCCTTGGTTAGAGAGAAAGACAACAGGCCTTGGTTAGAGAGAAAGACAACATGCCTTGGTTAGAGAGAAAGACAACATGCCTTGGTTAGAGAGAAAGACAACATGCCTTGGTTAGAGAGAAAGACAACATGCCTTGGTTAGAGAGAAAGACAACATGCCTTGGTTAGAGAGAAAGACAACATGCCTTGGTTAGAGAGAAAGACAACATGCCTTGGTTAGAGAGAAAGACAACATGCCTTGGTTAGAGAGAAAGACAACATGCCTTGGTTAGAGAGAAAGACAACAGGCCTTGGTTAGAGAGAAAGACAACAGGCCTTGGTTAGAGAGAAAGACAACATGCCTTGGTTAGAGAGAAAGACAACAGGCCTTGGTTAGAGAGAAAGACAACAGGCCTTGGTTAGAGAGAAAGACAACAGGCCTTGGTTAGAGAGAAAGACAACAGGCCTTGGTTAGAGAGAAAGACAACAGGCCTTGGTTAGAGAGAAAGACAACAGGCCTTGGTTAGAGATAAAGACAACAGGCCTTGGTTAGAGATAAAGACAACAGGCCTTGGTTAGAGATAAAGACAACAGGCCTTGGTTAGAGAGAAAGAGAACATGCCTTGGTTAGAGATAAAGACAACAGGCCTTGGTTAGAGAGAAAGAGAACATGCCCTGGTTAGAGATAAAGACAACAGGCCTTGGTTAGAGAGAATTATTTTCCTGACACCACACTCCGAGGCCCCTCATCTACTCCCTGTAGGCTGTCTCGTCGTTGTTGGTTATCAAGCCTACCACTGTATTTTCGTCTGCAAACCTGATGATTGAGTGGGAGGCGTGCATGGCCACGCAGTCGTGGGTAAACAGGGAGTACAGGAGAGGGCTGAGAACTCACCCTTGTGGGTCCCCAGTGTTGAGGATCAGCGGAGTGGAGATGTTGTTTCCTATATTCATCATCTGGGGGCGGCCTGTCAGGAAGTCCAGGACCCAGTTGCACAGGGCGGTGTCGAGACCCAGGATCTCAAGCTTAATGATGAGTTTGGAGGGTACTATGGTGTTAAACGCTGAGCTGTCGTTGATGAACAGCATTCTTACATAGGTATTCCTCTTGTCCAGATGGGATAGGCCAGTGAGCAGTGTGATGGCGATTGCGTCGTCTGTGGACCTATTGGGGCGGTAAGCAAATTGGAGCGGGTCTAAGGTGACAGGTAGGGTGGAGGTGATATGATTCTTGATTAGAAATACTTAGGCCTAAACCCGACAAATAAAAACAGTAGAAAATATCCGGTTGAAATTCAGTTGTCAGGAAAGTGGCGCGGCAGTCCTTCGTGGGCAAATTTTGTCATCAAAGAGAAAGATGGCGGATTTACAATTCCAAGTTGAATGACCGTTGAAAATGTATTTTCCCAGTTGCAATGCTTGCAGTTAGCCACTATTACAGAGTCCTTTCAAACCACTCATTGTTGAATTTGCGATCTCCAAATTGTTGTGTAATGTTTATGTCCAATGGCCGATGAGCACCGATACGTTTTATCTGTATTTTCTATTAATTATTTCTCTTCATATGATAAGGATTAAAAAGGATTTGTCAGTAGACTTGATTCATGAATCATGATAATGACTGCTAGCTAAGATTATGAGTAAGTAAGATGAGTAAGTAAGATGTTGGAATAAATTCCAATCAAAGCTACTGTACATATAACGTGATTTGACGTCATTGTTGTGGCCGATGACCTTGAGACTTCTTGGAAGGGGACTTCTAATCTAAGTCTATGGCAGGACACAGGAGGGCTCACTTTCTTGATGTCTCCCCTTACTAAAGGCAGGTGACATAGAGGGCCATGAGTGACAGAACACTGAGACAATCACGGTGCAATGCTCCTATTTTCTGCTGGCCTGCCCCACACCACAGAAAGCACTGAGCTAGGCTGAAACACCTGCATTTTGGAGTTACCTGTTTATATGCTGCTTTTTAAATTCAATGATACATATATATTTTTTACATTGTTTACAAACTGATATGTAACATGTATTAATGCCAAAAAAACATGCAAAACAGGCAAGCCCTTCCCCCCAAAAATAAAAAAAAATATATACATATATTTTTGTGCTAAAAATATGGGGCTCAAAACAGGTGGGGCTCTGCCCCAACTGCCCTGAATGACAGGTCACCACTGTTTCAATCACAACCATCTCTCCACTCCGCCTGTCTGCCTCCCTTTCTATATGTCTTGTCATGGAAATTCTAACAAGTGAGAGAGACTTATTGTCATTTCTTCAAACAGTCATTTTTTATTAACAAGAATTGCAATAATGAAGCTGGTCGGCCACACACTCTTGAGTGTAGGACCGAGAGTTCAACAATACCGAAAATGCAGAAGTCTTATACAGTAGACCTAAAAATGCTTTGTCATGGCTGGTACCACCCCTCCCGGTAGAGCAGGGCATCATAAACTATCGGGTGTGTGAGATCATAATGCACAAACAAGTGATAACGCCAGTTCCGTTATGCCCTTTTCTCAAGCCAGCCTCGGTTCTCTTCATATCTCCAACAAAGTTATTCCATTGAAAGATACAATAAGAACAGGTGGGACTGAAGAGCTGCAGTCACTCTCAAAGACTCTTTGTCTTTGGCCACGTGACCAAGTTTCGCAGAAGCAAAGATGATTAGAAACAATAACATGTCTATTCTATTCCTCATGTTATCTCTATCTAGAGTCACACCATATTAAACAAAGCAGGTAAAAACCAAATGTTTCTCTCACAGTCTTCACTTGAGCTATTGCTAGAGAAGTGCAACATTGTATCAAATCATCACTGGTTTTGGCTGAAGCTGTCCCTCGTGAACTTGCAACATGGTATCAACTAGCCTATTCCAGACCCTCAGAGTTTCCTGTGCAAGTGAGCTTGGGACAGACAGCTGTATATAGGGGATCATCAGATCATGATATTTTGTTCGTTCACACAGAGGCTTGGTGATTATCGAGGCCGGGAGTGTTGGAACGATTTTTCAAATACTGAGGAACTTTAATTTGCAATGGATGTTAAAAAATAGACTTTGTTGACTTGTGTGAGTCACTCAAGGACAACTGTGTGTGTGAGACCTTATATAAACCCTATATAAAAAAATAAACATCCATTTTTCAAGACCCTCTCTTTCAAAGATATTTCATAAAAATCCATGCTTGTTCAATGAACCGTAAACGATTAATGAACTTGCACATGTGGAATGGTCGTTAAGACACTAACAGTTACAGATGGTAGGCAATTAAGGTCACAGTTATGACAAGTTAGGACACTAAAGAGGCCTTTCTACTGACTCTGTTAAACACCAAAAGAAAGATTCCCAGGGTCCCAGGGTCCCTGCTCATCTGCGTGAACGTGCCTTAGGAACTGCAGTCCTCATGCTGCAAGGAGGCATGAGGACTGCAGATGTGGCCAGGGCAATAAATTGCAATGACTGTACTGTGAGACACTTAAGACAGAGATACAGGGAGACAGGACGGACAGCTGATCGTCCTCCCAGTGGCAGACCACGTGTAACAACACCTGCACAGGATCGTTACATCCGAACATCAAACCTGCGGGGCAGGTACAGGATGGCAACAACAACTGCCCGAGTTACACCAGGAACGCACAATCACTCTATCAGTGCTCAGACTGTCCGCAATATGCTGGACTGAGGGCTTGTAGGCCTGTTGTAAGGCAGGTCCTCACCAGACATCACCGGCAACAACGTCGCCTATGGGCACAAACCCACCGCCGCTGGACCAAACAGGACTGGTCATTCGCCCGGATGTCAGTCGATGCACTTGGTCCCCTTGATTCTTCTCCGGTGGCTCTCCTTTTTCTCATGCGCCTTGTCCATGTTCAGTCTCACCTTGATTGATAATAGAAATAAATGCAATTATATTTTTTATACTACAGTATATGCAATAATGTTATATACAATTGCATTGTTTATGTCAGTAAACTGCTGCGGCTCCCCTCCGTAAAGCAGGTGATAGGGTGAGTACTCTAGAGGCCTGGACACTGCTGTGTTGTGTGCAAAGATAATTACCTTCAGATTTTCCTTCCACCATTCCTGGTACCCATCAAGCGACTTGCCCATGGCAGTCCCATTGGTCCATTCATCCAAACGTGGAGTCACCATCCAGCTACACAATCACATGATCTATAACTCACTGTACTATCAGCGTCAATTTAGAAAAAAACCTCAAAATTACTGGACGCCTATGCGAAACAAAGCTACAACCATTACATTATTAACCACTAACATGTAAGCTGACATGGACTAAAACCAACTAGGCTAGCGCTAACTAGCGCTTCGCGAAGCTACATTTGGTTAGCATCAAGTTAGCGAACTATCAAACGCTATTTTCTTACAAATATTAACATTAACACATTTTAGGGTAAGTAAGGGTAAGTAATCCTTCTCACCCCCCTTCTCCCCCAAAAAAAAAAATATTTAGATGCAAGTGGCTGTTCCACTGGATGTCATAAGGTGTATGCACCAATTTGTAAGTCGCTCTGGATAAGAGCGTCTGCTAAATGACTTAAATGTAATGTAAATGTTTATTGTGACATCACATATTTACATATATTGCCTAAAGTAAACTGAGCCTTTGTTCATAGAAAATAGAACAAATTGGATATAAAATGTTGAAAAAAAGTACAAAAGGTTCGGACGCCATGTTAATCACTTCTCTTTCATGTAATCCATTTGCAACCTCCATGAACTGACAATAGGGAAAATATCAACCAGTTTTTCAGTCCCTTCAACTGCCTTCAAACATCATCAAACTCATGGACTACGTAATTAACCATGTTACCTCAATAATTTGAGTCGTATTGCACTTGAGAGATGGAGAAACGGAGATGTAGAAATGTCTCACCATAGTCATTCTCCAAGAATGAAGAAGAAGAATGTGAAAGATATCACTAACACACTCCGTTGATGACACAGCTCCCCTAGCGGCAGTAATGATATACAGTTGAAGTCGGAAGTTTACATACACTTACGTTGGAGTCATTAAAACTAGTTTTTTAACCACTCCACACATTTCTTATGAGCAAACTATAGTTTTGGCAAGTCGGTTAGGACATCTAATTTGTGCAAGACACAAGTAATTTTTCCAACAATTGTTTAGAGACAGATTATTTCACTTATAAATCTTCTTGTGACTCCCCATCCCAGGTCCGGAAGCGTAATCATCGCCTGACACTAATTAGCATAACGCAATGGACATAAATCTTCCTAGAAAATCTTCCTATTCATGAAAATCACAAGTGAAATATATTGGAACACAGCTTAGCCTTTTATTAATCACCCTGTCATCTCAGATTTTCAAAATATGCTTTACAGCCAAAGCTAGACACGCATTTGTGTAATTTTATCATAGACTAGCATAGCATTATGCCTTGCTAGAAGCAGGCAACCTTGTCACGAAAATCAGAAAAGCAATCAAATTAAATCGTTTACCTTTGATAAACTTCAGATGTTTTCACTCACAAGACTCCCAGGTACATAGCCAAAGTCCATTTTTTTCCCCAAAAGATTATTTTTGTAGGCGAAATAGCTCCGTTTGTTCTTCACGTTTGGCTGAGAAATCGCCCGGAAATTGCAGTCACGAAAATGGCGAAAAATATTCCAAATTAGCTCCATAATATCCATAATCCATAATTGGAGTAATGGCTACCTCTGTATTTTACGCGAGAGTCACCCTGGGAGCCATCATGTGACCACTTACGCAATGTAGCCGCCTATGGCTCTTTTTCAACATAAATACGTAAAACTATGTCACAATGCTGTAGACACCTTGGGGAATACGTAGAAAGCGTAAGCTGGTTGATAGGGCATTCACAGCTCAATAGGGACTCATTGGAACGCAGCGCTTTCAAAATATGGGGCACTTCCGGGTTGGATTTTTCTCAGGCTTTTGCCTGCAACATTAGTTCTGTTTTACTCACAGACAATATCTTTACAGTTTTGGAAACGTTAGTGTTTTCTATCCACAGCTGTCAATTATATGCATATTCTAGCATCTTGTCCTGACAAAATATCCCGTTTAAAACGGGAACGTTTTTTTTTTCAAAAATGAAAATACTGCCCCTAGAGTCGCAACATTCACTGTATCATTATTCCAGTGGGTCAGAAGTTTACAAGTTTACAAGTTGACTGTTGCTTTAACCTGTTGATCCTACCCCCTACTTTTTCGAACATTCTGTTAAAAATCACGCAACATTTCAGCGCCCTGCTACTCATGTCAGGAATATAGTATATGCATATGATTAGTATGTGTGGATAGAAAACACTCAGACGTTTGTAAAACTGGTTAAATCACGGCTGTGACTATAACAGAATGTGCGTTTCATCGAAAAGCGCAGGAAAATCTGATCACTGAAAATGGGAAAATATATCAATGCGCCACTTGAATGTATTGTTGAATGGAAACCACATTACCTGGAGCCGAGATTGCAATTCCTACAGCTTCCACACGATGTCACCAGTCTTGTCAATTGCCTAGGCTTTGTTTCTTGGTCAAACGAAGAAGAGACAGCCCATTTCTTCCGGTCTCCGACAGGATGTTTTGGTTGAGATACATCCGGACATGGTTTCAAGACGTGAAGCTATGGAATATACATCGCCCCGTGATCAATTTGATAGATTATTAACGTTTACTAATACCTAAAGTTGCATTACAAAAGTATTTTGAAGTGTTTTGTGAAAGTTTATCGTCAACTTTTTTAATAAAAAAAAATGACGTTGCGTTATAAAACGCTGTTTTTTCCTGGATCACACAGTCTTCATAGATCGATATCTAGGGTATATATGGACCCATTTAATCGAAAAAATACCCAATAGTGATGTTTATGGGACATCTAGGAGTGCCAACAAAAAAGATCGTCAAAGGTAATGAATGTTTTATATTTTATTTCTGCGTTTTGTGTAGCGCCGACTATGCTAATTATTTTGTTTACGTCCCCTGCGGGTCTTTTGGGGTGTTGCACGCTATCAGATAATAGCTTCTCATGCTTTCGCCGAAAAGCATTTTAAAAATCTGACTTGTTGGCTGGATTCACAACGAGTGTAGCTTTAATTCAGTACCCTGCATGTGTGTTTTAATGAACGTTTGAGTTTTAATGAGTACTATTAGCATTTAGCGTAGCGCATTTGCATTTCCAGATGTCTAGATGGGACGCCTGCGTGTCGGGTCGACCTAAGAGGTTACACAGCTTGGAAAATTCCGGAAAATTATGTTATGGCTTTAGAAGCTTCTGATAGGCCAATTCACATCATTTGAGTCAATTGGAGGTGTACCTGTGGATGTATTTACATTTACATTTAAGTCATTTAGCAGACGCTCTTATCCAGAGCGACTTACAAATTGGTGCATTCACCTTATGACATCCAGTAGAACAGTCACTTTACAATAGTGCATCTAAATCTTAAAGGGGGGTGAGAAGGATTACTTATCCTATCCTAGGTATTCCTTAAAGAGGTGGGGTTTCAGGTGTCTCCGGAAGGTGGTGATTGACTCCGCTGTCCTGGCGTCGTGAGGGAGTTTGTTCCACCATTGGGGGGCCAGAGCAGCGAACAGTTTTGACTGGGCTGAGCGGGAACTGTACTTCCTCAGTGGTAGGGAGACGAGCAGGCCAGAGGTGGATGAACGCAGTGCCCTTGTTTGGGTGTAGGGCCTGATCAGAGCCTGGAGGTACTGAGGTGCCGTTCCCCTCACAGCTCCGTAGGCAAGCACCATGGTCTTGTAGCGGATGCGAGCTTCAACTGGAAGCCAGTGGAGAGAGCGGAGGAGCGGGGTGACGTGAGAGAACTTGGGAAGGTTGAACACCAGACGGGCTGCGGCGTTCTGGATGAGTTGTAGGGGTTTAATGGCACAGGCAGGGAGCCCAGCCAACAGCGAGTTGCAGTAATCCAGACGGGAGATGACAAGTGCCTGGATTAGGACCTGCGCCGCTTCCTGTGTGAGGCAGGGTCGTACTCTGGGGATGTTGTAGAGCATGAACCTACAGGAACGGGCCACCGCCTTGATGTTAGTTGAGAACGACAGGGTGTTGTCCAGGATCACGCCAAAATTCTTAGCGCTCTGGGAGGAGGACACAATGGAGTTGTCAACCGTGATGGCGAGATCATGGAACGGGCAGTCCTTCCCCGGGAGGAAGAGCAGCTCCGTCTTGCCGAGGTTCAGCTTGAGGTGGTGATCCGTCATCCACACTGATATGTCTGCCAGACATGCAGAGATGTGATTCGCCACCTGGTCATCAGAAGGGGGAAAGGAGAAGATTAATTGTGTGTCGTCTGCATAGCAATGATAGGAGAGACCATGTGAGGTTATGACAGAGCCAAGTGACTTGGTGTATAGCGAGAATAGGAGAGGGCCTAGAACAGAGCCCTGGGGACACCAGTGGTGAGAGCGCGTGGTGAGGAGACAGATTCTCGCCACGCCACCTGGTAGGAGCGACCTGTCAGGTAGGACGCAATCCAAGCGTGGGCCGCGCCGGAGATGCCCAACTCGGAGAGGGTGGAGAGGAGGATCTGATGGTTCACAGTATCGAAGGCAGCCGATAGGTCTAGAAGGATGAGACCAGAGGAGGAGAGAGTTAGCTTTAGCGGTGCGGAGCGCCTCCGTGATACAGAGAAGAGCAGTCTCAGTTGAATGACTAGTCTTGAAACCTGACTGATTTGGATCAAGAAGGTCATTCTGAGAGAGATAGCGGGAGAGCTGGCCAAGGACGGCACGTTCAAGAGTTTTGGAGAGAAAAGAAAGAAGGGATACTGGTCTGTAGTTGTTAACATCGGAGGGATCGAGTGTAGGTTTTTTCAGAAGGGGTGCAACTCTCGCTCTCTTGAAGATGGAAGGGACGTAGCCAGCGGTCAGGGATGAGTTGATGAGCGAGGTGAGGTAAGGGAGAAGGTCTCCGGAAATGGTCTGGAGAAGAGAGGAGGGGATAGGGTCAAGTGGGCAGGTTGTTGGGCGGCCGGCCGTCACAAGACGCGAGATTTCATCTGGAGAGAGACGGGAGAAAGAGGTCAGAGCACAGGGTAGGGCAGTGTGAGCAGAACCAGCGGTGTCGTTTGACTTAGCAAACGAGGATCGGATGTCGTCGACCTTCTTTTCAAAATGGTTGACGAAGTCATCTGCAGAGAGGGAGGAGGGGGGGGGGAGAATTCAGGAGGGAGGAGAAGGTGGCAAAGAGCTTCCTAGGGTTAGAGGCAGAAGCTTGGAATTTAGAGTGGTAGAAAGTGGCTTTAGCAGCAGAGACAGAAGAGGAAAATGTAGAGAGGAGGGAGCGAAAGGATGCCAGGTCCGCAGGGAGGCGAGCTTTCCTCCATTTCCGCTCGGCTGCCCGGAGCCCTGTTCTGTGAGCTCGCAATGAGTCGTCGAGCCACGGAGCGGGAGGGGAGGACCGAGCCGGCCTGGAGGATAGGGGGCATAGAGAGTCAAAGGATGCAGAAAGGGAGGAGAGGAGGGTTGAGGCAGAATCAGGAGATAGGTTGGAGAAGGTTTGAGCAGAGGGAAGAGATGATAGGATGGAAGAGGAGAGAGTAGCGGGGGAGAGAGAGCGAAGGTTGGGACGGCGCGATACCATCCGAGTAGGGGCAGTGTGGGGAGTGTTGGATGAGAGCGAGAGGGAAAAGGATACAAGGTAGTGGTCGGAGACTTGGAGGGGAGTTGCAATGAGGTTAGTGGAAGAACAGCATCTAGTAAAGATGAGGTCGAGCGTATTGCCTGCCTTGTGAGTAGGGGGAAGGTGAGAGGGTGAGGTCAAAAGAGGAGAGGAGTGGAAAGAAGGAGGCAGAGAGGAATGAGTCAAAGGTAGACGTGGGGAGGTTAAAGTCGCCCAGAACTGTGAGAGGTGAGCCGTCCTCAGGAAAGGAGCTTATCAAGGCATCAAGCTCATTGATGAACTCTCCGAGGGAACCTGGAGGGCGATAAATGATAAGGATGTTAAGCTTGAAAGGGCTGGTAACTGTGACAGCATGGAATTCAAAGGAGGCGATAGACAGATGGGTAAGGGGAGAAAGAGAGAATGACCACTTGGGAGAGATGAGGATCCCGGTGCCACCACCCCGCTGACCAGAAGCTCTCGGGGTGTGCGAGAACTTGTGGGCGGACGAAGAGAGAGCAGTAGGAGTGGCAGTGTTATCTGTGGTGATCCATGTTTCCGTCAGTGCCAAGAAGTCGAGGGACTGGAGGGAGGCATAGGCTGAGATGAACTCTGCCTTGTTGGCCGCAGATCGGCAGTTCCAGAGGCTACCGGAGACCTGGAACTCCACGTGGGTCGTGCGCGCTGGGACCACCAGATTAGGGTGGCCGCGGCCACGCGGTGTGGAGCGTTTGTATGGTCTGTGCAGAGAGGAGAGAACAGGGATAGACAGACACATAGTTGACAGGCTACAGAAGAGGCTACGCTAATGCAAAGGAGATTGGAATGACAAGTGGACTACACGTCTCGAATGTTCGGAAAGTTAAGCTTACGTAGCAAGAATCTTATTGACTAAAATGATTAAAATGATACAGTACTGCTGAAGTAGGCTAGCTGGCAGTGGCTGCGTTGTTGACTTTGTAGGCTAGCTGGCAGTGGCTGCGTTGTTGACACTACACTAATCAAGTCGTTCCGTTGAGTGTAATAGTTTCTACAGTGCTGCTATTCGGGGCTAGCTGGCTAGCTAGCAGTGTTGATTACGTTACGTTGCGTTAAAAGAACGACAATAGCTGGCTAGCTAACCTAGAAAATCGCTCTAGACTACACAATTATCTTTGATACAAAGACGGCTATGTAGCTAGCTATGTAGCTAGCTACGATCAAACAAATCAAACCGTTGTACTGTAATGAAATTAAATGAAAATGTGATACTACCTGTGGAGCGAAGCGGAATGCGACCGGGTTGTTGAGTTCTATTCGGAAGACGTTGGCTAGCTGTTGGCTAGCTAGCAGTGTCTCCTACGTTAAGGACGACAAATAGCTGGCTAGCTAACCTCGGTAAATTAAGATAATCACTCTAAGACTACACAATTATCTTGGATACGAAGACAGCAAAGACAGCTATGTAGCTAGCTAACACTACACTAATCAAGTCGTTCAGTTGAGTGTAATAGTTTCTACAGTGCTGCTAATCGGTGGACGTTTGCTAGCTGGCTAGCTGCTGGGCAGAGCAGTGAAGACTACGTTAGGACGACGAAATACGATAATTACGCAATTATCTTTGATACAAAGACGGCTATGTAGCTAGCTAAGAAGAAATTGCTAAGATTAGATAAATCAAACCGTTGTACTATAATGAAATGTAATGAAATGTAATGAAAAAGTTATACTACCTGCGGAGCGAAATGCGGATGCGACCGCTCGCTCCAACCCGGAAGTGGAATTCCACTCGCTGCACCACTCGCTGCACCACTCGGGAGCTCCAAGCATGTCTTTTTGGTTGGTCCTGTCAATGTTGAGTGGTCACACATGCCTCAGCACACATAGAAGGTGACTTTGCCTGCTTGTAAACTCATCACCACCAAAGAATGTATGTTTTTTTTACAGAAAACCACGTAACCATCACTGCAATATACAGTAGGCCTACACTCAGATAAAACGGTGCTATCTAAAAACTAACAATATACAGTAGGCCTACACTCAGATAAAACGGTGCTATCTAAAAACTAACAGGATTCTTTCGCTGTCCCCATAGGAAAACCCTTTTTGGTTAGAACCCCTTCTGTGTCCAGGTAGAACTGTTTTGTGCTCCATTCTACAGAGGGTTCTACATGGAACCAAAAAGTTCTCCCCACTGGTGACAGCCAAAGAACCCTGTTGGAACCCCTTTCTCAAAGAGTGTACTCAACAAGTTTAGCCTGTTAAGTTTACACCATTTGATTCTGTACGGAAACATCTGCCTGGTATTCAAGACAACACGCAACATAGCACCACCACCTTTGAAGGTTGTCATCAACCTCTGCTCAGCCTTAAATCGCAGTGTTCCAAGAACCTCCACCAGGGGTGACTGCAATATCCTCAAATGGACAAAAAGGAGACAGACACAAGGCACCCCACACTCATTTTAGATCCCAAGTGGTCTTTATTTTCATACTGTATGCTCTCTCTCATCACTATCTCCTTTGCCATTTTCTCATGTCTTTACTTGGACTGATATGGGTACAGGGGTATATATATGTACAGTCATTTTTAGTGTGGTGGAGAAGAGGATGTGGTTACTTGTGGAGGGAGAACAGTGAGGGTGGTGGGTTGAGCAGCTGCAGTGAAGCTGATTGGTTGCCCTGGCTCCTCACATCGTGACTAAAAGACAGAGATTTAGAAATGACTTCGACATTACCATAGTTCAACAGCTGAAAATCTGTCATTAACATACTCCCAGAGATAGCAAGTACATCTCAAGTACACTCAAAAATCGCTTCTGCCGTTTGTAAAAAAACAAACAAATGTCTGTGTCGCCACCGAGCTCTCAGATACCATGCCAGTCTCTCTCTCTATGAACGGTCACTGCTCTCCGGATTTCTTGGGACGTCCTAAACTAACACGAAAGTGAATCATTTTACATTTAAACTTGATAGAGGTAGGGACATCCCAAGGATCCCGAATAGCACAGATCCTTTGGGAAAATCTATGAAATCCTCTGTTCAACTGAATGGACATCCTAAGGATTCCAAATAGCGCCATGGACACAACTCTTATTGGTTGTGTGATGTAGGCTACTGGGAACTGTTAACAAGATAGTCTGTGATCGGCTAACAACATTTAGATCTGTATTCAGCGAAATAAGATAACATACCATACCATGAGGTGTTGAAAGAAAGACAATTACCTATAGATTGGACATAATCTTTTCTAGGCCATTGTCGATAACAGGAAATACACAAGCCGTAGGCTACACCATAGCTCAAAGTGGCTACTTCGGGAATGTGTGCTTGAATGGGAAAAATTGTATGTTTCTAACATTTATGTTTGAGATTTAATTAATATATATATATATATATATATATATATATATATATATATATATATATATATATATATATATATATAAACTAGGCACATTATGGCATTCATTAACACAGGCGTCACTCAGATGTTAGTACGGTGTTGGTATCATGTCATGTCAGTCAGATGTTCAAAGCTCGGTAACAGCCACATTGTGGTTCTGTTGCCTAGGCTGAAATAAGTCTCTTATCACCCCACATAGCAGGTAGCTCAACGAGTCTGTCAAGTTGTCATGCGCACGCATCAGTTCTTCATGGTCGATTCATTTCAGGAGTTCATATTGTTTCTAGAAACGTTATTGTAGTATGTATATTCGCGCGCATGCATTGGGCTATAGAGATGTTTACGATGTAGCCTAACATACGCTGGTTTCAAGATATACAGAACGAAACGTGGAAGGAGCCACGCGCTCGGGTAAGCGCAAATGTTTTAGTAAATTTAGCTAATTCTAGGATCCACATTAACTTTTTGCTTGAAATGTCAAATATGTTTTGCATTTCTTTATTAGCCTACCTGTGAAAATGTTTATAAATATTTATTGTTTCAAAGTTTAAACAAATGTACACATGTCTAACATCTTTCATTGCATTAGTAATGAGTCTCTACTAGAGCCAGAGTTAAAGCTGCAATATGTAAATTCTTGGGCTACCCAAACAAATTCACATACTTATAGATCATAGTTATAGAGTTACCGATCTGTCATTCTCATTGAAAGCACATCTAAGAAGCGGTAGATATATTTTATGAAAAATAAGGTCCCACTATTGTTTGTAGAGAAACGCTATAAAGCGTTTTCCTATTGAAAAACGATATGCGGGAACAATAGAGGAAGAGAGGAGCATGTCAGGTCAGAGGCAGTAGAGATGAAAATGCATTATTGATAATGTGCATGAATTTTCCATAATGCTGTCCTGCCTGAGCATTCGAAATGGAACAAGTATTTTGGGTGTCAGGAAAAAATGTATGTGAGTAAAAAGTATATATTTTCTTTCGGAATGTAGTGGATTAAAAGTTGTAAAAACCAATAAATAGTAAATTAAAGTACAGATACCCCCAAAAAAATGACTTAAGTAGTACTTCAAAGTATTTTTGACTTAGTTCCTTTACACCACTGGTCATGTGTTAATGTTGCTGTTGTACGTTTACTATACTGTATTCTTTTTATTTATCTTATCAGACATGACACAATGGAAGTTCCGTCTGGAAAAATATATTATATTCTAACCTATTCTAATCTAGGGCTGTAACAGGCTTCTTTTTCATGTCAAGTATGAATGAGTGTGAATATTTCACATATTACGTCTTTATTGTCCTTTTTCTTGAAAATAGTGTGGAATTTACTGTAACCAGGACCATGTTTAGTGATGTAGTTCATCCAGAATGTGCGAATCCCATACTATGGAACTGGCCAGGGTAAATTCAGTTCAATCTCCCTTTCCTCTTGGTCTCAGTGGCTTCCCATTCCTAAGTGAATGACACTAGGGTGACAAAATAGTTATATAACATTTGGCAAAGCACCAGTCAAGATAGCATGTCATGTCATATAATAATATCGATATATATATATAAGATAATATAATATATGCCATTAAGCAGATGTTTTTATCCAAAGTGACTTACAGTCATGTGTGTTTTACAGTCATACATTTGATGTATTGGTGGCCCCGGGAATGTTGTATCATATCATCAATTATGTCGCACCATTTACATGACCTTGCTAAGAAATGCAATGTAAAGCCACCAAGTAGGGTTTCTGAAGACTTCATGAAATCTCTATAAAGATTTCTAACCTCATTTGTTGTTAATATAAAGTGGCACTCCTTTTTGTTATTGTCTGCTATACTAATGACATTAGTCTAGATGTGACTGGAAATATGGTCATCAACCAGCAATCATCATAAACAAAGCGCAGTTACCATGTCGGAAATGTCTGACAAGCATGTGAATGCGGCACGTGTTGCTGCTTAATAGCAGACCAGAAAAGGCTAAGACACTTCCTGTATGTGTCATAGTTGATGTGTGTGTTATGGTTTCTATAGATACAACTGTATTTTATTTAGATTTTACAGTAAGTTGTGAAACTCTCAAATATGGATTCAGTGAATCAACAACTGCACAGACTGGATAGGGATATAGCTATTCATTTCACCTGACAGCGACAATAGACATGTCCAGAGTCCTCCTACTGACTACAGTTGTACCAAAGTGAACATGACAGAGTGATTCTTGAAATATGAGTCTAATATGAAATATTTTTCTCACAGAGGGAGTTGCTTGCTTTAGCAGAACCAACAGTGGAGTCGACCATGGAGATGGAAGAGGACATGACAGTGAACACGACAGTGAACATATCGACAGTCGATAAAATAACCTTTCTGGACTCTGAGTTCCGTTACACCCTCTTCCCAGTGTTTTATGGTGTTGTGTTCGTCCTTGGTCTGATAGCCAACAGTTACGTGCTGTTCGTGCTGCAGCGCCTGCGCAACGCCAAGGCCATGAATGAGATCCGCATCTACATGGCCAACCTGACTGTTGCCGACCTCCTCTTCGTGTGCGCCCTCCCCTTCTGGATTGGCTACTACCACCACCGCGGTGACTGGCGCTACGGCGACTTCCTGTGCCGCGTCACCGGCGCGTTCTTCTTCATCAACACCTACTGCTCCATCCTCTTCCTCGCCGCCATCAGCGTCAACCGTTACTGGGCCATCACACGCCCGCTGGATGCCGCCTCGTCTGACCATTGGCGCCGCGGGGTGGCCATCACGGCGGTCATCTGGGCGCTCACTCTGTCCATGTCCGTGCCATACCTCTTGGAGACGGGCATCCAGGTGGATGACGGCAACGTGTCGCGCTGCTTTGAGGGCTACCACGACAAGACTGACGACGAGAAGCGGACTGTGGCCACCACCCACCTCATCATCGTGGGGTGCTTCATCTTGGTCTTCTTCCTCGTAGTAATCTGTAACCTGCTCATCGCCCGTGCCCTGCTCACCCAGTCCCCTACCCAGACTCGGGGCTCCAGTTCATCCCAGCTCCGGGGGGTGAAGGGCCAGGCCCTGCAGATGCTGTGTGCCGTGGTGGGGGTGTTTGTGGTGTGCTTCCTCCCCCACCATGTGGTCCAGGGCCCCTGGACTCTGGCTGTACTGGATATCAAGGAGGGCTGGGGCAGAATGGACTGGGGCCAGCGGACCAGGCAGTGGCTTAACGATGCCCACCAAGTCACCTTGATGCTGATGGGGCTCAACTGCCTCCTGGACCCTGTAGTGTACTGCTTCGCCACCAGGAAGTTCCGCCTGTACATCAAGGACAATCTGAAAAAGGTGGGGAGGGGCAAAGGATGCTCGGAAACAGCCATCACACACATTTCTATGGTGGAGTGCAAGAATGTGAGCCAGCGGCTCCATAGCGAACAGCAGCAGCTGAAGGTTTAAATCTCTAGATGACATGGTATTGTAGATATTGTGTCTAATGCTAATGCTGTTGTTAGTAACCACATCCTCAGAATGCTTCATTCCATCACACCCACACCTAACAATGAACACATAGTGCAGAACATGCACTCTGCTATGTAGCCTCATGTTCATTCAGACACATCACATGAACAGATGCACCACCACACAGCCCCACCCAGAGTGTGGTTCCCCTCTAGATTTCCTTCCTGTAGGGATTTGTCCTGGCCACTGTGCCAGCTATAATCAGTGCTTTAAATAATCTTTGGACCATTGATTCTTTGTTTTCACATTTCAGATGTACTGTACATTGTATCTCACAATGTATCTCACACTTTGTTATTGTGACTTCAATTTAATCATGTTTCTTCCTGTTCTTCTAGTGTAATCAGAGAAGAAAAGCAGAGGTTTTATAGGGAACAGGAGCTTCTATAAAGGATTGCAAAATAGCTCTACAAACTCAGTCCCAAGCCACTAGACTAGATCCTTAGATAAAATGGATATCAAATTACATTTTAAATATCACATGCACTGAATGCAACAGGTGTAGGTATACCTTAGAGTGAATTGCTTACTTACAAGCCCTTAACCAACAATAGTCCTACCACTGTTGGAGCCTTCTAAATTGGGTGCTGAACAATAGTCCTACCACTGTTGGAGCCTTCTAAATTGTGTGCTGAACAATAGTCCTACCACTGTTGGAGCCTTCTAAATTGGGTGCTGAACAATAGTCCTACCACTGTTGGAGCCTTCTAAATTGGGTGCTGAACAATAGTCCTACCACTGTTGGAGCCTTCTAAATTGTGTGCTGAACAATAGTCCTACCACTGTTGGAGCCTTCTAAATTGTGTGCTGAACAATAGTCCTACCACTGTTGGAGCCTTCTAAATTGTGTGCTGAACAATAGTCCTACCACTGTTGGAGCCTTCTAAATTGTGTGCTGAACAATAGTCCTACCACTGTTGGAGCCTTCTAAATTGTGTGCTGAACAATATCAAATCAAATCAAATCAAATGTATTTATATAGCCCTTCGTACATCAGCTGATATCTCAAAGTGCTGTACAGAAACCCAGCCTAAAACCCCAAACAGCAAACAATGCAGGTGTAAAAGCACGGTGGCTAGGAAAAACTCCCTAGAAAGGCCAAAACCTAGGAAGAAACCTAGAGAGGAACCGGGCTATGTGGGGTGGCCAGTCCTCTTCTGGCTGTGCCGGGTAGAGATTATAACAGAACATGACCAAGATGTTCAAATGTTCATAAATGACCAGCATGGTCGAATAATAATAAGGCAGAACAGTTGAAACTGGAGCAGCAGCACAGTCAGGTGGACTGGGGACAGCAAGGAGCCATCATGTCAGGTAGTCCTGGGGCACGGTCCTAGGGCTCAGGTCCTCCGAGAGAGAGAAAGAAAGAGAGAATTAGAGAGAGCATATGTGGGGTGGCCAGTCCTCTTCTGGCTGTGCCGGGTGGAGATTATAACAGAACGTGGCCAAGATGTTCAAATGTTCATAAATGACCAGCATGGTTGAATAATAGTAAGGCAGAACAGTTGAAACTGGAGCAGCAGCATGGCCAGGTGGACTGGGGACAGCAAGGAGTCATCATGTCAGGTAGTCCTGGGACATGGTCCTAGGGCCCAGGCCAGTTGAAACTGGAGCAGCAGCATGGCCAGGTGGACTGGGGACAGCAAGGAGTCATCATGTCAGGTAGTCCTGGGGCATGGTCCTAGGGCTCAGGTCCTCCGAGAGAGAGAAAGAAAGAGAGAAGGAGAGAATTAGAGAATGCACACTTAGATTCACACAGGACACCGAATAGGACAGGAGAAGTACTCCAGATATAACAAACTGACCCTAGCCCCCGACACATAAACTACTGCAGCATAAATACTGGAGGCTGAGACAGGAGGGGTCAGGAGACACTGTGGCCCCATCCGAGGACACCCCGGACAGGGCCAAACAGGAAGGATATAACCCCACCCACTTTGCCAAAGCACAGCCCCCACACCACTAGAGGGATATCTTCAACCACCAACTTACCATCCTGAGACAAGGCCGAGTATAGCCCACAAAGATCTCCGCCACGGTACAACCCAAGGGAGGGGGGCGCCAACCCAGACAGGCCGACCACAACAGTGAATCAACCCACCCAGGTGACGCACCCCCCAGGGACGGCACGAGAGAGCCCCAGCAAGCCAGTGACTCAGCCCCGTAACAGGGTTAGAGGCAGAGAATCCCAGTGGAAAGAGGGGAACCGGCCAGGCAGAGACAGCAAGGGCGGTTCGTTGCTCCAGAGCCTTTCCGTTCACCTTCCCACTCCTGGGCCAGACTACACTCAATCATATGACCCACTGAAGAGATGAGTCTTCAGTAAAGACTTAAAGGTTGAGACCGAGTTTGCGTCTCTGACATGGGTAGGCAGACCGTTCCATAAAAATGGAGCTCTATAGGAGAAAGCCCTGCCTCCAGCTGTTTGCTTAGAAATTATAGGGACAATTAGGAGGCCTGCGTCTTGTGACCGTAGCGTACGTGTAGGTATGTACGGCAGGACCAAATCAGAGAGGTAGGTAGGAGCAAGCCCATGTAATGCTTTGTAGGTTAGCAGTAAAACCTTGAAATCAGCCCTTGCTTTGACAGGAAGCCAGTGTAGAGAGGCTAGCACTGGAGTAATATGATCAAATTTTTTGGTTCTAGTCAGGATTCTAGCAGCCGTATTTAGCACTAACTGAAGTTTATTTAGTGCTTTATCCGGGTAGCCGGAAAATAGAGCATTGCAGTAGTCTAACCTAGAAGTGACAAAGCATGGATTAATTTTTCTGCATCATTTTTGGACAGAAAGTTTCTGATTTTTGCAATGTTACGTAGATGGAAAAAGCTGTCCTCGAAATGGTCTTGATATGTTCTTCAAAAGAGAGATCAGGGTCCAGAGTAACGCCGAGGTCCTTCACAGTTTTATTTGAGACGACTGTACAACCATTAAGATTAATTGTCAGATTCAACAGAAGATCTCTTTGTTTCTTGGGACCTAGAACAAGCATCTCTGTTTTGTCCGAGTTTAATAGTAGAAAGTTTGCAGCCATCCACTTCCTTATGTCTGAAACACATGCTTCTAGCGAGGGCAATTTTGGGGCTTCACCATGTTTCATTGAAATGTACAGCTGTGTGTCATCCGCATAGCAGTGAAAGTTTACATTATGTTTTCGAATAACATCCCCAAGAGGTAAAATATATAGTGAAAACAATAGTGGTCCTAAAACAGAACCTTGAGGAACACCGAAATTTACAGTTGATTTGTCAGAGGACAAACCATTCACAGAGACAAACTGATATCTTTCCGACAGATAAGACCTAAACCAGGCCAGAACATGTCCGTGTAGACCAATTTGGGTTTCCAATCTCTCCAAAAGAATGTGGTGATCGATGGTATCAAAAGCAGGACTAAGGTCTAGGAGCACGAGGACAGATGCAGAGCCTCGGTCCGATGCCATTAAAATGTCATTTACCACCTTCACAAGTGCCGTCTCAGTGCTATGATGGGGTCTAAAACCAGACTGAAGCATTTCGTATACATTGTTTGTCTTCAGGAAGGCAGTGAGTTGCTGCGCAACAGCCTTCTCTAAAATCTTTGAGAGGAATGGAAGATTCGATATAGGCCGATAGTTTTTTATATTTTCTGGGTCAAGGTTTGGCTTTTTCAAGAGAGGCTTTATTACTGCCACTTTTAGTGAGTTTGGTACACATCCAGTGGATAGAGAGCCGTTTATTATGTTCAACATAGGAGGGCCAAGCACAGGAAGCAGCTCTTTCAGTAGTTTAGTTGGAATAGGGTCCAGTATACAGCTTGAAGGTTTAGAGGCCATGATTATTTTCATCATTGTGTCAAGAGATATAGTACTAAAACACTTGAGCGTCTCTCTTGATCCTAGGTCCTGGCAGAGTTGTGCAGACTCAGGACAACTGAGGTTTGGAGGAATACGCAGGTTTAAAGAGGAGTCCGTAATTTGCTTTCTAATAATCATAATCTTTTCCTCAAAGAAGTTCATGAATTTATCACTGCTAAAGTGAAAGTCATCCTCTCTTGGGGAATGCTGCTTTTTAGTTAGCTTTGCCACAGTATCAAAAAGGAATTTCGGATTGTTCTTATTTTCCTCAATTAAGTTAGAAAAATAGGACGATCGAGCAGCAGTAAGGGCTCTTCGGTACTGCACGGTACCGCCCTTCCAAGCTAGTCGGAAGACTTCCAGTTTGGTGTGGCGCCATTTCCATTCCAATTTTCTGGAAGCTTGCTTCAGAGCTCGGGTATTTTCTGTGTACCAGGGAGCTAGTTTCTTATGAGACATTTTTTTTGTTTTTATGGGTGCAACTGCATCTAGGGTATTGCGCAAGGTTAAATTGAGATCCTCAGTTAGGTGGTTAACGGATTTTTACATTTACATTTACATTACATTTAAGTCATTTAGCAGACGCTCTTATCCAGAGCGACTTTTTGTCCTCTGGCGTCCTTGGGTAGGCAGAGGGAGTCTGGAAGGGCATCAAGGAATCTTTGTGTTGTCTGTGAATTTATAGCACGACTTTTGATGTTCCTTGGTTGGGGTCTGAGCAGATTATTTGTTGCAATTGCAAACGTAATAAAATGGTGGTCCGATAGTCCAGGATTATGAGGAAAAACATTTAGATCCACAACATTTATTCCATGGGAGAAAACTAGGTCCAGCGTATGACTGTGACAGTGAGTAGGTCCAGAGACATGTTGGACAAAACCCACTGAGTCGATGATGGCTCCAAAAGCCTTTTGGAGTGGGTCTGTGGACTTTTCCATGTGAATATTAAAGTCACCAAAAATTAGAATATTATCTGCAATGACTACAAGGTCTGATAGGAATTCAGGGAACTCAGTGAGAAACGCTGTATATGGCCCAGGAGGCCTGTAAACAGTAGCTATAAAAAGTGATTGAGTAGGCTGCATAGATTTCATGACTAGAAGCTCAAAAGACGAAAACGTCATTTTTTTTTTTTTTTTGTAAATTGAAATTTGCTATCGTAAATGTTAGCAACACCTCCGCCTTTGCGGGATGCACGGGGGATATGGTCACTAGTGTAGCCAGGAGGTGAGGCCTCATTTAACACAGTAAATTCATCAGGCTTAAGCCATGTTTCAGTCAGGCCAATCACATCAAGATTATGATCAGTGATTAGTTCATTGACTATAATTGCCTTTGAAGTAAGGGATCTAACATTAAGTAGCCATATTTTGAGATGTGAGGTATCATGATCACTTTCAGTAATGACAGGAATGGAGGTGGTCTTTATCCTAGTGAGATTGCTAAGGCGAACACCGCCATGTTTAGTTTTGCCCAACCTAGGTCGAGGCACAGACACGGTCTCAATGGTGATAGCTGAGCTGACTACACTGACTATGCTAGTGGCAGACTCCACTATGCTGGCAGGCTGGCTAATAGCCTGCTGCCTGGCCTGCACCCTATTTCATTGTGGAGCTAGAGGAGTTAGAGCCCTGTCTATGTTGGCAGATAAGATGAGAGCACCCCTCCAGCTAGGATGGAGTCCGTCACTCCTCAGCAGGTCAGGCTTGGTCCTGTTTGTGGGTGAGTCCCAGAAAGAGGGCCAATTATCTACAAATTCTATCTTTTGGGAGGGGCAGAAAACAGTTTTCAACCAGCGATTGAGTTGTGAGACTCTGCTGTACAGCTCATCACTCCCCTAACTGGGAGGGGGCCAGAGACAATTACTCGATGCCGACACATCTTTCTAGCTGATATGCACGCAGAAGCTATGTTGCGCTTGGTGATCTCTGACTGTTTCATCCTAACATCGTTGGTGCCGACGTGGATAACAATATCTCTATACTCTCTACACTCGCCAGTTTTAGCTTCAGCCAGCACCATCTTCAGATTAGCCTTAACGTCGGTAGCCCTGCCCCCGGGTAAACAGTGTATGATCGCTGGATGATTCGCTTTAAGTCTAATACTGCGGGTAATGGAGTCGCCAATGACTAGAGTTTTCAATTTGTCAGAGCTAATGGTGGGAAGCTTCGGCGTCTCAGACCCCGTAACGGGAGGAGTAGAGACCAGAGAAGACTCGGCCTCTGACACCGACCCGCTGCTTAATGGGGAGAACCGGTTGAAAGTTTCTGTCGGCTGATTGAGCGACACCGGTTGAGCGTTACTACAGAATTTCCTTCCAGAAACCGTGAGAAAGTTGTCCGGCTGCGGGGACTGTGCCAGGGGATTTATACTACTATCTGTACTTACTGGTGGCACAGACGCTGTTTCATCCTTTCCTACACTGAAATTACCCTTGCCTAATGATTGCGTCTGAAGCTGGGCTTGCAGTACAGCTATCCTCGCCGTAAGGCGAGCACAGCGGCTGCAATTAGAAGGCATCATGTTAATATTACTACTTAGCTTCGGCTGTTGGAGGTCCTGACGAATCGTGTCCAGATAAAGCGTCCGGAGTGAAAAAGTTGAGGAAAAAATAAATAAATATATGAACGGTAATTAAAAAGTGAAACCCGTAAAGTTATCAGGTAGCAAAATAGGTTGGCAACAAAACGCACAGCAATTCGAAAACAAGCCTGCAAGTTGTGACCGGAAATTACGTGATGCTAGAAAAAGACAATAGTCCTACCACTGTTGGAGCCTTCTAAATTGGGTGCTGAACAATAGTCCTACCACTGTTGGAGCCTTCTAAATTGGGTGCTGAACAATAGTCCTACCACTGTTGGAGCCTTCTAAATTGGGTGCTGAACAATAGTCCTACCACTGTTGGAGCCTTCTAAATTGGGTGCTGAACAATAGTCCTACCACTGTTGGAGCCTTCTAAATTGGGTGCTGAACAATAGTCCTACCACTGTTGGAGCCTTCTAAATTGGGTGCTGAACAATAGTCCTACCACTGTTGGAGCCTTCTAAATTGTGTGCTGAACAATAGTCCTACCACTGTTGGAGCCTTCTAAATTGGGTGCTGAACAATAGTCCTACCACTGTTGGAGCCTTCTAAATTGGGTGCTGAACAATAGTCCTACCACTGTTGGAGCCTTCTAAATTGGGTGCTGAACAATAGTCCTACCACTGTTGGAGCCTTCTAAATTGTGTGCTGAACAATAGTCCTACCACTGTTGGAGCCTTCTAAATTGTGTGCTGAACAATAGTCCTACCACTGTTGGAGCCTTCTAAATTGGGTGCTGAACAATAGTCCTACCACTGTTGGAGCCTTCTAAATTGGGTGCTGAACAATAGTCCTACCACTGTTGGAGCCTTCTAAATTGTGTGCTGAACAATAGCTGGTCGTGAGCAAGGAATTTAAAAAAATCCTTGTTCTTGAGCACCTAATATGGACACATTAATAACAATAAGCTTTTTAGGATGCTGGCTCTCCGTAAAGTTCATGCATTTTGTGAAAAGCTAACCAACCATATTGCCAAATGAGCTATGCAGGATTGCGTTGATTTTAGCCTACAGATTATTTTAGCCTACCCTCACATGTGGTACGATGTGAAATTGTATATGTTTTGTAAGATTGCAAATTAAATACTGTGAGGCAAAAAGTACTTTCGGTCACACTTTTATTTGGACAGTCTGGATAACCCATCTAGAGATTCTGTACATACTATGAATAAACTATCTGTTGATAAGAAATTGCTTGCTAATGTTACGCTTATGGTTAGAATAAGTGTTAGCTTAAGGGTTAAGGTTAGGTTAAGGGTTATGTTTAAGGGTTAAGGTTAGGATAAGGGTTATGTTTAAGGGTTAAGGTTAGGATAATGGTTATGTTTAAGGGTTAAGGTTAGGATAAGGGTTATGTTTAAGGGTTAAGGTTAGGATAAGGGTTATGTTTAAGGGTTAAGGTTAGGATAAGGGTTATGTTTAAGAGTTAAGGTTAGGATAAGGGTTATGTTTAAGGGTTACGGTTAGGATAAGGGTTATGTTTAAGGGTTAAGGTTAGGATAAGGGTTATTTACATTTACATTTAAGTCATTTAGCAGGTTATGTTTAAGATTAGGGTTAAATGCTAGTGGATAGTTGAAATGTTAGTGATATTATTGTTACAGCTACTTATAGCACAGAATCAGGGAATAATACACTTCACTGCCCTTTTTAAGAGGCTGGTAACCATGTGATGAACTTGATGACTTCTCAACCGCCAGCTACTGAAGTATTAACAGAGACGTGAGGGTTATGGAGTTAATAGACCTCTGGTATAAATGTTGCAGTAACTGCAACTCTATGTTTTTGATGCATTTAAAACATATTGTGTAATACGCTGTACTGCATTCTCAATGTAAATATGATTTAACAGATACATTACAGTTCAAAAGTTTGGGGTCACTTAGAAATGTCCTTGTTTTTGAAAGAAAATCTAATTTTAAAATAACAACAAGTTGATTTGAAATACAGTGTAGACATTGGTAATGTTGTAAATGACTATTGTAGCTGGAAACGGCAGATTTTTTATGGAATATCTACATATTATGAGCAGCCATCACTCCTGTGTTCCAACGGCACGTTGTGTCAGCTAATCCAAGTTGATGTTGGCCTACAAGGCCAGCATCCCAGAGTCACCTCTTCATTGTTGACATTGAGACTGGGGTTTTACGGGTACTATTTAATGAAGCTGTCAGTTGAGGACTTGTGAGGCGTGTCCAACTAGTCCAAAAAAGGCCTGTTTTATTGCTTCTTTAATCAGGACAACAGTTTTCAGCGGTGCTAACATAATTGCAAAAGGGTATTCTAATGATCAATTATCCTTTGAAAATTATAAACTTGGATTAGCTAACACAATGTGGCATTTGAACACAGGAGTGACGGTTGCTGATAATGGGCCTCTGTGCACCTATGTAGATATTCCATTAAACATCAACCGTTTCCAGTCTCAATAGTCATTTACAACATTACCAATGTCCACACTGTGTTTCTGATCAATTTCTTTCAAAAACAAGGACATTTCTATGTGGCCCCAAACTTTTGAACGGTAGTGTATATTGTTGTTGAAATGCCTGTTTTTTGTTTCACAATATTTCTTTAATTCAAAGCTTCCATTAAAAGATTCCCGAGAAATATCACATCAGCTTGTTTTTTTTTGTATGTGTTTTTAAATTGAACCTTTATTTAACTAGGCAAGTCAGTTAAGAACAAATCATTATTTACAATGACGGCCTACCCCGGCCAAAACCGGACAACGCTGGGCCAATTGTGTGCTGCCCTATTGGACTCCCAATCATGGCCGGATGTGATACAGCGTGGATGAATGCAGACAAACAAGAAAAAGAAGACTTTTCAAACCTCTTTACTTTTTAGAGATCAAGTCTAGCTTCTCTTTAAATATGAAACAATCTAACTCTCTTAAGGACAGTTTCTCTGACACAGGTTAAACATAGTCCTGGATGAAAAATCATGTTCAATAGAGTATCTCTTGAAAGAGTTTTTAAGTCCAGGACTATGTTTAATCTGTGTCTGGGAAACTGCCCCACAGTGTTTTAGAATGAGCAAAGGAGGATTTAACTAAAGAATATTGACATAAGATGGCGCCGATACAGATGGCAGCTAAGCTCAAGTCCTTAGGAAACTGTGCAGTATTTTGTTTTTATGTATTATGTCTTACATTGTTAGCCCAGAAAACCTTAAGTGTTATTACATACAGCCAGGAAGAACTATTGGATATCAGAGAGACGTCAACTAACCAGCACAACCAGCACTACGACCAGGAAGACAACTTTCCCAAAGAGGATCCTCTGTCTGCAGTTCCTAGGGCATTTGAATTGATTCCAGAGGCCGACCCAAAACAACACCGTCAGAGGAGAGGGTGCCGGAGCGGTCCTCTAGTGGGGCTTCAGATGTGCGCACACCACCCACTGCTTCCGAGGATATTACTCGTTAGTGTCCAGTCCCAAGTTAACAAAGTCGACAAAATTGGGGCAAGAGTTGCTTTCCAAAGAGATATCCGGGATTGTAACATACTCTGTTTCACGGAGACATGGCTAGCTGGGGACATGCCGTTGGAGTTCCTACAACCAACAGGATTTTCAGTGCATCACACCAACAGGAACAAAGGGCAGGGTAAGAAGAAGGGCAGGGATGTATGTTTCATGATTAACGGCTCATGGTGTAATTGTAACAACATACAAGAACTCAAGTCCTTTTGTTCACCTGACCTAGAATTCCTCACAATGAAATGCCGACCATATTATCTATATATAAAAAAAATATATATATTTATATATATATATATATATTTATATATATATATATATTATCTCCCAGGAGAACTCTCCTCGGTTATCATCACAGCCATGTATATCTCCCCGTAAGCGGATACCAAGACGGCCATCAAGGACCTTCACTGGACTTTATGCAAACTGGAAACCATATATCCCGTGGCTGCATTTATTGTACCTGGGGATTTTAACAAAGCTAATCTGAGAACAAGGCAATCTAAATTCTATGAGCATATCGATTGCAGTACACAAGCGAGTAACACTTTCGACCACTGCTACTCTAACATCCGCAACGCATTTATTTTATTTTTTATTTCACCTTTATTTAACCAGGTAGGCTAGTTGAGAACAAGTTCTCATTTGCAACTGCGACCTGGCCAAGATAAAGCATAGCAGTGTGAACAGACAACACAGAGTTACACATGGAGTAAACAATTAGCAAGTCAATAACACAGTAGAAAAAAATGGACAGTCTATATACAATGTGTGCAAAAGGCATGAGGAGGTAGGCGAATAATACAATTTTGCAGATTAACACTGGAGTGATAAATGATCAGATGGGCATGTACAGGTAGAGATATTGGTGTGCAAAAGAGCAGAAAAGTAAATAAATAAAAACAGTATAAAAACAGTATGGGAATGAGGTAGGTGAAAAAGGGTGAGCTATTTACCTATAGACTATGTACAGCTGCAGCGATCAAGGCCCTCCCCTCCTTTTGGCAAATCTGACCATGTCTCCATATTGTTGCTCCCCTCCTATAGGCAGAAACTAAAACAGGAAGTGCCCGTGCTAGGTCTATCCAATGCTGGTCTGACCAATTGGATTACACGCTTCAAGATTGCTTCGATCACGTGGACTGGGATATGTTCCGGGTAGCCTCAGACAATAACATTGACGTATATGCTGACTCTGTGAACAAGGAGATGTTGTACCCACTGTGCCTATTAAAACCTTCCCGAACCAGACACCATGGATTGATGGCAGCTTTCCTGCAAAACTGAAAGCATGTGCCACCGCATTTAATCATGGCATGGCGACTGGAAACATGACCGAATACAAACAGCGTAGTTATTCCCTCCGTAAGGCAATCAAACAAGCAAAGTGTCACTTTATAGACAAAGTGGAGTCGCAATTCATCTCTTCAAACACGATACGTATATGGCAGGGTCTGCAGTCAATCACGGATTACAAAAAGATAACCAGCCCCGTCGCAGACATTGATATCTTGCTCACAGACAAATTAAACAACTTCTTTGCACATTCTGAGGACAATACAGTGCCACACCAGCTGGATACAGGTGTGTTTACAGACATTCAATCAATCTCTATCCCAGTCTGCTGTACCCACATGCTTCAAGATGGCCACCATTGTTCCTGTTCCAAAAAAGGGTTATCCTATGGGGACAGACAAAGATCCCTTTTGGAACCCTTTTCGTAAGAGTTTCGTCTGGATCTGTAATCTGTGTTTATTTGAGTAACACAAAGTAGTTTATCATGTCCCCTCCTATCTTCCTAGAGGGACTCTCCAATGTGTTGGTGTCATCCACACCCAAGGACCTAGTCACATGGAGGGGCAGAGTGTCATCCTGTACTGTCAAGCCACCTCCCAACCCCACCCCCCTCTGTTGTCTGGAGCTGGAGCAGGTTGGATGAGCAGGGTGGGTGGCAGGAGGTGGGCATCGGGTGAGAGCTGACCCTGAGCATAGCAAAGAAGAGTGGGCAGTACTTTTGCCAGGCTTACAGCAACATCTCTTCCCTGACGCAGCAGCAACAAAGCCCCTCCCACACAGTCTATATCGTCTACTTCCCCATGACTGGTAATCTACTCATCAATCACAACATCCACCTTATTTCTCATATGAGTCCAACACATTTAACTTTCTCTCAGCTCAAGATGGGGGAACAGCTCAGTTTGAGGAAATGATGAACGATAATGAGATTTGTTCCATTAGTAGAGAACTGAGCTGATGACGATGATGTGTGTTAATGGTGGTGTGATAGTGACAATGTACCAAAAGAAAAGATAATGTACTGGGATGGTCCCTCTCACATTGTCAAATAAAATAAAATAAAATGTTATTGGTCATATACACATTGTTAGCAGATGTTATTGTGACTGTAGCGAAGTGCTTATGCTTCTAGATCCGACAGTGCAGCAATATCTAACAGGTAATATCTAACAATTCCACAACAAAACCTAATATCTAACAAATTCCACAACAAAACCTAATATCTAACAATTCCACAACAAAACCTAATACACACAGTCTAGTAAAGGAATGGGATGAGAATATATAAGTATGAAATATATGGATGAGCAGTGACAGAGCGGCTAAGATGCAATAGATAGTAAAGAATTTAGGTTGGAGTCATTAAAACTTGTTTTTCAACCACCCCACAAATTTCTTGTGAACAAACTATAGTTTTTGCAAGTCGGTTAAGATATCTGCTTTGTGCATGGCACAAGTCATTTTTCCAACAATTTTTTAAAGACAAATTACTTCACTTATAATTCACTGTATCACAATTCCAGTGGGTCATAAGTTTACATACACTAAGTTGACTGTGCCTTTAAACAGCTCGTAAAAATCGCAAAAATTATGTCATGGCTTTAGAAGCTTCTGATAGGCTAGTTGACATAATTTGAGTCAATTGGGCCCGTGGGTGTATTTCAAGGCCTACCTTCAAACTCAGTGCCGCTTTGCATGACATCATAGGAAAATCAAGAGAAATCAGCCAAGAACAAGAGCAATTTCTAACGCCTTGTAAAACATTAATCTGTACAAACAATAGTATGCAAGTATAAACACCATGGGACCACGCAGCTGTCATACCGCTCAGGAAGGAGACGCGTTCTGTCTCCTAGAGATGAACGTACTTTGGTGCGAAAAGTGCAAATCAATCCCATAGCAACAGCAAAGGACCTTGTGAAGATCTTCCTTGTGAAGATATCTGCAGTAAAACGAGTCCTATATCGACATAACCTGAAAGGCCGCTCAGCAGGGAAGAAGCCACTGCTCCGAATCCGACCATTAAAAAGCCAGACTACGGTTTGCAACATGGGGACAAAAATCATACTTTTTGGAGAAATGTCCTCTGGTCTGATGAAACAAAAATAGAACTGTTTGGCCATAATGACCATCTTTATGTTTGGAGGAAAAAGGGGGAGGCTTGCAAGCAGAAGAACACCATGCCAACTGTGGGTGGCAGCATCATGTTGTGGGGACGATTTTGTGTAGGAGTGACTGGTGCACTTCACAAAATAGGTGGCACCATGAGGTCGGAAAATTGTATGGATATATTGAAGCAACATCTCAAAACCTCAATCAGGAAGTTAAATCTTGGTCGCAAATGGGTCTTCCAAATGGACAATGACCCCAAGCATACTTCCAAAGTTGTTGCAAAATGGCTTAAGGACAACAAAGTCAAGGTATTGGATTGGCCATCAAAAGCCCTGACCTCAATCCGATAGAAAATTTGTGAGTATAACTGAAAAAGTGTGTTGCGAGCAAGGAGGCTAACAAACCTGACTCAGTTACACCAGCTCTGTCAGGAGGAATTGGCCAACATTCACCCAACTTATTGTGGTAAGCTTGTGGAAGGCTACCCGAAATGTTTGACCGAAGTTAAACATTTTAAAGGCAATGCTACCAAATACTAATTGAGTGTATGCAAACTTCTGACCCACTGGGAATGTGATGAAATAAATTAAATCTAAAATATAAAATTCTCTCTACTATTATTCTGATATTTCATATTCTTTAAATAAAGTTGTGATCCTAACTGACCTAATAATGGGTATTGTTTACTAGTATTAAATGTCTGGAATTGTGAAAAACGGAGTTTAAATGTATTTGGCTAATGTGTATGTAAACTTCCGACTTCAACTGTACATATGAGATGAGTAACGCGAGATAGGTAAACATTATTAAAGTGGCATTATTAAAGTGACTAGTGTTCCATATATTAAATTGGCCAATGATATCAAGTCTGTAGGTAGGCAGTCGGCTCTCTGTGCTAATGGTGGCTGTTTAACAATCTGATGGCCTTGAGATTAAAGCTGTTTTTCAATCTCTCTGTCCCAGCTCTGATGCACCTGTATAGACCTCGCCTTCTGGATGGAAGCGGGGTGAACAGGTAGTGGCTCGGGTGGTTATTGTCCTTCATTATCATTTTTGCCTTCCTGTGATATCGGGTGTTGTAGGGGTCCTGGAGGGCAGGTAGTTTGCCCCCAGTGATGTGTTATGCAGACCTGACAACCCTCTGGAGAACCCTTCGTTTGTCGGCGGTGCAGTTGCCATACCAGGCGGTGATACAGCCCGACAGGATGCCCTCGTTTGTGCACCTGTAAAAGTTAGTGAGACACATTTTTTCAGCCTCCTGAGGTTGAAGTGGCGCTGTTACGTGTACGTAGACCAGTTTGTTGGTTGATATGTACACCAAGGAACTTTCCACCTGGGCTGGGGCAGAATGGACTGGGGCCAGTGAACCAGACAGTGGCTTAACGACGCCCACCAGGTCACCTTGATGCTGATGGGGCTCAACTGCCTCCTGGACTCTGGCTGTACTGGATATCAAGGAGGGCTGGGGCAGAATGGACTGGGGCTAGCGGACCAGGCAGTGGCTTAACGATGCCCACCAGGTCACCTTGATGCTGATGGGGCTCAACTGCCTCCTGGACTCTGGCTGTACTGGATATCAAGGAGGGCTGGGGCAGAATGGACTGGGGCCAGCGGACCAGGCAGTGGCTTAACGATGCCCACCAGGTTACCTTGATGCTGATGGGGCTCAACTGCCTCCTGGACCCTGTAGTGTACTGCTTCCCCACCAGGAAGTTCCGCCTGTACATCAAGGACAATCTGAAAAAGGTGGGGAGGGGCAAAGGATGCTCGGAAACAGCCATCACACACATTTCTATGGTGGAGTGCAAGAATGTGAGCCAGCGGCTCCATAGCGAACAGCAGCAGCTGAAGGTTTAAATCTCTAGATGACATGGTATTGTAGATATTGTGTCTAATGCTAATGCTGTTGTTAGTAACCACATCCTCGGGATGCTTAATTCCATCACACCCACACCTAACAATGAACACAGTGCAGAACATGCACTCTGCTATGTAGCCTCATGTTCATTCAGACACATCACATGAACAGATGCACCACCACACAGCCCCACCCAGAGTGTGGTTCCCCTCTAGATTTCCTTCCTGTAGGGATTTGTCCTGGCCACTGTGCCAGCTATAATCAGTGCTTTAAAGAATCTGGACCATTGATACTTTGTTTTCACATTTCAGATGTACTGTACATTTTATTTCACAATGTATCTTACACTTTGGTCTTGTGACTGACTTGCGACTTCAATTTCATCACTGCTGTTTCTTCCTGTTTTTCTAGTGTAATCAGCAGACGTTGTATAGGGAACAGGAGCTTCTATAAATGATAGCACGATAGCTATATAAACTCAGTTCCAAGCCACAAGACTAGATGGTTAGATACAATTGATATGGTGCATATAGTCAGATTGTTCTATCACTGTTGGAGCCTTCTAATTGGGTGCTGAACAATAGCCGGTCATTAAACAATAATACATTTTTAAAAAGCCTTGGTCTTGAGCACCGAGCATGGGGGTTGCTTCATCTTGGTCTTCTTCCTCGTAGTAGTCTGTAACCTGCTCATCTCCCGCGCCCTGCTCTCTCAGTCCCCTACCCAGACTCGGGGTTCCATATCATCCAAGTCCCGGGGGGGTGAAGGGTCCTGCAGACGCTGCGCTGTGGTGGGGGTGTTCGTGGTGTGCTTCTTCCCCTACCACATGGTACAGGGCCACTTGTACTGGAGATTTTATGAAAATTAAAAAAAAAAAGCAGATGTTTCCAATGTGAGAGATTTGAAAGATGGTAATTCTTATCTCCCCTGTATCTGCATTGTCATGCTTCCTTTTGAAGGGGAAATCCAGAATTGGTATATCAATTTAAATATTTATAGCTATTGATTCTTTAATAATATGACTTTTAAATGTGTGTGAGACTGTCTTCCCTCCAAGGTTTAAATTGTTCTGTCTGTGCCACTGAAGTTACGCCCCCTGCTTCCTACCTACAACAGTCCTGGCTGTTGCTATGGGGACCACACTGTCAGCCACCAACACATTTCTCCCAGAGGTCTCTGACTGTCTCTCCATGGTCCCAGTGGCCGGCTGTAACTAGTTCTGTTGTCATGGGGATGGTTCCCTGTTAATATGTAGTTCCTATCGCAGCATGGAACAGTAAAAAATTTTTTTATCCATTATTTTACCAGGTATGTTGACTGGGAATACATTCTCATTTGCAGCAACAACCTGTGGAATTTATATAGGGGAGATGAGGGGGATGAATGAGCCAATTGTAAACTGGAGATTATTAGGTGACTGTGATGGTTTGAGGGGCAGATTGGGAATTTAGCAAGGACACCAGGGTGTCACCACCCCTGCAATAATTGCCATGGGATCATTTATGACCTCAGAGTCAGGAAACCTGTTTAACATCCCATCTGAAAGATTGCAACCTACACAGGGCAGTGTCCCCAATCACTGCCCTGGGACATTGGGATATTTTTTTTAGACCAGAGGAAATAGTGCCTCCTACTGGCCCTCCAACACCACTTCCAGCAGCATCTGGTCTCCCATCCAGGAACTGACCAGGACCAACCCTGCTTAACTTCAGAAGCAAGCCAGCAGTGGCATGCAGGGTGGTATGCAGGGTGGTATGCAGGGTGGTATGCAGGGTGGTATGCAGGGTGGTATGCAGGGTGGTATGCAGGGTGGCATGCAGGGTGGTATGCAGGGTGGCATGCAGGGTGGTATGCAGGGTGGTATGCAGGGTGGTATGCAGGGTGGTATGCTGCTGGCGTGAATGGGTTCTCATAAACACATGGAAACTCAACTAGCTCATTGTAAATAGGCCTAAGTGCAACTTCTATTTATGCTGCAGCTAAGAATGGATAAATACATTCCATGGGAATGCATCCACTGTGTGAGCTCTGCAAATAGAAACGTGATGTGTTCTGCGGTGCTCCGGTAGCTCTGTCCCCTCCCATGACATGAGTAGGTCAGATCACATCATTCAGTGGAACCTCTTGACCTGTTTAGTCAACATAGTAATATGTTCAAGATTAAATACTTATGAAAGAATGCACAAAAATATGTCTGCGGGTCTCTTTAGGGGTAGGAACTAAAAGAAGAAACCAGATCAGTGGCCTTGTGGTGAGAGTGTCTGCCCTGCGTTTGGAAGGTTGGTCGTCCAACTACCAGTTGTCATGACAAAGTCTAAATTTGGGACATGATACCTCTCTGCTTGGTACTGGATTGGGCCTAAAGTCATGTGATAGACTAACATTCTTTTCAGGGGGTGTACATCAAGCTGCCTCATGCTACAGAAACAGGAAATGGACCATTCTGGTTCAGACAAGCCTTACTTACTTCAACTTAAAGAACAAGACTTACATGCAATGATAACTTCTCAATGGCTTCATCTTTCTGTTTTAGATGTCTTACTAGGCATTTTTGAATGTCCTTTCAGTTAAACCATTGACTGTAGGGTATTTCCAAGCTCACCAAGTCATTCTGAGAGAGCCATGTCTATGTCTCCAGAGTGATGTGTTCTACAAAGGACAACTTAAGACAACACAGGTAATTAACCACCCTGCTCTAGAATCTTATGGATTTGGCCACTAGGTGGTGCCCTATCCTCATCTATTTAGACAGTTTCCCCATCAGCCATAAGTGGCAGAATAAAGAGCACACACATCTCCTATTGGCTGAGATTCCTACCTGTCCAATACGGACACTGAATGGGCTTCTGAGTTATTCACGTTCACCAGGGAAAGACTGCAAAGGTTAACAAAGGCTCAGTATGTTTTGTGTCTCTCTGGCATCATATGGTCTATCTCTAGTATTGTATTGTCTGTCTCTAGTGTCGTATTGTGTCTCTCTGGTATTGTATTGTCTGTCTCTCTGGTGTCGTATTGTGTCTCTCTGGTATTGTATTGTCTGTCTCTAGTGTCGTATTGTGTCTCTCTGGTATTGTATTGTCTGTCTCTCTGGTGTCGTATTGTGTCTCTCTGGTGTCGTATTGTGTCTCTCTGGTGTCGTATTGTGTCTCTCTGGTGTCGTATTGTGTCTCTCTGGTGTCGTATTGTGTCTCTCTGGTGTCGTATTGTGTCGTATTGTGTCTCTCTGGTATTGTATTGTGTCTCTCTAGTGTCGTATTGTGTCTCTCTGGTGTCGTATTGTGTCTCTCTGGTGTCGTATTGTGTCTCTGGTATTATATTGTCTGTCTCTCTGGTGTTGTATTGTCTGTCTCTCTGGTGTCGTATTGTGTCGTATTGTGTCTCTCTGGTGTCGTATTGTGTGTCTCTGGTGTCGTATTGTCTCTCTGGTATTGTATTGTCTGTCTCTCTGGTGTTGTAGTGTGTCTCTGGTGTCGTATTGTCTCTCTGGTGTCGTATTGTGTCTCTCTGGTGTCGTATTGTGTCTCTGGTGTCGTAGTGTGTCTCTGGTGTCGTATTGTGTCTCTCTGGTGTCGTATTGTGTCTCTCTGGTGTCGTATTGTGTCTCTCTGGTGTCGTATGGTGTCTCTGGTGTCGTATTGTGTCTCTCTGGTGTCGTATTGTGTCTCTCTGGTGTCGTATTGTGTCTCTCTGGTGTCGTATTGTGTCTCTCTGGTGTCGTATTGTGTCTCTCTGGTGTCGTATTGTGTCTCTCTGGTGTCGTATTGTGTCTCTGGTGTCGTATTGTGTCTCTGGTGTCATATTGTGTCTCTCTGGTGTCGTATTGTGTCTCTCTGGTGTCGTATTGTGTCTCTCTGGTGTCGTATTGTGTCTCTCTGGTGTCGTATTGTGTCTCTGGTGTCGTATTGTGTCTCTCTGGTGTCGTATTGTGTCTCTGGTGTCGTATTGTGTCTCTCTGGTGTCGTATTGTGTCTCTCTGGTGTCGTATTGTGTCTCTCTGGTGTCGTATTGTGTCTCTCTGGTGTCGTATTGTGTCTCTCTGGTGTCGTATTGTGTCTCTGGTGTCGTATTGTGTCTCTGGTGTCGTATTGTGTCTCTCTGGTGTCGTATTGTGTGTCTCTGGTGTCGTATTGTGTCTCTCTGGTGTCGTATTGTGTCTCTCTGGTGTCGTATTGTGTCTCTGGTGTCGTATTGTGTCTCTGGTGTCGTATTGTGTGTCTCTGGTGTCGTATTGTGTCTCTGGTGTCGTATTGTGTCTCTGGTGTCGTATTGTGTCTCTCTGGTGTCGTATTGTGTCTCTCTGGTGTCGTATTGTGTGTCTCTGGTGTCGTATTGTGTCTCTGGTGTCGTATTGTGTCTCTGGTGTCGTATTGTGTCTCTCTGGTGTCGTATTGTGTCTCTGGTGTGTCGTATTGTGTCTCTGGTGTCGTATTGTGTCTCTCTGGTGTCGTATTGTGTCTCTCTGGTGTCGTATCTGTGTCGTCTCTCTGGTGTCGTATTGTGTCTCTCTGGTGTCGTATTGTGTCTCTGGTGTCGTATTGTGTCTCTCTGGTGTCGTATTGTGTCTCTCTGGTGTCGTATGTGTCTCTGGTGTCGTATCTCTCTGGTGTCGTATTGTGTCTCTGGTGTCGTATTGTGTCTCTCTGGTGTCGTATTGTGTCTCTCTGGTGTCGTATTATGTCTCTCTGGTGTCGTATTGTGTCTCTGGTGTCGTATTGTGTCTCTGGTGTCGTATTGTGTCTCTCTGGTGTCGTATTGTGTCTCTGGTGTCGTATTGTGTCTCTGGTGTCGTATTGTGTCTCTGGTGTCGTATTGTGTCTCTGGTGTCGTATTATGTCTCTCTGGTGTCGTATTGTGTCTCTGGTGTCGTATTGTGTCTCTCTGGTGTCGTATTGTGTCTCTCTGGTGTCATATTGTGTCTCTCTGGTGTCGTATTGTGTCTCTCTGGTGTCGTATTGTGTCTCTGGTGTCGTATTGTGTCTCTCTGGTGTCGTATTGTGTCTCTCTGGTGTCGTATTGTGTCTCTGGTGTCGTATTGTGTCTCTCTGGTGTCGTATTGTGTCTCTGGTGTCGTATTGTGTCTCTCTGGTGTCATATTGTGTCTCTCTGGTGTCGTATTGTGTCTCTGGTGTCGTATTGTGTCTCTGGTGTCGTATTGTGTCTCTGGTGTCATATTGTGTCTCTCTGGTGTCATATTGTGTCTCTCTGGTGTCGTATTGTGTCTCTGGTGTCGTATTGTGTCTCTGGTGTCGTATTGTGTCTCTGGTGTCGTATTGTGTCTCTCTGGTGTCGTATTGTGTCTCTGGTGTCGTATTATGTCTCTCTGGTGTCGTATTGTGTCTCTGGTGTCGTATTGTGTCTCTCTGGTGTCATATTATGTCTCTCTGGTGTCGTATTGTGTCTCTGGTGTCGTATTGTGTCTCTCTGGTGTCGTATTGTGTCTCTCTGGTGTCGTATTGTGTCTCTGGTGTCATATTGTGTCGTATTGTGTCTCTGGTGTCGTATTGTCTCTCTGGTGTCATATTGTGTCTCTCTGGTATTGTATTGTCTCTCTGGTGTCGTATTGTGTCTCTCTGGTGTCGTATTGTGTCTCTCTGGTGTCGTATTGTGTCTCTGGTGTCGTATTGTGTCTCTGGTGTCGTATTGTGTGTCTCTGGTGTCGTATTGTGTCTCTGGTGTCGTATTGTGTCTCTGGTGTCGTATTGTGTCTCTCTGGTGTCGTATTGTGTCTCTGGTGTCGTATTGTGTCTCTCTGGTGTCGTATTGTGTGTCTCTGGTGTCGTATTGTGTCTCTGGTGTCGTATTGTGTCTCTGGTGTCGTATTGTGTCTCTCTGGTGTCGTATTGTGTCTCTGGTGTCGTATTGTGTCTCTGGTGTCGTATTGTGTCTCTCTGGTGTCGTATTGTGTCTCTCTGGTGTCGTATTGTGTCTCTGGTGTCGTATTGTGTCTCTCTGGTGTCGTATTGTGTCTCTCTGGTGTCGTATTGTGTCTCTGGTGTCGTCTCTCTGGTGTCGTGTATTGTGTCTCTCTGGTGTCGTATTGTGTCTCTGGTGTCGTATTGTGTCTCTGGTGTCGTATTGTGTCTCTCTGGTGTCATATTGTGTCTCTCTGGTGTCGTATTGTGTCTCTCTGGTGTCGTATTGTGTCTCTGGTGTCGTATTGTGTCTCTCTGGTGTCGTATTGTGTCTCTCTGGTGTCGTATTGTGTCTCTGGTGTCATATTGTGTCTCTCTGGTGTCGTATTGTGTCTCTGGTGTCATATTGTGTCTCTGGTGTCATATTGTGTCTCTCTGGTGTCGTATTGTGTCTCTCTGGTGTCGTATTGTGTCTCTGGTGTCGTATTGTGTCTCTGGTGTGTCTCTGGTGTCTCTCTGGTGTCGTATTGTGTCTCTGGTGTCGTATTGTGTCTCTGGTGTCGTATTGTGTCTCTCTGGTGTCGTATTGTGTCTCTGGTGTCGTATTGTGTCTCTCTGGTGTCGTATTGTGTGTCTCTGGTGTCGTATTGTGTCTCTGGTGTCGTATTGTGTCTCTGGTGTCGTATTGTGTCTCTCTGGTGTCGTATTGTGTCTCTGGTGTCGTATTGTGTCTCTCTGGTGTCGTATTGTGTGTCTCTGGTGTCGTATTGTGTCTCTCTGGTGTCGTATTGTGTCTCTGGTGTCGTATTGTGTCTCTCTGGTGTCGTATTGTGTCTCTCTGGTGTCGTATTGTGTCGTATTGTCTCTCTGGTGTCGTATTGTGTCTCTCTGGTGTCGTATTGTGTCTCTGGTGTCGTATTGTGTCTCTGGTGTCGTATTGTGTCTCTCTGGTGTCATATTGTGTCTCTCTGGTGTCGTATTGTGTCTCTCTGGTGTCGTATTGTGTCTCTGGTGTCGTATTGTGTCTCTCTGGTGTCGTATTGTGTCTCTCTGGTGTCGTATTGTGTCTCTGGTGTCGTATTGTGTCTCTCTGGTGTCGTATTGTGTCTCTGGTGTCGTATTGTGTCTCTGGTGTCATATTGTGTCTCTCTGGTGTCGTATTGTGTCTCTCTGGTGTCGTATTGTGTCTCTGGTGTCGTATTGTGTCTCTGGTGTCGTATTGTGTCTCTCTGGTGTCGTATTGTGTCTCTCTGGTGTCGTATTGTGTCTCTGGTGTCGTATTATGTCTCTCTGGTGTCGTATTGTGTCTCTGGTGTCGTATTGTGTCTCTCTGGTGTCGTATTGTGTCTCTCTGGTGTCGTATTGTGTCTCTGGTGTCGTATTGTGTCTCTGGTGTCGTATTGTGTCTCTCTGGTGTCGTATTGTGTCTCTCTGGTGTCGTATTGTGTCTCTGGTGTCATATTGTGTCGTATTGTGTCTCTGGTGTCGTATTGTCTCTCTGGTGTCATATTGTGTCTCTCTGGTATTGTATTGTCTCTCTGGTGTCGTATTGTGTCTCTCTGGTGTCGTATTGTGTCTCTCTGGTGTCGTATTGTGTCTCTCTGGTGTCGTGTTGTGTCTCTCTGGTATTGTATTGTGTCTCTCTAGTGTCGTATTGTCTCTCTGGTATTGTATTATGTCTCTCTGGTGTCGTATTGTGTCTCTCTGGTATTGTATTGTGTCTCTCTAGTGTCGTATTGTCTCTCTGGTATTGTATTGTGTCTCTCTAGTGTCGTACTGTGTCTCTAGTGTCGTATTGTGTCTCTCTGGTGTCGTGTTGTGTCTCTCTGGTATTGTATTGTGTCTCTCTAGTGTCGTATTGTCTCTCTGGTATTGTATTATGTCTCTCTGGTGTCGTATTGTGTCTCTCTGGTATTGTATTGTGTCTCTCTAGTGTCGTATTGTCTCTCTGGTATTGTATTGTGTCTCTCTAGTGTCGTACTGTGTCTCTCTAGTGTCGTATTGTCTCTCTGGTATTGTATTGTGTCTCTCTAGTGTCGTACTGTGTCTCTCTGGTGTCGTATTGTGTCTCTAGTGTCGTATTGTGTCTCTAGTGTCGTATTGTATTGTCTATCTCTCTGGTGTCGTAGTGTGTCTCTGGTGTTGTATTGTCTATCTCTCTGGTATTGTATTATGTCTCTCTGGTGTCGTATTGTGTCTCTCTGGTATTGTATTGTGTCTCTCTAGTGTCGTATTGTCTCTCTGGTGTCGTAGTGTGTCTCTGGTGTCGTATTGTGTCTCTCTGGTGTCGTATTGTGTCTCTCTGGTATTGTATTGTGTCTCTCTAGTGTCGTACTGTGTCTCTCTGGTGTCGTACTGTGTCTCTGGTGTCGTATTGTGTCTCGCTGGTGTCGTATTGTGTCTCTGGTGTCGTATTGTGTCTCTCTGGTGTCGTATTGTGTCTCTCTGGTGTCGTATTGTGTCTCTGGTGTCGTATTGTGTCTCTCTGGTGTCGTATTGTGTCTCTGGTGTCGTATTATGTCTCTCTGGTGTCGTATTGTGTCTCTGGTGTCGTATTGTGTCTCTCTGGTGTCGTATTGTGTCTCTGGTGTCGTATTGTGTCTCTCTGGTGTCGTATTGTGTCTCTCTGGTGTCGTATTGTGTCGTATTGTGTCTCTCTGGTGTCGTATTGTGTCTCTGGTGTCGTATTGTGTCGTATTGTGTCTCTCTGGTGTCGTATTGTGTCTCTCTGGTGTCGTATTGTGTCTCTCTGGTGTCGTATTGTGTCTCTCTGGTGTCGTATTGTGTCTCTCTGGTGTCGTATTGTGTCTCTCTGGTGTCGTATTGTGTCTCTGGTGTCGTATTGTGTCTCTGGTGTCGTATTGTGTCTCTCTGGTGTCGTATTGTGTCTCTCTGGTGTCGTATTGTGTCTCTGGTGTCGTATTGTGTCTCTCTGGTGTCGTATTATGTCTCTGGTGTCGTATTATGTCTCTCTGGTGTCGTATTGTGTCTCTGGTGTCGTATTGTGTCTCTCTGGTGTCGTATTGTGTCTCTGGTGTCGTATTGTGTCGTATTGTGTCTCTCTGGTGTCGTATTGTGTCCCTGGTGTCGTATTGTGTCGTATTGTGTCTCTCTGATGTCGTATTGTGTCTCTCTGGTGTCGTATTGTGTCTCTCTGGTGTCGTATTGTGTCTCTCTGGTGTCGTATTGTGTCTCTGGTGTCGTATTGTGTCTCTGGTGTCGTATTGTGTCTCTCTGGTGTCGTATTGTGTCTCTCTGGTATTGTATTGTGTCTCTCTAGTGTCGTACTGTGTCTCTCTGGTGTCGTATTGTGTCTCTCTGGTGTCGTATTGTGTCTCTCTGGTGTCGTATTGTGTCTCTGGTGTCGTATTGTGTCTCTCTGGTGTCGTATTGTGTCTCTCTGGTGTCGTATTGTGTCTCTCTGGTGTCGTATTGTGTCTCTGGTGTCGTATTGTGTCTCTCTGGTGTCGTATTGTGTCTCTCTGGTGTCGTATTGTGTCTCTGGTGTCGTATTGTGTCTCTCTGGTGTCGTATTGTGTCTCTCTGGTGTTGTATTGTGTCTCTCTGGTGTCGTATTGTGTCTCTGGTGTCGTATTGTGTCTCTCTGGTGTCGTATTGTGTCTCTCTGGTGTCGTATTGTGTCTCTCTGGTGTCGTATTGTGTCTCTGGTGTCGTATTGTGTCTCTCTGGTGTCGTATTGTGTCTCTCTGGTGTCGTATTGTGTCTCTCTGGTGTCGTATTGTGTCTCTCTGGTGTCGTATTGTGTCTCTCTGGTGTCGTATTGTGTCTCTCTGGTGTCGTATTGTGTCTCTCTGGTGTCGTATTGTCTCTCTCTGGTGTCGTATTGTGTCTCTCTGGTGTCGTATTGTGTCTCTGGTGTCGTATTGTGTCTCTCTGGTGTCGTATTGTGTCTCTGGTGTCGTATTGTGTGTCTCTGGTGTCGTATTGTGTCTCTGGTGTCGTATTGTGTCTCTCTGGTGTCGTATTGTGTCTCTGGTGTCGTATTGTGTCTCTCTGGTGTCGTATTGTGTCTCTCTGGTGTCGTATTGTGTCTCTCTGGTGTCTTATTGTGTCTCTCTGGTGTCGTATTGTGTCTCTCTGGTGTCGTATTGTGTCTCTCTGGTGTCGTATTGTGTCTCTGGTGTCGTATTGTGTCTCTGGTGTCGTATTGTGTCTCTCTGGTGTCGTATTGTGTCTCTCTGGTATTGTATTGTGTCTCTCTGGTGTCGTATTGTGTCTCTCTGGTGTCGTATTGTGTCTCTCTGGTGTCGTATTGTGTCTCTCTGGTGTCGTATTGTGTCTCTCTGGTGTCGTATTGTGTCTCTGGTGTCGTATTGTGTCTCTGGTGTCGTATTGTGTCTCTCTGGTGTCGTATTGTGTCTCTCTGGTGTCGTATTGTGTCTCTCTGGTGTCGTATTGTGTCTCTGGTGTCGTATTGTCTCTCTGGTGTCGTATTGTGTCTCTCTGGTGTCGTATTGTGTCTCTCTGGTGTCGTATTGTGTCTCTCTGGTGTCGTATTGTGTCTCTGGTGTCGTATTGTGTCTCTCTGGTGTCGTATTGTGTCTCTCTGGTGTCGTATTGTGTCTCTCTGGTGTCGTATTGTGTCTCTCTGGTGTCGTATTGTGTCTCTCTGGTGTCGTATTGTGTCTCTCTGGTGTCGTATTGTGTCTCTCTGGTGTCGTATTGTGTCTCTCTGGTGTCGTATTGTGTCTCTGGTGTCGTATTGTGTCTCTCTGGTGTCGTATTGTGTCTCTCTGGTGTCGTATTGTGTCTCTCTGGTGTCGTATTGTGTCTCTCTGGTGTCGTATTGTGTCTCTCTGGTGTCGTATTGTGTCTCTCTGGTGTCATATTGTGTCTCTCTGGTGTCGTATTGTGTCTCTCTGGTGTCTTATTGTGTCTCTCTGGTGTCGTATTGTGTCTCTCTGGTGTCGTATTGTGTCTCTCTGGTGTCGTATTGTGTCTCTGGTGTCGTATTGTGTCTCTGGTGTCGTATTGTGTCTCTCTGGTGTCGTATTGTGTCTCTCTGGTGTTGTATTGTGTCTCTCTGGTGTCGTACTGTGTCTCTCTGGTGTCGTATTGTGTCTCTCTGGTGTCGTATTGTGTCTCTCTGGTGTCGTATTGTGTCTCTGGTGTCGTATTGTGTCTCTGGTGTCGTATTGTGTCTCTGGTGTCGTATTGTGTCTCTCTGGTGTCGTATTGTGTCTCTCTGGTGTTGTATTGTGTCTCTCTGGTGTCGTATTGTGTCTCTGGTGTCGTATTGTGTCTCTCTGGTGTCGTATTGTGTCTCTCTGGTGTCGTATTGTCTCTCTCTGGTGTCGTATTGTGTCTCTGGTGTCGTATTGTGTCTCTGGTGTCGTATTGTGTCTCTCTGGTGTCGTATTGTGTCTCTCTGGTGTCGTATTGTGTCTCTCTGGTGTCGTATTGTGTCTCTCTGGTGTCGTATTGTGTCTCTCTGGTGTCGTATTGTGTCTCTCTGGTGTCGTATTGTGTCTCTCTGGTGTCGTATTGTGTCTCTCTGGTGTCGTATTGTGTCTCTCTGGTGTCGTATTGTGTCTCTCTGGTGTCGTATTGTGTCTCTGGTGTCGTATTGTGTCTCTCTGGTGTCGTATTGTGTCTCTCTGGTGTCGTATTGTGTCTCTGGTGTCGTATTGTGTCTCTCTGGTGTCGTATTGTGTCTCTCTGGTGTCGTATTGTGTCTCTGGTGTCGTATTGTGTCTCTGGTGTCGTATTGTGTCTCTGGTGTCGTATTGTGTCTCTCTGGTGTCGTATTGTGTCTCTGGTGTCGTATTGTGTCTCTCTGGTGTCGTATTGTGTCTCTCTGGTGTCGTATTGTGTCTCTGGTGTCGTATTGTGTCTCTCTGGTGTCGTATTGTGTCTCTGGTGTCGTATTGTGTCTCTCTGGTGTCGTATTGTGTCTCTCTGGTGTCGTATTGTGTCTCTGGTGTCGTATTGTGTCTCTGGTGTCGTATTGTGTCTCTCTCGTGTCGTATTGTGTCTCTCTGGTGTCGTATTGTGTCTCTCTGGTGTCGTATTGTGTCTCTCTGGTGTCGTATTGTGTCTCTGGTGTCGTATTGTGTCTCTCTGGTGTCGTATTGTGTCTCTCTGGTGTCGTATTGTGTCTCTCTGGTGTCGTATTGTGTCTCTCTGGTGTCGTATTGTGTCTCTCTGGTGTCGTATTGTGTCTCTCTGGTGTCTTATTGTGTCTCTCTGGTGTCGTATTGTGTCTCTCTGGTGTCGTATTGTGTCTCTCTGGTGTCGTATTGTGTCTCTGGTGTCGTATTGTGTCTCTCTTTTGTCGTATTGTGTCTCTGGTGTCGTATTGTGTCTCTCTGGTGTCATATTGTGTCTCTGGTGTCGTATTGTGTCTCTCTTTTGTCGTATTGTGTCTCTCTGGTGTCGTATTGTGTCTCTGGTGTCGTATTGTGTCTCTCTGGTGTCGTATTGTGTCTCTCTGGTGTCGTATTGTGTCTCTCTGGTGTCTTATTGTGTCTCTCTGGTGTCGTATTGTGTCTCTCTGGTGTCGTATTGTGTCTCTGGTGTCGTATTGTGTCTCTCTGGTGTCGTATTGTGTCTCTGGTGTCGTATTGTGTCTCTCTTTTGTCGTATTGTGTCTCTCTGGTGTCGTATTGTGTCTCTGGTGTCGTATTGTGTCTCTAGTGTCGTATTGTGTCTCTCTGGTGTCGTATTGTGTCTCTCTGGTGTCGTATTATGTCTCTCTGGTGTCGTATTGTGTCTCTCTGGTGTCGTATTGTGTCTCTCTGGTGTCGTATTGTGTCTCTCTGGTGTCGTATTGTGTCTCTCTGGTGTCGTATTGTGTCTCTCTGGTGTCGTATTGTGTCTCTGGTTTCGTATTGTGTCTCTCTGGTGTCGTATTGTGTCTCTGGTGTCGTATTGTGTCTCTGGTGTCGTATTGTGTCTCTCTGGTGTCGTATTGTGTCTCTGGTGTCGTATTGTGTCTCTGGTGTCGTATTGTGTCTCTCTGGTGTCGTATTGTGTCTCTCTGGTGTCGTATTGTGTCTCTCTGGTGTCGTATTGTGTCTCTCTGGTGTCGTATTGTGTCTCTCTGGTGTCGTATTGTGTCTCTCTGGTGTCGTATTGTGTCTCTCTGGTGTCGTATTGTGTCTCTGGTGTCGTATTGTGTCTCTCTGGTGTCGTATTGTGTCTCTCTGGTGTCGTATTGTGTCTCTGGTGTCGTATTGTGTCTCTCTGGTGTCGTATTGTGTCTCTCTGGTGTCGTATTGTGTCTCTGGTGTCGTATTGTGTCTCTGGTGTCGTATTGTGTCTCTCTGGTGTCGTATTGTGTCTCTGGTGTCGTATTGTGTCTCTCTTTTGTCGTATTGTGTCTCTCTGGTGTCGTATTGTGTCTCTGGTGTCGTATTGTGTCTCTCTGGTGTCGTATTGTGTCTCTCTGGTACGTATTGTGTCTCTCTGGTGTCTTATTGTGTCTCTCTGGTGTCGTATTGTGTCTCTCTGGTGTCGTATTGTGTCTCTCTGGTGTCGTATTGTGTCTCTGGTGTCGTATTGTGTCTCTCTGGTGTCGTATTGTGTCTCTGGTGTCGTATTGTGTCTCTCTTTTGTCGTATTGTGTCTCTCTGGTGTCGTATTGTGTCTCTGGTGTCGTATTGTGTCTCTAGTGTCGTATTGTGTCTCTCTGGTGTCGTATTGTGTCTCTCTGGTGTCGTATTATGTCTCTCTGGTGTCGTATTGTGTCTCTCTGGTGTCGTATTGTGTCTGTCTGGTGTCGTATTATGTCTCTCTGGTGTCGTATTGTGTCTCTCTGGTGTCGTATTGTGTCTCTCTGGTGTCGTATTGTGTCTCTGGTGTCGTATTGTGTCGTATTGTGTCTCTCTTTTGTCGTATTGTGTCTCTCTGGTGTCGTATTGTGTCTCTCTGGTGTCGTATTGTGTCTCTCTGGTGTCGTATTGTGTCTCTCTGGTGTCGTATTGTGTCGTATTATGTCTCTCTGGTGTCGTATTGTGTCTCTCTGGTGTCGTATTGTGTCTCTCTTTTGTCGTATTGTGTCTCTCTGGTGTCGTATTGTGTCTCTCTGGTGTCGTATTGTGTCTCTCTGGTGTCGTATTGTTTCTCTCTTTTGTCATATTGTGTCTCTCTGGTGTCGTATTGTGTCTCTCTGGTGTCGTATTATGTCTCTCTGGTGTCGTATTGTGTCTCTCTGGTGTCGTATTGTGTCTCTCTTTTGTCGTATTGTGTTGTGTCTCTCTGGTGTCGTATTGTGTCTCTGGTGTCGTATTGTGTCTCTCTGGTGTCGTATTGTGTCTCTCTGGTGTCGTATTGTGTCTCTCTGGTGTCGTATTGTGTCTCTCTGGTGTCGTATTGTGTCTCTCTGGTGTCGTATTGTGTCTCTCTGGTGTCGTATTGTGTCTCTCTGGTGTCGTATTGTGTCTCTCTGGTGTCGTATTGTGTCTCTCTGGTGTCGTATTGTGTCGTATTGTGTCTCTCTGGTGTCGTATTGTGTCTCTAGTGTCGTATTGTGTCTCTCTGGTGTCGTATTGTGTCTTTCTGGTGTCGTATTGTGTCGTATTGTGTCTCTCTGGTGTCGTATTGTGTCTCTAGTGTCGTATTGTGTCTCTCTGGTGTCGTATTGTGTCTCTCTTTTGTCGTATTGTGTTGTGTCTCTCTGGTGTCGTATTGTGTCTCTGGTGTCGTATTGTGTCTCTCTGGTGTCGTATTGTGTCTCTCTGGTGTCGTATTGTGTCTCTCTGGTGTCGTATTGTGTCTCTCTGGTGTCGTATTGTGTCTCTCTGGTGTCGTATTGTGTCTCTCTGGTGTCGTATTGTGTCTCTCTGGTGTCGTATTGTGTCTCTCTGGTGTCGTATTGTGTCTCTCTGGTGTCGTATTGTGTCTCTCTGGTGTCGTATTGTGTCTCTCGTGTCGTATTGTGTCTCTCTGGTGTCGTATTGTGTCTCTCTTTTGTCGTATTGTGTTATGTCTCTCTCGTGTCGTATTGTGTCTCTGGTGTCGTATTGTGTCTCTCTGGTGTCGTATTGTGTCTCTCTGGTGTCGTATTGTGTCTCTCTGGTGTCGTATTGTGTCTCTGGTGTCGTATTGTGTCTCTGGTGTCGTATTGTGTCGTATTGTGTCTCTCTTTTGTCGTATTGTGTCTCTCTGGTGTCGTATTGTGTCTCTCTGGTGTCGTATTGTGTCTCTCTGGTGTCGTATTGTGTCTCTCTGGTGTCGTATTGTGTCTCTGGTGTCGTATTGTGTCGTATTGTGTCTCTCTTTTGTCGTATTGTGTCTCTCTGGTGTCGTATTGTGTCTCTCTGGTGTCGTATTGTGTTGTATTGTGTCTCTCTTTTGTCGTATTGTGTCTCTCTGGTGTCGTATTGTGTCTCTGGTGTCGTATTGTGTCTCTCTGGTGTCGTATTGTGTCTCTCTGGTGTTGTATTGTGTCTCTCTAGTGTCGTTCTGTGTCTCTCTGGTGTCGTATTGTGTCTCTCTGGTGTCGTATTGTGTCTCTCTGGTGTCGTATTGTGTCTCTCTGGTGTTGTATTGTGTCTCTGGTGTCGTATTATGTCTCTCTGGTGTCGTATTGTGTCTCTGGTGTCGTATTATGTCTCTCTGGTGTCGTATTGTGTCTCTCTGGTGTCGTATTGTGTCTCTCTGGTGTCGTATTATGTCTCTCTGGTGTCGTATTGTGTCTCTCTGGTGTCGTATTATGTCTCTCTTTTGTCGTATTGTGTCTCTCTGGTGTCGTATTGTGTCTCTCTGGTGTCGTATTGTGTCTCTCTGGTGTCGTATTGTGTCTCTCTGGTGTCGTATTATGTCTCTCTTTGTCGTATTGTGTCTCTCTGGTGTCGTATTGTGTCTCTCTGGTGTCGTATTGTGTCTCTCTGGTGTCGTATTGTGTCTCTCTTTTGTCGTATTGTGTCTCTCTGGTGTCGTATTGTGTCTCTCTGGTGTCGTATTGTGTCTCTCTGGTGTCGTATTGTGTCTCTCTTTTGTCGTATTGTGTTGTGTCTCTCTGGTGTCGTATTGTGTCTCTCTGGTGTCGTATTGTGTCTCTCTGGTGTCGTATTATGTCTCTCTGGTGTCGTATTGTGTCTCTCTGGTGTCGTATTGTGTCTCTCTTTTGTCGTATTGTGTCTCTCTGGTGTCGTATTGTGTCTCTGGTGTCGTATTGTGTCTCTCTGGTGTCGTATTGTTTCTCTCTTTTGTCATATTATGTCTCTCTGGTGTCGTATTGTGTCTCTCTGGTGTCGTATTGTGTCTCTCTGGTGTCTCTCTCTGGTGTCGTATTGTGTCTCTCTTTTGTCGTATTGTGTGTCTCTGGTGTCGTATTGTGTCTCTGGTGTCGTATTGTGTCTCTAGTGTCGTATTGTGTCTCTCTGGTGTCGTATTGTGTCTCTCTGGTGTCGTATTATGTCTCTCTGGTGTCGTATTGTGTCTCTCTGGTGTCGTATTGTGTCTCTGGTGTCGTATTGTGTCTCTGGTGTCGTATTGTGTCGTATTGTGTCTCTCTTTTGTCGTATTCTGTCTCTCTGGTGTCGTATTGTGTCTCTCTGGTGTCGTATTGTGTCTCTGGTGTCGTATTGTGTCGTATTGTGTCTCTCTTTTGTCGTATTGTGTCTCTCTGGTGTCGTATTGTGTCTCTCTTTTGTCGTATTGTGTCTCTCTGGTGTCGTATTGTGTCTCTCTGGTGTCGTATTGTGTCGTATTGTGTCTCTCTTTTGTCGTATTGTGTCTCTCTGGTGTCGTATTGTGTCTCTCTTTTGTCGTATTGTGTCTCTCTGGTGTCGTATTGTGTCTCTCTGGTGTCGTATTGTGTCTCTCTGGTGTCGTATTGTGTCTCTCTGGTGTCGTATTGTGTCTCTCTGGTGTCGTATTGTGTCTCTCTGGTGTCGTATTGTGTCGTATTGTGTCTCTCTGGTGTCGTATTGTGTCTCTAGTGTCGTATTGTGTCTCTCTGGTGTCGTATTGTGTCTCTCTTTTGTCGTATTGTGTTGTGTCTCTCTGGTGTCGTATTGTGTCTCTGGTGTCGTATTGTGTCTCTCTGGTGTCGTATTGTGTCTCTCTGGTGTCGTATTGTGTCTCTCTGGTGTCGTATTGTGTCTCTCTGGTGTCGTATTGTGTCTCTCTGGTGTCGTATTGTGTCGTATTGTGCCTCTCTGGTGTCGTATTGTGTCTCTCTGGTATTGTATTGTGTCTCTGGTGTCGTATTGTGTCTCTCTGGTGTCGTATTGTTTCTCTCTTTTGTCATATTGTGTCTCTCTGGTGTCGTATTGTGTCTCTCTGGTGTCGTATTGTGTCGTATTGTGTCTCTCTGGTGTCGTATTGTGTCTCTGGTGTCGTATTGTGTGTCTCTGGTGTCGTATTGTGTGTCTCTGGTGTCGTATTGTGTCTCTGGTGTCGTATTGTGTCTCTAGTGTCGTATTGTGTCTCTCTGGTGTCGTATTGTGTCTCTCTGGTGTCGTATTGTGTCTCTCTGGTGTCGTATTATGTCTCTCTGGTGTCGTATTGTCTCTCTGGTGTCGTTTTGTGTCTCTCTGGTGTCGTATTGTGTCTCTGGTGTCGTATTGTGTCTCTGGTGTCGTATTGTGTCGTATTGTGTCTCTCTTTTGTCGTATTGTGTCTCTCTGGTGTCGTATTGTGTCTCTCTGGTGTCGTATTGTGTCTCTCTGGTGTCGTATTGTGTCTCTGGTGTCGTATTGTGTCGTATTGTGTCTCTCTTTTGTCGTATTGTGTCTCTCTGGTGTCGTATTGTGTCTCTCTGGTGTCGTATTGTGTCGTATTGTGTCTCTCTTTTGTCGTATTGTGTCTCTCTGGTGTCGTATTGTGTCTCTCTGGTATTGTATTGTGTCTCTCTAGTGTCGTTCTGTGTCTCTCTGGTGTCGTATTGTGTCTCTCTGGTGTCGTATTGTGTCTCTCTGGTGTCGTATTGTGTCTCTCTTTTGTCGTATTGTGTGTCTCTGGTGTCGTATTGTGTCTCTGGTGTCGTATTGTGTCTCTAGTGTCGTATTGTGTCTCTCTGGTGTCGTATTGTGTCTCTCTGGTGTCGTATTATGTCTCTCTGGTGTCGTATTGTGTCTCTCTGGTGTCTATTGTGTCTCTGGTGTCGTATTGTGTCTCTGGTGTCGTATTGTGTCGTATTGTGTCTCTCTTTTGTCGTATTCTGTCTCTCTGGTGTCGTATTGTGTCTCTCTGGTGTCGTATTGTGTCTCTGGTGTCGTATTGTGTCGTGGTGTGTCTCTCTTTGTCGTATTGTGTCTCTCTGGTGTCGTATTGTGTCTCTCTTTGTCGTATTGTGTCTCTCTGGTGTCGTATTGTGTCTCTCTGGTGTCGTATTGTGTCTCTTGTGTCTCTCTTTTGTCGTATTGTGTCTCTCTGGTGTCGTATTGTGTCTCTCTTGTCGTATTGTGTCTCTCTGGTGTCGTATTGTGTCTCTCTGGTGTCGTATTGTGTCTCTCTGGTGTCGTATTGTGTCTCTCTGGTGTCGTATTGTGTCTCTCTGGTGTCGTATTGTGTCTCTCTGGTGTCGTGTCGTATTGTGTCTCTCTGGTGTCGTATTGTGTCTCTCTGTGTCGTGTGTCTCTCTGGTGTCGTATTGTGTCTCTCTTTTGTCGTATTGTGTCTCTCTGGTGTCGTATTGTGTCTCTGGTGTCGTATTGTGTCTCTCTGGTGTCGTATTGTGTCTCTCTGGTGTCGTATTGTGTCTCTCTGGTGTCGTATTGTGTCTCTCTGGTGTCGTATTGTGTCTCTCTGGTGTCGTATTGTGACGTCTTGTGTCTCTCTGGTGTCGTTTGTGTCTCTCTGGTATTGTATTGTGTCTCTGGTGTCGTATTGTGTCTCTCTGGTGTCGTATTGTTTCTCTCTGGTGTCATATTGTGTCTCTCTGGTGTCAGTATTGTGTCTCTCTGGTGTCGTATTGTCTCGTGTGTCTCTCTGGTGTCGTATTGTGTCACTCTGGTGTCGTATTGTGTCTCTCTGGTGTCGTATTGTGTCTCTCTGGTGTCGTATTGTGTCTCTGGTGTCGTATTGTGTCTCTGGTGTCGTATTGTGTCTCTCTGGTGTCGTATTGTGTCTCTCTGGTGTCGTATTGTGTCTCTCTGGTGTCGTATTATGTCTCTCTGGTGTCGTCTCTCTGGTGTCGTTTGTGTCTCTCTGGTGTCGTATTGTGTCTCTGGTGTCGTATTGTGTCTCTGGTGTCGTATTGTGTCGTATTGTGTCTCTCTTTTGTCGTATTGTGTCTCTCTGGTGTCGTATTGTGTCTCTCTGGTGTCGTATTGTGTCTCTCTGGTGTCGTATTGTGTCTCTGGTGTCGTATGTCGTCTGTCTCTCTGGTGTCGTATTGTGTCTCTCTGGTGTCGTATTGTGTCTCTCTGGTGTCGTATTGTGTCGTGTCTCTCTGGTGTCGTATTGTGTCTCTCTGGTGTCGTATTGTGTCTCTCTGGTATTGTATTGTGTCTCTCTAGTGTCGTTCTGTGTCTCTCTGGTGTCGTATTGTGTCTCTCTGGTGTCGTATTGTGTCTCTCTGGTGTCGTATTGTGTCTCTCTGGTGTCGTATTGTGTCTCTGGTGTCGTATTGTGTCTCTGGTGTCGTATTGTCTCTCTTTTGTCGTATTGTGTCTCTCTGGTGTCGTATTGTGTCTCTCTGGTGTCGTATTGTGTCTCTCTGGTGTCGTATTGTGTCTCTCTGGTGTCGTATTGTGTCTCTCTGGTGTCGTATTGTGTCTCTCTGGTGTCGTATTATGTCTCTCTTTTGTCGTATTGTGTCTCTCTGGTGTCGTATTGTGTCTCTCTGGTGTCGTATTGTGTCTCTCTGGTGTCGTATTGTTTCTCTCTTTTGTCATATTGTGTCTCTCTGGTGTCGTATTGTGTCTCTCTGGTGTCGTATTGTGTCTCTCTGGTGTCGTATTGTGTCTCTCTTTTGTCGTATTGTGTTGTGTCTCTCTGGTGTCGTATTGTGTCTCTCTGGTGTCGTATTGTGTCTCTCTGGTGTCGTATTATGTCTCTCTGGTGTCGTATTGTGTCTCTCTGGTGTCGTATTGTGTCTCTCTTTTGTCGTATTGTGTCTCTCTGGTGTCGTATTGTGTCTCTGGTGTCGTATTGTGTCTCTCTGGTGTCGTATTGTTTCTCTCTTTTGTCATATTGTGTCTCTCTGGTGTCGTATTGTGTCTCTCTGGTGTCATATTATGTCTCTCTGGTGTCGTATTGTGTCTCTCTGGTGTCGTATTGTGTCTCTCTGGTGTCGTATTGTGTCTCTCTGGTGTCGTATTGTGTCTCTCTTTTGTCGTATTGTGTGTCTCTGGTGTCGTATTGTGTCTCTGGTGTCGTATTGTGTCTCTAGTGTCGTATTGTGTCTCTCTGGTGTCGTGTGTCTCTCTGGTGTCGTATTATGTCTCTCTGGTGTCGTATTGTGTCTCTCTGGTGTCGTATTGTGTCTCTGGTGTCGTATTGTGTCTCTGGTGTCAGTATTGTGTCTCTTGTGTCTCTTTGTCGTATTGTGTCTCTCTGGTGTCGTATTGTGTCTCTCTGGTGTCGTATTGTGTCTCTCTGGTGTCGTATTGTGTCTCTGGTGTCGTATTGTGTCGTATTGTGTCTCTCTTTGTCGTATTGTGTCTCTCTGGTGTCGTATTGTGTCTCTCTGGTGTCTCTCTGGTGTCGTATTGTGTCTCTGGTGTCGTATTGTGTCTCTCTGGTGTCGTATTGTTTCTCTCTTTTGTCATATTGTGTCTCTCTGGTGTCGTATTGTGTCTCTCTGGTGTCATATTATGTCTCTCTGGTGTCGTATTGTGTCTCTCTGGTGTCGTATTGTGTCTCTCTGGTGTCGTATTGTGTCTCTCTGGTGTCGTATTGTGTCTCTCTTTTGTCGTATTGTGTGTCTCTGGTGTCGTATTGTGTCTCTGGTGTCGTATTGTGTCTCTAGTGTCGTATTGTGTCTCTCTGGTGTCGTATTGTGTCTCTCTGGTGTCGTATTATGTCTCTCTGGTGTCGTATTGTGTCTCTCTGGTGTCGTATTGTGTCTCTGGTGTCGTATTGTGTCTCTGGTGTCGTATTGTGTCGTATTGTGTCTCTCTTTTGTCGTATTGTGTCTCTCTGGTGTCGTATTGTGTCTCTCTGGTGTCGTATTGTGTCTCTCTGGTGTCGTATTGTGTCTCTGGTGTCGTATTGTGTCGTATTGTGTCTCTCTTTTGTCGTATTGTGTCTCTCTGGTGTCGTATTGTGTCTCTCTGGTGTCGTATTGTGTCTCTGGTGTCGTATTGTGTAAGCATCTAGAGGTGGGTACGACTTCATCTCCATAGAATTAATTAATAAATTGAGCACTGTGTGAGCAGCGCATCCAAATACCACCCTCTGGTGCTCCTAATACCACCCTCTGGTGCTCCAAATACCACCATTTGGTGCTCCAAATACCACCCTCTGGTGCTCCAAATACCACCCTCTGGTGCTCCAAATACCACCCTCTGGTGCTCCTAATACCACCCTCTGGTGCTCCTAATACCACCCTCTGGTGCTCCTAATACCACCCTCTGGTGCTCCTAATACCACCCTCTGGTGCTCCAAATACCACCCTCTGGTGCTCCAAATACCACCCTCTGGTGCTCCAAATACCACCCTCTGGTGCTCCTAATACCACCCTCTGGTGCTCCTAATACCACCCTCTGGTGCTCCTAATACCACCCTCTGGTGCTCCAAATACCACCCTCTGGTGCTCCTAATACCACCCTCAGGTGCTCTTCATACCACCCCCTGGTGCTCCTAATACCACCCTCTGGTGCTCCTAATACCACCCTCTGGTGCTCCAAATACCACCCTCTGGTGCTCCTAATACCACCCTCTGGTGCTCCAAATACCACCCTCTGGTGCTCCTAATACCACCCTCTGGTTCCCCTAATACCACCCCTGGTGCTCCTAATACCACCCTCTGGTGCTCCAAATACCACCCTCTGGTGCTCCTAATACCACCCCTGGTGCTCCTAATACCACCCTCTGGTGCTCCAAATACCACCCTCTGGTGCTCCTAATACCACCCTCTGGTGCTCCAAATACCACCCTCTGGTGCTCCTAATACCACCCTCTGGTTCTCCAAATACCACCCTCTGGTGCTCCTAATACCACCCTCTGGTTCCCCTAATACCACCCCTGGTGCTCCTAATACCACCCTCTGGTGCTCCAAATACCACCCTCTGGTGCTCCCACCCCTAATACCATACCACCCCTGGTGCTCCTAATACCACCCTCTGGTGCTCCTAATACCACCCCTGGTGCTCCTAATACCACCCTCTGGTGCTCCAAATACCACCATCTGGTGCTCCTAATACCACCCTCTGGTGCTCCAAATACCACCCTCTGGTGCTCCTAATACCACCCTCTGGTGCTCCAAATACCACCCTCTGGTGCTCCTAATACCACCCTCTGGTGCTCCTAATACCACCCTCTGGTGCTCCTAATACCACCCTCTGGTGCTCCAAATACCACCCTCTGGTGCTCCTAATACCACCCTCAGGTGCTCCTCATACCACCCCCTGGTGCTCCTAATACCACCCTCTGGTGCTCCTAATACCACCCTCTGGTGCTCCAAATACCACCCTCTGGTGCTCCTAATACCACCCTCTGGTGCTCCAAATACCACCCTCTGGTGCTCCTAATACCACCCTCTGGTTCCCCTAATACCACCCCTGGTGCTCCTAATACCACCCTCTGGTGCTCCAAATACCACCCTCTGGTGCTCCTAATACCACCCCTGGTGCTCCTAATACCACCCTCTGGTGCTCCTAATACCACCCCTGGTGCTCCTAATACCACCCTCTGGTGCTCCAAATACCACCATCTGGTGCTCCTAATACCACCCTCTGGTGCTCCAAATACCACCCTCTGGTGCTCCTAATACCACCCTCTGGTGCTCCTAATACCACCCTCTGGTGCTCCAAATACCACCCTCTGGTGCTCCTAATACCACCCTCTGGTGCTCCTAATACCACCCTCTGGTGCTCCAAATGCCACCCTCTGGTGCTCCTAATACCACCCTCTGGTGCTCCTAATACCACCCTCTGGTGCTCCTAATACCACCCTCTGGTGCTCCTAATACCACCCTCTGGTGCTCCAAATACCACCCTCTGGTGCTCCAAATACCACCCTCTGGTGCTCCTATGACTGTGTACACCTTGAGCTTGATATTATTCGTTTACAGTTGAGTAGCTGTTCTATCTCTCAAGCATACATTTTTTAACGAGCATTTTACCCGCGGGTGCAATAGTTATTTGGCTATTACAAAAATAAAATGCATTATGGTGATTACCTGGATAAAAGGCCAGGAAAGATAGGGACAAATACATGATTGGTACATCCGTTTCGTTATTTTTAAATTATTGATTTTTCAAGAATATAATATAATAATAATAATAATATATGCCATTTAGCAGACGCTTTTATCCAAAGCGACTTACAGTCATGTGTGCATACATTCTACGTATGGGTGGTCCCGGGAATCGAACCCACTACCCTGGCGTTACAAGCGCCATGCTCTACCAACTGAGCTACAGAAGGACTAACTTCTAAATGCCTCATGAGCTATGTTCAACTGTTTGGTTTTGAAAATCGCTGATTTCCCCTTGAACCCTCCTGCTGTGTTCAGGTCAAATTTGACCGATTTTCAAGTTCTCTCTCTGAACATTGCAGTTAATTTAATCTGATTGTCATAAGGTTCCATTACTTTTTCCACACAGAGCATCTGAACACACAAAAGATATTTTGGATGATTTTCATTACATTTCGTACATTTCACCTGTTGTGTTCAGTCATTAGAAATGAATGGGTGAGACTACAATTAGTGTATAAAACTGAGTTCCGGCACATCCCCATTCATCAGATGGACACACTTCCTCTCCCAGACCCCCACATGCATGTGTGTTTGAACACACACACACACACACACACACACACACACACACACACACACACACACACACACACACACACACACACACACACACACACACACACACACACACACACACACACACACACACACACACACACCTCACTCCCCTTCTTGGCTTCCATGGCAACCCCCACGGGAACCTTTCCCCAATAAAATCTTTCCCCCATGGGAACCACATGTGTTGGCATTCTCACAAACAGTCACAACATTGTTTCAATAATATATAGAACTTTTCTTGCAGCTCTGGTATATAAAGCTTATTTGAGGCCTTTCTCACAATTCATTCTGTGGCAGCACAATGACCAAACAATATACTGTATGTGAGACTCTTGATCATATCTTTGATCATGACACTGGTGAGGAGGAGAGATACCTTGTTTAACTTTGACACAAAGTAGTTTATGATCAAAGCACAATATGTTTCATCTGACTATTTGTTATAGTCTAAATAATCCATACATTCTGCTTTTTTTAAACTTAAAAACGAGTTGTATGAGCTCAGGTCAATGAGGCCTACAGGCCATAAATAGCAAATAGAAGTTCATAACTTGTGATGTTCACAATAACTTAAGTTGATAAAAAGATTTAACACAACATTAGGTGATAATATATGTATTATTATGGATTTATAATCAGCTATAATGGGGAGGTCATTTTGGACCGGAATCACATAATGAATCAACTTGAAACGAACACGACAGGAGGGTTAAAGAAAGATGACCAGTACCGAATCAATGTGCAGGGATACCAAGTAGTTGAGGTAATTGAGGTATTATGTACCTGTAGGTAGGGATAAAAGTGACTAGGCAATCAGGATAGATAATAAACAGAGTTGTAGCATTGTGTGTGAAGAGTGTCACAGTGTGTCTGTTTGTGTGTGTGTGTGAAGAGTGTCACAGTGTGTCTGTGTATGTGTGTGTGTGTGTGTGTGTGTGTGTGTGTGTGTGTGTGTGTGTGTGTGTGTGTGTGTGTGTGTGTGTGTGTGTGTATGTAGCATCAATATGCATGCATGTGTGTGAGTTTGTGTGGCGTCAACATGAGTGTGTGTGTGTGTGTTGTGTGTGTGAGCGTATTTACACTGAGTATACCAAACATTAGGAACCATTTCTTGCAACCCCCCCCCCCTCCCCCCACACACACACACACAAACCGGTGAGCCTGGCACCTACTATCATATCCCCCATTCAAAGACACCTAAATCTTTCATCTTGCTCATTCACCCTCTGAATGGTACACATAAACAAGCCATGTCTCAATTGTTTCAAGGCTTAATTCTTTAATTCTTTAAAGTCTAAGCTATTGGTGGGGGGAGGGGGGGGGTTCTACGTTGACATCTGGAATTGTTCTAAGATGGTCATAGTATGGATTATTTATCTATTTGATTAAAAAATGTAGGACCCCTTTAAGGTATTAAAAAAATGATTGCATTTGGCCATTACTAAGAAACGCCCAAAGAAACTCATTGAATAACGTAAATAAATTGCAAAAAAGAGAGTCAAAAATGTATAATAAGAAACAAGGTCTTGAAGTGTTTTTCCATTATCTGGGAGAAAGCTCAGGAATTGATTTTTTTTTACACATATTTATCCTCTTTTATGGTTTGGCACAAAACATTTTTTTTTTAAAACCAGCACCGATTACCTTCAGATGAGTCCTGTGATGCTTGTGAGTATCGTAGACTAAAACGGATAACACTATTGTGTTTGTGAGTCTCCCCTTTCCATAATAGTTTTGTAGGTCAAACCGTTCAGATGCCACAGACGTTGTTGTGAGAAGAATGATTTTCGGGAGGTCTCGTGGTCTGACAAACACCTCTCTGTCACCTCTCACCGCAGACGCAGAAGTGCAACATCGGCGGACACAGAAGATTGAGATGCATCTGATGCAAAAAACACACGTCTAGCTTAAACTGACAGATGTTGTTGGGGATTGTTTTATTACGTTAGTTAGATTGATGCACCGGTTTGTCAATCGACTCTAGGGGTTAACCTGTCCTCCCGCTTCATCTACACCAGTGGAGGCTCCTCAGAGTACGAAGGGGAACACCATCCTACTCAGTGAATTTCATACAAATGTAAATAATAAAATATTTTAAAATGTATCCTTTTTAGATAAAACTATACTAAATACTGTATATTCACGTCATCAAATAACTGATTAAAACACTGTTTTGCAATGAAGGTCTACAGTAGCCTCAACAGCACTCTGGGGTAGCACCATGACGTAAGCAGAGGACAGCTATTGACCATCCTACCCTGTGTACATTGACTTCAATACAATACCTAGGAGGCTCATGGTTCTCAACCCCTTACATAGACTTACACAGTAAATCTGACGACTTCCGGAGAGTGTCCTCCAACCTATCTTGCAGAATGAACTGACTTGTTGTCCACCTAATCAAAGGATCAGGGAATGAATCTAGTACTGAAAGCATAAGCTACAGCTAGCTAACACTGCAGAGCATAACATGTGGTGACTAGTTGACTCAAAGAGAGAGAAAGACCATTGTTGAACAGTTTTTGAACAAATTAATTAATTCAAAAATGAAGGAGAAGCAGCAGAGAGTGAGAGTGTTAGCTTTATTGCGTTGTATTTTGTTCACTTTTAGTTTCACTTAGCTAGCCAACTCAAACACCCAGCTCAAACAGGGAGGAATGCTATTTATGTTAGCTAGCTGGCGAAAGCTATTCAACACTGGAACTCTTCCAAGTCAAGAAAAGCTTTCAGTTTTATTAATGTATTCCCACCAGGGCTTGCCGGTGTAACTGATAAACTGATGCTGTACACTGTACTGTGTGATTGTATTTACTAACACGTTAGTTCTAGTTATTTGATTAATTAGCTAATATGGTGACATTGACAATGATGTAGGCTGTGTGTAACTGTTAAACTGATGGTATGAGGGTTAATGGTGGATTAACGGTTATGGTATGATTGTTAATGGTAGCAGTTAGTTCTAGTATGAATGTTAATGGTAGCAGTTAACGTTAGGTATGAATGATAATGGTGGCATTGAACAATGGTATGAATAATAATGGTGGCAGTTAACGGTTATGGTATGAATAATAATGGTGGCAGTTAACGGTTATGGTATGAGAGTTAATGGTGGCAGTTAACGGTTATGGTATGATTGTTAATGGTAGCAGTTAACGGTTATGGTATGAATGATAATGGTGGCAGTTAACGGTTATGGTATGAATGATAATGGTGGCAGTTAACGGTTATGGTATGAATGATAATGGTGGCAGTTAACGGTTATGGTATGAATGATAATGGTGGCAGTTAATGGTTATGGTATGAATGTTAATGGTGGCAGTTAACGGTTATGGTATGAATGATAATGGTGGCAGTTAACGGTTATGGTATGAATGATAATGGTGGCAGTTAACGGTTATGGTATGAATGTTAATGGTGGCAGTTAACGGTTATGGTATGAATGATAATGGTGGCAGTTAACGGTTATGGTATGAATGTTAATGGTAGCAGTTAACGGTTATGGTATGAATGTTAATGGTAGCAGTTAACGGTTATGGTATGAATGATAATGGTAGCAGTTAACGGTTATGGTATGAATGATAATGGTAGCAGTTAACGGTTATGGTATGAATGATAATGGTAGCAGTTAACGGTTATGGTATGAATGATAATGGTAGCAGTTAACGGTTATGGTATGAATGATAATGGTAGCAGTTAACGGTTATGGTATGAATGATAATGGTAGCAGTTAACGGTTATGGTATGAATGTTTAACTTGGATTGTTTTCCTCCTGGTCACAGACAGCTGTTGTGTTGTGCACTGAATTTCACAAGTGAAGGGGAAAAGGTGAGAGGAGGAGAGTGTGTAGAAGCGAGAAAGAATTATTCAAGGAGTAAAGTGATGATGTTCTTTGTATGTGTCTGCTACGAAAGTTAACTGTGTGTGTGGGTGATCAGGGGTGTATTAATTTCTCCAATTCTAAATGTTTACAAATTCATATACAATTAAAAGCTGAAATGTCTTGAGTCAATAAGTATTGAACCCCTTTGTTATGGCCTGCCTAAATAAGTTCAGGAGTAAAAATGTGCTTATTAAGAAGTTGCATTGACTCTGTGTGCAACAGCAGTGTTTAACATGATTTTTGAATGAGTACCTCATCTCTGTACCCCACACATACAATTATCTCTAAGGTCCAGCAGTGAATTCCAAACACAGATTTAACCACAAAGACCAGGGAGATTTTCCAATGTCTCACAAAGAAGGTCATCTATTGGTAGATGGGTAAAAAAGCAGACATATCCCTTACATATCTCTTATTAATTACACTTTGGATGGTGTATCAATACACCCAGTCACTACAAAGATACAGACCTCCTTCCTCCTTCCTAACTGTCGGAGAGGAAGGCCAATGGTGACTTTAAAACAGTTACAGATTTTAATGGCTGTGATATGAGAAACCTAAGGATGGATCAACAATATTGTAGTTACTCCACAATACTAACCTAATTGACAGAGTGAAAAGAAGGAAGCCTGTACAGAATAAAAATATTCAAAAACATGCATCCTGTTTGCAACAAGGCACTAAAGTAATACTGCAAAAAATGTGGTAAGCAAATAACTTTTTGTCTTCAATACGAAGTGTTATGTTTGGGGAAAATCCAATACAACACAGAGTACCACTCCATATTTTCAAGCATAGTGGTGGCTGCATCATGTTATGGGTATGTTGTAAACATTAAGGACTCTGAGTTTGTCAGGATAAAAAATTATCGGAATGGAGCTAAGCACAGGCAAAATTCTAGAGTAAAACCTGGTTCAGTCTGCTTTCCAGCAGACACTGTAAGATTAATTCACCTTTATCAGGACAATAACCTAAAATATAAGCCAAATCTACAGTGGAGTTGCTTACCAAGAAGACAGTGAATGTTCCCGAGTGGCCTAGTTACAGTTTTGACTTAAATCTACTTGAAAATCCTTGGCAAGACTTGAAAATGGTTGTCTAGTAATGATGAACAACTGATTTGACAGAGCTGGAGGAATTTAGAAAATAATAATGGGAAAATATTGTACAATCCAGGTGTGTAAAGCTCTCAGAGACTTTCTGAAGGCATTGTAGCTGTTCTGATGTCCAGAATATACTTTCGGTCATAGAAAACGATGGCGTACATATACAATGTACAAAAAAAGTTATGATCAGCGCAACAACCCCCCACACAAAATAACACTATTGGTCAAGAGCCTTGTACAACGGCTGCTCTTCCCTCCAGTAGCATCCTTAACTCCATCCCTTTTGAATTTGGATTCGTTTAGGTGTGTTTTGTACTTTCTCGCTCGCTCTCTTCCTTTCTCCTCCTCTGTATCTCTCTCAATTCAATTAATTTCAATTCAATTGACTTTATTGATTGACATGGCAAGTTCATTATTACTTACATTGTCAAAGTATACATATCATAAAATAAAAATAAAATAAAAATATATATTTATATATAAATAAATGGTGGGACCAACAGCAATAATAATAATAATAATAATAGTAATATTAGTAGGACATGGGATTACCATTAACAACAACTACAACAATATTAATGAGAACGACAATACATTAAAGCAATGGTAGTAGACCAGTGTCAACATGACTGAGAAGACACATGACATGGTAGTAGACCAGTGTCAACATGACTGAGAAGACACATGACATGGTAGTAGACCAGTGTCAACATGACTGAGAAGACACATGACATGGTAGTAGACCAGTGTCAACATGACTGAGAAGACACATGACATGGTAGTAGACCAGTGTCAACATGACTGAGAAGACACATGACATGGTAGTAGACCAGTGTCAACATGACTGAGAAGACACATGACATGGTAGTAGACCAGTGTCAACATGACTGAGAAGACACATGACCTGGTAGTAGACCAGTGTCAACATGACTGAGAAGACACATGACATGGTAGTAGACCAGTGTCAACATGACTGAGAAGACACATGACATGGTAGTAGACCAGTGTCAACATGACTGAGAAGACACATGACCTGGTAGTAGACCAGTGTCAACATGACTGAGAAGACACATGACATGGTAGTAGACCAGTGTCAACATGACTGAGAAGACACATGACATGGTAGTAGACCAGTGTCAACATGACTGAGAAGACACATGACATGGTAGTAGACCAGTGTCAACATGACTGAGAAGACACATTACATGGTAGTAGACCAGTGTCAACATGACTGAGAAGACACAAGACATGGTAGTAGACCAGTGTCAACATGACTGAGAAGACACATGACATGGTAGTAGACCAGTGTCAACATGACTGAGAAGACACATGACATGGTAGTAGACCAGTGTCAACATGACTGAGAAGACACATTACATGGTAGTAGACCAGTGTCAACATGACTGAGAAGACACATGACATGGTAGTAGACCAGTGTCAACATGACTGAGAAGACACATTACATGGTAGTAGACCAGTGTCAACATGACAGAGAAGAAACATGACATGGTAGTAGACCAGTGTCAACATGACTGAGAAGACACATGACATGGTAGTAGACCAGTGTCAACATGACTGAGAAGACACATTACATGGTAGTAGACCAGTGTCAACATGACTGAGAAGACACATGACATGGTAGTAGACCAGTGTCAACATGACAGAGAAGAAACATGACATGGTAGTAGACCAGTGTCAACATGACTGAGAAGAAACATGACATGGTAGTAGACCAGTGTCAACATGACAGAGAAGAAACATGACATGGTAGTAGACCAGTGTCAACATGACTGAGAAGACACATGACATGGTAGTAGACCAGTGTCAACATGACTGAGAAGACACATGACATAGTAGTAGACCAGTGTCAACATGACTGAGAAGACACATGACATGGTAGTAGACCAGTGTCAACATGACAGAGAAGAAACATGACATGGTATGAAAGACAAAACAAAACAAGATGGGAAAAATTATCGACATTACTTTGCACTTTTCATTGGCTGTCCCTCAGGTTGTGGCAGGAGGACACATATTTGGCTGCCAAAACTGCACATTTTGGCTTTCCACCAAATAAATATTAGATTTTTTCTTCATTTTTTATAGTTTAAAATTCTTTGTGTTGAATTGTAATTTTGAGAAAGAAATATTCTCTTAGGTCTGAGTATTTGTCACAGTGTAATAGGAAATGCAGCCCTGTCTCTACCTCTCCCCTGGAGCAGAGTGAGCACAACCTGTCCTCTCTGGGCAGCCAGGTTGGCCTGTGACGACCGGTCTCTATAGCCAGACTGTCCTCTCTGGGCAGCCAGGTTGGCCTGTGACGACCGGTCTCTATAGCCAGACTGTCCTCTCTGGGCAGCCAGGTTGGCCTGTGACGACCGGTCTCTATAGCCAGACTGTCCTCTCTGGGCAGCCAGGTTGGCCTGTGACGACCGGTCTCTATAGCCAGACTGTCCTCTCTGGGCAGCCAGGTTGGCCTGTGACGACCGGTCTCTATAGCCAGACTGTCCTCTCTGGGCAGCCAGGTTGGCCTGTGACGACCGGTCTCTATAGCCAGACTGTCCTCTCTGGGCAGCCAGGTTGGCCTGTGACGACCGGTCTCTATAGCCAGACTGTCCTCTCTGGGCAGCCAGGTTGGCCTGTGACGACCGGTCTCTATAGCCAGACTGTCCTCTCTGGGCAGCCAGGTTGGCCTGTGACGACCGGTCTCTATAGCCAGACTGTCCTCTCTGGGCAGCCAGGTTGGCCTGTGACGACCGGTCTCTATAGCCAGACTGTGCTCACTGAGTCTGTACCTAGTCAATGTTTTCCTCAGTTATCATCTATCAGTCACAGTGGTCAGATAGTCTGCCACCATGTACTGTCTGTTAAGAAACAAATAGCATTGAGGTTTATTTAGATTATTTGTGGTGTCTTTCTAATAGGTGATATATTTTTATTTTTGTTTTGTGATGATCTGGTTGAGCCAGATTTTCTGAGTGCTGTCCTGAGGCTCTATGGGGTTGGTTTGGGTTGGTGAACTGGGCCTCAGAACCAGCTGGCTGAGGGGACTTCTCTTGTTTCATCTCTTGACATTGTAGAGCTGTGTGATGGAATGTATTGGGGTCTCTTGTTTCATCTCTTGACATTGTAGAGCTGTGTGATGGAATGTATTGGGGTCTCTTGTTTCATCTCTTGACATTGTAGAGCTGTGTGATGGAATGTATTGGGGTCTCTTGTTTCATCTCTTGACATTGTAGAGCTGTGTGATGGAATGTATTGGGGTCTCTTGTTTCATCTCTTGACATTGTAGAGCTGTGTGATGGAATGTATTGGGGTCTCTTGTTTCATCTCTTGACATTGTAGAGCTGTGTGATGGAATGTATTGGGGTCTCTTGTTTCATCTCTTGACATTGTAGAGCTGTGTGATGGAATGTTTTGGGGTCTCTTGTTTCATCTCTTGACATTGTAGAGCTGTGTGATGGAATGTATTGGGGTCTCTTGTTTCATCTCTTGACATTGTAGAGCTGTGTGATGGAATGTTTTGGGGTCACTTGTTTTTAGATGGTTGTAAAATTTGATGGCTCTTTTTTGTATTCCATAGAGGAGGGGGTATTGGCCCAATTCTGCTCTACATGCCTTATTTTGAGTTTTTCTTTGCACTTGCAATACAGTATTTCGATTGGATGTTTGTCCCATTTGATAAATTCATTATTAGAGACTGGACCCCATACTTTACTGCCATATAGAGCAATTGGTTCTATAACTGATTGAAAAATGTTGAGCCAGATTCTAATTGGAATTTCGATTTTGATGTTCCTTTTAATGGCATAGAATGCTCTGCTTTGTCTCTCAGCTCATTCACAGCCATGTGAAAGCTTCCTGTGTTGCTGATATTTAGTCCTAGATTTGTGTAGTTTTTGGTGTGTTCTAATAGAACTGTGTCCAAATAGAATTTATATTTGTCATCCTTATTTCCAGACCTTTTTTGGAATATCATTATATATATATTTTTTTTTAACGGCCAGAGCCCAGGTCTGACAGAACCTGTGAAGTCGATCTAGGTGCTGCTGTCTCCCACTAAAGAGGGGTTAGGTCATCTGCGTACAGCAGCCACTTGATTTCAGTGTTGTGTAGGGTGATACCAGGTGCTGCCGATTCTTCTAATGTTTTTGCCAATTCGTTAATGTAGATGTTAAATAGTGTTGGACTTATTGGGCAGCCCTGTTTCCCTCCCGTCTCTGAGAGAAGAAGTCTGTTTGCTTGTTGCCAATTTTAACCTCACATTTGTTTTTGGAGTACATTGATTTAATAAAATCATATGTTTTCCCTCCAATACCACTTTCTATTAGTTTATAAAAAACACCTTTGTGCCAAATTTAATCAAATGCTTTCTTGAAATCTACAAAACACCAGTAGATTTTGCTTTTGTTTGGGTTTACTTGTTTATCAACTAGAGTGTGGAGGCTGTAAATGTGGTCTGTTGTACGATAATCTTTTAGAAATCCAATCTGGCTTCTGCTCAGGACGTCGTGTTCGTCAAGGAAATGACGTAGTCTGCTATTTCTAATACTGCAGAGAATATTCCCCAAGTTGGTGTTAATGCAAATTCCTCTGAAATTATTTAGGTCAAATTTGTCTCCATTTTTATAGATTGGTGTGATCAATCCCTGGTTCCAAATATCGGGGAAAATACCTGCAGTGAGGATAATGTTGAAGAGTTAGAGTATAGCCAAATTGAATTTGTGGTCTGTATATTTAATTTAAATACCATCAATACCATCTCTCTCTCTCTCTCTCTCTCTCTCTCTCTCTCTCTTGCTCTCTCTCTCTCTCTTGCTCTCTCTCCCCCCTCTGTATCTCTCTCCCCCCTCTGTATATATCTCTCTCTACTCCCCCCGTATCTCTCTCTCCCCCTCTGTATCTCTCTCTCTCCTCCCTCTGTATCTCTCTCTCTCCCCCTGTATCTCTCTCTCTCCTCCCTCTGTATTTCTCTCTCTCCCCCTGTATCTCTCTCTCTCTCCCCCTCTCTCTCCCCCTCTGTATCTCTCCCCCCTCTGTATCTCTGTATCTCTCTCTCTCCCCCCTCTGTATCTCTCCCCCTCTCTCTCCCTCTCTGTATCTCTCCCCCCTCTGTATCTCTGTATCGCTCCCCCCTCTGTATCTCCCCCCTCTGTATCTCTCCCCCCTCTGTATCTCTGTATCTCTCCCCCTTCTGTATCTCTGTATCTCTCCCCCTCTGTATCTCTGTATCTCTCTCTCTCCCCCCTCTGTATCTCTCCCCCTCTCTCTCCCTCTCTGTATCTCTCCCCCCTCTGTATCTCTGTATCGCTCCCCCCTCTGTATCTCCCCTCTGTATCTCTCCCCCTCTGTATCTCTGTATCTCTCCCCCTCTGTATCTCTGTATCTCTCCCCCTCTGTATCTCCCCCTCTGTATCTCTCCCCCTCTGTATCTCTGTATCTCTCCCCCCTCTGTATATCCCCCCCTCAGTATCTCTGTATCTCTCCCCCCTCTGTATATCTCATTTTTGCAAATGTATTGAAAATGAAGTGCAGAAATATCTCATTTTTAAAAGTATTCACACCCCGGAGTTAATACTTTGTAGAAGCACCTTTGCCAGTGATTACAGCTTTGAGTCGTCTTGGGTATGTCTGTATCAGCTTTGTACATCTGGATGTGGGGATTTTCTCCCATTCTTCTTTGCAGATTTTATCAAGCTCTGTGAAGTTCTATTGAACAAAAATATAAACACAACATGTAAAGTGTTGGTCCCATGTTTCATGAGCTGAAATGAAAGTTCCCAGACATTTTTCAAATGCACCAAAAGCTTATTTCTCTCAAGTATTGTGCACAAGTTAGTTTACATCCCTGTTAGTGAGCATTGTGCTGGGGACAATAAAAAGCGTGCAATTGGGATGCTGACTGCAGGAATGTCCACCCAAGCTGTTGCTAGATAATTGAATATATATTTTTCTACCATAAGCCGCCTCCGTCGTTTTAGAGAATTTGGCAGTACATCCAACCGGCCTCACAACTGCAGACCACGTGTAACCACACCAGTCCAGGACCTCCACATCACATCACACCAGTCCAGGACCTCCACATCTGGCTTCTTCATTCGTCTGAGACCAGCCCCCAGATGAAACTGAGGAGTATTTCTGTCTGTAATAAAGTCCTTTTGTAGGAAAAAACTAATTCTGATTATCTGGGCCTGGCTCCCAAGTGGGTGGCCCTATGCCTTCCCAGATCCACCCATGATGGTTGCGCCCCTGCCCAGTCATGTGAAATTCATAGATTAGTGCCTAATGAATTTATCTCAATTGCCTGATTTACACTCAGTAAAATCATTGAAATTGTTGCATCCTGTGTTTATACTTTTGTTTAGTTTAATAAAATGTAATATATCTGGAAATATATAGATAAAGTTATCTGATATGAACACTTTTCCACTGTTGGATTATTTTCCGGCTGTAGAAAACAGGCTCAAATTAAAATCTTACATCTGTACGTGCATGTGTGATTGGGTAGAGTGTCTGTGAATGCGTTTGAGTGTGTGTGTGTGTGTTTGCATGCGTGTATGTATGTGCACGTGCATGTGTGATTGGGTAGAGTGTCTGAATGCGTTTGAGTGTGTGTGTGCATGTGTGTTTGCATGCGTGTATGCATGTGCACGTGCATTTGTGTGTGTGCACCCATCCAACTCATCCATCCAGCTCAGGACATCATCCCTGGCTGGCTCGCATTGAGTGTTGGTGCTGATATGCGTTGTGGCCATCCTGGCGACCAGATGTCAGGGACTACTGATACTGTCCCTTCACAGAGCAGAAACAAATTACCGACCAGCGCTACGCAATATAACCTTCAGATTACAGATGGCCTGCATCACGGGCCCTGAACAGGTTTACAAGATGTAAATACCATGGGGGAAGAGGTAATCCAGCGCAGGAGTAGAGGGAGGGAGAGGTGGAGGGAGGGGTTCCAGCTGGTGTGAGGGAGGGGGGGACTACACTGATACACTAATGTTGGGATGATGGTGATGGTGTGCGTTTGATGTGCTAAAGAGAGCTGAAATTAAACTGGACATCAACGGAACAGATCATCGCTGCATGATTATCCCCTGTTGTTATACTATAGTGATGTTATCTCCTGTTGTTATACTATAGTGATGTTATCTCCTGTTGTTATACTATAGTGATGTTATCTCCTGTTGTTATACTATAGTGATGTTATCTCCTGTTGTTATACTATAGTGATGTTATCTCCTGTTGTTATACTATAGTGATGTTATCTCCTGTTGTTATACTATAGTGATGTTATCTCCTGTTGTTATACTATAGTGATGTTATCTCCTGTTGTTATACTATAGTGATCTTATCCCCTGTTGTTATACTATAGTGATCTTATCCCCTGTTGTTATACTATAGTGATCTTATCTCCTGTTGTTATACTATAGTGATCTTATCTCCTGTTGTTATACTATAGTGATCTTATCCCCTGTTGTTATACTATAGTGATGTTATCTCCTGTTGTTATACTATAGTGATGTTATCCCTGTTGTTAAACTATAGTGATCTTATCTCCTGTTGTTATACTATAGTGATGTTATCTCCTGTTGTTATACTATAGTGATGTTATCTCCTGTTGTTATACTATAGTGATGTTATCTCCTGTTGTTATACTATAGTGATCTTATCTCCTGTTGTTAAACTATAGTGATCTTATCTCCTGTTGTTAAACTATAGTGATCTTATCCCCTGTTGTTATACTATAGTGATCTTATCTCCTGTTGTTATACTATAGTGATCTTATCTCCTGTTGTTATACTATAGTGATGTTATCTCCTGTTGTTATACTATAGTGATGTTATCTCCTGTTGTTATACTATAGTGATCTTATCCCCTGTTGTTAAACTATAGTGATGTTATCTCCTGTTGTTATACTATAGTGATGTTATCCCCTGTTGTTATACTATAGTGATCTTATCTCCTGTTGTTATACTATAGTGATGTTATCCCCTGTTGTTATACTATAGTGATCTTATCCCCTGTTGTTATACTTTAGTGATGTTATCCCCTGTTGTTATACTATAGTGATGTTATCTCCTGTTGTTAAACTATAGTGATCTTATCCCCTGTTGTTAAACTATAGTGATCTTATCTCCTGTTGTTATACTATAGTGATGTTATCCCCTGTTGTTATACTATAGTGATCTTATCTCCTGTTGTTAAACTATAGTGATCTTATCTCCTGTTGTTATACTATAGTGATGTTATCCCCTGTTGTTATACTATAGTGATGTTATCTCCTGTTGTTATACTATAGTGATGTTATCTCCTGTTGTTATACTATAGTGATCTTATCTCCTGTTGTTAAACTATAGTGATCTTATCTCCTGTTGTTAAACTATAGTGATCTTATCCCCTGTTGTTATACTATAGTGATCTTATCTCCTGTTGTTATACTATAGTGATCTTATCTCCTGTTGTTATACTATAGTGATGTTATCTCCTGTTGTTATACTATAGTGATGTTATCTCCTGTTGTTATACTATAGTGATCTTATCCCCTGTTGTTAAACTATAGTGATGTTATCTCCTGTTGTTATACTATAGTGATGTTATCCCCTGTTGTTATACTATAGTGATCTTATCTCCTGTTGTTATACTATAGTGATGTTATCCCCTGTTGTTATACTATAGTGATCTTATCTCCTGTTGTTATACTATAGTGATGTTATCCCTGTTGTTATACTATAGTGATGTTATCTCCTGTTGTTAAACTATAGTGATCTTATCCCCTGTTGTTAAACTATAGTGATCTTATCTCCTGTTGTTATACTATAGTGATGTTATCCCTGTTGTTATACTATAGTGATCTTATCTCCTGTTGTTAAACTATAGTGATCTTATCTCCTGTTGTTATACTATAGTGATGTTATCCCCTGTTGTTATACTATAGTGATCTTATCTCCTGTTGTTATACTATAGTGATCTTATCTCCTGTTGTTATACTATAGTGATGTTATCTCCTGTTGTTATACTATAGTGATGTTATCCCTGTTGTTATACTATAGTGATCTTATCCCCTGTTGTTATACTATAGTGATCTTATCCCCTGTTGTTATACTATAGTGATGTTATCTCCTGTTGTTATACTATAGTGATCTTATCCCCTGTTGTTAAACTATAGTGATCTTATCTCCTGTTGTTATACTATAGTGATCTTATCTCCTGTTGTTATACTATAGTGATCTTATCTCCTGTTGTTATACTATAGTGATCTTATCCCCTGTTGTTATACTATAGTGATGTTATCTCCTGTTGTTATACTATAGTGATGTTATCTCCTGTTGTTATACTATAGTGATCTTATCTCCTGTTGTTATACTATAGTGATGTTATCTCCTGTTGTTATACTATAGTGATGTTATCTCCTGTTGTTATACTATAGTGATGTTATCTCCTGTTGTTATACTATAGTGATCTTATCTCCTGTTGTTATACTATAGTGATCTTATCTCCTGTTGTTATACTATAGTGATCTTATCCCCTGTTGTTATACTATAGTGATGTTATCTCCTGTTGTTATACTATAGTGATCTTATCTCCTGTTGTTATACTATAGTGATGTTATCCCCTGTTGTTATACTATAGTGATCTTATCTCCTGTTGTTATACTATAGTGATCTTATCTCCTGTTGTTATACTATAGTGATCTTATCTCCTGTTGTTATACTATAGTGATGTTATCTCCTGTTGTTATACTATAGTGATCTTATCTCCTGTTGTTATACTATAGTGATCTTATCTCCTGTTGTTATACTATAGTGATGTTATCTCCTGTTGTTATACTATAGTGATGTTATCTCCTGTTGTTATACTATAGTGATCTTATCTCCTGTTGTTATACTATAGTGATGTTATCCCCTGTTGTTATACTATAGTGATGTTATCTCCTGTTGTTATACTATAGTGATGTTATCTCCTGTTGTTATACTATAGTGATCTTATCCCCTGTTGTTATACTATAGTGATCTTATCTCCTGTTGTTATACTATAGTGATCTTATCCCCTGTTGTTATACTATAGTGATGTTATCCCTGTTGTTATACTATAGTGATGTTATCTCCTGTTGTTATACTATAGTGATGTTATCTCCTGTTGTTATACTATAGTGATCTTATCTCCTGTTGTTATACTATAGTGATCTTATCCCTGTTGTTATACTATAGTGATCTTATCTCCTGTTGTTATACTATAGTGATGTTATCTCCTGTTGTTAAACTATAGTGATGTTATCTCCTGTTGTTATACTATAGTGATCTTATCTCCTGTTGTTATACTATAGTGATGTTATCTCCTGTTGTTATACTATAGTGATGTTATCTCCTGTTGTTATACTATAGTGATCTTATCTCCTGTTGTTATACTATAGTGATGTTATCTCCTGTTGTTATACTATAGTGATGTTATCTCCTGTTGTTATACTATAGTGATCTTATCTCCTGTTGTTATACTATAGTGATCTTATCTCCTGTTGTTATACTATAGTGATCTTATCTCCTGTTGTTATACTATAGTGATCTTATCCCCTGTTGTTATACTATAGTGATCTTATCTCCTGTTGTTATACTATAGTGATCTTATCTCCTGTTGTTATACTATAGTGATCTTATCTCCTGTTGTTATACTATAGTGATCTTATCTCCTGTTGTTATACTATAGTGATCTTATCTCCTGTTGTTATACTATAGTGATCTTATCTCCTGTTGTTATACTATAGTGATCTTATCCCCTGTTGTTATACTATAGTGATCTTATCCCCTGTTGTTATACTATAGTGATCTTATCTCCTGTTGTTATACTATAGTGATCTTATCTCCTGTTGTTATACTATAGTGATCTTATCTCCTGTTGTTATACTATAGTGATCTTATCCCCTGTTGTTATACTATAGTGATGTTATCTCCTGTTGTTATACTATAGTGATCTTATCTCCTGTTGTTATACTATAGTGATCTTATCTCCTGTTGTTATACTATAGTGATCTTATCTCCTGTTGTTATACTATAGTGATCTTATCTCCTGTTGTTATACTATAGTGATCTTATCCCCTGTTGTTATACTATAGTGATGTTATCTCCTGTTGTTATACTATAGTGATCTTATCTCCTGTTGTTATACTATAGTGATCTTATCTCCTGTTGTTATACTATAGTGATCTTATCCCCTGTTGTTATACTATAGTGATGTTATCTCCTGTTGTTATACTATAGTGATCTTATCTCCTGTTGTTATACTATAGTGATGTTATCTCCTGTTGTTATACTATAGTGATCTTATCTCCTGTTGTTATACTATAGTGATCTTATCTCCTGTTGTTATACTATAGTGATCTTATCTCCTGTTGTTATACTATAGTGATCTTATCTCCTGTTGTTATACTATAGTGATGTTATCTCCTGTTGTTATACTATAGTGATCTTATCTCCTGTTGTTATACTATAGTGATGTTATCTCCTGTTGTTATACTATAGTGATCTTATCTCCTGTTGTTATACTATAGTGATGTTATCTCCTGTTGTTATACTATAGTGATCTTATCCCCTGTTGTTATACTATAGTGATCTTATCTCCTGTTGTTATACTATAGTGATCTTATCCCCTGTTGTTATACTATAGTGATCTTATCTCCTGTTGTTATACTATAGTGATCTTATCCCCTGTTGTTATACTATAGTGATCTTATCTCCTATACTATAGTGATCTTATCTCCTGTTGTTAAACTATAGTGATCTTATCTCCTGTTGTTATACTATAGTGATCTTATCTCCTGTTGTTATACTATAGTGATCTTATCTCCTGTTGTTATACTATAGTGATGTTATCTCCTGTTGTTATACTATAGTGATCTTATCCCTGTTGTTATACTATAGTGATCTTATCTCCTGTTGTTATACTATAGTGATCTTATCTCCTGTTGTTATACTATAGTGATCTTATCTCCTGTTGTTAAACTATAGTGATCTTATCTCCTGTTGTTATACTATAGTGATCTTATCTCCTGTTGTTATACTATAGTGATCTTATCTCCTGTTGTTATACTATAGTGATGTTATCCCCTTATCTTATATCCTGTTGTTATACTATAGTGATGTTATCCCCTGTTGTTATACTATAGTGATCTTATCTCCTGTTGTTATACTATAGTGATCTTATCTCCTGTTGTTATACTATAGTGATCTTATCCCCTGTTGTTATACTATAGTGATCTTATCTCCTGTTGTTATACTATAGTGATGTTATCTCCTGTTGTTATACTATAGTGATGTTATCTCCTGTTGTTATACTATAGTGATCTTATCTCCTGATGTTATACTATAGTGATGTTATCTCCTGTTGTTATACTATAGTGATGTTATCTCCTGTTGTTATACTATAGTGATCTTATCTCCTGTTGTTATACTATAGTGATCTTATCCCCTGTTGTTATACTATAGTGATCTTATCTCCTGTTGTTATACTATAGTGATCTTATCTCCTGTTGTTATACTATAGTGATCTTATCTCCTGTTGTTAAACTATAGTGATCTTATCTCCTGTTGTTATACTATAGTGATGTTATCTCCTGTTGTTATACTATAGTGATGTTATCTCCTGTTGTTATACTATAGTGATCTTATCCCCTGTTGTTATACTATAGTGATGTTATCTCCTGTTGTTATACTATAGTGATCTTATCCCCTGTTGTTATACTATAGTGATGTTATCTCCTGTTGTTATACTATAGTGATCTTATCCCCTGTTGTTATACTATAGTGATCTTATCTCCTGTTGTTATACTATAGTGATCTTATCTCCTGTTGTTATACTATAGTGATGTTATCTCCTGTTGTTATACTATAGTGATCTTATCTCCTGTTGTTATACTATAGTGATGTTATCTCCTGTTGTTATACTATAGTGATCTTATCCCCTGTTGTTATACTATAGTGATCTTATCTCCTGTTGTTATACTATAGTGATCTTATCTCCTGTTGTTATACTATAGTGATCTTATCTCCTGTTGTTATACTATAGTGATGTTATCCCCTGTTGTTATACTATAGTGATCTTATCTCCTGTTGTTATACTATAGTGATGTTATCCCCTGTTGTTATACTATAGTGATCTTATCTCCTGTTGTTATACTATAGTGATGTTATCTCCTGTTGTTATACTATAGTGATCTTATCCCCTGTTGTTATACTATAGTGATCTTATCTCCTGTTGTTATACTATAGTGATGTTATCTCCTGTTGTTATACTATAGTGATGTTATCTCCTGTTGTTATACTATAGTGATCTTATCCCCTGTTGTTATACTATAGTGATCTTATCCCCTGTTGTTATACTATAGTGATCTTATCCCCTGTTGTTATACTATAGTGATCTTATCCCCTGTTGTTATACTATAGTGATCTTATCTCCTGTTGTTAAACTATAGTGATCTTATCTCCTGTTGTTATACTATAGTGATGTTATCCCCTGTTGTTATACTATAGTGATCTTATCCCCTGTTGTTATACTATAGTGATCTTATCTCCTGTTGTTATACTATAGTGATCTTATCTCCTGTTGTTATACTATAGTGATCTTATCTCCTGTTGTTAAACTATAGTGATCTTATCTCCTGTTGTTAAACTATAGTGATCTTATCTCCTGTTGTTAAACTATAGTGATCTTATCTCCTGTTGTTATACTATAGTGATGTTATCCCCTGTTGTTATACTATAGTGATCTTATATCCTGTTGTTATACTATAGTGATGTTATCCCCTGTTGTTATACTATAGTGATCTTATCTCCTGTTGTTATACTATAGTGATCTTATCTCCTGTTGTTATACTATAGTGATCTTATCCCCTGTTGTTAAACTATAGTGATCTTATCTCCTGTTGTTATACTATAGTGATCTTATCTCCTGTTGTTATACTATAGTGATCTTATCTCCTGTTGTTATACTATAGTGATCTTATCTCCTGTTGTTATACTATAGTGATGTTATCCCCTGTTGTTATACTATAGTGATGTTATCTCCTGTTGTTATACTATAGTGATCTTATCCCCTGTTGTTAAACTATAGTGATGTTATCCCTGTTGTTATACTATAGTGATGTTATCCCCTGTTGTTATACTATAGTGATGTTATCTCCTGTTGTTATACTATAGTGATCTTATCCCCTGTTGTTATACTATAGTGATGTTATCCCCTGTTGTTATACTATAGTGATCTTATCCCCTGTTGTTATACTATAGTGATGTTATCCCCTGTTGTTATACTATAGTGATGTTATCTCCTGTTGTTATACTATAGTGATCTTATCCCCTGTTGTTATACTATAGTGATGTTATCTCCTGTTGTTATACTATAGTGATCTTATCTCCTGTTGTTATACTATAGTGATGTTATCCCTGTTGTTATACTATAGTGATCTTATCTCCTGTTGTTATACTATAGTGATCTTATCTCCTGTTGTTATACTATAGTGATCTTATCCCTGTTGTTATACTATAGTGATCTTATCTCCTGTTGTTATACTATAGTGATCTTATCTCCTGTTGTTATACTATAGTGATGTTATCCCCTGTTGTTATACTATAGTGATCTTATCCCCTGTTGTTATACTATAGTGATCTTATCTCCTGTTGTTAAACTATAGTGATGTTATCCCTGTTGTTATACTATAGTGATCTTATCTCCTGTTGTTATACTATAGTGATCTTATCTCCTGTTGTTATACTATAGTGATCTTATCTCCTGTTGTTATACTATAGTGATCTTATCTCCTGTTGTTATACTATAGTGATCTTATCCCCTGTTGTTATACTATAGTGATCTTATCCCCTGTTGTTATACTATAGTGATGTTATCTCCTGTTGTTAAACTATAGTGATCTTATCCCCTGTTGTTATACTATAGTGATCTTATCTCCTGTTGTTAAACTCTTATCCCCTGTTGTTATACTATAGTGATCTTATCCCCTGTTGTTATACTATAGTGATCTTATCCCCTGTTGTTATACTATAGTGATGTTATCTCCTGTTGTTATACTATAGTGATCTTATCCCTGTTGTTATACTATAGTGATCTTATCTCCTGTTGTTAAACTATAGTGATCTTATCTCCTGTTGTTATACTATAGTGATCTTATCCCCTGTTGTTAAACTATAGTGATCTTATCTCCTGTTGTTATACTATAGTGATCTTATCTCCTGTTGTTATACTATAGTGATCTTATCCCCTGTTGTTATACTATAGTGATCTTATCTCCTGTTGTTATACTATAGTGATCTTATCTCCTGTTGTTATACTATAGTGATCTTATCTCCTGTTGTTATACTATAGTGATCTTATCCCCTGTTGTTATACTATAGTGATCTTATCTCCTGTTGTTATACTATAGTGATCTTATCTCCTGTTGTTATACTATAGTGATCTTATCCCCTGTTGTTATACTATAGTGATGTTATCTCCTGTTGTTATACTATAGTGATCTTATCTCCTGTTGTTATACTATAGTGATGTTATCTCCTGTTGTTATACTATAGTGATGTTATCTCCTGTTGTTATACTATAGTGATGTTATCTCCTGTTGTTATCTATAGTGATCTTATCCCCTGTTGTTATACTATAGTGATCTTATCCCCTGTTGTTATACTATAGTGATCTTATCCCCTGTTGTTATACTATAGTGATCTTATCTCCTGTTGTTATACTATAGTGATCTTATCTCCTGTTGTTATACTATAGTGATGTTATCTCCTGTTGTTATACTATAGTGATCTTATCTCCTGTTGTTAAACTATAGTGATGTTATCTCCTGTTGTTATACTATAGTGATCTTATCTCCTGTTGTTATACTATAGTGATGTTATCTCCTGTTGTTATACTATAGTGATGTTATCTCCTGTTGTTATACTATAGTGATGTTATCCCCTGTTGTTATACTATAGTGATGTTATCTCCTGTTGTTATACTATAGTGATGTTATCTCCTGTTGTTATACTATAGTGATCTTATCCCCTGTTGTTATACTATAGTGATCTTATCTCCTGTTGTTATACTATAGTGATCTTATCCTGTTGTTATACTATAGTGATCTTATCCCTGTTGTTATACTATAGTGATCTTATCTCCTGTTGTTATACTATAGTGATCTTATCTCCTGTTGTTATACTATAGTGATCTTATCTCCTGTTGTTAAACTATAGTGATCTTATCCCCTGTTGTTATACTATAGTGATCTTATCTCCTGTTGTTATACTATAGTGATCTTATCTCCTGTTGTTAAACTATAGTGATCTTATCTCCTGTTGTTAAACTATAGTGATCTTATCTCCTGTTGTTAAACTATAGTGATCTTATCTCCTGTTGTTAAACTATAGTGATCTTATCTCCCCTGTTGTTATACTATAGTGATCTTATCTCCTGTTGTTATACTATAGTGATGTTATCTCCTGTTGTTATACTATAGTGATCTTATCCCCTGTTGTTATACTATAGTGATCTTATCCCCTGTTGTTATACTATAGTGATCTTATCCCCTGTTGTTATACTATAGTGATCTTATCCCCTGTTGTTATACTATAGTGATCTTATCCCCTGTTGTTATACTATAGTGATCTTATCTCCTGTTGTTAAACTGTAGTGATCTTATCCCCTGTTTCTATACAATAGTAAAACAGAGGCATGAGGATGGAATGGAGACATTTCATTGATGTTTTTGGGGTGAACGAGAGGGTGTCAAGGAGGTGCTATAATCACATAATCCCCTTCAGAGGGGCTCAACATCTCTGTCCTAGTCTACCTATCCTCATGTGAGGAGAGGGTAAAACCACATAGTCACTACACCATGGAAGCCCACTTATAATTCCACCTGAATTCCTCATGTTCTTTTTATTATGAAGAGGTGGGAAGAGAGAGATATAGAGTAAGAGAGAGAGAAAGACAGACAGCAGGAGAGAGAGAGAGAGATAGAAACAATGGGAGGAGAGAGAGAGAGAGAGAGAAAGACAGACAGCAGGAGAGAGAGAGAGAGATAGAAACAATGGGAGGAGAGAGAGAGAGAGAGAGATAGAAACAATGGGAGGAGAGAGAGAGAGAGAGAGAATGGGAGGAGAGAGAATAGTGAAAACAAACAGAAGAGAGAGTTGACAGAGAGAACCAGAATGAGAGAGAGAGTTGAGAGAGAGAGAGAGAAGAGAGAGAGAGAGAGAGAGAGAGAGAGAGAGAGAGAGAGAGAGAGAGAGAGAAAGAGAGAGACAGAGAGAGAGAGAGAGAGAGAGAGAGAGAGAGAGAAAGAGAGACAGAGAGAGAGAGAGAGAGAGAGAGTGACAGAGAGATTGAGACAGAGAGAGAGAGAGAGAGAGAGAGAGAGAGAGAGAGAGAGAGAGAGAGAGAGAGAGAGAGACAGAGAGATTGAGACAGAGAGAGAGAGAGAGAGAGAGAGAGAGAGAGAGAGAGTGACAGAGAGATTGAGACAGAGAGAGAGAGAGAGAGAGAGAGAGAGAGAGAGAGAGAGAAAGAGAGAGAAAGAGACAGAAGGAGGAGAGAGAGACAGAAGGAGAGAGAGAGACAGAGAGAGAGAGAGAGAGAGAGACAGAGAGAGAGAGAGAGAGAGAGAGAGAGAGAGAGAGAGAGAGAGAGAGAGAGAGAGAGAGAGAGAGAGAGAGAGAGAGAGAGAGAGAGAGAGAGTGACAGAGAGATTGAGACAGAGAGAGAGAGAGAGAGAGAGAGAGAGAGAGAGAGAGAGAGAGAGAGAGAGAGAGAGAGAGAGAGAGAGAGAGAGAGAGAGAGATTGAGAGAGAGAGAGAGAGAGAGAGAGAGAGAGAGAGAGAGAGAGAGAGAGAGAGAGAGAGAGAGAGAGAGAGAGAGAGAGAGACTCATCACAACAGCTGAAACCGCCTCATTTGATCCTTTGACTCACAGAGGTCATACGGCAAAAAGCCACACTCAGCCTCTGGAAAGATTCCCTGTTCTCTCCTTCTTCTCTCTCCTTCCGCACCCGTCCCCTCCTCCCTCCATTCATCCTTTGTCCTCTATTATAATTCTCATCTCCTCTCTTGTCATTAGCAAGCTGCCTGCTAATGAATTTTCTTATCTTCCAATTTCAATGGCTGCCATGATAAGGTTTTATTATTTTTAGTATTAGTATGCCCAACGTCAGAAATGCAGAATGGAGAGAAAAGAGAGAAGAGGAGAAGAAGATCGCCTGGGGAGGGAGGTGAGAATAGAGCGACTCTCAAGTGGTGGAGGCTCGTCCAAAACGGCCCTATCTATCTCCCTCTCTGTGTGTGGGGGAGGATGGGAGTATTCACGGAGTGCTAAATGTAGAGGTACAGAGACAAACAAGAGGAATGGGAGAACGAGGGAAATAAAGAGTAAAGAAAGGGATGGAATGATAAAGAAGATAAAATAGAAAGAAATAAATACAACATGCCTTGGTTAGAGAGAAAGACAACATGCCTTGGTTAGAGAGAAAGACAACATGCCTTGGTTAGAGAGAAAGACAACATGCCTTGGTTTGAGAGAAAGACAATATGCCTTGGTTAGAGAGAAAGACAACATGCCTTGGTTAGAGAGAAAGAGAACCATCCTTGGTTAGAGAGAAAGACAACATGCCTTGGTTAGAGAGAAAGACAACATGCCTTGGTTAGAGAGAAAGACAACATGCCTTGGTTAGAGAGAAAGACAACATGCCTTGGTTAGAGAGAAAGACAACATGCCTTGGTTAGAGAGAAAGACAACTTGCCTTGGTTAGAGAGAAAGACAACATGCCTTGGTTAGAGAGAAAGACAACATGCCTTGGTTTGAGAGAAAGACAACATGCCCTGGTTAGAGAGAAATTATCATAATTCAGTTGGGTCTAATTGTGTTGCTGTGTTGAGCTTCTGTAGGGTCTGTTTGTGTTGGCCCAAGAACCAGCTGGCTGAGTGGGACTCTTCTCTAATATAAAATATATATCAAATAAAATTTATTTATATAGCCCTTCGTACATCAGCTGATATCTCAAAGTGCTGTACAGAAACCCAGCCTAAAACCCCAAACAGCAAACAATGCAGGTGTAAAAGCACCTCTAGGTTCATCTCTGTAGGTGAGGGCTTTGTGGTGGAACGTGTGGGCATTGTTTCCTTTTAGGTGGTTGTAGAATTTAACTTCTTTCCTGGATATTGATAATCAGTGGATATAGTCCTAATTCTGCTCTGCATGCATTGTTTGCATACAGAGCAGTTTCTCCCTGTCTTCCCCCACCCCACCCCCCCCCATCTCCCTCCCTGTCTGCCTGTCCGTCTCCCACCCTGTCTATCTCTCTCACTCCTGATTATGCTCTATGCATTGTTTCATTGTTTGGGGTTTTGCATTGTTTGGGGTTTTATACATGAAGTATATTTGTGCTTTATTCTGTTTATCCAACTCTCTCTGTCACTCCCCCCCCCTCCTCCATTCTGCAGACTTTAGTTTGTCACGCTGATGAAGGGCTGACCCAAAAGTGTCATGTCCAAAAGAAAGGTTGCTTCACACTAAAGAGGAACTCATTCGTCAGTGGAAAAACAAGCTGGAACAGGCCCCACAATAATGACATCATCATTAAAAAACATGTACAACAGAAGTCTGTGTGGTGGTGATGCTGCACATACAGGAGCAGTCCTCTTGTCAAAGGGAGCTTGTCAAACTAATGCAGGCACGCACGCACACACACACGCACACATACACACACACACATACACACACACACACACACACACACACACACACACACACACACACACACACACACACACACACACACACACACACACACACACACACACACACACACACACACACACACACACACACACACACACACACACACACACACACACACACAGTGCACCTCCAGTCAACCTTTCTCTCAACAATAATTTTTAGTTCACTAATCCAGTTATTCACAGTCTTCAGTGATTCATGCCTTTGTTTATGGATGACAAACCTGCCAGAAACATGAGCACAGAAATCTAATCCAACCTCAAACAAAGAAAGGAGCAAAACAAGCAAGAACGCTGTTAACATAATTCTTTGATTTCAATTTACATTCATCACCTCAGCCTTTCCTTTCTTTGTCTTTCTGTGGACCAGCTGTCATGTAGCATTTAGTCACCACCCCACTCATATCGCCGTCTCCGAGGACACCACTGTGACATGACTGCCTGCCTGCCAGTCACCAGGGCCTATTTTTACTCCTCCACCACCACAGCCAGAGCCACCCCCAGGGGAAGAGACAGGAGGTCTCCCCTGACACGCAGACAACTTCCGGAGGTCTCTGGCTCGCTAGCTTGCCCCCTCCATCTCAATTCAAAGCCCACACACTCACATGCTTCGACCTTTTTTGGCTAACAACATTCAGATCCAAGCGGATCTTCGTCAGGACCGTCCAGGCCGAAATGTCACTCTATGTGACGGCACTGAGCCTCAGCGTGACAGGGTTGACACGCGGCAGTCAACTCCGTCACAGACCAGCTCCTTGTGAGTCACCTCCGACCTGCCCGTGGAGTAAGGCGGAGAGAGAAAGAGAGAAAGACAGTATGCTCCCAAGTGTGTTTTTGTGTGTGTGTGAGGAGTAGGGCGTGACAGTAAGGATTTGGAGGGAAACGTATTTGAGTGGATATCCTGGCGAGCTAATCTACTGCCCCAGAGCTGATGAGACCAATCCGACAGCTGGAATGGGATCGATCGTCCTTAAACTGGGGAGAGAGTGTGTGTGTTTTTGGTTTTCCTATCTTTGTGGGGAAAGGGGACATGTAGTCAGATGCACAATTGAAGGCATTCAACCGAAATGTGTCTTCCACATTTAACCCAACTCCTCTGAATCAGAGAGGTGCGGGCGGGGGCTGCCTTAATCGACGTCCACCTCATCGAAGCCGTTGTTGTTGGGGGTTAACTGTTGATGGGAGTTAACTGTTGATGGGGATTAACTGTTGACGGGGGTTAACTGTTGTTTTGGGTTAACTGTTGATGGGAGTTAACTGTTGTTGGGAGTTAACTGTTGTTGGGGGTTAACTGTTGATGGGGGTTAACTGTTGATGGGGGTTAACTGTTGATGGGGGTTAACTGTTGACGGGGGTTAACTGTTGTTTTGGGTTAACTGTTGATGGGAGTTAACTGTTGTTGGGAGTTAACTGTTGTTGGGGGTTAACTGTTGATGGGGGTTAACTGTTGATGGGGGTTAACTGTTGATGGGGGTTAACTGTTGATGGGGGTTAACTGTTGTTGGGAGTTAACTGTTGTTGGGGGTTAACTGTTGATGGGGGTTAACTGTTGATGGGGGTTAACTGTTGATGGGAGGTAACTGTTGACGGGGGTTAACTGTTGATGGGAGTTAACTGTTGTTGGGAGTTAACTGTTGTTGGGGGTTAACTGTTGATGGGGGTTAACTGAACGGCAGATTTTTCAACCTCAGATATTCGAACCAGTGACAGTTCTATGACTGGCCCAACGCTCTTACCCGCTAGGCTACCTGACCAGAAGTCCTCACAAGGATAGTAAAATAAGGACAATTCGGACATATAGGACACTTCACCCAACAAGGAAAAAGGCTATTTTAGGCTTAGGGGTTAAGTTTAGGGTTGGAGTGACAATTAGGGTTAGGATTAGGATTAGAATCAGGTTTGGGGGTTAAGGGTTAGGTTTAGGGTTAGGGTTACGTTCAGGGTTTGGGGTTAAGGTTAGGGTTAGGGAAAATAGGATATTGAATGGGAATCTATTGTCTGGGAGGAAGGCGATGGTTGTAGAGGGGTGTGTAGAAGGAGAGGGGTGTGAAGGCGGAAGGAGTAGAGGGGGAAGGAGAGGGGTGTGAAGGGGGAAGGAGAGGGGTGTGAAGGGGGAAGGAGAGGGGAGTAGAGGGGGAAGGAGAGGGGAGTAGAGGGGGAAGGAGAGGGGTGTGAAGGGGGAAGGAGAGGGGTGTAGAGGGGGAAGGAGAGGGGTGTGAAGGGGGAAGGAGAGGGGTGTAGAGGGGGAAGGAGAGGGGTGTAGAGGGGGAAGGCGAGGGGTGTGAAGGGGGATGGAGAGGGGTGTAGAGGGGGAAGGAGAGGGGTGTAGAGGGGGAAAGAGAGGGGTGTAGAGTGGGAAGGCGAGGGGTGTGAAGGGGGAAGGAGAGGGGTGTAGAGGGGGAAGGAGAGGGGTGTAGAGGGGGAAGGAGAGGGGTGTAGAGGGGGAAGGAGAGGGGTATAGAGGGGGAAGGAGAGGGGTGTGAAGGGGGAAGGACGTCTTGGCTCAACGTCTTGGCTCAGTTTCATATTACCACAGATCGAAGTTGTCTAAAACTAAATCAAATCAAATCAAATGTTATTGGTCACATACACATGGTTAGCAGATGTTAATGCGAGTGTAGCGAAATGCTTGTGCTTCTAGTTCCGAACATGCAGTCTGCAGCTGCGTTGTACAGTCCAGGAAGTGGCTGCATTGCACCAACAGCAGGCCAGCATAACCATCCAATCCCTTCTCCATGTCCCTGAGGACGTCTACATGACATGAATCCATCAATCCTAGTGTGACTGTGACACGTGCTCCACATGCTCCACATGC